>NW_027137570.1:2352835-2952835 GCF_001692895.1 Cenococcum geophilum 1.58 | reverse complement strand
TAATCTCTTTTTTACTACTTTTATTAATGGCGTTTTATAGGGTTAATTTAAGTCCCTTCTATATTCTACTCTTATCTACTAAAGCTATAAGTGTTTTTCTATCTTTCTTCTTAAGCGCCTCTTTAAGCTCTTAGAACCTTATAATATGCTTAATAAACTTACTAAGGTTCTTTTTATAATAAGATTAAAGTTTATAGGATATTAGGTTAGTTACAGGCTCTTTAATAGGCTTTTAGTATAAAACTGCTACTCTATCTATAATGTTACGGACGCTTTAAGTACGATGTTATAACTACTTGGAGAAGAGACGGAAGAAGCCAGTTAGTTAATTTAAGCACGGTTTAGGATAGAGCTAGTAGAACTATATAACGAGGAATAGTAGCTAAGGTTATATAATATGCTACATATTAAACGAGAGAAGCGAGAGGAACTTACGTACCTTATATATAAGACGTATATTACGTATAAGAAGGATTTTATAGGAATACGGTTGTGTATTTAAGGACCCTTAGTCCCTACCTAGATAGTTCCTTCTTTATAGTAATTCTTAAAATATAATTAGAGTTAATCTATTAGGCAACCACTCCACTAGTTATTATTACGTTATTAACTTTAATTTATATTACCTATATACCTAGCCTATTAATAAGCCTATCGTACTTCCTACTATAAAGTTCCGTTATATAATTACTACCTAGTTATAGTATTAAATACAGAAAGTTAAACAGTATGCTACTAAAAGCAGCCACTATAACGCCATTAACGGCGGCAACTATATTGAGATTAGACAACGACACTAGTATAGTAAACACTGACTTATAGCAACCTATAACGGTTAGATAATTATAAAATATAATGTTAAAAAATAGGATTAACGGGATAGGCGTAGCAAAGGTTAAGCTACTATTAATTAAAAGGTACTTAGGAGAAAGATTAAAGCTTAAAGGATTCCTTACGTAGATGTACTTTAAAGTAGCTTAGGAAGGAGCCAAGCTAGTAATACTTATGGATTAAATAGCGTACGCAGGATTATTCCTAATAGGAAGAGCACTTAAATGGTTTAAGCCTTACCTTACGGAAATCTAGGTAAACGGAATAATAACTATAAACTAAGAGGTGCGGTTTATATTCTTAAGCTAAAATGGATTTATAGAATAACTTATACAAATATTTAGAGACCTAAAAGTAGTAACTATAGCGGAAAGAAAACTCTAAGATATTATATAACGAACCTTAGTAATTAAGTATATAATACAGTTCTAGACATTAATAATATAAATTAAGTAGAATAATAGGGCGCTTATAGCATAGTATAAGTAAGGACTTAAGGCTAAAGTTTAGGACGCGATTATCCTAATAGAAGATGCGGAGACCCTATAGGAGTTAATAGATTAAGTAATTAAGATTAATAATTGGATCTACTAAATGGAATAGGCTAAGAGAAGCTAGAATAGAGTTCTATAGTTATATAAGGCGTAGAGCACGTAATAACTAAAGCTAAGTTAAAAACTATAGTATAGCGTAGAGCTAATAGACCTAAGTAGTACTAAAGAAGCCTATAAGAGATAGAGTAAGAAACTGTAAAAACCTAGAGGTTAAGGATTTAGTAATTATAGGACTAAGGAGTAAAGGCTAAACTAGGGATCTTAATAACAGAAGACGTTTAAGCGGACTCTATAGTAAAGTTAATAGTTTAAAAACGGAGCTTATATAAATTATAGAAAATAAGGTTACTTCGCAAGGGATTATAAAGATGGTTGGGGTTACTATATAATAAAGGGAACTAGACTAATAGCAGAAGACATATATATAGAGGGATAATAGTGTACTATAAGGAACAAAAGAGTGTTTAATTAGAAGTTTTACGTTTTATTATAATAACGCATGCCAAATTTATAAGGACGCTAAGTACGGCGTAAGCTATTAGCTATAAGAGCTACATTTAGCGAAATATAAAAGAACTAATAAACCAGTTCGCAGATCGGATATTAAGGACGATAATTTTAATATAGGCGAAATATTTTATAACAATAAGGTAATAAGGGCCGCTTACTAGGAGTAAGTAGACCTTAGAGATATTATATAAGAGGTAGAGGGTAATTCTACTATAGAATAGGGAACATTAGTAGGGATTAAAACCCTACTAGATACGATATCTATTGCTTTATAAGATAAAAGAAAGAGTGTCTTATATAGACTAAGCAAGCAGACAACTGCTAGTGCTACTTTATTACTCGATAAAGGCAAAAGGCCAAGGGCTTAAGATTCTTAAGATAAGATAAAAGATAACTAAGATTTTTAAGACGAGATAAGGCAAGCTTAAGGACCTATAATAAATAAAAACCGATGGAGCAGAGTAGTAGCTTAGTTTAAAGATATACAAATAAGCTTAGGACAGAGCTTCCCATAGGCATAAGACTTTTAAGACAAGATAAGTAAGATTTAAGACTCTTAAGATAAGATAAGAACACTAAGCAAGCCTAGTTAGACTAAGGCTAAAGTAAAGCTTAAGTAAGAAGCAAGCTTAGGATTAAGAATCCTATAGAACTAAGACTTTAAGACATAAATAAGGACTATTAATAAGATTAGAGAATCTGCGGCATAAACAGTAACTAGATTAAAAGACAGATATATAGACTCAAAGGACTTACTAGGGGAGTATAGTGTTCGGCCTAAAAATTAAAAAGTTAATACTAAGATTAAGAAGTAAGAAGACTTTAAGAATCTATCTATAAGACGCAAACTAAAGGAAACCATAGAAGAATTTAGATAAAAAATTATCGCATAGTAAGAATAGAAACTAGATAAGAGATCTAGCATATTAGGACGTATAAGGGACAGAGCACTAGTATAAAAAATCACTAATAGGCCTAGGGTAGGCACACTAAAAGCTAAGTGGCTTACTAAGCTGGAAAATAAAGAGGATCTAGGGATTCCTATTAGGTTTAAGAAATAACACACTAAGGGCTGTTATAACGCAGTAATAAGAAGATACTTCCTTACGGACGAGCTATATATACTCTAGCAGCTATACTAAAAGTGGTATAGGCAAAGGCACAATAATAAGTAGGAAGATTTCTATATATAGTTAAACGAAAAAGTTATCTAAGACTACCTAATTACGGAAAAGGCTATAAATTATATTAAAGGAGCCTTAATTATAACATTAAAAGATCTAAAGAAATAATTAGAGGATTAGAGAAGCGAAAGACGTATCTTAGTACCTATAAATAAAGTTATAACGTTTAGATTAACATAAGAGAGGTTTAAACTTAAGAGCGAAGATAAGCTAAGAGTTAACCTAAAATACTAAGTATATTATACACTGGTATAAATCGCATATATAGATAATACGTATAATATATATAAAGCACTAAAGAATAAGTACTAAAATGTCACGGAGCGCGGGTAATGGCTACAAAGCGTATGTATTCGGGGAGTCTATAAGACGTTGCGCGATCGATCGTAAGGGTTAAGGGCGTAAGGAGGTGATATACCTACGCGTAGCTGACGTAAGCTGTACGCGAGGTGTACGCGAGAGCACGGGGCTCTCCTATAGAGGCCCCTACGGTGGGGTTCCGTAACACTACCCCCCCTCTTATAGAGGCGGAGCTCCGGCGACGCTGTGGTTGCTATATACATATAGAAGGGACATTTAAGGTATAGAGAAGGAAAAGTAAAGGGGGTATCGCTAAGGGCTTAAAACAACGTCATATAATAAGGCTTGGCACCTAAGAATCCAACTAATTAGACAACTTTAACCGCCGGTTAAAGTTCCTGGACATCTCATTAATATTCTGGTCACGTGATCGCATTTTGCTATCATATAATAGCAATCTACGGCAATCTAACGGCAATTTGCCCTTACATAGCAATATACAACGGTTTAACTCTATAAGGGCTCCTATAGAGGATTAGGTATAAAATCTCTACTTAAGCCCGGTTTCTATGGGTTCGCGTAGTAAAAGTCACTAATTAGGTCCTTTACATTTTTAAAGTCTTCCCATAGTTGCCATTCTGGCTAATCTATATCAAATCCTATATAGACAGCTCTATAGTAGAGCCGTCGTCCTCTGCCTTTACCAAAGTATTTAGAGTCGATAATTCGTTTAATGGTCCACTCCTTATAGTTCTTATCTTCGTTCTCATCTCAGATTAGTACTAGCGGGGGTTTAGGCTATGTCTGTCCCGGTAAGAGGTTAGGCTAATAAAGGTATAGTAGCTATAGGTAAAATATAGGCCATATCCCGCGGGTGGCTAGGGCAGGTAGGAGCTCTAGTTCGTATACAGCTCCCCTATTAATAACTTATTTAATCGGATAGGGGCCGAGGTTCTTATAATTAAGTGACTTCATAGGCCTCTGCGTAGAGATATTACGTGCATCTAGCCATACCTAGTCGCCAACACGCATCTCCGGTGGTGGTGTTCTATAGCGGTCGGCGAAGTAAGCTTATTTCACTTAGGCCCAGGCTATCTCTCCTTTACAGTAGTTGAGTAGGTCTTTTATATGGTCTATATATTAATCGGCAAGTAGCACCTTAAGGCGTTTTCTATATGGCAGTTTCTTATTAATAGGCTCTAGTGGCTCTATACCAGATTATAGGTAATATCCTTTATTCGCGAAGAACGGGGTAAGTCCTATAGTGGCTAAGATGTAGTTATTTGCTACAAATTTACCTAGCGGAAGGTAGTCTACCCAGTTGTCCTAACTATAGGCGACTACCTGTCGTAAGTACGCCTTTATACTAGCGTTAGCGTTTTCCGGTTATCCTGTAGTTTTATAGTAAAAGGATATAGACATCTTAACGGAGATACTAAGGCGTTGGCAGATCCGCCTCTATACGTTAGAGTTAAATTATATACCTTAGTTAGATATAATAGAGTCAGGTAACCCATGTAGTCGGTAAACTTTATAGAGGAAGGCATTAGCAACGTCGCTTACGGCTATGCCTTCGGTTAGGACGTAGTGGCATTCTTTTATAAGTTGGTATATTATCATAAGGATATTCTTATAGGTTTGGCCATATCACTTGCAAGGCAGTAGGTCAATAACGAAATCTATGGCAATATCTGCCCATCATTATATAGGTACTGGTAGAGGGTGTAGCAGTCCTTGGTATTTTATATAAAATGCTTTAGCACGTTTACAGCTATAGTAGGCGCTTATAAAGCGTTCAACTAAGTCTATCATTTTGGGCTAGAAGTAGTATCGGCTGAGAAGCTTATAGGTTCCTCCTTTACCTAGGTGGCCGCTTAATCGGAGGTCATAGGCCATTTAGATTAGTTGCTATTATAGGTCTTCTAAGTTGGGGATAAATAGACGGCCTCTATAATAGAGCCTATTCTCTTTTACTTCTAAGGCTGCTATATTAATCTGGCCTAAACTTTAGAGGTTAGTAGGCAGTATACAGGTGCCAGCGATCTTTGCGGTAATTAGTTAATGCAGTAATAGGTTAATAGGGGTGTTATATGCTGCAGTAATAAGTTTATCAATTTTAAAGGGTAACTTTAGTTCTATGGTATAAAGCTAAGGGGCGGTTGGTTCTATCTTAGATAGTATGCCTAGGGCTAAGTCTCGTGCTTTTAGGATTATTTATTATTGGAATTAATTATAAGGGTCATCTTCTAACTAAGGAAGGTCTTACAAACGGCGTGTTAGGTTATTAGGCTTAGTACCTTATACTCCTAGCCTATATACAATTTTAAAGTTAAAACTAGAGAGGAACTCGTTCTAACGTACTTAGCGTTAGTTTAGTTATTTTATAGTTATAAAGTACTTAAGGTTATAATGATCTATAAGGACCTTAGTTGGCTAGTTAGGTTCTGCTAAGAAGAGTTCCGGTTAGAATTTCTTAAACGCTTATATAATTATAAGGAGTTCCTTATTATAGATCTTATAGTTATATTCTTATAATATAAGCTTAGACAAGTAGAATGCGACTGGGTGAAGGAGACCGTCGTCACCTATCTAGGAAAGGACGCCCGCGTTAACGTAGTCTAAGAAGTTAGTCTTAAGATAGAGTTATTGTCCTGGTATAAAGTAAGCTAGGATAAGTGCTTTAGTAAATACATCTTTTAAGTCTTAGAACGCCTTTTTATATTTAGGCGTCTAGATAAAACATAGATATGTTTTTCTTCCTTTTATAGAAAGGCCCTTTATTCGCATCATTGCTATAAGTAGTGCTATAATACTTAAGAAGTTGTATATAAATTTTTAATAGAAGTTAGTAAAACCAAGGAAGGCTTATATGTCCTTAATGCAGGTAGGGGTTTACCATTTAGTAATTATATATACTTTTTCAGGGTCTATACGGACACTCTTAATAGTGACAATTAGTTTAAGGTATTTTACTTCTATAACTAAGAATTCGCACTTCTTTAAATTAATATAAAGTCCTACGTCTCTAAGGCGCTGTAGGACCTTTTAAACATGCTTAGTATGCTTAGAAGGGTCATCGCTATAAATAAGTATATCGTCCAGGTACGCGGAGCAGAAGTCGTTAAGGTAGTCCCGTAAGGCATTATTAATATAGCTTTAGAAGCTGCCTGGGCCGTTATATACGCCAAAAGGCATAACAGTGTATTTAAATTGGCTGAAGCGTAATACAAATGCGGTTTTCCATTTATCACCTTCCCATATTTAGAGGCGGTTAAAGGCGGCGATAATATCGAGTTTAGTATAGATTTTAGCTTAGCTAAGCCGTTTAAGGGTCTCGCGTATAAGCGGTACAGGGTATTAGTTCTTAATTGTAATAGCGTTAAGTCCTCTATAGTTAATATAGAATTAAATACCTCCTCCTAGCTTTTTAGCAAGGAGGATAGGGGCGGCTACTAGGGATATACTGGGACGAATGAACCCTTTGTTAAGGTGCTCGTTAATATACTTTTTAACAACTAAGAGTTTATCTTTTAATATTAGGTAGAGTCTCTTATAGGGCGGCGTTTTTCCTTATTTAATATTAATGGTATAGTTGTTAGGTCAATATAGGGGGAGTATATCTGCGCTCTTTTGTAAGTATACGTTAATAAAGTTATAGTATCTCTTAGGGAGGAGCTTGCGGAGTTCCTTATTAGTAAGTCCTTTTTTAAGCTTTATAAACTTCTTAAAGTCTAAGGGTAAAAGTCCGTAGAGTTTTACGGGGGTATTATTTTCTAGGAGGTTAACTATATCTATCCTATTACTGTAGAGGACGTGGTTCTAATCTTTATTAAGCTTATATAGTTATAATCGGGAGGCTATAGTAACGGTCCAGCCTTTTCTACGTGCTATGCGGTAGAAGGCCGCGGCGCTTACGTGGTGGTAGTTGGTCGTGGGTGGGATAATAAGGGTTTCCTTAGGTTAATGTCCTGGGGAGTAGATAAAGGCGGCTAGGCCGTGCCCTAGGCAAGTCTCTCTATAGTATTTAGAGTTAAAGGTTACTTCTCTCTTTTGCCAGTTAATGGCGGGGTTGTGTTATTTAAGCTAGTTTATTCTAAGGATAATAGGGTAGTTTATAAGTGGTATAATATAGGCCTAGAGCTCCTCCTAGTATCCATTTATATTTAGGTAGAGTTGTGCTATATAGGTAATCTTTTATATAGTATAACTACCGTTAGCGAGTTATAGGGCGCGGGCTTTAGTAAGGGGTAAGGTAGGTAGGTTATAAGTACGCACGAATTAGGTATCTATAAATTTATTAGTAGCTCCGTAGTTAATTATAGAACGGGTTTTATATTATTTCTTGGCGGTAGTTCCCTCTATAGGTAAAACTATTTGCTTCCGTCCTTCTATTCTTATTAAGCTATTTATTAAGCAAGCCAATATATAGATCCCTCTATCGTTAGAGTGTCCTAACCTACAACTTAGGGCTAGGACTTTACGTTTTCCGCTTCCGCGTCTAATTCTACTACCATTACTGCATCTTTGTCTTATACGGTAGCGGCGCGTAGCAATATATTTGGTATCCGGGGTATAAGGTTAGGTATTTAATAGCGGCTACTAAACCTAGCTATTAGGTAGTTTGGGCTATAGCTATAATAGCCTTCTTAACGGCATCTATAGTAACGCCTTAGCTTCTAGAGTAGCTTATACTCTCCGTTTAGTAGCTTCTTCGGGAAGGCTGGTATAGAGAGGTCAATATTAGGACTAGTGGTGTTGCTTAGGGTAGTAGGCGTTAGTAGTTTAGTAGGTCCGGAGGGCTTCTATAAAGAGGTCTTTAGGTAAAGGTTTGTAGTAGTAATCTAGTTTAGCCGTCGTTTAATCTTCCGTAGGGCTACTACCATATCATAAACATCGTTATAGTTGTGGCTGGCGGCTGCGTAACTAAGGCGATAAGTAACTTTTTTAAGGAGATCTTCCTGGTCTTCAGCGTTGTCTTAGGTAAAGACTCTAGTATATTCCTGGAATTTAACATAAAACTCGTTAAATAATTTAGTAGGACTTATCTTTAGGGCGCGTAGTTTAGCTTAACTAGTGGCCACTAGGTTATAGTCGCGGTACATTTAATTAAGGTTATTAAGGACTTCTTAGTGGGACTACTACTTCTAGGGACTACTAGTCTCCTATTAAGCGAAAAGCCTATTAAATGGGATGCCCTTCGTTCGTCCGATAATATAGCCAATCTTAGTATCTTCTGTGGGGAAAAGGCAGGCGCTCTAGGTTAGTTTCTTACGGGTTTATATCTTCTAGTAGCTGTATTCCTTACAGTTACCCTTAAAAATTAGGGGATTAAGGTAGCGTATATTGGACCCTATAGTAGTAGTTTAGGTTTAATTATTATGGCTTTTATTATCGCCGCTGCTATAGTAGGGGTTCCCGTTAGGTAAAGCTGCTTAGCGCTAACCTTCCGTTAAGCGTTAAGTAGGTAAGGTTACTAGGGGCGTAGAGACTTAGGTGGCGTTATATACAGTAGAGAGGTGTCTAGTATTATTACAAATATACTTATTAAGCTAAGATTATAGGTATTTAATTATACCCTCTCTTTCGGTAACCGTAGCAATAAGTATAATCTCGGCCTTCTTTAATTATTAGACGTCGCATTTAGACGCGCGGAGGTCATCTTTAATCTCTTAGCGTGTGTTATTAGCGAGCGCCTCACAAGCTTATAGGTCTTAGATAATATCGTAATCTTAGGCAGTACGCATCTTAGCTTATATAAGCTTTAGATAGTAGTTCTATAGAAGGCGGTAGTATTTGTTGGGTTCTCGTGCTACCATTTTTACAAACATCTCAGCGTCTCGTATCTTAATCTCAATAGGTGGTAGCCCTTTAGCTTGTTTATCCGTGGTTATATAGTTAATAAAGGATAAGACATTATTAATGTCCCCCTTATAGTTATTATAGTCTTTTAAGCCACTAGGCTTCCCTTTAGGGGTTAAGGCTAGGGCTAATAAATTAAATCCTCCTGGGACTGATTGGTGTCGTGGTTTCGATATAGGTATTAGGTTATTTTTTAAGTTTAATATAGTGGCTAGTAAGGAATTTCGTCTTACTATTATTGATTCTTTAGAAGTACGAAGTGAGGTAACTTGTAGACACGCTGCTTCTGGCAGCGTCTGCGGTATCGTAGAGACGTAAAATTGGTCGTAGGCTAAGCGTCGGTAAAGAAGAAAAAAAAAAGGCGCAACATAATGTCATGGAGCGCGGGCAATGGCTACAAAGCGTATGTATTCGGGGAGTCTACAAGACGTTGCGCGATCGATCGTAAGGGTTGAGGGCATAAGGAGGTGATATACCTACGCGTAGCTGACGTAAGCTGTACGCGAGGTGTACGCAAGAGCACGGGGCTCTCCTATGGAGGCCCCTACGGTGGGGTTCCGTAATAAAAAGTACCCTATAAGAATATATTGGTTAGTAAAAGAGTAAAAGTATAGAAATGCTAAGTATATATATAGTTAGCATCTAGTAGAAGTTTAGGAGTTAGGAGACTTAATACTTTAGCTAGAAAGATTCCTTATAGAAGAATACCTAGACAGATAATAGTAGTAGGAATGCCTAGAGAATACATATCTATGGTATATTAAAGATAAAAAGCGAACTAGGTATTAGCTAAAGAATAAGCTAAGTATATAAGAATTAAATAGCTAGTAGTTAGGAAAAGTAAAGGCCTACGGAACTAGAGGGAGCTAGTAGTAAAGCCTTAGACCCTTAAAGGAATTTAAGGATAGCACCTAAATCTATAAGTTAAATGGCAAGATTAATAGTTTAAGGTATTAATAGATAATAGAGCAATAAGGAACTATATCTTACTAGTAATAGTTAAAAGAATAGGATTACTATATAGGCAAAAGGAGCAACCTTACCTATTAGTGACGATTTTAGGAGATCCAATAGCCTACGGAGAAGGTATTATTAACCTTAAAACAGGACCTATTTAGTTAACTATTAAAGGGAGATAAATCGAGATATCTTTTAATATATTACCATTAGGAAATAATAAGGCAGTACTAAAAATACCTTAATTATAGGAATATAATCTAAAGATTAATTAGATTATAGGTTAGGTCGATATTAAAGATACTTAACGCCGTAAGATATAATAATAAGCTAAAATAGTATAGTACTAAGTTGGGGCGATATATAAAGAGACTAAGCGAGGCTTAAGTTATATACTAAAGAGATACTATAAATATAGCAAGAAACTATAGTTACTAAAGAGTAAAAAGCTATTAGAGTATATAGTATAGGACTATAAGATAGAATTAAAACTAGAAATAAGTCTAAAGTTCTTTCCAATCTATAAGCTTACTAAAGAAGAAGGTAGAGCATTAAAAGAGTTTATCTAAGAAAACTTATAAAAGGGATATATTAGACNATNNCAGTTATNAGNNGGNTATCTAGTACTNTTNNNACTAAANAANAATNGNAAACTAAGGCTATATATTAACTATAGATAGTTAAATAGCATTACTAGGAAGGATAGATATCCTTTACCCTTAATTAGCGAAATCTAAGATAGGGTAGGCAACGCGTAAATCTTTATAAAGATAGATCTAAGATAGGCGTACTAATAGATTAGAATTAAGGAAGGCAATAAATAAAAGGCAGCCTTTAGGTTAAAGGAAGGACTATATAAACTATTAGTTATGCAATTTAGGCTTATAAACGCACTAGCAATATTCTAGAAGCGTATTAATAATATATTAGGAGAACACTTAGATAAATTTGTTATAGTATACCTTAACGATATTATTATTTACTTAATAACTAAGGAAAAATACAGGGAACACGTTAAATAGGTTTTAAAGAGACTATAAGAAGAACAGATGCTAGTAGCAATTAAGAAATACAAGTTCTTTACTAGGAAGACCAATTTCGTTAAATTTATTATTAAACTAGGCTAACTTAGTATAAATCTAAAGAAGATTAAGGCTATAGTAAATTAGTAAGAACTAGAGAACATTATATAGTTAAGATTATTTTTAGGGTTTTGTAATTACTGCAGAAGGTTTATAGCGTAATAGTTAGAAAATATTAAGCTATTTACGTAATTAATAAAGAAAGAAGAATTATAGATATAGGGAGAGGAATAGTAAGAACTCTTTAGAAAAGTTAAAGAGTTATTTACCTAGGAGCTAGTTCTTAAGATCTATTAACTAAAACTAAAGACGGTTATAGAAATAAATGCATTAAACTATATACTAGGGGTATACTTTATACAGAAATATTAAAATAGATAGCACTTAGTAGTATATTATAGTTGGAAAATAATACCACTAGAGTTAAACTATAACATCTATAATAAGGAGTTATTAGGTATAGTTATAGCATTAAAGAAATAAAAAGCATTCTTATAAAGTATAAAAAAAAACTATTTATAATTAAGACGGATTATAAGAACCTAATAGGATTTCTAATAATAAAGAAACTTAACTAAAGATAGGTTAGATAGGCAGAGATACTTATAAAATACTATTTTAAGATTTAGTATACTAAGGGTACAGACAATATATAGGTAGATACTTTAAGCTATAAAGCTAAACTATAGAATAACGAAAAGCCATTAGGGGCTTTACTGCGAAAAGATATAGATGGATTAATTAGATATAATTACCCAAAAATTATAGCAACTTAAAAAGAACTAGAGAGAGTTTATAAGTTATTAGAAAGCTTTTAGGTATAAAGAATTCTAAAAGCATAACTAGAAGATCTACAGGTAGATATATATAAGAATTAAGAAGTAAAGTATATCCTAAGAAGTATAGCAGAGTAATTTATAGAAGATTTCTATAAGGGAATAACTTAAGGATATAACAGAGCTATAAGCTTAGTATTAAGACTCTAAGAGAAGTATATTATTAATAGAATTTAGGGCTTAGCATAAAAAGTTATAAAGGAATATCTAGATTATTAAAGAAATAAACTAACGAGGTATAGGCTATATAGAGGGCTATAACCTATTAAAATACTAAAAAGACTATAGGAGGTTATATTATAGGACTTTATTATAAAGTTACTAAAGTTAAGAGATCCTATTACTAGATAAGATTATAATATAATTTTAGTAATAATAGATAAGCTTATAAAGTAGGGATACTTTATAGCGTGTACAGAAGAGATATTAGTAGAAGATATCGCTAGAATCTATATTAAAGAAGTATTTATAGGATATAGAGTACTAAGTAAAATTATATTAAATAGAGATCTAAAATTCGTAGCAGTATTCTAGGAGGTATTCTTAGCAGAGTAAGGAGTTAGAGTAGCAACTTCTACTATATATTATCCGCAGATAAACGGTTAAATAGAAAGATTAAATTAGACACTAGAGCAGTATTTAAGGCACTATATTAATTACGTATAAAACAATTAGGTATTGCTATTACTAGTTATATAATTTGCATATAATGTAATACCTTAAAAAGGAATAGGCATATTACCATTTAAGGCAAATTATAGATATAAGTTAAGAATATTATTGTTACTATAGCAAGTAAAGAAAATAAGTAGTATAGCTAAAGAAAGAATAAAGATATTAATAAATCTTTATATAGACCTTATAGAATTAGNNAANAANGTATAANANAGAATAAAAANNTANTATAATACTAAGAGATCTAAGGGACTAGATCTTAAGGAGGGAGATAAAGTATAGCTACTATATAAAAATTTTAAGAGTTAATAACTAAGTAAGAANTTANACNANNTTANACTAGGACCTTTTNAAATTANGTAAANNATTTTACTAGTTACGTTTAAGTTAAACCTACTAGCTAAAATAAAGATCTACCCTATATAGTATATCGCAATGCTAAAGCTAGCATACGGGAATATTAAGCCACTAGTTTATAAAGTAGATACGTATAGAGGGTAAGAAGAAGACAAATAGTAAGTTTTAAAGATTATTAATTATAAGGATATTAACGATAAAATATAGTATAAGGTTAAGTAAGTAGGCTATAATAAAACTACCTAGGAGCTACTAGAGAATTTAAAAAACGCTATAAGAAAGGTATAGGAGTATTAGAAGAAATTAGGTTAGGCAGTATTAATAAAGAAGAATTGCTAAAGAATAAGTCACCTAAGGGGGACCTAAGAAGAGTAGTTGCCGAACTACTTAGATCTATTTCCTTCTCTATTAGAAAAAAATCCGTTCTTTTATTACTAAGTTCCTATAAACCCTATTTTATAAGTTTCTACTTCTTAAAACAGACCTTTTTAAGACGAAGTAACTAAGTAGACGCTATAATATAAGTATTTAGGGCCTTCTGTTCCGTATTATAAGAATATTCTAACTTAGTAAGGGCTTAAAACAGTTTACTATCTAGCCGCGCAGCAGTAAATTAAATATAAAACCCTAAGATAAATTAATTAGGGAACTAGACAACTATTAAGAGTAATAGGTTACGTATATTTAGTATTAGAGGTAGAGCGAACGTTATAGGACGAACAAATATTCGCTTTAGTGTACTTTAAGTAAGAGGATGGTTATTGCGAAGATAGGTTTGCTAATATAATATAAATTAACCCCTTTTTTAAACAACGAGAATATAGAAACGGTATAATCTCACTAAGAGATAATATTACAGCAATAATATAAACACGACGTTAGGCGTATAAAGAAGAAATTACTTTAGGTATAATAAGCAATAATATTAACCAAATTAATTAGATGGATATTACACCTCTAGTAAATAACTTAGAGATATTAGGAATCTTTAAGAATAAAAATAAAGAGGGAGATAGTATTATAGACGCTTTAAGTATAATATTATAACTACTTAGAGAAGAGACGGAAGAAGCTAGTTAGTTAATT
The DNA here is from genome assembly GCF_001692895.1 of Cenococcum geophilum 1.58. Lineage (NCBI taxonomy): Eukaryota > Fungi > Ascomycota > Dothideomycetes > Gloniales > Gloniaceae > Cenococcum > Cenococcum geophilum. The sequence goes on along the minus strand of NW_027137570.1, from coordinate 2,938,604 downwards.
TAAGCACGGTTTAGGATAGAGCCGGTAGAACTATATAATGAGGAATAGTAGCTAAGGTTATATAATATGCTACGTATTAAATAAGAGGAGTAAGAGGAACTTACGTACCTTATATATAAGACGTATATTATATATAAGAAGGATTTTATAGGAATACGGTTATATATTTAAGGACCCTTAGTCCCTACCTAGATAGTTTCTTCCTTATAGTAATTCTTAGAATATAATTAGAGTTAATTTATTAGGCAACCACTCCACTAGTTATTATTACGTTATTAACTTTAATTTGCATTACTTACATACCTAGCCTATTAACGAGCCTATCGTAGTTCCTGCTATAAGGTTCCGTTACATATAATATAAACTAAGTAATACCTTAAATTCTTATTTCTCTTTATAGCTCTAATACTCGTTAGCCTAGGCTTCTACTCTACCTAGTATTTAAGTGCACTATTTTTAATTACGCCTTCTAAAATTTAGTTTGGTCTTCTTAGAAATCTAGTAAGCTATTTGTCTTTGCTTTTATAATTTAAGCTACTATTAAAAACATCCGTAAAGTAGGCTTTATTATTACCTGCTTAGCTATTAGTGTAATTAAAAGATTTATAATTATCCGGCTATTTTACTAGGAGGTATTAGAGAAACGTGCTTAATACTAGCGACTATATTCGCGGGGTTAGATAAGCCTATTATTAGGTAAGAAGATTAATAAGCTAAACTTAAAATATAGGGCTGGCCTTATTATAGCTTTCTGTATAGTTTGTTCCTAAAATATATATATCCTTATACTTTTAGGTATTATAGGGATACAAAATTTCCGTTTCGGATATTTAGGTAGGTAAAGATAGTATTCCTACTTGTTTAGAATTGGATAGCTATAAGTGGTCCTTAACTAGAGAAAGCATAGTTAGTAAGAGCTTGGGGCCAGTATAAAAGAATTAGGAATTGTAAGTGCTGTAGCAAAAAAAACTGCGCAATAGCGCCCTTTATGCCCTTATAGGACTAACGCTAGAAGTATAGCTTTAATCTAAAAATATTAAATTACGTAAGCTGCTTCGCCGCAACACTAAGTTACATTAATAGTTGTAGGATAATCTCTTTACCGCCTATAGCTTTTGGGTATTTAGGGGGCCGATACCTTTACTAGTATTTAGTATCTAAGCCTCTTCTTATAATATTAAATAAATCCCCTATTTAATTCTAAGCGTAAAACTTAGCTTAGCCGGATTATTAACTTTAAACAATAATTAACTATTAGGGCTACCCCTAAATACTAGTATATAAAAGCCCTTATCCGGTTCTAAATAGAGTGGGAACTATATTCTTAAACTTCTTCTTAGTTATATTAGAGGTGGCTAAATACGCCGCAGCTTTATCTCTTAACTTCTTACTTATACTATATGCCTTATAAACTATAGTACAGCGCTTAAAAGGCGGCATTACTTTTACCTACGTTATATAAATTTAGGTAGAAATATTATCTTAGAGTAACTTATATAATCCTGGTTAACAAATTTATATAAACTTCTTTAGCCGTTAAAGTATGCGGTATTTATATAAGCTTTTTCGTATTAATGCTAATAAGAGCTAGAGTATTAAGACTACTTATAATCCAATAAGCAATAATAGCTAAGTACTGCTTATAAAGCTAGAGACTAGTGCGTTAGTTCTTCCGCACTAATATAATATATTTTAGTTAGGTATTTATATTTAGTAACAGCTTAGCTAATAATTACCCCTAGTAATGCCTTCTTTAATTTAAATAGCTACCGTTAGATTTAGTCTAGTAGCCTATACTTTTAGGTATAGATAGCATACTAAGTAAGGAGTAATTATAGCTAACGGATATTATGCGCTAGCTTTAGGGTAAAGGGGCCACTAATATACTTCGCCTTATTTGGGCAATATTAATCTCCCTTTCTAAACTTGGTTTTAGCTCAGCTAAGCAATAGAGGAAATATTATAAAGGTAGCATTTACCTTATCTCTAAATGTCCTTAAATTAAGCTAGCTTTTCCCTAGATACTAAGCCTTACTAAAATATAGTTCTTTTCTGTGCTTATTAAATAAGTCCTATTATATATATGCCTTAGATAAACCTAAATTAGATTACTAATAATTTTTATAGGTCTATAGGAAGAGCTTAGGAGACGATCTATATATACTACCCTAGCGTTATATATTTCACACCTTATAATTAAGGATAAAAGAGGATAGTAATAAAGATAATAATAAAGAGACGGTGGTTTTAAACGACAGTAATAAGCTATAGACTTCTAGCCACCCTATTAATAGATTGCGCTAAAGTGACCTAGTAAAAGGGCGAATCGATACTACTAACATTGATAAACCGAGCCGGAGTAACGATAATGGATTATTAAGTGACGATGGAGAACTTAGAATTTGGCGTAATTTAGCAGGTAAGACTCTGTAAGTGTAATGCTATACGGAAAAATAAGTAGAAATTTAATAAGAAATTATAGAACGCCTGTAGAACGCCTAGTGGTTTATCTACGTTCTAAAACCCGCGCTTTTGTCTTTCTTAGCTTAACCTCTTCTAAGCTCTATATAATTTATAACAATCTCTTATCTTTTATAGGGCGTTTTTAATCATGGATGGCCGTCTAAGGAGAAATGGCGTTTAATTTGGGAATTTATTTTAGAATAACAGGCTATAAAGCATATGTGTATTAAAGCACACCTATTATAGAAGATGTAAGTAATTAGGCATATACTGCGCGAGGTAGAATAGCTAAGCTAATATTTACCTTAATAGTAAGAATAGAATTGCTAGATAACTATAAGAGGTAGAATATAAGAAATATAAAAAGAGGTGGATTATAGGCTTAAACGGAAAGCGGCTTTACGGAACTGCGCTGCGAACAATTAGCGAAGTAGGGTTAAAGGAAATTTATAAGGGGAAATAGAGGTGTTGCTATAGCTAATAGGTTTATAGTTGCTTAGAGGTTACTGCCTAACGGAAAGGCTTATATAAAAGAATTGCTAAGCGGGCTAAGCTATAGCTAATTTACTTTACCCTACTATTAAAGCTTTCTAGCGCAGAACATTACGTATATAATTAGGCCGCCAGCCGAATAATAGAACGGGTAAGGCATCTGCTATAACGCGTATTTTAGCTATATATTAGAGTTACTAGATATATATAGCCCCTCCGCTAACTAAAATATCTTATAAGGATTGGATTCTTGTGGCTCGTTTTTATTAATAAGGTAAATTAACTAAAAACTAAGTTTCTGCAGCCAGTTTATGCGCCTTTACATTAGGGTACGTTCGGTTGCAAATTAGCTCCATATCATATTTGTTCAATCCGTGCGCCTTTTAGTGTCACCCGTTTTGTAATTAGTGGCGGCTACTGCACCGGCTTATTTGAATCTGTAAATGAGTCGATCGTTCGGTAAGCCTCCATATGAGGCTCCAGATTTGGCTTCGCACAACCCGTGATTGATGTCGGTGAGTGTCGAGTGAGCCCCTCTCTGCCACCAGGCCTCTATCGCGACTCCCAATTGAGAAGCTTCTTAAACACCTCGGGCCTTATACGAGTTAGATTTACGAGTCGTTGCTCGTGGCCGTAGAGCAACTGCGACGTCCACTTTGTTCCCCGCCATATAAGTGTAATCCCGCTCAGTCGCCCGGCCCGACTATTCGCCCGGTCAGTGCGCCCCTCAACACCGTACCAAATTGATGATATTTACTCTATAACGTAGCATATAGAAAAGAGAGTCGATTTCTAAGCTGATTTGAACGTCTATTTTTACAATATCTATAATTTAAAGCCCTCCAACGCCTTCAAAAGCTTCTTTTTCCGTGCCGGCCGACGTCCTACTATTAGAGCCTCCCCAACTTCTATCCCTTAACCCGCCGGCGTCCATCTAGTAGATGGTCCGTGCGGGAACACCAGAATCAAAAGTACGCGTGTGGTCACGGACCCTTGATCCTATTGATCTGATTGGCTAAATCCTTATCGATAACAGATGGACGTAACTCGGCGGGTTAAGGGATAGGACCTACATCAAAAAAAGCATCTAATTCTATAGCTGCTAATCGCTTCTTATTCTTCCTTTGAGGTCGTAGAGCCTGCCTAAGTTCGCCCTATAGCTGTCTATTCACCTCTTACCCCTCCTTTTTCTGCTGTTTTTCTAGCTCTTTTTGGGCCTATTAAGCAATCTAATTAACCTTCCATTAAGTAGCTTTCTGCTTCTTTAGCTCTTATGCAATAGCTTATTATACTTTCCTCTCCTTCTTAGCGCGTTATTCTTCTAATTTTACCTCTTCTCTCTTAGTTTTAAGATCCCTAGCCAGCTGTAGCTTCTTCGGGCTTAACCATAGTAGCTTTCCTTCCTTAATAGCACGTAATTTATCAAATAGGGCCTTACCTCTCCTTTTCTTAATCTTCTCACCTATAAGAGCGTCCTTAAGCCCTGCAATCTCCCTCTACTAAAGTATATTGGTAACAGCCATATCCTATACCGTAGCCCGTAGCTACTTACCTTCCCTTAAAGCTCTACTTATTTAGACGTTAAGAAGCTTCCAAATTACCGTTATATTAGTTAGGGCAAGAGGTAGGATTAAATCGACGTTATAAGGAGGTAAAGGGACGCGCTATATTCTCTTTTTGGGTAGTCTATCCAGTACAATCAATAGATTAAAAGGATATAGTCCCGTCTTCTTCCAGCCGCTTTCAATGTTCTCTTTTATAAAGGCTTTCTTAAATAAGGGCCAGAAGAACCTCCAGAAGTCTCTTTTGCTAATTCTAGTAAGTCCCTACGTAGCAGTAATATAGAAGTCGACTTCTTAGCTATAAGCTATAGAGAGAGGTGAGAATAGAAAGACGTCAAGCGGCTGCAGCCTATAAGTACTATAAGGTAGTAAAATAGCTATAATAATACGGCGCTCGTAGCAGAACTCAATAAGAGGTATATTCACGTGTGATCCGTACCTATCAACAATCAAAAGCCTCCAATCTCGTCCGTTATAAGCCTTCTTCTTCGTACAGCAATCAAATACAGTCTTTACCCAGTATATCCCTACTTCGTCATTTGTCCAGCCTATTAGTGTAGCAGTAAAGAAAGCAGCGTCCTTCTTTAGATCAACATCTTGTACCCAATAGTCCTAAATATCACTCAATTCGGCAGGGTAGATTATAGCTAGTAGAAGGTATGTTCCGTCAGCGCAGATAGCTGCTAATATCATAATCCAGGTTCGATTTCCGTCCTACACAACGCCATTAAGCTCTCCCTTCTCCCAAGCTTCTTTAGTGAATATTCAATAGAGGTTATTAAGGCAGCCAATAAGGAAGCCTTTTTTGTCCATATTATATATATTACCCAGTTAAATCTTATACTCTTTTATTTTAGCTTCCAAAGTATCAAAATATAAGCCGTATAAGTAGATATTATTAGCTTTTTTCCTTAAAAGATCTATAGGCTTTAAATACCCTGCTACTAGCACGTTGCTATATTTGTGCTAGAACTAGATAACATAGTTCTTTCCAACGTCAATTCCAGTAATCTCTTTAATAAAACGATAAACCATTATATTTATAGGAGGAGTACCGCAATTAGTAAGTAAATTAATATAAGAAATAAGGCTCTGCTGCTAGTGCTGCGTTATATGGCTTCAAGATTCGTGGAAGGCCTCTTTTAACTTCTGAACGCCGCGGAAGTGTCTTAATAGCGTAGTTCAATTAACACCAAACTCTCCTACTGTTCGCTCGATATTTGGATCTTTTTAACACTTTAACAATTCAATTGCGGCCTCTATCGCTACAAGATTCGCCATTTTAGGTTAGATATAGGTGTTTCAAATCAGCAATATTTTCGATTTAGTGGGCCAAGACCGGGCGAATAGTCGGGCCGGGCGACTAAGCGGGATTTCCCTTATCAGTATACTAAGTACGGACACCCTCTAGAAATAAGCCTATTGCGATTATAAAGGTCAAAATAATAACATCAGGTAAGGCTTGCAAATGCGACAGCAGTATCGCGATTGGGGTGTGTGGAGTCGCCATATCGCAAAAAGTCGTTACTTTGGCGCGTATACGAGAGCTCCATATTGGTATGGAATATGGAACGGAGGCTCGGAGGCAACATATTGAAACGGTGCCAAGAACCTCATTTCAACTGCCGTATATAGTATAGCTTGCAAATTTGACGCGCTTACCGATATGGAGGAGCTCCATATTCAAAAGTCGTCATATTTACCGAACGACCACCTCATATTCAGATTTGAGCTCCGTTTCGGTTAAATATGGAGCCTCCATATTGAATATGGAGGTGCAACCGAACGACCCCTAAGTTAATCAATTATTAACGCCTAACTTTATATTATTTGGACTGCTGCTATATCACGTAATTTAAATTAGCTGGCCAAGTCGTAAACGTAGTTTTAGCCTTATATTCTCTATCGTTCGTGGCGTTATAAGTGGTAATAAGTAGCTCTTACTTACCACCCTTAAAAAAGTGATGCTCTTGCGGACCTTTTTATACAGCTCTTATGTAATAGGAAATGCGCTATAAATAGATTAAGCTTTTATCTAGGTAGACCTACTGCCTAGAATAGTCCCATAGTGGCTATATTAAAAGGTGTATAAAAGGACATATTTCCCTATCGCCTATTTTCTTATATACCTTATTTTCCCCCTACTAAAACAGGAGCCTCTCGTTAATTTTAGCTGCTTGTCGTTAACTATATAATATGTCACTACTTTAACTAATTGTTTTACTATAGTAAATATAGCGCTTAGCCTTGTTATATTTAGTTAAAATATAGCTAAGATAAATATATAAAAGCCTAAGCTAATGGGCACTACTGTGCTGATGCGTTACCGGCTAAAGGTTTAAATGGTAAAGTGCTAGTAATACGGTTATTAAAGACTGTGGGCGACTGTCCTTAGTATCCGCCTTAAAAAGTATAGGTAAATAATAAAAACTTAAATATTTGCTAAAAACACAACTTAGCCAACTAGCCCTATTATCTACAATTTCTTACCTAGAACGCGATAGGAAGTAGAAATATAAGAGTAAGGGCTATAGGAAATGCAGTATTATAAAGGATTATAGATAGCTTAACCTACGCGGCGCGTCCAGACTCTATAGTAATTAGAAAATTATTAATACTAAACATCCTACTAGATAAAAAACATACCTTTGGCCTTTATATCCTCTAGTAATTTATTTATATTTATATAGCCTTAAGCCTAGTATTTAGTAATAATGTTCCTAAACGCGGCTAGAGAAGCTAGTATAACGGAACTTTGTAGAAAGTACTACGGTGGGTCCTGTTAATAGGCTAGGTATATAGGTATTATAAGTAAGTCAACAACGTAATAATAACTAGTGGAGTAGTTACCTAATAGATTAACTCTAATTGTATTCTAAGAATCACTATAAGGAAGGAACTATCTAGGTAGGGACTATAGTCCTTTAAATATATATCCTAACTCCTAAAGATTCCTTCTTATACGTAATATACGTATACTCTATTTACTCTATTATAGATTATACAGATCTCCTTACGACTTAGTTACTATTTTTCGTTATATAGTTCTATTAGCTCTATTCTAGACCGTGCTTATATTAACTAACTAGCTTCTTCTAACTCTTCTTTAAGTAGTTATAGCATTGTACTTAAAGCGTCTATAACACTATCTCCCTCCTCTTTATCTTCGTCCTTAAAGATTCCTAGCATCTCTAAGTTATTTATTAGAGGTATAATATCCATCTAATTAATTTGGTTAATATTGTTACTTATTATACCTAAAGCACTTTCTTCTTCTTTAACTCTTCGTTATACGCGTACAGTTTCCTCCATACTATCGCTAGGTGAGATAATGCCGTCTCCGTATTCTCGTTATGCGAAAATGGGGTTAGTTTATATTACGCTGGCGAGTCCTTCGTTTTAATAACCCTCTTTATATTTAGAATACACTAAAGCGAATATCCGGTCGTCCTGCGATGTTTATTTTATTTCTAACGCTAAATATACGCGTCTTATAACTCTTAATAGTCTCTAAGTTCCCTAAGTAATTTATTATAAGGTCTTATATTTAATCTACTGCTACGAAGCTTAATAATAAACTTTTGGTTATATTAGCGGAACTTTATTATTTACGGGATGCTAAGAAAGAAGCTACTAACGCTTAGTAATAGGCTTTTGATTCTCGTCTGGCTATATTTACTTAACTACTCCGTCTTAAAAAGGTATATAAGAAGGTGCGTTTTAAGGAGTAGAAGCTTATAGAATAAGGTCTATAGGAACTTAGTAATAAGAGGGCTAGTCCTCCCTTAACTAAGCAGGGAATAACTCCGAGTAGCTTAGTAGCTGCTCCTCTTAGGTCCCCCTTAAGTAACTTATTCTTCTATAATCTTTCTTTATTACTATTACCTAACCTAATCTCTTCTAATACTCTTATACCTTTTTTATAGCGTTTTTTAAAAATTTTAGTAGTTCCTAGGTAGTCTTAGTGTAGCCTATCTACTTTACCTTATACTATATTTTATCGTTAACGTCCTTATAACTAACGATCTTTAAAACTTACTATTTATCTTCTTCCTATCCTTTATATGTGTCTGCCTCATAAACTAGTAGCTTAATATTCCCGTGTACTAGTTCTAGCATTACAATATGCTATATAGAGTAGATCTTTATTTTAGCTAGTAGGTTTAGCTTAAATATAACTAGTAAAATTCTTTATATGATTTTAAAAGGCCCTAGTCTAACGTAGTCTAACTTCTTACTTAATCGTTAACTCTTGAAATTTTTATATAGTAGCTATACTTTATCTCCCTCCTTAAGATCTAGTCCCTTAGATCTCTTAGCGTCGTAGTATTTTTTTATTCTTTGCTATACTATCTTAGCTGTTTTTATAAGGTTCTTATAAAGTTCCATTAAGGTCTCTATTCTTTCTCTAGCTATACTACTTATTTTCTTTACTTACCGTAGCAATAACGATGTTCTTGGCTTATATCCGTAATTCGCCTTAAATAGTAATATACCTATTCCTTCTTATAATGTTGCATTATATATAAATTATATAACTAGTATAGCGATATCTAATTGTTTTATACATAATTAATATAGTGTTTTAGATACTGCTCTAGTGTCTAATTTAATCTTTCTATTTAACCGTCTATCTGCGGGTAATATACGGTGGAAGTTGCTACTTAAACTTCTTATTCCGCTAAGAATACCTCCTAAAATACTGCTATAAATCTTAGATCTCTATCTAATATAATTTTACTTAGTGCTCTATATCTTATAAACACTTCTTTAATATAGATTCTAGCAATATCTTCCGCTAAGATTTCTTCCGTATATGCTATAAAGTATCCCTACTTTATAAGCTTATCTACTATTACTAAAATTACGTTATAATTTTATCTAGTAATAAAATCTCTTAATTTTGGCAACTTAATAATAAAGTCCTATAATATAACCTCCTATAGTCTTTCTGGTATTTTAATAGGTTATAGCCCTCTATATAGCTTATACCTTATTAGTTTATTTCTTTAGTAATCTAAATATTCCTTAGTAACTTTTCGTGCTAATCCCTAGATTCCGTTAATAATATACTCCTCTTAGAGTCTCGACACTAAGCCTATAGCTCCGTTATATCTTTAAGTCATTCCCTTATAGAAATCCTTCATAAAATATTCTGCTATACTTCTTAGGATATACTTTATTTCTCGGTTTTCGTATATATCCACCTGTAGGTCTTCTAGCTATGCCTTTAGAATTCTTTATACTTAAAAGCTTTCCGGTATCTTATAAACTCTTTCTAACTTATCTTCTTAAGTTGCTATAATTTTTAGATAATTGTACCTAATTAATCTATCTATATCTTTTCGCAATAAAGCCCCTAATGGCTTTTTATTATTTTATAGTTTAGCCTTTCTACTTAGAGCGTCTGCTTGTATATTATCTATACCTTTAATATACTAAATCTTAAAATAGTAAATTAAAAAGGATAATTAAGCTAATAAAAAGCTAAAGGAAGGTAACTAGTAGAGCTCTTAAGAGCCTTACGGAAACTTTATAGTTTATTATATAGGAGCCAATAATATAGCTTCTAATTATAAGCTTCGCGATAGTATTATTTTTAACTTAGGAACTAGCCTACACGTCTTTAATAATAGAGTTAGGTTTATTAGCGATATTAAGCCTATATTAGAACGCGCCTACATAGGCTCGTATATAGAAGAAATTGTAGGCTATAGTATAACTATAGTTACAATTAACCACCCTAAAGGGAAGAGATAGATATAGCTCTTAGGAGCAGCCTTTATACTAGGCTTTTATACTAACTTAGTATATCTTAATAAGCTTAATAATAAGGGAGTCTACTAGAACAATAAAAAGAATACTCTCTTCTATAGTAATAATAAGACGTATGCCTACTATAGCCACTACTATAGTTAGAACACTATTAAATATAATAAGCTAAAGAGAGACTTACTAAAGGCTTCCTTTACGACTTAATTAAAACTAGTAAAATATTTATTAAAGCCTCTACTAAATTAGGCAGAAGGCTATATATAGTATTAGTAATTAGGCTATATAGAAAAAGACGCGATTAAGTAACTACCTTAATTAGTAATAGGCGCGATTCTAAAGGGCCCGATAATAGTAGAATATAAATTATATAAAGTAAGCAAAGCTTATAAAGTAATATCTAAAGACCTCTAACTTAGTTAACGGTTCCTTTTTATAAAATCTACCTTAATTTAATACCTAGAATAGTCGTATTTAATAGCAATAAGTACGCGGTATACTTCCTTAATAACGCAACGCGAATAAATAAGGTAGAGATAATAGCTAAAAAGTTATCTCTTACCCAAATTGTTATTAATTATTGTAATATTATTAAATAATAATACGGCTTTAAGGTAGCCATAATCTATATAAATAGAGAGACGTCTCTTATAGGCGAATTTAAGGATATAAGGGCGCGAAGAGACTTTGGAGAAGATTTGAAGGAACGATATAAATTCTATCTAAATCTAAGGGTATATAGCTCTCGCTAAGAACAAGACGTTGCGTAAAGAAGAGAAAGGAATAACGAGAGAATTATATAATTAAATAGTTAGGGGTCTTAGTGGTCGATACGTGCGTATATATACACGCGGTCTTTAACAGACTTTAGTAGAATTTAATTAATCTAGCAGAACTTAGTAGAAGTTAATTAAGCTAGCAGAATTTAGCAGAATTTGGTTAAAGTATTAGAATTTATTAGTTAAGTGTTTTATTAAGACATTCCTACTATAACTAGGCTAGTCCTATTATAGTATCCCCCTTTAACTAAAGGTCTAAATAATTTAATTTTAGTTAAGACTTATTACTTATCGCGTTTATATACTTACGTTATAGCGGAATAGAGTTTTACTAGTTCTATTATTAAATAATATATAATTACAGCACCTGTTATACCAAACGCGTGCTTACGCGTTCGGTATACCAGGTACGCGTTTACGCGTTTAGTGCACCAACCACTCGCTTACGCGTCTGGTGCACTTATAAAGCACTAACTAATCAGGGGGGAGGTATATTAGTATATAGACCACGTAGTCTGCTTTATATAATTAATAGTCACCATTATCCAAACGAGCATATAATACTACACGTATTTCGTGCCCCTGGATCTAACTTACTTGTGCTATTAAGTTAGTACAAATACTAATTAGTGAGCGCGCATAGATTAGCAATCACTCAACACCTCCCCCAAGCGATACTCGACAGCAACTACCCGTTTAAACTCCTAGTACGACCTACTAAAAGGTCGGAAGTTAGGGATTACAGACTATCACCAACTCTATATACTTATTTAAGTCTTAGTACGGTTTACCAGAAGTATAATAGACGCGAATATAGACCTATATAGAACCCCTTACCCTTCTATAAACCGTTACGGACTTATTAATTACCTTTACGGACCATTACGGAGACCTCCTACCCCTCTACAAACTACTACGGACCTATTAAGACCCCTTATGGATACCCTTACCCTTCTACAAACTGCTATAGACATTAACCGCCTTTATAGACCACTATAAGACCTCTTCTACCCACTACATACTATACTACACTATATAGTATAGCAGACCTAAGGAAGCAAGTCAATAAAGGCTAGGAAAAGTAGAGGTAGGGAGCCAACCTTATATCTATACCTAACGTTAACAACTATATTAAATTCAAAGTTCTTAAATATAAATATTTTAAGCTTATAAACGTCGACCTATAGGAGCAATACTAGAAAGACTTTGCGGACTTTACGGAAGCTATCTTTAAAGCATATAACCCTACTACTATCCGTAACCTACGGACCCTCTTATATAACTAAGGTGTATAGGTTAAAAGAAATAAACGAGTTACTATTATATAGTCCTTATACAATATAATATATAAGAAGGACCAAATAAAATAGACTAAAGAGGAAATCCTAGACCAGTTCTAAGAAACTAAGAAACTCTTTACTTCTTCTAAACTTAATATAATTGCTAGCCTTATACCTACCCCACTTAACTAAATTCGTCCTATAAACCTAAGCAGTTTTAGAATTAATCTTACGGGCTAAAGCATACCTAGTACTTAAGTTACGGACCGTAATACCCCTATAAACCAAAATACGGACTAAATTACCCCCGTTATTTAAGTTATAAATCTATAAGCTATATATCTATAAACCACAAATCTATAAGTTATAGATCCGCAACCTACCTAACTAAAGACCTACGGTAAGGAGCTAGCTAACTTAACTAAGCTCTATACCAACGAATCTAAGTATAGCAGCAAAAACGATAACTTTAACTTTAAACTAACTATCTTTATAGACCTTTACCAGAAGGCTAATATTCCTAAATAAGAGTTTAGCCAAGCCTACTCTACTATACTACGCGGCCTAGTACTCGACCACTACTACACCAACCTTAAGAGTAACCCCCTTAGTGTTCCTTTTAATAAGCTATATAAAGCTATATATAACTACTTTAAAGGACCAAAATATAAGCGTAATATTCTTACCTAATAAAATATAACTAAGCTACGGACCGTAATGGATAAGAATACTAAAAAATCAACTATAAAGTGCCTATAAATCCTTATTAAAGACCTCCGCCACCTATAGCACGGTCTTAATATTAAGCTTTAAACGGATAACTTCCTATATAATAAACTTATTACGGCCTACTAGGAAGTAGAGCCCTATAAGTACGCCTACTATAAGCCTACAGATACCTTAGCTAGCCTTATTAATAATTTACGCTCCTTTATTATAACGTATAAAGTCTTAAACCTACTAGGCAGCACGCAAGCCTTTATTACGGATATTTAATATCTACAAATAGACTTAAACGTCTACTTTACGGACCGCCGCTACCGCTAGCAGCACCCGTACCGACTAAATCCTACCCGTAACCCCTATAGCAACCCCTATATAAAAATATACCCCTACAGATAAACTAGCTAGAAGTGCTTCGTATATAGTAAGGAAGAATATTAGTTTATAAGGCATACCTAGGAAGAATATAATAAGTCTAGGAAGAGACTTAATAGCCGTATTAACTAGTTTATTTTAGAATATAAAGGAGAGGAAGTAGAAAAGCCCCCTAATAAGTTAATATAAGCCCTTATAATTAACTTTAACTTAAATACTTAGGAATAAGAGACCTTAGAAACATTTCTAACCACTTTTAGATCTTTTATAAACAGCTAAGCCTTTAATATTACAACCGTATTAGCCGACCGTTCCTTTATACACTCAGTTACACCTAAAAACTATTCTATAAGTACCCCCGTTATAAACGTTATAGATTATAAGCAGGACCTATTTACATATATTACTACAGAACGCTATACCCCTAAGGAATTCTACGGTGTTATAATCGATATAGGCGCCTCTAAGAAGTCTACTATAAGCTACGGACAATACCTTATATATAGGACCACCGTAAATAATAATACGGATATTAATATTACGTAAACTAGGGCCGTAAACGTCCAATTTGGTATTAGCTTAACTGCATTAATTAGATTAGTTATAGTTAAGACCCTAATTAGCCTAGTTAACTTCCATATAGTAAAAGCAGACACCCCTTTCTTACTTTGCCTTACGGATATAGATAGGTTATAGGTTTACTATAACAATATTACAGACACCTTAATCGGCCCCGTAACTACCCTAAGAAGTAAGTATATTACCCTACTAATTACACAACAATTTAGACACCCGTTCCTTATATAGGGAGAGACTTTACAGACCTATATTTAGGAATCTTTTAACTATAACCCATGCTACCTTACTAGTATAGAGATCTACCGTCTATACCGCCGTTTCGGCCACCTATTAGCCGAAAAGCTATATAAAGTCCTTAAACGCTTTAGATATAACAACGTTAATAGGAAGGCAATTAATTACCTAACTAAATACTGCTCCTTTTGCTAGAAATATAGACATTCCCTAGGCTAATTTAAGTTTACCCTTTATAAGGACCTTAACTTTAACTACTTAGTGTATATAGACATTATGTATATTAACGGTAGCCTAATATTATATATAATTAACGAGGTAACCCGCTATTAAGCCGCCTATTAGTTGTAAAATATATCTATAAAGTATACTTAGGATATTTTACGGACCTACTAAATTAATACGTACGTTAGACCTCCTAAGTATATCACCTATAACGCCAGTAGGAACTTTATTAGTAAGGAATTCCAGCAGTATGCTATAGCTATGGCTATATTAACAAAAGCTATTCTAGTTAAGGCGTATTAGTCTATTAGGCTTATTAAGCGAGCTTACCTAGCTCTATAAAGAGCTTATTAGATTATTACGGACGAGTATAAGGATATCTAAAAGGAACTAGCTTTATAGATAGCTATAAAAGCCGTTAATAATACCGCTAGCCCTAACAGACTAGTACCTACCCTCTTAGTTTATAGAGCCTACCTAAGAATAAGTAACCTAGGCCCCCCTACCCCGTCTATTATAGAATAAGCAGCTATAATACGGAAGGTAATAGCCAAAATAGTTAAATTATAGGCTAAATAAACTATTAATAACGCCCTATACTACTATAACGAACCTAATATAACCTTAGTATATAACCTCTTGCTTAACTCTAAAGTCCTTATATAGTGTAAAAGCGGTAGTTAAAATAGACCTTACTATCTACTAGCTGTAGAAAACGAGACATACTATATATAGCTTCCTAGTAGGCTAACTAGCTTTAGAAGTATGTCCGTAAAACCCTACTTTCGGCCCAAAAATACCTATAACATTAAGCTAGATAAACTAGAAGTAACCGCTAAACTAGATAAACTAAAAACAACTGCTAAATTAAATAAATTAAAGGCACCCTTGCCTACCCTAAAGGTCCCTTAAAAACCTACTAAATCTATTAAACCTGCCGTAAAGCGTGGCCAAGGACGCCCCTATAAGAATTCTGTAATAGAGAACTACTTAACCTCCACAGGCACATCCGTAAAGCAATCTCCGCCTATAAATATATTAGTTCTAGTATAGGAAACCCCTTTTACGGACTTATAGCGTAAAGAGATTAACGGACTACTTAAAAAGGGTATCTTTATAATTATAATAAAGAGAGACGTTCCGTAAGGCGTCCGTATATTTAACTTACGCTTTATTAATAAGATTAAGCACCCTAGTACTAATAAAGCCTTTAAAAAATTAAGGCTTATTATATAAGCTTATAATAACTAGGGAAAGGACCTAATCCTTATATAATCGCCTATAATTTAATAGGTTAGTTAATGGATTATACTTGCACTTACGCCTAGACTATAGCAAACTAAATCTATAGCCCTTTACTTACGGGATATTTTATAAGCCTATATGCAGTCTAATACCTACCTAAGTAGGGATATCTTTATATAACTACCCTATAAGCTTAACCAATAATTAGGAATAATTTTATAGGTTATAAAACCTCTTTATAGAGTACTAGAAGCCAGAAACTATTAGTTTAAGATATATTACTAGTATTACGTTAGTAAACTTAAAATAAAACAGTTAACCTATAACCCCTACCTTCTATATAGCCTATTAAACGGCCTTAGTATTATTAAACTCTAAATAGATAATACCCTCTTCTTAGCAGACTGGATATTTATAGATGCTAAAGAGACTAAACTATAAAAAGCTAAGTTCCTAGTAAAGCTGTAAGAGTAGTTAACTAAGTAAACTCTAATTAAGTTTAACGGAGGCTTAATTATATAAAAGGGCAACTTAATCTAGCTAACCTAGAAACGCTAAGCTTAAAACCTAAAGCTTATTATAGTAAAGCCTACAGACCTTACTAGTTCCTATAGAAAGACCCATAAGACCATAAATATAAAGGACTAATACGCTATATAGCGTATAAGAGGCGCCTATATTGCTATAGTCTGCCAACCCAAATCTACCTATAACTTATCCTTTATAGCCTAGGCAATAGATCTATAAGAAGAAAATATTAAGCAGCTTAATAAGCGTATTTAGTAGCAAATTAATAATATAGTAAGGGGACTTACTTTTATACCACTAAACCTAAGTTCCCTTAGCTTACTAGCATTTATAGACGCCTTCTTTACTAATAATAAAGACCTATTATTATAAATCGGCTTTATAATTGTACTTACGGACCGTAATTAGGACGCAAATATACTATATTAGTCTTTAATTAAGTGTAAATAAGTAACCCATAGTGTACTAGCTTCTAAACTATATATACTAGCTTATAGATTTAATATAGCAGCCGCAATTAAATTAATAGTCCAGAAGATTCTATAACTAGAGTAGTTACCCCTGGTTTTATATACCAATTTAAAGTCCCTTTACGACTGCCTAGTTAAACTAGGTATAATATAAGAGAAGAGGCTTATAGTCGACCTAATATGCTTATATTAGGCCTATAAACGACATAAGATTATAAAGGTTAAATAGATTAGCAGCGGAGATAACCTAGTAGACGCTATAACTAAGGCAAAGCCGTATTAAGCCCTTAAAACCCTAATTAATATAAATAAGCTTAACCTAAAAGTTATAAAATAAGTAGAATGGGACTAACGGAGTACCTACGGTACGCCTACGGCCCGTTAGAAGGCCGTACGGCTTATTATACGGCCTATTTTACGGACCGTAAGCTATTAGGTAAAAAAACGGTGAAAAGCTATAATAGAACTTAGTAGACTTATATAACCTACCAAATTCTACTATATTCTGCTACAGTGGTTAAATTAACTAATTACGATTTTCTATACCGGGCATAGAAAATCACTATTGGCTTACTTAGCACTAGCGCCTTAGCGGCCCTTAAAATCTAACTTATGGCTCGTCTACTGCCCGTTAAAAGGCCGTATGGTTTATTTTACGGACTGTAAGCAGGACTTACGGCCAGCTTAAGGTACTATTTAGAAGGTAGCCTAGACGGCACCTTAGGGGAGATTTCCTATGTATTTTCCTTTATATTCTATAGTTTTATTAAAGTAATTACGGAGGCTGTATATAGGTGGTTTTATTTTTTAAGTACTGCTAGTATATAATTATAGCACCTATTATACTAAAAGCGTACTTATGCGTTCGGTATACTAGATACGCGTTTACGCGTTTAGTGTACTAACCACTCGCTTACGCGTCTAGTGCACTTATAAAGCACTAACTAATTAGGGGGGAGGTGCATTAGTATATAGACCACATAGTCTGCTTTATATAATTAACAGTTACTATTATCCAAATAAGCATATAATACTACACGTATTTCGTGCCCCTAGATCTAACTTACTCGTGCTATTAAGTTAGTACAAATAAATAGACTAATTATAATTTTCCATCCCTAGAATAGAAAATTACTATTAGTTTAGTTAAGGCGGTAAGCAAAACTAATATCTTTATAGTGGGTCTTAGCAAGGCAAATCTAGCTAATTAGATAACTTTAACTAGCGGTTAAAGTTCCTTAATATCTTGCGTATTATATAACCGTATTATAAACGTTATAATATATTTTAAGTTTTTTTTAAATTCGAGCTTCCTACTATTATATTTTGTGTATTTATATTAGGTAGTAGTTATTTGCCTTTATATCGTGTCTATTTAGCTAAAGTAGGCTATAAAGGATAGTCCTTATAGAATTCTTTTACTAGGGAAGGCGCACTGGTCTTAATTTGCTTATAAGGTTCCTAGGCTTATATCTTATATCCTTCCTATTTAATAAGAAGTTTAAATTATTTAGATTATATCTTTTATTATATATAGTTAATTAAGTTAATAAAGTAAGAACTGTTACCGTTATTAACAATTACGGGAGGTAGTAGTAGCACTTCGCAAGTTATAGGTTTACCCTTTAAAGGTTGTAGTAAGTTTACGTAAAACGTTAAATATTTTTTTATCTTAGTTAGTAGTTCGAGCTTATAGGTATATAGGCTTAGTTTCTTCTTAATTTAGTATAGGCTCGCAAATTTCTAATTAAGTTTCTTTAAGGGCCGTTAAGTCTTTAGGTTTTATATATTTAGGTAAACTATATTACCTTCCTTAAAGTCCTATACAAGAGCTCGTCCTCTATTTATATACTATTTCTATACTATTTAAGCGTATATTAATTTACTTTATAATAGTTCTATTAACTACTTTATATAATTCGTAAAGTTATACGCGTTAATTAACTAAATCCGCTTAATTATAGGTCCTATTATTCGCAGTAAACTTAGCTAAAGGCAGCTATTTTTTCTAGTTATCTTATAAGTAGAAGCAGTATATTTATAGGTATTATTCTATAATCGCGTTTATAATTTTAGTTTAGCTATCTATTTCCAGATAAAATATAGTTAAGAGTCGTATTTATATACTTAATTATTTATATAGGGCTTACTAGAAGTCTAAAACGAACTAGCTTCTATAGTTAGATATTATTAAATTAGGAAGTCTATATAGTTTAAAGACGTACTTAATAAAATATTCGGCTACTAATATCGCATTAATTAAGTCTATAGGGACTATATATCGTATTTTTATAAAATAGTTAACAACTACTATAATATTAATAAACCTATTACTGCTAGGTAAGTTAACTATAAAGTTAATTAAGATATTACGCCATCTTTATATTAGAATTGGCAACGGTTAAAGCACTCCTTACTTCTTTATATAAGAGGTCTTTCTATAAACGCACGTTCTATATACTCGGACATATTTTTATATATAGTTATGCATTATAGACTAGTAATATACTCGCTAAACTATCTTATACGTCTTTATATAGCCAAGATATCCTACTATAGGAGAGTTATATATAAATTCAAGTATCTTAAATCGCAAGGCTTTAGAATTTAGGACTACTATCTTCTATTAATAGTATAACTAATTATTATAGATTTTACATTTAGTAAGTGTAATATCCTTATAATATTATTTTCCTATTTAAATTGCTTTTATTATATCTACTATCTAGGGGTTATTCTTATATTTATACTCTATTAGTTTATTAATTTCTATATCCCACTTATTAATTTCTAATTTATTTCTATTAAGCTCCGCGTCTAGAAATATAGAGTATAGTTTCTTAAAGCATTTAGGAGGCAGTAGAATCTATAATTAATTTATAATCTATTTATCTAAAGCGTTCGTAGGTAGGTCCTATAATTGTTATATTAATATATTAGGCTTCTAATTAAGTTTGCCTAGTCGGTATATAATCTTAAAGTCAAATTATAAGAGGTATTCAGCCTAACGAATTTAGCGCTACGTTAGCTATTTTATAGTTATAAAGTACTATAGGTTCTTATAGTCCGTTAGCACATATATTAAAAACAATAATCCTTTAAGTTCTAGACGCTATTATTTAAAGCTATTTGTACTAACTTAATAGTACAAGTAAGTCAGATCCAGGGGCACGAAATACGTGTAATATTATATACTCGTTTGGATAATAGTAACTGTTAATTATATAAAGCAGACTACGTGGTCTATATACTAATGCACCTCCCCCCTAATTAGTTAGTGCTTTATAAGTGCACCAGACGCGTAAGCGAGTAGTTGGTATATTAAACGCGTAAGCACGCGTTTAGTATAATAGGTGCTGTAATTATACACTAGCAGTACTTAAAAAATAAAACCACCTATATATAGCCTCCGTAATTGCTTTAATAAAACTATAGAATATAAAGGAAAATACATAGGAAATCTCCCCTAAGGTGCCGTCTAGGCTGCCTTCTAAACGGTACCTTAAGCTGGCCGTAAGTCCTACTTACGGTCCATAAAATAAACCGTACGGCCTTTTAATGGGCAGTAGACGAGCTATAAGTTAGATTTTAAGGGCCGCTAAGGCGCTAGTACTAAGCGAGCTAATAGCGATTTTCCATGCCCGGCATAGAAAATCGTAATTAGTTAATTTAACCACTGTGGCAGAATATAGTAGAATTTGGCAGGTTACGTAAGTCCACTAAGTTCCATTATAGCTTTCCACCGTTTTTCTACCTAATAGCTTATAGTCCGTAGAATAGGCCGTATAATAAGCTGTATGGCCTTTTAACGGGCTATAGGCGTACTATAGGTACTCCGTTAGTCCTATTCTACCTATTCTATAACTTTTAGGTTAAGCTTATTNGTGTTAATTAGGGTTTTAAGGGCTTAATATAGCTTTGCCTTAGTTATGGCGTCCGCTAAGTTGTCTCCGCTGCTAATCTATTTAACCTTTATAATCTTATGTTGTTTATAGGCCTAATATAAGCATATTAGGTTGACTATAAACCTCTTCTCTTATATTATACCTAGTTTGACTAGGTAGTCGTAAAGGGACTTTAAATTGGTGCATAAAACTAGGGGTAACTACTCTAGTTATAGAATCTTCTAGACCGTTAATTTAATTACGGCTGCTATATTAAATCTATAAGCTAGTATATATAGTTTAGAAGCTAGTATACTATAGGTTACTTATTTACACTTAATTAAAGACTAGTATAGTATATTTGCGTCCTAATTGCGGTCTATAAGTATAATTACAAAGCCAATTTGTAATAATAGGTCTTTATTATTAGCAAAGGAGGCGTCTATAAATGCTAGTAAGCTAAGGGAACTTAGGTCTAGTGGTACGAAAGTAAGTCCCCTTGCTATATTGTTAATTTGCTACTAAATATGCTTATTAAGCTGCTTAATATTTTCTTTTTACAGATCTACTGCCTAGGCTGTAAAGGATAAGTTATAGGCAAATTTAGGTTGGCAGACTATAGCAATATAGGCGCCTCTTACACGCTATATAGCGTATTAGTCCTTTATATTTACGGTCTTATAGGTCTCTCTACGGGAACTAGTAAGGTCTATAGGCTTTACTATAATAAGCTTTAGGTTTTAAGCTTGGCGTTCCTAGGTTAGCTAGATTAAGTTGCCCTCTTATATAATTAAGCCTCCGTTAAACTTAATTAGAGTTTACTTAGTTAACTACTCTCGTAGCTTTATTAGGAACTTAGCTTCTTATAGTTTAGTCTTTTTAGTATCCGCAAATGTCCGGTTTGCTAAGAAGAGGGTATTATCTATTTAGAGTCCAATAATACTAAGGCCGTTTAATAGGCTGTATAGAAGGCAGGGGTTATAGGTCGACTGTTCTATTTTAAGTTTACTAATATAGTGCTGGTAGTATATCTTAAACTAATAGTTTCCGGCTTCTAGTACTCTATAAAGAGGTTTTATAACCCATAAAATTGTTTCTAGTTATAGGTTAAGCTTATAGGGTAGTTGTATAAAGATATTCCTACTTAGGTAGGTATTAGACTATACGTAGGCTTATAAGATATCCCGTAAGTAAAGGGCTATAGATTTAGTTTGCTATAGTCTAGGCGTAAGTATAAGTATAATCCGTTAACTAACCCGTTAAATTATAGGCAATTACGTAAGGACTAAGTCTTTTCCCTAGTTATTATAAGCTTATATAATAAGCCTTAATTTCTTAAAGGCTTTATTAGTACTAGGGTGCTTAATCTTATTAATAAAGCGTAAGTTAAATATACGGACGCCTTACGGAACGTCTCTCTCCGTTATAATTATAAAGATACCCTTTTTAAGTAGTTTATTAATCTCTTTACGCCATAAGTCCGTAAAAGGGGTTTTCTATACTAGAACTAATATATCTATAGGCGGAGATTGCTTTATAGATATGCCTACGGAGGTTAGGTGGTTCTCTATTACGGGATTCTTACGGGGGCATCCTCGGCTACGCTTTACGGCAGGTTTAATAGGTTTAGTAGGTTTCTAGAAGACCTCTAGGGTAGGTAAGGGTGCCTCTAGTTTGTCTAATTTAGTAGTTATTTCTAGTTTATCTAGTTCGGCGGTTGCTTCTAATTTATTTAGCTTAACGTTATAAATGTTTTTAGGCTAAAAGTAGGGTTTTATAGACGTGCTTTTAAAGCTAGTTAGCCCGTTAGGAAGCTATACGCAGTACGTCTTATTTTCTACGGCTAGTAGACAGTAAGGTCCATTCTAACTGCCGCTTTTACGCTATATAAGGACTTTAGAGTTAAGCGGGAGGTTATATACTAAGGTTGTATTAGGTCCGTTATAGTAGTATAGGGCGTTATTAATAGTTTATTTAGCCCGTAATTTGACTATTTCAGCTATTACCTTCCATATTATAGCTGCTTGTTCCGTAATAGACGGGGTAGGGGGGCCTAGGTTACTTATTCTTAGGTAAACTCTATAAACTAAAAGGGTAGGTACTAGTCTGTTAGGGCTAGCGGTGTTATTAACGGCTTTTACGGCCATCTATAAAGCTAGTTCCTTTTAAATATCCTTACACTCGTCTGTAATAATCTAATAAGCTCTCTATAAAGCTAGGTAAGCTTACTTAATAAGCCTAACAAACTAATACGCCTTAACTAAAACAGCTTTTATTAATATAGCTATAGCTATAGCATACTACTAGAATTCCTTACTAATAAAGTTCCTACTAGCGTTGTAGGTAATATACTTAGGAGGTCTAACGTATATATTAATCTAGTAGGTCCGTAAAATATCCTAAGTATACTTTATAGATATATTTTACAACTAACGGGCGGCTTAGTAGCGGGTTACCTCGTTAATTATATATAATACTAGGCTGCTGTTAATATACATAATATTTATATACACTAAGTGGTTAAAGTTAAGGTCCTTATAAAGGGTAAACTTAAATTAGCCTAGGGAACGTCCGTATTTCTAGCAAAAAGAGTAGTATTTAGTTAGGTAATTAACTGCCTTCCTATTAACGTTGTCGTATCTAAAGCGTTTAAGGACTCTATATAGCTTTTCAGCTAATAGGTGGCCGAAACGGCAGTATAGATAGTAGATCTCCGTACTAGTAAGGTAGCATAGGTTATAGTTAAAAGATTCCTAAATATAGGTTTGTAAAGTCTCTCCCTATATAAGGAACGGGTGTCTAAATTATTGTGTAATTAGTAGGGTAATATACTTACTTCCTAGGGCAGTTACGGGGCCGATTAAGGTGTCCGTAATATTATTATAGTAAACCTATAACCTATCTATGTCCGTAAGGTAAAGTAAAAAAGGGGTGTCTGCTTTTACTATATGGAAGTTAACTAGGCTAATTAGGGTCTTAACTATAACTAATTTAATTAATATAGTTGAGCTAATACCGAATTAGACGTTTACGGCCCTAGTTTACGTAATATTAATGTCCATATTATTATTTACGGTGGTCCTATATACAAGGTATTATCTATAGCCTATAATAGACTTCTTAGAGGCGCCTGTGTCGATTATAACACCATAGAATTCCTTAGGGGTATAGCGTTCTATAGTGATATATGCAAATAGGTCCTACTTATAATCTATAACGTCTATAACAGGGGTGCTTATAAAATAGTTTTTGGGCGTAACTAAGTGTATAAAGGAACGGTTAGCTAATACGGTCATAATATTAAAGGCTTAGCTATCCGTAAAAGATCTAAAAGTAGTTAGGAATATCTCTAAGGTCTCTTATTCCTAAGCGTTTAAGTTAAAGTTAATTATAAGGGCTTCTATTAACTTATTAGGGGGCTCTTCTACTTCCTCTCCTTTATATTCCAAAATAAACTAGTTAATATAGCTATTAAGTCTCTTCCTAGACTTATTACGTTCTTCCTAGGTATACCTTATAGACTAATATCCTTCCTTACCATATATAAAGCACTTCTGGCTAGTTTATCTGCGGGGGTATATTTTCATACGGGGGTTACTATAGGGGTTATAGGTAGGACTTAGTCGGTACAGGTACTGCTAGCGGTAGCGGCGGTCTATAAAGTAGACGTCTAAGTTTATTTATAGATATTAAATATCTGTAATAAAGGCTTACATACTGCCTAGTAGGTTTAAGACTTTATATATTACAATAGAGGAGCGTAGATTATTAATAAGGCTAGCTAAGGTATCTATAGGCTTATAGTAGGCGTACTTATAGGGCTCTACTTCCTAGCAGGCCGTAATAAGTTTATTATATAGGAAGTCGTCCGTTTAAAGCTTAATATTAAGACCGTGCTATAGGTAGCAGAGGTCTTTAATAAGGATTTACAGGCACTCTATAGTCGATTTTTTAGTGTTCTTATCTATTACGGTCCGTAGCTTAGTCGCATTCTATTAGGTAAGGATATTATACTTATATTCCGGTCCTTTAAAGTAGTTACATATAGCTTTATATAGCTTATTAAAAGGAACACTAAGGGGGTTNCTCTTAAGGTTAGTGTAGTAGTGGTTAAGTACTAGGCCGCGCAGCATAGTAGAGTAGGCTTAGCTAAACTCTTATTTAGGAATATTAGCCTTCTAGCAAAGGTCCGTAAAAATAGTTAGTTTAAAGTTAAAGTTATTATTTTCACTACTATACTTAGATTTATTAGTATAGAGCTTAGCCAGGTTAGCTAGCTCCTTACCATAGGTCTTTAGTTAGGTAGGTTGCGGATCTATAACTTACAAATTTATAGTTTACGGATATATAGCTTATAGATCTATGACTTAAATAATAGGGGTAATTTAGTCCGTATTTTGGTTTATGGGGGTATTACGGTCCATAACTTAAGTACTAGGTATACTTTAGCCCGTAAAATTAATTCCAAAACTGCTTAGGTTTATAGGACAAATTTAATTAAGTGGGTTAGGTATAAGGCTAGCGATTATATTAAGTTTAGAAGAAGTAAAGAGTTCCTTAGTTTCTTAGAACTGGTCTAGAATTTCCTCTTTAGTCTATTCCGTTTAGTCCTTCTTATATATTATGTTATATAAGGACTATATAATAGTAACTTATTTATTCCTTTTAACCCATATACCTTAGTTATGTAAGAGGGTCTATAGGTTACGGATAGTAGTAGGGTTATATACTTTAAAGATAGCTTCCATAAAGTCCGCGAAGTCTTCCTAGTATTACTTCTATAGGTCGACGTTTATAAGCTTAAAATATTTATATTTAAGAACTTTAAATTTAATATAGTTATTAATATTAGGTATAGACGTAAGGTCGGCTCCCTACCTCTACTTTTCCTAGCCTTTATTAACTTGCTTCTTTAGGTCTGCTATACTATATAGTGTAGTGTAGTACGCAGTAAGTGGAAGAGGTCTTATAGTAGTCCGTAAAGGCGGTTAATATCTATAGCGGTTTATAGAAGGGTAAGGGTGTCCATAAGGGGTCTTAATAGGTCCATAGTAGTTCGCAGAGGGGTAGGAGGTCTCTATAACGGTCTATAAAGGTAATTAATAAGTCCATAACGGTTTATAGAAGGGTAAAAGGTTCCGTATAGGTCTATATTTGCGTCTATTATACTTCTAGTAAACCGTATTAAGACTTAAATAAGTATACAGAGTTGGTAATAGTCCGTAATCCCCAACTTCCGACCTTCTAGTAGGTTATACTAGGAGTCTAAATAGGTAGTTGCTGTCAAGTATCGCTCGGGAGAGGTATTAAGTAATTACTAATCTATACGCGCTTACTAATCAGTATTCGTACTAACTTAATAGCATAAGTAAGTTAAATCTAGGGGCATAAAATACGTGTAGTATTATATACTCGTTTAGATAATAGTGACTGTCGATTATATAAAGCAGACTATGTGGTCTATATACTAATACACCTCCCCCCTAATTAGTTAGTGCTTTATAAGTGCACCAGACGCGTAAGCGAGTGGTTAGTGCACTGAACGCGTAAACGCGTACCTGGTGTACCGAACGCGTAAGCACGCGTTTAGTACAATAGGTGCTGTAATTATATAAAAGCATTTAATAATTATAAGCAGTTCCTTATTATATATTATATAGTTTAATTTAGTAGAGCAAGTTTCTAGGAGAGAAAGGCTACTAGGTATAGTTTACCGTTCTTATTATATTATAATAATACTTCTTTTAGTACATAATTAGACAAGTCTGTTTTAACAATATATTTAAGGTTAGGGTTAAAGTAGGTAAGAATTAAGGCAGTTATAAAACGATATTTTAAATCGTTAAAAGCTTATTCGTATTTAGTAGTCTATTTAAATCTTATATTCTTTCTTATTAAGTTTACTAATAGCTAAATAATTTTTAAGAAGTGGTTAATAAATTAATAGTAGAAATTTGCAAATCTTAAAAATCCTTAAATATCTTATACGCTATTAGGACTTTCCTAATTTATAATTACAGCAACTTTCTTAGGGTCTATTTTAATTCTGTTACGGGATATAATTAGACCTAAATATATAACTTTAGACGTATAAAACCTATATTTCTTAATATTGTATTATAAGCCTATATCTTATAGGCGTTTAAGGACTATTTAGACGTGTTTCTAATACTTAAAAAGCAAAGACAAGTAGATTAAGATATTATTAATATACGCGGTAATAAATACGTTAAGAAATTTATATAGCGTATTATTAACGTATTACTAGAACGTACCCAGACCGTTCTTTATACTAAATAGCATTACTAGGTATTTAAAGAGTCCCTATTGTATATAAAAGGCTATATATTTCTTATCTACTTTATAGACGCGAACCCAATTAAAGACGGCAACTATATTAAGCTTTATAAAATATTATACCTTTACTAAGCGGTTAAGCATCTCTTAAAGCAGGGGGATTAGATATTGGTTTTAAATCGTAATTACATTTAGAGCTTAATAATTAATATAAAATCTTAAGCCTCTTTTAAGCTCCTTAATAAATAGTACGGGTAAGGTAAATAGAGATTAACTAGGGCGAATAAATCCTTTTTCTAGATACTCGTTGAGGTATTATTGTATTATAAGCAGTTCTTCTTATAATATACCATATAGCGGACCGAACTTAGGTATTATACTAGGCTTAAGTTCTATCTTAAAATTGTACTTATCTTAGTACGGGGGTAGTTAGTCTACAATTTTTTTTAAAACTTATTAATTAGATTGTAGTACTCTTTAGGTATAAGAGGTTAAGGGTTAATATATTATTTTAGTTCTAATGCCTTTTTAATATCTTCTATTATTATCGTAAAGATTTTATAATCTTGTCTTTTTGCTAACAAAATAAAGGGTGCGGCTTATATTATATAAATTTTAAGAGGTTTTAATATAGCTTCTTTATATTCTTTACCGCGGTTAATAGTTATGGTTTTTAAGGGTTAATATATTATTTCGGTTCTAATGCCTTCTTAATATCTTCTATTGTTATAGCGAAGATTTTATAATCTTATCTTTTTGCTAACAAAATAAAGGGTGCGGCTTATATTATACAAATATTAAAAGGGTTTAATATAGCTTCTTCCCATTCTTTACCGCAGTTAATAGTTATAGTTTTATTATATTGGCTTAAAGTTTATAGTAAGGGCAATTTATATTATATTTAATTTAAATAGTTATATGCATGTTTATAGGGCAAGTAGTATTTTAAGTAATAACTTCAGCAGTAGGTTATACGGAACTTTAGTGTTTCTTTAACTGTTGGGAATGAGGCAAGCGGTCGTCACGTAACGCCGCGACACTAGCGTGGCGAGGAGTCTTAAGCTCCTCACCCTCCCTCATTCTAATTAATAAGCTTTATTAACCAATATTACTATAACCCTACTTGAGTAGTCGTTATTAGTAAGTCACCCTATATAACCAACACTAATTAGTAATTAAATATATAGTCAACCACAAAGCAGCTAGGTTTTTAAATAGAAGAGATAGTCTCGTATAGGGGTGCCATATGCGCTTATATGGAATAGATCCCGGCAATACTATACTACCTTAAACTTGCGGAAAACTAGTAACAGAAGTGTCACTAAGTACTAGGAGATACTAAGTTATATCTATTATATAGAACAACCACATTTACGAAGATTTAGTTAAGTACTTTAGGTTAGAAGTATTACTAAACCTACGGTCCTAAGTTAACGTCTAAAACGCGTTAAACAACGTCCAAAACGCGTTAAACAACATCTTAAATTGCCTACCTTTTAATAGTAAACCTACGAGATCCTATAAAACCGAAAATCCTACTTACCTTTAACGTACAACACCCCGTTAATTCTACACCTACTATAGCGTTAACCTATCTAAAAAAGTATAAGAAGGATATTAACCCGGAAATATAGAATACTAATATAATTGACTTTATAAATGCTAAGCAATAGGACCTAAACGGATTTTTATTATACCGTATAGTATACTATAAAGACAGCGAATATAATAATACTATGCTATAGTACTGTATAAGGGAGGATTTTATTAAATAAATAAAGGAAATATAGACTTCTATAAAAAAGGATATTATATAAGACTTCCGTAACTTCTTATAGGAGTATAGAGTATTTATACCTATAGACGGGGGTACTATTAAAGATAATATTTAGGAGCAAGTCCTTAATATAAAAGAAGAGCATAAATGGACTCTATAAGAGATTAAGCACTAACTACGCACTATAAGGAAGCTTAACTTATAATAGAATCTAAGTAATATACCTCTAGAGATAAATCTACCTCCGCCCTTAACTTCTCTATATCCAATTCAACCTATAGCTTTAATGTTAGACATTATACCCTAATAAGAGCAGGTATAGGATCCTATTACTCCACGATTTAATAACCTTTAGATTCCACTAATTAGACCTACGTCCTTACTGCAGCCTATAATGCAACTCCTACCTCCTCTATCTTAATCTTAAATCGGAGGCAGTTTAAAATTGCTTACAGAGCTCGCAAAGCTCTATTTAGATTAGGAGAAGAAGTTTAGTAGGGAACTATATAATGTCCTTAATTCAAAACTATATATCTTCTATAACTGTTGCTAGAAAGTAGGAATAGAGTCTAATTAATACTATAACGCCTATTCCGTTATACTTAAGGGCCGAGCTAGTACCTTCTATTATAACTATTTAGCAGGAAAAGGATATAATTTTAACCACATAATATATAAGTTAAGATGCCACTTTAAAACAGAAGAGAATAAATAGCAGTATATATTAGAATAAAGAGAGACTACCTTTCTAAGGATTATTACTACAAACCTAGGTGTCCCTTAGCTTAATTATCTTTAAAAGCTCTTTAATTAACTTTAGATAATTTAGCGTGATTTATCTAAATTATATTAAGAGGATTTCAGCCTATATAATTAAGTTATTAGCGTATACTAAGGTGTTAAAGAATATAACCTTATACTCTTTAATCCTATAAATACTTACAAAGGAGTATATGCCCAATTAAGATCTTTTATTAGCACCGCTCTACACTTTTAAAAAGTATAGTAATTTAACGCCCAACTCTAACCTACTTTAATCAACCCGCCTAATTAATATAATTATAACTAGACTGATTGAATATATAGTAGCCGTAGTAGGCAATATAGTAGAGGGTATAATTAATAACTATAAGGTAAAGGTGGAGGTCCTTATAGAGGTTCATTTCGAAGTAATTGCTAGAAGAAGTGCTACGTTTATAAGAAACCAAATTGCTAGTTAACTAGGCATTCTCTTAATAAGCAAAAGAAGGTATATAATAAGTTCCGTTAGAGTATAAGAAACGTTAGAAATTATAAGGTTATTATAGCCTACTTCTAAAGCTTCCTAGTTTAATATAAAGGCGTAAAAGATTTTAAGGGTAAGGTTAATAAGACTAAACAGCTCCTTATAGATATAGAAATTAAGAACTACTCTCCTAACTAATACTTTACTAAGTATAGTAAGGTAGATGGTATACAAACCGTCGCTATTTTTAATAACTAATCTACGCTCCATTCTATTATAAAGTTAGATATCTTTAATAAGCTAAAGAAGAGCTCCGCGTTCTCCTTTAATAACAGATACTTAGCGAATATCTTTTATAGTATTATACCAGATACTAGAGCCGTAAGAGTATCTATAGTAGGAGAACCTTAAGTTCGAGCCCTTTAGCAGCTTAATAACTCTATTTAAATTAACTATTTAATGGCAGGCTAATATATAATTCGTTTTAGTAAGGGTACTATAATCTCTCTTAGCACAATTAGGGTCCAAACCCCCGTAGGGTGCATTACTTTCCACATTATTCCTATAAATACTCCATTTCTATTTTGTATTAAAGATATAGATAAATTAGGTATTAAGCTCGACAACCTTAAAAATATGCTTGTGTAGGGAGATAGTTGGGTACCTATTGTACGCAAGTAGGGTCACCCTTAGTTGCTCCTTTATTAACTAGAAAAGAGTGTTGCTTAAAGCTACCTAACTAAGTTAGAGTTACGTTAACTACACTGTCGTTTTAGCCACCTATCCGTTTATTAATTACTTAGGGTTCTTTAGTAAGTAGGCTATAAAGTTAAGGTTAAGGCAATTAAGCATTTTATAAAGTACTATTACCACTACTAAATAAACTAGAAGTCCCCTAGCCGATTTAAGTTTACCCTTAAGGATAACTATAACTTTAACTTCTATATTATTATTAACGTTATATATCTTAGCGGTAAGCCAGTGCTCTAAGTTATTAACTTCTTAACCTCCTTCTAAGCCGTACGTTTCTTAAAAGATATATTAGCTAAAAACGCATAGGATACCCTTTAGTTATACTAGATTAATGTCTATTTAGGACCCTCTAACTAAATCGTCTATAATATAAAAAAGAACTTCTTATCTATAGAGTTTTAATAATAGATAAAGGCAATAGCAATTAAGGTTAAGGAAGTCCCTATTAAGGCATATAATAGTGTCGGAAAAGTAAAGTAATATTACGCGCCATTACGCCGCATATATAAGATTATCTCTTTAAAACTAAAAGACGCTAGTAAAGAACTTACCTTATAAATAGCTGTTAAAGCTATTAATAATTCCGCTAGCCCAGATAGACTTATACCTATATTACTAGTCTTTAGCGCCTACCCTTAAATAACTAATAATTCTTTACTATCTCCCTCTGTTATATAATAAGCTAAGGCTATTTACAAGGCAATAAAGGAGGTATAATATTTCTACGCTACACGCTAAGTTAACAACGCACTAGGAATAAGAAATGGCTTAAATACCTTAACTACGCTTAATCTGCCACTCTAGTCTAAGGTACGCGTATAGCGTAAAAAGGGAGGGTAGTTAGGCCCATATTAACTTATTATAATTAATAGTTAAACTTATACTATTTAGATGCCTTACGGACCCACTTAATTCCGTTTAACTGTTATTAAGCTTTACTATAAAGATAATAGTTCTAAGCCTTTATAGGATGCTATAAAAGACGCCCTAAAGGAGAGCTATAATTAATATGCTTTAGAAGGCGACCATAATCCTAATATAATTGTAGTAGATACGCCGCAACTATAACGCGGTAGAGGTCGCCCAAAAGGATTATAAAATCGCCAATATCTTATAATTTTAAAGAGCAATTTATTACCGCTATTAAGAATAAAGTTAAGCTATTAATGGCCTTTATAACAGCTAAGGAGAAGGCTAACTTTAAACTTGCAAAATAGCTCTAAAAGGAAGGTCGTATTATGTAAGCTTTGCAGTGTGTAGGAATTGAACGAGCAACTTGATTGTAAATCTATGGAAATCAAGTGGTATAAATATATGAAAGGAGACCGAGTCGGTGAGCGAGTCAAGGGCTAGGCAACTGAAACAAGGTGGTACGCTAGTGAGACAAGGTAGTGTTTTGGTAGGGTACCGTAGTCGGTTACATATTATAACTCCAGAAGCTCCTTTTTAAGTATCTAATAAGTAGGAGATCGATAGTCTTATTACAAGAGAAGTCTTTAAATTTAAGAAGTATAACCCTACTAAGTTCGATGGAGTTTATATCTTTAAGTTAAGAATAGTTAATAAGATTAAGGGCAAAGCTACTAACGCCCTATTTAAGAAATTAAGGCTTATTATCTAAGGCTACAACAATAATAGTAAGGAGGTAATTCTTATACAATTTCCCACAATTTAACGAGCTAGTTAGCGAGTTATTGTTACACTAGCTCCCTCCCTAATAAAGAATAGAATGGCGGTCTACCTATAAGATATTACTTAGGCATACACCCAATTAGAGACGCACCTTTAGTGCTTAATATTAGTATACCTTTTAGAGTAAATTCGCCACCAATATCCCGAAGATATGATTATAGTTATACTTAAGCCATTATATAGAATCGCAGAGGTAGGAACTTATTAGTAGGCTACCTATAGCAAGTACCACAAAGAGAAACTTTTAATAACTACTTCTATATTTAATTTATACTTCCTTATTACAACCACGGGAACCCTATTCGGAATCGTCGGCATATAAACTAATAATATAATTATCTTAGGAGACAACTAATTCTTAGCTCTTAAAGAAGATAAGCTAGTAAAGGTAAATCTTATAGCAAAGCTAAAGGAAAAGCTTAATTTAATAACACTATTACTTTTTAATAAATGCATCCTCTCCCTAAATAAGGATTCTATTGCTTTACGCTAAAAGGGTTAAGATAAGAAGATCGACGTTATTAATATTAACTTTTTAAAATAAAGATATATGGAGTAACGCTCTTACGGAGCTTATATTACTTCTATCTATTAACCTAAGGCTTTATTTAATCTCTCTATTACCGCCTAACACCAGGAACCAACTAAGGATAATATTCTTGCCCTAAATAAGCGTCTTTCCTAGTAAATAAACCATCTCAATTAGGGACTACTCTACGTACCTATTAATCTTCCTACCGCTAAGCTCTTTATATTTATTAATGGATCGTTTATAAATAATAAAGATTTTAGCTCCTAGCTAAGATATAAGATTATTATCGCGAACAAATTTACTAGAGAGAATAACTTTATAATCCACGGCAATCTTATCTATTAGAGCTTAACTAAGAGTAAGCGTATTACTCGGAGCGTTCTAGTATTAGAGATATATAGAATAGTTAGCGGAGTTAATATAGCAATTATAATTGGAACTACCCTAAAGATAATTATAGATTAACTCGAACTTCCTATTATCCCTATAATCGTATATACTAACTTATATTCCCTTTATAAGTATTTAGTTAAGCTTAGTACCATAAAGAAAAAGCGCCTTATAATTAATATTATAGCACTTTAGCAATCCTATAAGCGTTAAAAACTCTTTAAGATTTAATAAATTAATGGCTAAGATAACCTAGTAGATATAATAATAAAGGCGAACCTAAATAAGGCACTAAAGACGTTTATTAATATAAATACTCTATATATATAAGTTAAAGGTTAGGTTAAAAGAAAGTCCCTAAAAACTTCTTAGTTATATAAGGTCTTAAGATATCTAGGAACTTTAACCGGCGGTTAAAGTTATCTAATTAGTTAGATTCTCTTACTAAGACTTTTTTAAAGGGGGGAGTATAACATTCTGTAGACCCTAACTTAACCTAGCTAATTAGGATTTTCTATCCCCGGGATAGAAAATCGCTATTAGCTCGCTTTTAACTAGCGCCTTAGCGGCCCTAACACAATATTCACCTACGACTTTAAGTAAGAAAGCACCACGTGCTAAGAGGCAAATTTTAAAATAGCAAGACTTATATTATAATAGCAATAGTAAGTAAAAAGAATTAATATTTATTATACTAGTTAAGTAGTATTTATATATAGATGGCAACTATAAAAGAAAAGTTGCTAGTGTCGGGAATAAGGCAAGCGGTCGTTACGTGACGCCGCAACACTAGCGTGGCGAGGAGTCTTAAGCTCCTCACCCTCCCTCATTCCAATCAATAAGCTTTATTAACCAACATCACTGTAACCCTACTCGAGTAGTCGTTATTAGTGAGTTACCCTATATAACCAACATTAACCTAGCTAATTAAAGGGTTATATTGTTTTAGCCATCTATATCTAAGTATTACTTTATAATACTTTAAGGTTATTATAAATAGGGAAATATATTTAAGGTATTTGCCTATCTACATCTTTATAAGGCGTAGTGCGTTAGTTTACTATATATTAAAGGCTTACTATTAAAGCCTTATAGGCCTTAGGGTTTATTAAGTTTCTTTAAATTTAAGCGTTAAGTTTTTATATAGTTTATATTAATAAAGCCTATATTAGTGGCTCCACTATTTATAAGGACTTATACTTCCTTCTATTTTCTAAGTATTTAAATTTAGCTAAGTATATTAAGGGAGTTATATTATATATTAGTAATAAAAGAGCCTAGATACTTATACTCTTCTATTTCTTATTCTAAGGCGCAACTTAGCCTTAGGATAATTTGTTTTCTAAATTAACTAAAGGTAAGGTGCTTTATAGTAACTAAGTATAATTTATAGAATAAGTATAATTTAAGGACCGAGAGGAACTACAGCGGACCTTTTTAAAAGGGTAAGTTTGGTAATTCCTTTAAATATATTCCTTTTTACTATATCTAAAGCATTCTCTATTTATAGCTTATATTTTTTATTTATTAGTTCCTAAGGGTATATAGGATTAAGTAGTGTTAAGGTCTATAGGGTTATATATAGGGCTCTTTAGTTTTAGAGACGGATTACGCTTTAGGGTATATATTAGTTTTATAGAGTTTTAAACGCGAGGTATAATTAGCTTTAAAAAATAAGTCTATTTATTATATTAAAGGTCTTTATTAATTTGTTAATATATTATAGCAAATTTGGGTAAGTCCTTTAGTAGTTCTCTACCTACTAACTATATTTTAATTTTATCTAAAATAGCTTAACGGAGAGTAATAACTCTAGCGGCATAATTTTAATCTAGTTTATTAATAAGGCCTAAAAAATCCAAAAGAAGCTAGTAAAGTATCGGTTCCGTTATTATAGGTTTTTAAGTTTAGTAACAGCTATATATTTGCGGCTAGCGTTATTATATATTTATTCTAATAAAAAGATAAAGATTTTAAAATTAATAAAGGTGCCGTTATAGAAGAATGGGTCTATAGTTTATATAGCGTCTTTACTTAAACAAGACATTTTATAGCTAATCTTGCTAGCTTTAGTAGGGTATTAGGTTTATTACAGGTACAGGTTAAGCTACCGTTACTAGTTCGGGGTTTGTATTTAACGGGCCGGGTTCGCATACAGTTATTTTAATCTCGTTTGCAGGTGTCGCTATTAGGGTCTCTAACGTAAGTGCTTTAAGGTTATAGAGTTCTTCACGGATTGCTCCCATTAATTGCTGGTATTGAGCTTCTAATATCGCTCGTTATTAGGCCAAAGCATCTATAAAGGACTATTGTATTATAGTTAACTATTCCCTAACTAGGGCTATAATGCTTATAGTTAACGCAGGGGGTTTAAGTTTATTTGCCATTTTAATAGTAGTTATTTTAATATAACGTAATAAAAGGGCGCAAAGAGATTTTAGGGAAGATTTAAAGAAATAATATATATTCTATCTAAATCTAAGGGTATATAGCTTTCGCTAAGAATAAGACATTATATAAAGAAGAGAAAGGAATAACGAGAGAATTATATAATTAAATAGTTAGGGGTCTTAGTGGTTAATACGTGCGTATATACGCACGCGGTCTTTAATGGACTTTAGTAGAATTTAATTAATCTAGCAGAACTTAGCAAAAGTTAATTAAGCTAGTAGAATTCGGCAGAATTCGGTTAAAGCGTCGGAATTTATTAGTTAAGTGTTTTACCGAGACATTTCTACTATAACTAGGCTAGTCCCATTATAAAGGAATAGGTAGCTAAATAAAAAATTACTCTTAAAAGATTAGCGCCTAATACTTAATTATAGAACGGTCTAGCAGAATAATCTAGGGGGGTAATTATATAAAAGGCTTAGCATATAAGAATTAAGGCCTATTTACTAGAGGAGCTATATCCTAAAGTTTATAAAGTAGCTGCTTATCTACTTAATCGAACGCCTAGTAGAGGACTTAGGTAGTAGGTACCTTTTAAGAGAATCTAATTAGCTATAAGTATATTACCACTAAAACCTAATATAGGCCACCTACGAGTTTACGGCTATAGGGCTTACCCTCTTAAATATAATATCTTACGCCTAAATAAGCTCGCGCTAAGGGCCTATATCGGATATTTAGTAGGATATAATTTAATAAATATATTCTAAATCTATATTCCTAGCTAAAAGAAAGTTATTAAAACTAGAGATATAAAGTTTAATAAGTGGTTGCTTTATAATAACTTATAGCTAAATCTAGCAAATATACTCTAAGTAAGAACTAACTAAATATTAGAAATTATTAATGTCCGTTAAATATAAGATCTTTAAAATAAATTAAAATCGTTATTTAATAAAAGTAATAAGACTTAAGATAAGATTTAAGTTAATACTAAAGGAAGATAATAGGTAGAATCTAGTAGAATGTCACGGAACCCTACCGCAGGGGCCTCCATAGGAGAACCCCGTGCTCTTACGTACACCTCGCGTACAGCTTATGTTAGCTACGCGTAGGTATATCACCTCCTTACGCCCTCGACCCTTACGATCGATCGCGTAACGTCTTGTAGACTCCTCGAATATATACGCTCTATAGCCACTACCCCCGTCCCATAACATTATGTTACGCCTTTTTTTACCACCAATACTTAGCCTACGACCAATTCTACATCTCTATAATACCGTAGGCGCTGCTAAAAGTAGCGTGTCTATAAGTTGCCCTACTCTATACTTTTAAGGAACCTATAATAGTAAAACAATATTCCTTACTAGCTACTATATTAAACCTAAAGAATAATCCAATACCTATACTTAACCTACGCCGCCAATTAACCCTAGAAGAATTTAACTTATTAGCCCTAGCCTTAACCCCTAAGGGGAAGCCTAGTGGCTTAAAAGATTACAATAACCTTAGTAAGGTAGACATTAATAATGTCTTATCCTTTATTAACTACGTAACTACGGATAAGTAAGCGGAAGAGCTACTATCTATTAAAATTAAAATATAAGACGCCAAGATGTTTATAAAAAAGGTAGTATAAAAACCTAATAAATACTACCGCCTTTTATAGAACTACTACCTAAAGCTTATATAAGCTAAAATGCATACTACTTAAGATTGCGATATTATCTAAAACCTATAAGCTTATAAGGCACTCGCCGATAACATATATTAAAAGACTGAAGATAACCTCTATATATCTAAACGCAACATCTAATGGTTAAAGAAGGCTAAAATTATACTTATTACTACGGTTACTAAAAAAGACGGCATAATTAAATACCTATAATCTTAGCTTAATAAGCATATTTATAATAACGCTAGATACCTCTTTACTATATATAACGCCACCTAAGTCTTTATACCCCCGGCAACTTTACCTACTTAATGCTTAATAGAGGGTTAGCGCTAAATAGCTTTACCTAATAGGAACCCCTACTAAAGCAGCGATAATAAAAGCTATAATAATTAAACCTAAGTTGCTACTATAGGGTTTAATGCACGTTACCCTAATCCCCTAGTTTTTTAGGGAGACCGTAAGGAATATAGCTACTAAAAGATATAAATCCGCGAGAAACTAACCCAGAGCGCCTGCCTTTTTTCTATAGAAAATACTAAGATTAGTTATATTATCGGGCGAATAAAGGGTATACTATTTAATAGACTCTTCGCCTAATAGGAGACTAATAGCCCCTAAAAGTAGCAGTCCTACTAGAAAGTCCTTAATAATCTTAACCTAATATACCGCGACTATAACCTANTAGCCANTANCTAAGCTAAACTANNTNCCCTAAAGATAANCNNTACTAAATTATTTATTAANTTTTATATTAAATTCTAGGAATATACCGGAGCCCTTACCTAAGATAATACTAAAGACCAGGAGGACCTCCTTAAAAAAGTTACTTATCGCCTTAGTTACGCAGCCGCTAGCTATAACTATAATAATATTTATAATATGGTAGCAGCTCTATAGAAGATTAAATAATAACTAAATTAGATTACTACTACTAATCCTTACCTAAAGACCTTTCTATAAAAGCCTTCTAGGCCTACTAAACCTATATATACTAAGCTACCAACGCCTATTACCTTAAGTGCTACTAGAGCTAATACCGATTTCTCTATACTAACCTTCCTATAAAAACTCTTAAATGGAGAGCGCGAGCTACTCTAGAAACTAAGACGCTGCTATAAATGCTAATAAGAAGGCTATTATTGCAATAACCTAAACTGCCTAATAGCTAGGTTTAGTAGCTGCCGTCTAATACCTAGCCTAATACCCCAAACACTAAATACGTTGCTATATACTACTACTATATAAAATAAAGACGTAGTAATAGTAGTAGAGTTAGATATAGAAGCGAAAAACGCTAAGTCCTAGCTCTAAGTTGTAGGTTAGGACGCCTTAATAACGGAGGGATTTATATATCGGCTTACCCAATATATAACTTAGTAAAGATAAATAGACGGAAATAGATAGTTTTACCTATAATAGGAACTACTGCTAAAAAAAATATAAAAGCCGTTCTATAATTAATTGCGGAGCTATTAATAAATTTATAGATACCTAATTTGTGCGCACTTATAACCTATTTACCTTACCCCTTACTAAAGCTTATGCCCTATAACTTACTAACGGTAGTTATACCGCATAGAAGATTACCTATATAGTATAACTTTACTTAGATATAAATAGGCACCAGGAAGAACTTTAGGCCTATATTATACTACTTACTAACTACCCTATTATCCTTAAAATAAACTAGCTTAAATAATATAACCCTACTATTAACTAAAAGAAGAGAGAAGTAACCTTTAACTCTAAATACTATAGAGAGACTTGCCTAGGGCATAGCTACCTCTATTTACTTCCTAGGATATTAACCTATGGAACCTCTTATTACTCTACCTATAACTAACTACCACTATATAAGTGCCCTGGCCTTTTACTATATAGTATATAAAAAAGGCTAGACCGTCGCCGCAGCTTCCTAATTATAATTATATAAGCTTAATAAAGAATAGGACTATATCCTCTATAGTAATAGGATAAACATAGTTAACCTTTTAGAAGATAACGCCCCTATAGAACTCTACGGACTTTTACCTTTAGACTTTAAGAAGTTTATAAAGCTTAAAAAAGGACTTACTAACAAAGA
Source organism: Cenococcum geophilum 1.58 (assembly GCF_001692895.1). Lineage (NCBI taxonomy): Eukaryota > Fungi > Ascomycota > Dothideomycetes > Gloniales > Gloniaceae > Cenococcum > Cenococcum geophilum. The sequence goes on along the minus strand of NW_027137570.1, from coordinate 2,899,172 downwards.
ACTCCGTAAGCTCCTCCCTAAGAGGTACTATAACTTTACTAATATATGCTTATAAAAGGGCGTAGATATACTCCCCCTATATTAACCTAACGACTATACTATTAATATTAAATAAGGAAAAATGCTACCTTACAAGAGACCCTACCTAATATTTAAAAATGAACTTCTAGTTATAAAAAAGTATATCGATAAGTACCTTAATAAAGGATTTATTTATCCTAGTATATTACTAGCAGCCGCCCCTATCCTTCTTACTAAGAAACTAGAAAGAGGTATCTAATTCTATATTAACTATAGAGGACTTAATACTATTATAATTAAAAACTAATACCTAGTACCGCTTATACGTAAGACCCTTAAGCGGCTTAGTTAATCTAAAATCTATACTAAGCTTAATATTATTGCCGCCTTTAACTATCTCTAAATACGGGAAGGTAATAAATGGAAAACCGTATTTATATTGCGCTTTAGCTAATTTAAATATACTATTATGCCCTTTAGCGTATATAACGGCCTAGGTACCTTTTAAAGCTATATTAATAACGCCTTATAGGACTACCTTAATAACTTCTACTCTACGTACCTAGACGATATACTTATTTATAGTAATAACCCTTCTAAGTATATTAAACACATTTAAAAGGTCCTATAGCGCCTTAGGGACGTAGGACTTTATATTAATTTAAAGAAATACAAATTTTTAGTTATAGAAGTAAATACCTTAAACTAATTATTATTACTAAGAGTGTCTATATAGACCCCAAGAAAGTATATATAATTATTAAATAGTAAGCCCCTAACTGCATTAAGGACGTATAAGCCTTCTTTAGTTTTGCTAACTTCTATTAAAAATTTATATATAACTTCTTAGGTATAATAGTACCATTTATAGCAATAATATAAATAAAGGGCCTTTCTATAAAAGGAAGAAAAATGCACTTACGCTTTACCTAGACGCCTAAATACGAAAAGGCGTTCTAAAACCTTAAAAATGCCTTTACCAAAGCACTTATCCTAGCTTACTTTATACTAGGACAACAACTTTATTTTAAAACTAACTCCTTAGACTATATTAACGTCGGCGTCCTTTCCTAAATAGGTAATAACAGTCTTCTTTACTTAGTTATATTCTACTTGTCTAAGCTTATACTATAAAAGTATAACTATAAGATCTATAATAAAGAACTCCTTATAATTATATAAGCGTTTAAAGAATTTTAACCAGAACTCTTCTTAGTAGAGTATAACTAGCTAACTAAAGTCCTTATAGACTATTATAACCTTAAGTACTTTATAACTATAAAGTAGCTAAACTAACGCTAGGTATATTAGAACGAGTTCCTCTCTAGTTTTAACTTTAAAATTATATATAGACTAAAAGTATAAGGTACTAAATCTAATAGCCTAACACGCTGCTTATAAGACCTTCCTTAGTCTAAAGATAACCCCTATAATTAGTTCTAATAATAGATAATCTTAAAAGTATAAAATTTAGCCCTAGGTATACTACCTACGATAGAGCTAACTATACCTTAGCTTTATACCACAGAACTAAAGTTACCTCCTAAAATTAATAAGCTTATTACTATGGTATATAACACCTCTATTAACCTATTACTATATTAACTTATTGCTATAAAGACCGCTAGCGCCTATACGCTACCTACTAACCTTTAAAGCTTAGGCTAGATTAATATAGTAGCCTTAAAAGTAAAAGAGAATAGGCTCTATTATAAAGGCCGCCTATTTATCCCTAACTTAGAAAATCTATAATAGCAACTAATTTAAATAACCTACAACCTCTAATTAAGCGGCTACCTAAGTAAAGGAGGAACCTATAAGCTCCTTAGCCAATACTACTTCTAGCTAAAAATAATAGACTTAGTTAAACGCTTTATAGGCGCCTACTATAGTTATAAGCGCGTTAAGGCCTTTAATATAAAGTACTAAGGACTACTATACCCTTTACTAGTACCTATACGATAATATGCAGATATTGCTATAGATTTTATTATTAACCTACTACCCTATAAACGATATAGCTATACCTATAAGAATATCCTTATAATAATATACCGACTTATAAAAGAGCGCCACTATATCCTAACCGAAGGCGTAGCTATTAGCAATGTTACTAACGCCTTCCTTTATAAAGTCTATTAATTATATAGGTTACCTAACTTAATTACGTCTAACTAAGGTATATAATTTAACTCTAATATATAGAGACGAATTTACTAACGCCTTAGCATCTCCGTTAAGATATCTATATCTTTCTACTATATAACTGCTAGGTAACCAAAAAACGCTAATGCTAGCATAAAAGCGTACCTATAATAGGTAGTCGCCTATAGTTAAGATAACTAGGTATATTACCTCCTACTAGGTAAATTCGCAGCGAATAATTATATCTTAACCACTATAGGATTTACCCCGTTCTTTGCAAATAAGGGTTATTACCCCTAATCTAGTATAGAGCTATAGAACCTATTAATAAGAAACTACTATATAAAAAACGCCTTAAGATACTACTTACTAACTAGCATATAAACCGTATAAAAAATCTACTTAACTACTATAAGGGAGAAATAGCCTAGGCTTAAGTAAAGTAGGCCTACTTCGCCAACTGTTATAAAACTCCACCGCTAGAAATGCGCGTTAGCGACTAGGTATAGCTAAATATATATAATATCTCTATATAAAGGCCTATAAAGTCACTTAATTATAAGAACCTTAGCCCCTATTTAATTAAATAAGTTATTAATAGAGGAGCCGTATATAAGCTAGAACTCCTACCTACTCTAGCCACCTATAGGATATAGTCTATATTTTACCTATAGCTACTGCACCTCTATTAGCCTAACCCCTTACTAGGGCAGATATAGCTTAAACCCCTACTAATACTAATCTAAGATAAAAATAAAGATAAGAACTATAAGGAGTGGACTATTAAATAAATTATTAACTCTAAATACTTTAGTAAAGGTAGAGGACAACGGCTCTACTATAGAGCTATATATACAGGATTTAATATAGATTAGCTAGAATAGTAACTATAGGAAAACTTTAAAAATGTAAAGGATCTAATTAGCGACTTTTACTACGCAAACCTATAAAAACTGGGCCTAAGCAGAGATTTTATACCTAATCCTCTATAGGAGCGCTTATAGAGTTAAACCGTTATATATTACCACGTAAGGGCAAATTACTATTAGATTGCTGTTAGATTGTAGTAAAGTGCGATTATATAACTGGAATATTATTAAAATATCTAGGAACTTTAACCGGCGGTTAAAGTTATCTAATTAGTTGGACTTTTAGATGCTAAGCCTTATTACATAACATTGTTTTAAGCCTTTAGCGATACCCCCCTTTTTCTTCTTTTTTATACCTTAAGTGTCCCTTTTATATATATATAGTAACTACAGCGTCGCCGGAGCTTCGCCTCTATAGGAGGGGGGGTAGTATTACGGAACCCCACCGTAGGAGCCTCCATAGGAGAACCCCATGCTCTCGCGTATACCTCACGTATAGCTTATATTAGCTACGCGTAGGTATATCACCTCCTTACGCCCTTAACCCTTATAATTAATCGCGTAATGTTTTATAGACTTCTTAAATACATACGCTCTATAGCTACTGCCCCCGTCCTATAACATAGAAATAAAAAGAAGCCTAATATTAAAAGTAGTAAGTAATAAGATTTAAGCTTTAAAGATAACTTAGCTCTAGGGCTTTTTACCCTAAATAAGATACTAAAACCTAACTTACTAGAGCCTCTACTACTATCCTTAAATACCTTAGCAAAGAAGCCGTACTATACTATTATTATTTATTGCTTAATGTCCGATTTAGATCCCTATTAGGCCTATATAGACTACTCCTTATTTATATATAGGGAGAAAACTCTACTTAAGAAAACCTCATAATCTTCTCCCTACCTTTTAGGATTCGCCTACTTAGCGCCTATAAGTCGCCTATAGTGCTCTACTACCTTACTTTTTAACCTTTTTAGGAACTACTACTGCCGTAATAAGCCTATAGACGCTCTAGTATTGTAAACTTTACTTTACTACTATAGAGTTATTAGGGGGCGCCTATTGCTTGCCCCTTTACCTTTTATTACTATTTCCTTTATAACCTAAAACTAATTTAGCATATTTTAGCTAATAAGCTATTAGGTAACCGCCTTAAGACCTTTTTATATTAAGAGTAGTATATTATAGTTCTCTATGCTAGCTACTAAGAGTATTACTTCTTAGTTAGTGCGTAGGGGGCATAACAGTATTATATATTTTAGTGTTTATTTTAGCTAGCTATATTTATATCTTAGGCTGCCTATTAGGATACCTACTTAGTAGAGCCAATCTTTTAGTCCTATTATCCCTATCCTTAAGAGTGTTACTATTATATTTTCTGCCTTTATTAGGCCTTCTTAGAGCCCTTAAGTATTTACCCCCTATAGCGTTAACTATGCTACGGCTTAGGTTTCTCTTACCTAAGTTAGCCTCTATACCTTTAACTTCTATACGCCTCTTTAGCGTTGGTCTAACCGTACTATATTATAGTTTTAACTAATAAAGCTAAGCTAAAAAAAGAAAATTAATAGTAATATAGGAGAGCAAAACGTGGTTAAAGGAAAGAGACTTAAAGGACGATTAAAGATCTATATAGGCTTTCTTGATAACATTACTAACCAGAGCCTTTTGGCTTAAATATTAGCCTTTAATATAGGGCTTATATTTTATAAAAAGCTATACTACGATTAGCTCTTACTGCTACCTAGGAATTAGAAGGAGCTTTAAGGATATTAATATAAGGAAGAATTCGCGGCTGCTATTTAAAAGGAGTATATAGACCTTTAAAATTAAAAAACGTTTTAAGTTATTAATAAGATAATCTATATTAAAACCATACCTATTATCTAGGTATTTACCTATAAAACTAATATTAACGGATATTTAACGAGGTTTAAAGCTCGTTTTTATATATAAGGTAATCTATAAGAATTAGTTTATAAGGATACCTATACTGCAACTTTAGTAGCAAGATTATTTAGAGCCTTAATAGCTATTATTGCAGTATTTAACCTAGACTACTAGTAAGGCGACGCTATTAATATATTCGCAAATAGCGTAATTAACGAGGTTATATACGTTAAGTGTTTAGATAGATTTTTAATTAAGGGTAAGTGCCTACTTCTTTAAAGAGCGCTATATAGATTGCGGCGATTACCTCTAATATAGTACGGTGACTTAATAATAATGCTAAAAAAGAAAGGCTTAAAGCTAGTAGTAGAGGAGTCTTACCTATATTAAAATAATTAGCTAATAGTCTTCTTCTATATTAATAATATTATAGCTACCTATAGGAAGAAAGACCTACTAAAGCTTTAAACCTTTAAAGAGTATCTTATAAGAAGGTATAAGATTAAGGACCTAAGTAACCTTACCTAGTTTTTAGAAATTTAAATTATCCGTAATAAAAAGAATAGAAAGCTCTAGCTTAGCTAGGACTCCTATATTAATAAAATTGATTTACTACTAAAAGGAGATCTTACTGTACCTGGCCTAAAAAGACCAAAACTAACTAAAAGAACCCTAAAAAATACCTAGAGAACCCCCCTAAGATGTATATATCGTAGGGGAGTTATACGTTAAACGACGGTGGTTCGCACTCGCGCGCGACCGCTAGACCTATGCCTAGCAATAGCCCTCCATAATAAAGACGGGCGTATACTATACTATAAAGCGGAAATACCTCTATTAAGAAGGTATCTAATAAAATATAAAGCCTATTAAACGCGTTTAGTATCTAGAACTATAGGGGAGTAACTATTAGCTATAACGAACTAACGCAGCTAGTAGAATGGCTCCACTAGTTTAGCGAACCTTAGGCGCCGCTTTAGTAAACCCTTAATTAAATCCTCTAATGGCTAAGAAAATTAAAAATAAATAAAACCCCCTCTTACTGGCAAACCGTACCTAGGCTACCATAGCTGCGCTTCTATAGTATAGGGAATCCACCCCCCTTAAGATAATAACTGTGTATATAATTATAATATAACTAAATATAGAAAAAGTAGAGGGGCTTAGGGGATAATTAGAAACAGAAGTCCTTACGGAAATTTATAAAGAGGTCTATAACACTATTATAGTCCAATACCTTAGGAGCGGAGATATTAGAGTTACCCTAAAGAATTAATAGGTAAAGGAACGAGCTATAAGGGTAGGGGAAAGGCTAGAAGAACGTATTAGTATAAAAGTGCTTTATAAAGATTACCTAGTTAAAGTCCTAGTAGTCTCTATAAGCCTTAGGGTAGAAAAGGGACGCTAGGTGGATAATACAGTAACTATATATAAGATAGTAAAATTAATGGAACGCCTTATATTAGGACTTAAGATCACCTAAATCTAATAGCTTTAATAGGAAAATATAAACTAAGTAAATAATAAAAATAATAAGAGGATATAAGGGTTGCTAGAGACTTGCTAGGGAGATACTAGACGAATATATAGCTCCCTTATTGTTAGTATATATATATTAGAAATACAAAAACTCCTTATCTAAAAAGGAATAATTATAAATGGCCTTATATATAATATAAGGCTCTACAACTATAGACTACGCTTAGAATAATGCTATTATTATATATAATAGGGACATACCTAATCCACATACGCAGTATAGGTGTGCTGCGGCTACTATATAGGCCTCTATAATATAAAACACTGCTTAAATTAAGACTAAATAAAATATATAAACTGCCACTAAAGTATATATAAGGCATGGGAGAGAAAAGACTATATTAAATATAGGAGATAGAAGATAAGGGCTTAACAGCTACGGGAATAACTATATGCTAGGTTATATAAATGGAAATAATAGGCGATAAGCTAGGGGGACGTAGGCGCCTTTCTAGCGTTTTTTACCTTTAATACTAGGGGGCTAGGCTAGCTATCCTAAGCCTTAACGGGCTAAAAGCAACGCCGTGCGATATTACTAGACTAAATAGGGATATAAGGGTTATAGGGGATATAAGGGAGAGGACGCCCTATAGGAAGACCCCCATAGATAGCTATAGCAAGTTTAAGACCAGGATAATTAAGAATTAGACTTAACGCGGTGAATATAATATTTGTAGCCAACCTATAAAGGGTATATAGCCGACTAGTAAGATTAGGGGAAGAACTGGAGATAATAATATATTTAGATATAAAAGCGCTAGTAGAAATATAAGATATAGGAATAAAAAGCTCTATATAAAATAAGTAGCGACTAGGGTGTAGATATAAGAGATAGAAGTTCTAAATATCCTAGAGAAAGTAGAAATAGAAGAAGTAAGGAATAAAGGAAAGATAAAGGACCCTTACTAGGGGTCCGCCACCTATCTATTATATAGTATAACTATAGTAATATAAACTGCCGTCTTATAAGGCCCCTACTAAATAGTTTAGACCTAGAAAAATACTATATCCTTGCTATATAAGAGCCGTATTATAATACTTATATATAATTAATATACTGCCCTTAAGGATTTTAGCTCCTATATAAACCAAAAGCAGCTATACACGTGTGCTTTATAATTAGTAAGGCTATTAGCCTATCCTTATAATTATAGCAGATAGTTAACCTAAATATTATAGTTATAATAATTTAAACATATAGGGGACCGGTATAAATTATTAATGTATATAACCCTAGGATTAAAGGGGTCCCATAAATAGAGAATATTATATTAGTAATAAGCTTACTAAAAACCGAAGGTATAGAGTCTATTCTATTAGGAGATATAAACCTCTACTACCCGCGATAGGGGGGTACCTATATAACTGCTAATTAATAGGTAGAGTGCCTACTAAAAGCTATAGATAACCTAGGCCTTAAGCTAGCTATCCCCCTAGGTGCAATTATATAGTAATAGGGCGCCGCTAAAAGTATAATTAATCTTACGTTTATAGACGAAAACCTATACTAGAGACTTAAAAGGTGTACCCCTAAAGAAAAATGGGCACTTACCTTAGACTATATCCCTATTTAGATTTAACTAGATTTAGATATTAAGGCGCAACTAAATAGTAAAAGATACGTAATAAGGAGGCTTAATATAGATAGCTTTCTTAATATGATTAAATAATAACTCTAAGACCTAGAAGAAATCTACCTAATATTAAACGAGTAAGGCTTATTAACTACTCCTAAGGAAATTAATTAAAGACTAAAAAGGATCTAGGCAGTAATTAAAAGCGGGCTAAAAAAGTACTGCCTGGTTTTAAAACTGGGCCCCTATACGCGATATATATAGTCCGTATAGTACGCGGCCCTTATAGCTAGCTAATAATAAGTAAAAAGGAAATATATAAGCAGCTATAATTCAAAAGATAAGAGATAATATAAAGATATAAGAAACTAGCTAAAGAATACCCTTAAAAAAGAAGCAAGGTATAACTAGAGACGGTTTATAAATAAATATACCGCTAATCTAAGCCTCCCCTATAATAAGGGCCTTTAGAATATAGTAAAATAGGTAAAGAAAAAGGTAAGACGCTTAGTAGAAGACCTATACCTATTACCCCTATAAAAAGTAGGTAAACTATAGGCTATAAGTAATAATAATAAGAAGGTAAAGATCCTTATTAAAAAATTCTTCCCCTAACTGGCTCTAGTAGACCTTAGTAATATTACTAGTAAAATACTGGTGACTTGCTTAAGGGTTAATAGCGATATAACAACTAAAGAAATAGCTAGAACTATTAGCCGCCTTTTAAATAATATAGTATTAGAACCAGATAAGATCCTAAATAAAGCCCTAAAGACCTATGGACTACTTATAGCACCTTAGCTTATAGATATAGCTAGAGTATACTTTATAATAGGCTATTACCTACGACTTAGAAGATCTATAATAACGGTTATCTTATAAAAAAAGGTAAAGCAGACTACTTAATCCTAGGAAGCTACTGCCCTATTACTTTAGAAAACACCCTAAGCAAGATTTTAGAAAAGGTTATAGCGGACTATATAGTAGATACGGCAGAGGAATACGCCCTACTACTATAAAGCTAAATAGGGGCAAGAAAGAATTGCTTAACGCTATTAGTACTTATACTACTCGCTACTACTATTAAAACTATATAGGCTATGTAAAAGGACTTTATAGTATTAATGCTTAGCCTAGATATTAGCGGCGCCTATAATAATATACCCTATAAGTGCCTTTTATATATCCTTAGGGCAAAGGGCTTCCTAAAATAGATTATATAATTTGTTTAGGCGTTTATAGGCTAAAAAGAAATATTACTAGTCTTTAGCGGATACTAGAGCCCCCTTATTATAGTTATAATAGGTATAGTATAAGGATTACCCCTTTTACCTATACTTTTCCTCTTCTTTATAAGCAACTTGCTTAACACCTTTAAAAAAGGGGCAACCTAGGGAATAAGCTTTATTAATAATATAAACCTAATTATATATGGGCTAATAGCTGTAAAGAATTATAGGATACTAGAGAAAGCCTATAATACCTATATAGAATAGGCAAGACGATATAGAGTCTAATTCTTACTAGAGAAATACTAGCTAATCTATTTTATAAGAAAACGCAACTAATTTACAGATCTCTATTATATAATCTATATTTAAGGCTTTAAGGGTTAACTAGTTTAGGGCCTAAGGGTATTAGGAGTATAGGTAGATAGTAAGCTCTAGTGGAGCGTATATAAGGCGCAAGCGGCCTATAAGGGCTAAGATAGTATATTACACTATCTAGGATTGTTAATTCTATATAGGGTCCATACTTCTAGAGGTTATATATACTATATATAGTAGTTATCTGGCTAACTATAATATATAGATCTAGTATCTAGGCTATTAAAGAAACTAAAAAAGGCCCCCCTAAATTCCTCCTTAAACTACTCTAAAAGGTCTAAATAGCCTACCTTTAGAGTATAATAGGCGGGTATAAGCAAATAGCTATAGCACTACTTAAGAAGGAAGCTAATATTCCCCCCCCTATAACTATATATTAAAGCCACTATAATATAAAGAGCGCAAAATAAACGTAATTTTAATATTATAAAGTATATTAAGACACGCCTAAATAAACTATAGAGGGACCTTAGGGTGCTCTATAGGAGAATAAACCAACAACCCTAAAGTAGGGAAGATATATTAGAGAAATAGGTAAAGAAAGTAGAAGAAGAATAGTGCTATATTAGGGCCTAGGCCTATATAGTAAAGAAAGGAAGACGCGTAAAAGGCTAGTAAAGACAATAGTAAGAAAAAGAAAGGAGCTAAAGTAGTATATAAAAAAACGCTAGGAAACTATCTACCACAATATAATACAGGTTAGATTAACGCTAAAAAGGTATAAAGGCTAACTTAGGCAAGAGAAACCTAAGCCGTAGTATAGTTAACGCTATAGGGGGTAAATACTTAAGGGCTCTAAAAAGGCCTAATAAAGGTAGAAAATATAATAGTAATACTCTTAAGAATAGGGATAATAGGACTAAAAGATTGGCTCTACTAGGTAGGTATTTTAGTAGGTAGCCTAAAATATAAATATAGCTAGCTAAGACAGACACTAAAATACGTAATACTGCTATACCCCCTATACACTAACTAAGAAGTAATACTCTTAGTAGCTAGTATAGAGAACTATAATATACTACTCTTAATATAAAAAGGTCTTAAGGTGGTTACCTAGTAGCTTATTAGCTAAAATATGCTAGACCAGTTTTAGGTTATAAAAGAAATAGTAATAAAAGGTAAAGGGGTAAGTAATAGGCGCCCCCTAATAACTCTATAGTAGTAGAGTAAAGTTTACGATACTAGCGCGTCTATAGGCTTATTACGGCAGTAGTAGTTCCTAAAAAGGTTAAAAAGTAAGGTAGTAGAGCACTATAGGCGACTTATAGGCGCTAAGTAGGCAAGTCTTAAAAGGCGGGGAGATAGATTATGGGGTTTTCTTAAGTAGAGTTTTCTCTCTATATATAAATAAGGAGTAGTCCACGTGGGCCTAATAGGGATCTAAATCGGACGTTAAGCAATAAATAATATTAATAATATATTAATAAAATTATAATAAGCTTTAAAGTTATAGATTATTATAAGATATATATACTAATAGGTATTAAAAAACTTAAGCCTAATCTAGATTAAGCCTCTAAGTAGGATACCTACGCCTATTAGAGGAAAGTTGGATCTATACTCTATATAGCTAATATTACTTATCTAGATATAGCGAGAATAGTAAGTAAACTATTAAAATTTTTATAAAATCTATTACTAATTCACAACGCAGCTGCTATAAGGGTAGTTACCTACCTTAATTAAACTAAGACTTTTATAATTAAGTACTTAAAGGAGAATATAATAAACTATATCTTCATAAGGGTAATTAACGCGTTATTTAGAGATAATCTAGTTAGTAGAAAGAGTATAGAAGGCTATTTATTTACCTTATTTAGAGGACTAATTAACTAGCAATTAACTAAGTAAATGTCGGTATACTCGCTTTATCAACGTGCACGAATATCACTTGTAGTGGTACGTATGCGGTGTTGAAGTTGGTAGTTAATTGTTTTACTAGAAGTAAGGGGTTGCTCTAAGGTTAGGTTAGCTAACCTCACTACGTGGTCCTATAACCACGTTATATAATTAACGCTCCGACACTAGAGCAACTCTAAAAAAAAGACTAATCTACACTTTAAAGTTAAGTCTACTTCTAGGCTATTCGTAGTATATACGCAATAGCAACTTTCTGCCAAATTCTGCTATATTACCAAATTCTGCCAAATTCTAATATATTACCGAATTCTGCCAAATTCTACCATAATACTAAATTCTGCTAAATTCTGCCAAATTCTACTAAACCTAACTTCTGCCAACTAATTAGGATTTTCTATCCCCGGGATAGAAAATCGCTATTAGCTCACTTAGTACTAGCGCTAACACTAAACTAAAGTCGAATCCGTTCGCTCAACCTACCCTATAGCCCGTAATTTAACTTAATTCGTGTTAATAAGCTATAATAATGCCGTATAGGGCTTACCCTTTATTATAGCGTCCGTAGGGTTAGTATCTCCATTAATCCACTTAACTTTAGTAATCTGTCTTTATTTATAAGCTTAGCGAAGGCATATTATATTAATTATTAAGCGTTTCTCTTGCATAGTTCCTAGTCGGATAAGATAGTTATATAAAGACTTTAAATTAGTATAGAGAACGACTGGTAAGTTAACCTATAAGACCTTATCTAGCGTGGATTTAATTATAGCGCCTATATTAAAACCATGCGCTATACTATATAACTCTAAGGCTAATACACTCCTAGTAACTCTTTTACACTTAATTAAGGACTAGTAGATAATATTTGCCTTATTTAAGGCGTCTACTAGTATAAATACGTAGCCAATTTGTAAAAATAAGTCCTTATTATTAGCGAAGGAAGCGTTCGTAAATATTAGGAGTTATAAGGTATTAACGTCTAGCTTAATAAACTTTAGGCCTCTATTTACGTTTTTAATCTACTAGCTTAATCGCTTATTAAAACTCTTTATATTATCTTTAACTAGGTTAATTACCTAGGTAGTAAAGGATAGGTTAAATAAGGCCTCTAGCTAACAGACTAAGGCGATATAGGCTTTTTTAGCGCGTTAAGTAATATATTAGTCCTTTAGCGTAAGCAGGCCACGCGTAACTTCTCTAGAGCTAATACTGTCTACTAGCGTAGTATTAACCATACTAAGGTTCTTATACTAGCGCTTTTGCGTTAGCGTAATACTCCTATCTTATATTAATTAAATAAGTCCTCTATTAAACTTAATTGGTATATTAGCGGTTAATTACTCTCGCTCCTTAACTATAAATTTAGCCTTATATAGTTCGCTTTATTTAGCCTCTATAAAGGTATCATCTATAAGAAATAGTGTATTATTAGTTTATAGGCCGATAATTCTAAAAGGCTTATCGCTATAAAGTAAGTAAGGGTTGTACGTGGACTGGTCTATTTATAGCTAATTAACGTAGTATAAATAGTAGGTCTTAAACCAGTGGTTTCTAGCTTTAGATACTCTATAAAGTAGCTTTACGACCTTTAGAACGGAGTCCGTATTAATTCCCAATTGTTTATTTAGCTTATATAGTAGTCGTATATAGAACTTACGGTTTAGGTTCGTAGTAGACTAGATATAGGCTTATAAGATATCTCGGAGGTAGAGTTATATCGATAGTAGTATAGCAGCGATATAGAGAATTAGCCGCTGGCTAACCCGTTAAATTGTTAGTAACTAAGTAAGAACTAGCTCTTTCTCTAAATTATTATAGGCCTATATAACAAGTTATAATTTCTTAAAGGCTCTATCGGTTCCCTTATTCTTAATCTTATTAATAAACCGTAAGTTAAAGAGTTTAACCCCCTTTAGTATATTGCGTAGCTTAATGATCTTAAAGACGCCTTTCTTAAGTAGGCCTATAACCTCCTTTTATTATAAAGCGCTAAATTGGGTGTTATTATCGTTCTATAAGTAGATAGCGATATCAGCAATATCTATAATATCACCCGTAAAAGCACCTATATCTATTGTAGCGTCTATAGTAGCCGTGTTTATAATGGCTATAAGTAATAGGTATTTATAGGGGCGACCTCTGCCTCGCTTTGGCGGTAGCTATAGTTTAGCTTTAGGTAACGATTAAGGTTTAGCTGGTAAAGGTACTGGTTTAGCTAATTTAATAGGCTCTTGTGGTTTGACTAGGTCTTATAGGTCTAGTAAGTAAGGTTTTACAACCGTAGAGCGGAAGGTCGTAGGCCTATTTAGTAGCTTTATAGTATAGGTCTCACTATTAACGGCAAGTAGTGTATATGGCCCATCCTAATAACTACTCTAGCTAGTATTGCCTTCTTTTTAGACTAAGATAGGCGAACTAGGTGGGAGGCCGTAAATGGCATTAGTTTGTGGTCTGTTTTGTATATTAAGAGCGTCAGTAATTTATCGTTTAGCTTATAGCTTCTAAATTTCCACCATTACTTTCTTAATGGCCGCAGCTCGCTGTGTAACTAAAGGTAATAGCGCGTCCAATTCAACTATTTGGGGGTAGGCTCTGAAGACTAGAAGTATAGGGACTAGGCCTTCTAGGCTAGCCGTGTTATTAATAGCTTTAAAGGCCATTTATAGGGCTATCTCTTTGCTAATTTTAGGGATTTTAGTTGTAATAATTTGGTAGGCTTATTATAGCGGACTATAGTAGCGCTCTACCATTCTAATAGAATTATATGATTTAACTAGAACTAACTTTATAGTTACTCCTATAGTGGTAGCGTAGTGCTTAAACTCCTTACTAATAAAGTTCTTCCTAGTGTTTATAGTAATTAGGTCTAGTAGTCCTAAGTAGCTATTAATTTAGCACATCCGTAGAATATCCTAAGTATGCTTGGCGCTAATATCTCGTAGCTATCTACTAGCTTAAAATTAAGTTACTTCGTTAACTATGTATAGTAGGGGGGAGCCGCTAATATATATAATGTTAATGATAATATTATAATTAAAATTAACGTCGTCTTATAGGGTAAAGCAAAATCTACCTAGAGATCTGCTATACTTTTAGTAATAGTAGCAGAGTTTAGTTAGCTCTTTAATAGCGGATCTATTAGTATTATAGCCGTGGCTAGCCTTATTAAGAAGCTTTTATAGTCTATTAACTAATAGGTAACCAAATCGACGGTATAGACGTCGTAGTTCTATGTTAGTTAAGTAGTAAGGGTTTATATTAAAAGACTTGACTAAATAAGACTATAAGGAGAAGCTCTATAAGAGAAATAGGTGGCTAAATTGTCTAACTACTAGCACCCTTTTAGTGCGAGTAATAATAACGTCCTTTAGGTTATTATATTTAATATAAAGTCTATTTATATCTGCTAAGCAAAGTAGGAAGGGAGTATCTACTTTAATGATATAGAATTATACCTTACCTATAGGGCTGTTAACGTTTATGGTTTTAATAGATATAGAGGCTCTAATCCCGAATTAGATAGTTACTTAGCCCTTAATTAACGTGTTAAGACTTATAGACTTATCTACGGCCTATAGAGCTTAAAATTGACCGTAGCTAGCTATAGACTTGCGCGAAGCACCTATATTAATTATAATTCCCATAAAGACCGTTAAGGTGTATTATGACGCTGTAGCTGTAGCCGTACTATAGGCAAATGGGTCAGTCTCCGTATAAGGTTCTATAGTAGACTCCGTAGTAAGTTCTAAAGCCATAAGCAGGTATATATAAGCCTTATTAGCTAGTTCTACGCTTATAGAGGTTGCTTCCTCTATAGTAAGTGTTCTAAAGGTAGTAATATAGGTAGAACTATTATTAGGTTCTCCGGCATCGCTTCTAGAGTTATTAGCGTCGTATATATAGGCTTTAAAGTCTAAGTCATCCTCTTTATCTCTTTTGTAGACGGCGATGTATTATTTAAAGTGGTTGTTAAAGTTGCCCTTATTGCGGCCCTTAATATTAATAAAATGTCTCTTATAGTCGTCTCTAGACCGATTACGCTCCTCCTCTATATATTTTTATAAACGGCAGTCCTCCTTCTTATAGACGTAGCACTTGGCCTTTAGTCTACCGTTGGTTCTATAGGGGCGATTACTATTGTAGCGATTGGTGTTTTGGTCTTAATTCTGGTTATTTCGGTAATAGCATTAATCCGTAAAGAAGGCTTAATAAGATAATCTTATTAAGGCCTATAGGGGGTATTCTTTTTCCTACGCAATAATAGAGGATTATAGCTTGCTAATTAACTAAGAGAGGTCTTCTAAAGGGTTAAAGACAGTAATATAGCATGCTAGTACTCCCTAGTAAGTAGTAACTAGCTTATTTATAAGAATGCGGTTTATATAGAAGTCTAGGTGTAGTCTATAGCGTTGCTTTAGCAGCTTATCTATAAGTAGTTAGAAGTTTTAATAGATTAACTTATTAGGGTTCTCATTTATAACTCCTTAAAGGGTTATACTGTTCCACTCCGTAAGATTCTTGCGGTAGTATTCTGGCCCTTTAAAAAACTGTTATATGTAGTTATAGGCTTTAGTAAAAGGTCTTAACTTAAGGTTGCTGTTATAGTAGTGGTCCTAAGTAAGCCCTTTTAGCATGCTAGGGAATGCCACTATGTAGCCTTCTGGTGGTAAGCTAGATCTCTTATAGATGTTATAGAAGATAGTCAGCTTAAAGTTAAAGCTGTTGTTAACTCTATTGTACTTTTGGTCATCTGTGTAGATCTTTACAATTGTAGCTACCTCCTTACTATATCTAGATCCTTGCTTAGGTCCTTGCTCCACGCTAGGCATAGCTAGTTCGGGTAGTATATATATATATAGCTGCTACGGTTACTATAGCTGCTGCAGTTGCTGCTTTTTTAGCTATAGCAGTTAGTTAATAAGAGCGTGGATTTAGTCGTAATTGGAGGATTAAGGACCAGGAGAGGTAGTAAGGTTAGTAGGGGTAGTAATTAGAGTAGCTGGCAGTGCAGCAATCGGAGTAGATCTAGGGGGGGTAGTAGGGGTAGCGGGGGCAGTAACCGGGGTAGCTGGCGGTGCTGCAATTGGGGTAGCTAGCGGTGCAGCAACCGAAGTAGCTAGTAGTACAGCGGCTGGAATAGCTAGTGGAGTTAGTGAAGTACCTAGTGGTGGGGCTAGAGGTATAGCAAGCTTATCTAAGGTTGAATTAAGTTAGTCTTGCAGAGTTATTGTAATTATTGGCTTTACCTCTATAAGGGCCGCAATAAGCTCCTTATCCGTCTATTTATAAAACTCTTCTTTATAGGTAATATCCGTTAGCACTTTACTAAGGGTGTGCCTCTTATCTTGCTTAATAACGTATACTCCTTTCTTAACTAGGTAGTTACGGATTCCCGCTTTAGTTTTAGATTATACTTATTTAAAGAGCTCTAGTATAAAGTCTTTAAAGTCTTCCTAATACACTGTCTACAGTAAAAAGTCTATAAGGTTATGCCGTATATATAGGTGCATCTTAGTCTCTATATACTTTGCTAGATCGTTATCTATAGCCATCTCCAAGTTAATTCTATAGCCATATTTAGCAATTCTTTCCTTCTAGTTAATTTCCATATTATCGTGTCTTTATATATAAGGGTAGTCGTCGTTTAGAAGTTAAGGTTAAGGTTAAGGTTAAGGTTAAGGTTAAGGTCGGGGGTATAAAGGTAAGGGTGTAAGGGTATGTACGTGTCCCCTTAACAAATCTATAGTTTTTAAAGACTAAAGACTAAAGACAATTCTTAGTAAAGATACGGTCCTCTAGGCGATCTTACGCGTTAGTAGTTAAGTTAATATATAGTCTTAAGCTTTAAGGTCCTCTAGGCGATCTAACGCATTAATAGTTAAGTTAATGCGTGGTCTTAAGCTTTAAGGGGTAATATAGCTCTCTCTAAGTAAAGATATGATTCTCTAGGCGATTTTACTCGTTAGTAAGCTGATACGTGGTCTTAAGCTTTAAGGGTAATATAGCTTTCTCCTTTAACTAAAATAGGGCGATAGCTCTATAATCTGACGCGTTAGTAGTTAAGCTAATGCGTGGTTTCGAGCTTTGCTATTGCGTATTTCCTAATCTATACGTCTACTGATTAGTGTTGGTATACTCGCTTTATCAATGTGCACGAATATCACTTGTAGTGGTACGTATGCGGTGTTAAAGTTGGTAGTTAATTGTTTTACTAGAAGTAAGGGGTTGCTCCAAGGTCAGGTTAGCTAACCTCACTACATAGTCCCGTGACCACGTCACATAATTAACGTTCCGACAGTAAAGATTAGTAATAAAATTAAGCACTAAAGTAGAGCTTTTAGCCTTATCGTATATAGCTACTAAGTTAATTTAGTGGCAGCGATTCTTTAAAGAAGTTGTATTTAATACTAATAAGAAGTAAGTAATCTATTGCAATAATATATAGATAATTCGACTACTTACTAAAAGCGACGCTAAGCTTAATACTAAGCTCCGATACGTTAATATCTATTACTACTAGCTCCGCTAGGAAGTTTATAAAGAAAGGATTAATATTAAATAGGTCCTTACTATAGATATAATAGCAAATGGCTTAATAAAGGCTCTACGTTAAAAGTATAAGATATTTATTTAGTAATTAAACCTTATTAATATTAAGGATCTAATTAATTTAATTTAAATAATATTTAGGCAGGGTGCGTATATAGAGGATTTCCCTTAACTTAACACTAAATTAGTATTATAACTTTTTAGTATATATATATATATATTTTTTTTTTTATATCCATTGTATTATACTACGTACAATACTGCGCATGCAGCCTTAGGCTATGGCGCTATAGTTCTATATACATAAATCCTTTCTAGGCAGCTTAATATATACTAGTAGCTATATCCTAGTAGTTTATAAACCCCTAAATTAAGAGTTTATAGTTTCCTAGTAAAATACTAAGATACTATAACTACTAGGGAATAAGAAAATGGTAAGAAAAACTATAAGAAATCCTACCCCCTATCCCTATCCTTTTACTCTCTAATATCATTTTAAGAGCCTAGTAGGAGTTACCTCCTTCTAGAATCCTATCTGTTTTTATTCTTTTATAGAATCTTCTTCGCGTACTAGTTTAGCAGCTTTAAGAGTCTCGCAGTCTTTACTATTAGCAAAGTGTTTTTCTTTACAATTAATGCAAAGAGGGGTAGTATGCTAGTAAGGCTTGCCTATTATTATACAGGTAGAACAGGAATAGTCTTTAGATAAATATACAGCCGCACAGTATCTACAGGCCCTAGTAGAGCACCTATCTCCTATATAGCCAAATTTTTAGCAGCTTATACACTGCGTAGTAGGAGAGACTTTAAGGTATTTTACTACCTTAGTAGCTATACCTGCAATTAATATCTCTTTTTACTTAAGGATTTCTTGTCTTTTTTCTTCGTTTTCTATAGTAAAAACTATAAAGCCGAATCTAGTCTATAGATCGTGTCTTTTTACACTAGATAAGATCTATCTAGGTAGTCCTTATATCCTTATAGGATTAAAGGTCTCAATTTCTTCTTTTAGAAGCTTAGAGCCTCCTTCTCCTAGGAAAGGTAGAGTAGGAACCCCATAGGCTATAATTTAAACCCATAGTTTTAGTTTTTGTTCTCTTTAAAAAGTAAAGCAATTATGCCAGATTTCCTTGTATTTAACTAGGAAATCCGCATTATACTCTTCCGTAGTTATAAGAAGAATATTTTATTTTCCTTTAGTTCTAGCTATAGATGCTAAAATAGGTTTTTCTACTTACAGTTTTAATGTAAATAGTTAATTAACTTTGTTTCGTATAGAGAAAGTATCTAAAGGTTAGTCCTTTTAGTCTATAATAAGGACTAGCTTCCTTTCTTATAGCTACTTTTTCTTACTTCTAGTAGAAGTAGAAGGGGTAGGAGATAGTATTAGTAAGGAAGGCAGGGGGGACAAGGAAGAGAGGTTCTTCTTTAGTCTCTCTGCGTAGGTTTTCTTAGTAGAAGCTACCTCCTTACGGAGAGCTCTTACTTCTTTAACTAATCCTTATAGGATATCTTTTGCCTTTTCTTTTCCTTTTATAAAGGGATTTTCTCCTACTAGAATACTCCGTGTATAGTCCTCTAGCTATTTAACTTATTTTTTTTCTTCTTCTTTTTCTTCTTCTTCTAGCCCTTTATAGGCCTATATTAGGCTTTCTAGGGCCTTTTATAGGTATTATTTAGGAGAAAGGGGAGGGAAAGATATACTAGGTATACCAGCCGTAAAAGTTATTAATTTTATTATCTTTTTTGTAGGTTTTTGGTTTTCTTTTTTAGTAGAAAACTAAGGATATCCTCTTTTTTCTCCTGTCCTAAATAGGCCAGAGGAAGAAAAAGGGGCAGAAAAAGTGAATATAGTCGTAGACTTATTATCACTTATTTCTATAAAAGGTTTTTTTTTATGCCTATTAGACTTTAGCATCTTATAGGGGGGTTTCCTAGTTTTTTCTACCCTTATACCCTTTCTCCTTACTAATCCTACTAGAAGATTTCTGGGGAGATTAGGCTAAAAGGGAGTAGAAAGACTAGCCCCTATTGGTATTNGTATTNGTNGTAGTAGTAGTGGTTTTNGTGTTNCTGTCCGTNCCTNGCTTATAAGCTAGGACCACCCCTANAGAAAATTTTCTGTTNGGATAAGGGGGTAAAATAACAAATAAATCCACCTCTAGCTCGCTAGGCGGTAGGAATTAGGTCTTAAAAGTTGGAAAATCAATTGTTTTTGATGGTAAGATAGGCATGCGTAAGTTTTAGAGTGTGGCGCTACCTTTTGGTAAGGTTGCATGTGCGGTAAAGGGTTTTTAGTATTTTTACAGCAGCCTAGAAGGCTCTATATAGCTAGGGGGGTATATTAACCTAAATCGGAGTTCCTTACTACTATTATAATACTATTTAATGACTTAGATTATCTATACAAACTATATCTTAGTTATCTCTTAACTTATAACTAAATGTCTTATTAAATGTCTTATTACCTACTTTCTATTACCTATTTTGACTTAGTTATCTAGATCTACCTAATATATATAAAGAGCTTCTAGAGCCCTCTTTAATAGACAGAGTTCTTATTTCTAATTGTCCGTTTAATACATTTCTCTAAAGTTTGACTATGGCTGATGCTAATTAACGCACCATAAATAAGTTCAACGATACTATAGATTTCCACACAAATATTTAGTAGGTTAATATCCATCTTAGACAATATAACCTTTTGCCTTTGTACATATCTACTACCTATTCCCATATTTATTTTCTATAGCAAGTCTCTCCTTTTAAACTGCTGAAACAGCCTTGCTTATACCTCCTCAGATTTATCTCTCACTGGCTGCATATCCACGTCACCGGGGATACCTAATATTTCCTCGCCCATATGCAACCTCAAAATAGTACTTCAAGAGTTTTCTTGCTGGGAGGGTGAGCCCCAGCGGAGGCCTACGAACACGACTACTACGTCCTCACGTACACGTCTAGTACACTCGAATCACGGCATCCACCTACGGTAGCGACCCCCTTCTTCTTATGCGGTATAGCGATATATCGTACGGCACCTACACGACCGTATACACCTCGCAAGCGGAAGGACTACGACGAGCCTCTTATCTAAACCGCCCTCTACTCCCTCTATATCTTAATCCACCCAGCATATTCTAATACGTAGTGCAGCGCGGGTACTCAGCTACAGGGGCTTGGTGCACCCCTATGGCCAGTACCAGGTTGAGCGCGCTATTGGACGCAGGAAGATAGGGGATAGAGGCTAGGGAGGGTTATCAGAACAGGGCTGGTTTTTTGGCTACAAGCAGGAGGACCGCAGGCGATGCGGATACACGTACAGGGCAGTAAAAAGCTAGGGGTAGGCAGGTAATAACATCTAACGGCAATCTATGATAATATGGAAGCATGGTACGAAGGGCAGACTCTGACCAGACTTGGGAATAAGCAAGCTGTCAAGCCCGCATGGACAAGTATATGGTAGGTGCACCCGTGCAAAGCACTTCTAAAGGTCCGTGACGATGTGCAAGGTGCTCGTAGTAGTCAAAGCGGGCTTGACAGCTTGCTTGTTCCCAAGTCTGGCCGCCGGCCTCAGGGCAGATAGGGCAAGATAGGCAATTAGGACACTCCCTTATGGGAGTCTTAGAGCAGCGACCTAACGGTATTTTTCCTCCTGTTGATGTAGTACGGGCATGCTACCTAGAGGGGTACATGCTGTATTACCTCTCACGTCTCCCTTGGAGGTTTTTTGTACCTAACTCAGCGGAATTAGTCTACATGGACCTTATTTGGGACCGCATCAGACATTAATCTAGAATTAATAATAATTATATCTTTATGAATACATACTACAGCCCTATATCTAGAATATCAAGGGCGGATATATATCGTTATAGAACGTAAGTTGGATTTTAAAACATATCTTTGTAGATTTTAAACTAAAACTGACCAACTACCTATATCCAACTTCTCATAGAATAGAGCTACGATATCGCTACAACGTAGAGGCGATAGAGAAGATAAAGAGCTTTTACCTCGTAGTATTTTGGAGATAATTAGGCCTAGAGAAGTATATAAGGTATAGCAGGTAAAGCAAGATTACAATAGGATTTTGAAACTTTAAGCTACTACCAAAGCTAGGATCATAAGCTCTCGGACTTTCGGTGGGGAACTCGTTGGTGATAAGGAGCAGTATGCCCGCATATGCGCGTAGTGCACGTCCACCAGGCGTCTGATTTATGATATGTAGAGTATCTAAGAATAGCGCATGGAAGGGAAATGGCTGTTAGAAAGAAGAGAATAAACGAGAATATTAAACGCGTTGGAGAAGTTACGATCTAGCCAAGAAAGTTCAAGGTTGGGAGGTTGTTGCGGTTGAGAGGTAAGGATGAATTACTTCAGCCAGTGCCTGAAAAGAAACATTATATCTTATTTACGCGGCTCTTTTCGTCTACGGCAAAACCGTACCTCCATCTGTATCTGCCGATCGGAAGTTCGTGCGTAGACTTTAGGTCAGGAAAACTCGTGTAAAGATTGAAATCTACGAAGAGAATGAGGTTATATATACACGGTGGATGAGTTACAGATACCCCTGATCAATACTCTTATAGGAAGGTAACACAGCGCTATCGACATTATCACCTCCTTAAGCAACAATTAAAATGAATGGCTAGGGCAGCTCCCGAGCTCTAGTACTGTCAAATTAACCTAAACATCTATCAGCGCATTTAACTAGTTAATAATGAGCTTGGCTGACGCTTCCACGCCTCCCTTCACCGCATTACATATTACGTCTCGGATGGCAGAGGTGGTTGGCAAGCCAGGTGGTTTACGAACTGCGATTTTTGCTTTTGGATATAAAGCATCTAGTACACACCATTCCGAACAGATCTAACATTTTGCCAAGGCCACGTACTGCAGTACAATTTGAGCCCGGCCTAATTGTGGAGAAATGACTTCACGGACGACTACGGTATGGCATAGGTAAACGGGATTCTGACAATAGCAAGATAGACCTGGGAGAGCTGACTGTAGCTTTTACAAGCTGTAGTATACTCAGGAACTCATTGCAAAACCGTGGCGACGCCATTCGTTATACGATATCCACCGATGACGCAGCTAACTTAGGGCTAGTTTCGTTGAGACTAAATCATGGGCTGAGGATGCCCATAAAAGTTTTCCTGTAGTGTAAGTACTTTTGTCACCACTCTTTAGAGCAGTACTAATGAGGGTGGTTGATTGGTGCTTTTTCCTGCTGCTTCTAGCAGTACCTAGGTTCAGGTAACAAAATTTCACACATAATTGGGAGGCTGAACTCGGAAAGAATGATTTTCGGTAGAATCTGGAGAATTGCAGATGAAGAGCAATCTCGTATATATTTTTAGACGGCAATTCGATTCTCAGCCATCTTCAAGTTATGCCATGAATAATGGAACCCCAAATGAACTACAGTGAACCCAGATGTCACCCAGACGCCCCAATCCAAACTAGAGACAGATTCATCAATGTCACATCATGAATCAGCAGAGATATACATCACTGACCATATCAGCCTACGCAAACTTGAATAAATAGGGTGGGGTTCTGCACAAAATCTTATACTCACCGTTGTTTCCTCTTACGAAAGCATCACCGTAGTTTTTATGCAATTTGCCATTGACAAATTCCTTGCATCTTTCCAGGGCGATATTCATGTAACCGTCGACTGATTGGAGTTCGCCTGTGAAATGTCAACCACTTTACTATATTTCTTTCTAAACCTAGTAACGGAAGGATTGTTCGAGTTTTAGACTGAAAGGAAGCGTACCTTTGTAAATGACGCCAGAATTCAGCTTCACCGTCACAGACGCACCGAGAATTTCGCTGAGGAAACCAGACGGATCTTTTGCATCCCCAGCACCGTTTTCCATGTCTATTTCAGGTTGGGATGATTCTAATCTGAGGCTGAGAGTATCTTCTGTGACAGGGAGCTTTATTTCGCTTTGAGGGAAGGTCGAGGTTGTCACAGGCTCGGCGGTTTTTGCCAAGCCCCGATGTCAGATGTTCTTAATTCAACTTCGCGTCGGCGCGCCTTGACCCCCAAGCCCCAGGCAACCCTGCCCGCGCATCACCTCCACCACTCTACGAGTTGTGACCCGTGCGAGAGCCATGGCAAACAGCGTAACTACTGAAGAAGCCCCACCGAAACCCGCGAAACGATCTTTCTTCAAGAAACCAAGCTGGGCAACCGCCGAAGCGAAAAGCGAATCTCAACAGGCACCTATTGATGTCTTTAGCCATTCGAGCGAGTCATTCGCCGAGATAATTGCAGAGCAGGAGAGGAGAAAGAAGGCGAAGCTTCGAAAGCAGCAGGAAACTCGAAAGCGAAAAGAGAATGAAGGTAGGGAAAGTAAGAAACGGCGTATAAGTACGGAAGAGGAAGAAGACCGGCACAGCCTCAGCCCAACATCCTCTAGGCACAGGTCTAGTAAAGAGTAGGTCACTTTGAACTGGCGCAAATGCCTTTAATCAGGTGGCGAATTACTAACTTCCGGAATTCCTAGTCGCAGTAGAACCCCTCATGATTTAACATCCGCCGCAAAGTCTTCACCCAAATCAGCGAAGCAGAGTCCAAACACTCAATCGCTCTCAGCAGGGTATGATGAAGCAGTTAAAACATCAAGTACGCCAAAGAAACAATCTGTAGTCATTGACTTGAGCGATGGCTCGGGCTCTAGCGATGATGACCTTTACAAACCTCCTACACCGAATGGGGTCACTGTCCCCAAGATTCAGAGCGCAGGAGTACCACAAGACGAAGACGATCAAGAAGATGATCAAGAAGACGACCCAGAATTCCGTGCTCTAGCTGCTAAGGCTCGTGAGAAGCGGCGGCTACAAGAACTCGGAGCCGCTAAGCCCATTGCATTGGGAGGCCCTAGTCGAATCTCCTCCGAAAGCTTCTCCAGACCAACCTTCGCTACGTCGGCTCCTGCACATGATCCCATAGTAAGGATATTCATTAGCTCGGCCATACCAAACACAGTACCCCTTCTCGTCTCCCGCAAGCTATCGCAACGACTGCAGGAGGTTCGAAAAGCCTGGTGTGCTAGGCAGAATTTTTCGGAGGACATGGCTGATAGTGTATTCTTCACATATCGCAACCGTCGCCTTTGGGATGTCACGACTTGCAAGAGTCTGGGCATCGAGGTTGATAGTGGCGGTAATATCAGGCAGAAAGATGACTTCGATCTTTACTCCGAGAACGACGGGAAGATACATTTGGAAGCTGTGACACCGGAGATCTGGGAGGAGAATACGAGGCGGGCTGAGAGATCACGTACGGAGGAAGTAGAGGAAGAAGAACAAGATATTGCGGAAGAGCAACCGCCAGCGGAGGAACAGAGAATCCGCCTCTTCTTGAAGGCCAGAGGTTATGAGGACTTCAGGCTCCAAGTCAATCCAGTGAGTTCATATTTTCACTCATCTTACATATTTTTTTATCACTGATTAGTTTAATATCTAGACATCAACTTTCGATTCAATCGCTCATGCCTACCGCGTCAGCCAGAAGATTTCCTCTGATAAAAGTATCTTCCTCATGTTCGACGGCGACCGCCTTGATCCAGTAGATACTATGGAGAATTCAGAAATTCAAGATATGGACTCTATTGAGGTTCATATAAAATGAGCTCTATCGTCTGCCAAGTCCACATCTTCGAACGTATTTTATAGGGTTGAAAAGGGTTTAGGTGTTCATATCCATAATTTAAGTCGCAGGCTTCGGCTTTCGGTGTTGGCTGGGCTGGGCATTGGAAAGCGCGGAGTTGGAGGTTTGGATTAGGGTATCTCCAATCACACCATTTCTTCAGCTTGCAGGAAGAAAAGAGGGTCCCGAGTAAATGGCTCTCAAATAAATGGCTGGCTCGGCTGGTAAACTTCGGCCAGTCAAACTTCACAAAACGCGAAGTTTCTTATTGGAAATACCATTAGCCGTATCGGTTATCATATATATTCGTGCCTTGTGTCGAATTGTCCCCGAATGACATCGCAGCATGATGTCTTAATGCAGCCAAGCAAAATGCGGGGGAATAAGCTTAAATTCAGCCTCAAACACCCGCCACACGTCTGCCATGCCCCGCCACTCTCGAAAAAAGATCCTGGCGCATCCCCACCATCAATTATAAATGCACAAACCAGCCAACCAGCCTCTCCCCGCCTTCTAGCAACCTCCTCCAGCCCACCCTCCAGTGCTGTCTAGCTCACTCAGCCAATCATGAAAATCCTCACACTCAATTTCCTTACTTGCGCTCGTAAAGCATGCAAAGCTACTAACGCTGCCTTCCCGCTTCACCCGCGCGACGCCGAGCTCGAAATTGTGGAGACAGACCTTAACCCACTATTCATCCGGAATATACTACCGCGTGTAGAATGGGATGCCCTTCGAGAAATCTGCGTTGAGGTGCAACCCCCCTGTCTCCCCCTCTAACCCAGAACAATTACATGCAGAACTATATTGACGCTCCCTCCACTATACAGCTCGGCCTCCCGGCCCTCCCAGATGCTGCGCCAGAACCCGGGGCGCTCTTCGCGGAGTCAGTCATCCCCACGGACGCGATGCGGGACGCGGGCGAGGAGGTGCAGAAGCAGCCGACGCAGCTGCTGCAGGATCTGCATCGACTACTGCTCGAAACGACGATTGTGACAGGGAAGCTGGTGTGTGGGAACTGCGGGCATGAGTATGCGATCAAAGAGGGGATTGCAAACTTTTTGTTGCCAAGTCATTTGGTGTGAGGGAGCGGAGGACGGGATAGTAATGACTAAGTTATCACAGGCTTGAGAGCTTGGGAGGATTGGGGGAGTTTGATGATGCTTGGGAGGTTGTCACTTAGATACGGGCCATACAGGTCTTGGAGAGAAGGGGTGCGTTCGATGCACGATAGGGACGGCGATCAAGCACTCCGCGTAGGCCGAAAGTACGCCATGTTTATGCACCGGAAGAAGGGAGGAAGGCGTAGCCGATGGCGTGGAACTCTGTTAGGCATTGGTATCATCATATTAATACAGCATTAAGCAGTGTACGAAGCGATTCAGCACTCTTAAACCTAACCACCATTTCCACTCACACCACGGTTCACTTGCACCCGCTTGTCCTCACCCGCGCTTGCGATTCCAACCTCCTTCTCCCAACTAACCCCGAACACCTTCACGCCGTCACCTCCAACTTTCTTCATACCCTTTGCAGACTCCCTCTCAATACTATAGACACTTTCACCAACCTGCCCACCGCCGAGCTCCGTCGTCCCTGGCCTTACGCTTCGGATATCCCAGATACGGCATGTACCGTCGTGACTGCCGCTAACAAGGCCATATGTGCTTTCCGGATCAGTAGCTAAGCTCACAACTGCGTTTGTATGGCCTCGGAGCGTTAGCGCCGCAATAGTAGTTGCAGATGCCCGAGGATCGATCAGTGTGATATGCCTGGCGCTAGTTCCAGCTGCCAGGAGGTTGGCACTTGGCATAGCTACGAGTGATAGCAGAGAATGTCCAGTGGTTCGTGTATCGACAAGCGTACTAGTCGGCAAATCCCATGTGCGTAGCGTATGGTCTTGTGAAGCAGAGTAGGCCACCGTAGGGTCATTAGCGGCGAATATTACGGAGGGGACGGGAGAAGTATGTCCAATTAGGATACTGAGAGGACCTCGCTGCGGTACTGGTTTTGCTGAGTTTTTGGAGAGTTTCAGACGCTTGTTAGAGGCTACTGTAGAATTTGGTAGGAGGTTCGAAGGTGCAGGAGTCCCTTCAGAGGCTTTTGCTGACCAGACACCCACAGTGGTATCAGAAGAGCTGGAAAGAATTCGGGAGGAAGGAGCGTGGACTGCTATGGATTCGATACCCCAAGTGTGGCCATAGAGTTCAAGGGAGGGAGTGATTGAAGCCGACTCGGTAGGACCGGCTGAATCGCTGTAATTCCATATCCGTAGCGTCATGTCCATTCCACCTGAGACGATCTTTGTTGGAGAAAGAAATTTGGCTGTCTTCAGAGATGTTACTCGGCCACCATTATTTAGTGGTGATGAGGTTGCAAGAAGCTCTGCAGACATGCCCCATACTCGCAGTAGTCCATCGTAGCTGGCTGATAATATTCTTTCTTGCCCTGCCCGTATAGAATCACTACCAGCCCACTTCCCTGCTAGGGATGTACTCGAGAGAACGTTTACTGAGCTTACCCAGTCGTCGTGTTCGAAAGAGGCCACATGTAATGGAGGTGTGAGTGCTCGAGTATACTCAATTGTAAGTGTAGATTCGGCGGATATCCCATTCGCGGTTAGGAACTCGTCGATTGTAGATTTCAGAAATTGGCCATTTATGAGGAATTCGAATGGAATCGGCTTTTCGGTATGGAGGAGGTTGTTGGTGAGGGAGGAGAGAGCATATCGACGAAGACCTATTTCGCTATTTGTAAATACATATTTTCAACCTAAGTAAAGGAGGGCCTCGAGAGTGGAAAGCTGCATTGACGCCTTACTGGTAGAGACAAGAAGTACGCCAGGATCTTCGGGTAATTCGATGTCGGAATGTCGAGTCGTTAATCTGATCTGAATCTTAGATTGAGAGGCCTCTGCGGTATCATATGTGGTGTCCACAGCTTCAGACATGGTTGTGGTTGAGATATATGAGAGTTGTTCTCTGTGCTTGGTGGTTCCCAAAATTTCTTGAAGCTCGAATCGCAAAGTGCCTATCGGGGTTTAGCGCGATATCGGAGAGTTTTACGGTTTTCCAAATACAAGAAGCCTCGAATACACAATTGAGACATACACCCAATACCCTTTCTTAGATATGCCTTTTTGAATATATTCAAAAATTTAAGGATTCTCCATAAGCCCCCTTGTGAGCTTTTCAAAGTTTCCAGGTACTCAGAAGCCTGTCAACGGTATGTGTTTCGTAACAGCACAAATACAAATTACCACATCTACTAGATCTCAGGTTTCTGCTTCTATTACTTTATAGAGGCTCTTTCTTTTAATTTTCTACGTCTTTATAACATGGGAATTTCAATTTTTATAAATCCCCTTCCGCAACCCTATCTAGCGTCTTAGCTTAGGTACTTTGTAGACTCATGTTGGAATGAGAGCATAGTCTGAAACTGTCACTATGTTCACCCAACGCTTGCAGTTTTACCAACGATTCATACACCTAAGCGACCATAAGATTACATTTTCAGTAGTTCACAACCATTCCAATGAAACTGGAGGAAGTGCGCACTCTTTCCCTCCGGCTAGCAATACTTGAGCATATGGTATTGGCATTGAGTACTATTACATGTCTACAATGTCCTATCGACTAATGGATGTCCTCCTAATTTCATTAATGGCCTTCCGTCTATGCTCTGACTCAGCGAATAGAGCCTTGATCAGATCCACCACCTCTTCAGCCTCCATTTCTAACTTCAGCTCACCTTCTGTCCAGAAATATTTGATGTCCGCCAAAGAGCTCTCCAAAATCTCAGAGAGGTATTGAAATTTGAACCAATTGGGCGTGTATATGCTAGTCATGTCTTTCGCCTCTCCTGCCTGTTCATCGGCCACGAAAAGGCCGCTAAGCTTCGCGAGTTCATCACAGAAATGGCGAAGTCGTTTAGATTCTTCCTCCGCGATGTCGCTCATGTCTTCAACATCCACGATCACCTTGTTCAAGGCGGTTGAAAGAAGCGATCCAAGTGACTGCAGTAATGCTGAGTGTGAGAGTATACCTTTCCACTGCCGTTGGACTTCTTTGATTCGATCTACTGTCATAGAAATTGCATTGTCGCATTCCGCGGCGAATGGTGGTACTGTGCAGTTCGCGAAGCCTTGAGCGCCATCAAGCAAATCTCGCACAATGGTTCTCTGCGATTCCATCTCCTTCCCGTATGCCCGTTTGCCGAATCCTTCAATAGCCTTAATGTCTCCATCAAGCTTTAACCTAGTGGATGCCCTTAAAGGTGGTGGAGTGCTTGAAATCTGGTCTTTATGCGCCTGGCCAATTAAAAATGATCGGATCCGGTCTGAAAGTCTCGTGCAGTCATTGTAAGTTAGCATGTTTCCTGCGATGTCCTTAGAGTAATGGGTAGCTGCCGTAGCTCGGTACATGGCCAAGACAAGCGAGGGAATGGAATAGAGCCCAACGCTAGCAGGTGTGATGGCAGATTTTGCTAACCTAGATGAATGCATCAGTACATGGACGAATAGCAAGTTATTGGGAAGGCATACGTGGACTGGTTGAGAGTATCAACGTCAGAAACGACCTGCATGATGATTTCCATAATCGAATCCGGGACAGCAGTGACGGTGTATGTCTCTTTCAGCGTAAACTCTCTCTCGGCAGGTCGGCTCTGAGTGCCTGCGCCATTGACTCTCAGGGGCTCTGCTGGCTTCGAGGTTGAGGTAGGCGAGGCAGCTTCGTTATCATCTTCGTCACCCCAGCCCCATGCGTCTGCCTCATCTTCCCCATCTTCCCCAACTTCCTCTTGCCTCTTATCACCCTGGTTCCCAGTCTCTTCCTGAGGCTCATCATCCTCCAACCCCCATGCACTGATATCCTCTTCCTCCTCATGGCCGGCAGGATGCTGTGGTTTTGTTGAGTGTTTCTCTTCTTCATCCCCCCATTCTGCACCCCAATCATCGTCTTGCTGGTCGTTTCCCGCTATTATTGCATCACCCTTTGAGATCATCTGAGTTTCAACCCTTTCGACCAACCGTTTCTCTTGTATGCCCCTGA
Source organism: Cenococcum geophilum 1.58 (assembly GCF_001692895.1). NCBI lineage: Eukaryota > Fungi > Ascomycota > Dothideomycetes > Gloniales > Gloniaceae > Cenococcum > Cenococcum geophilum. The sequence continues at coordinate 2,868,395 of NW_027137570.1, read as the reverse complement.
AACAAAGGATTCGGACGTCAGCAATGGCAGCCTCCTTCCGTTTTGCAAGCCATATTTCCGGAGACTTGTCAACCCACTCCACCAACCGTGATTGCCCAGTCCAGCCCAGTTGATCGAGGTATTCTGTAAACCCAAGCACAAGAGAAAGTGTTCCCCGAAACTCGTGCATTCCGTCCAAAGATAATGGAACAGAAGGTAGAAGCCAGCCTGATATTAATCGCGACGCGATTACTGGCATGAGCTTCTCCGATAAGGGAACGGCAATGGACGGCGGTAAACGTGTGCTGAGGTACTCTGTAATGCGGTGCAAATCCTCTAAAATAGCTGTTATGCTCATGTCTAGCACGCGGCCTAAAGCCTGTATATCATCCCCGTTAATTTCAATCTCCATAACTCGATCAGAGCCGATTGACAAGCGGGGAGATAGGATGATCATATCGAAGTCCCGACAAAGACGTGCAATCGCGGTATCAAGTAGTCGTAGTTTTGAGAGAGCTTCTACTACAGTGTCAATGCTGATTGGAGATTCTCCTACCACGTTAAAGTTAGCGAAGCCATAACTATGTGTAAATATACTCACTCTGTATTTCGTCCTTTATCGTAACCCGCCGCTCGGCGGGTTCGGTGATTAGGAGCGCGTTCCAACATTCCGTAGTATTTTCTACTATTGCAGCTCTCAATTGGTTTGCCCGAGTTCGCAGAATGCTAACAACTCTCGTATTCTCAAAAGTTCCTAGGTGTGCCATAGCCTCGTCTGCGTCCTCCAGTTTGTCCAGAGCTTGCGTGACCTGATCTTGCACTGCGGCATCTTGTGCGTTTTCAAGGAGCTCAGAGATGCTCTGGATCTGCTCAACTGTCTGGGCAAGTGTTTCGTTGAACACAAGCTCGTTCTCGAGCAAAGCAACTTTGTTCGCAGCATCTTGTACCCGCGCTTGCTGCGCCTTGCCTGACTCAGCTTGTTGGACTATGTCATGTGCAGTGGCTCTTGACCGTTCGATGTCGGCTTGGAGTTGTTTGGCTTGGGCGATCCAGCCATCAACATCTGGAGCCACTTCGCGGCTCAGGGCTCGGATCTCACTCTAGCTCGAGGTAATGAGCAATGGCCAAGTCTAGGGTCCCAGGAATACTCGCACCTTTACATCTTCGCGCGCTTTCCCAATCACTTCCAACAAATTTGGCAAAGCTGTTGGTGGGAGCTCTGCAGATGCAACGTCTTCAGATTCGGGGTAGGCTCCGTGCTCGACAGATTGAAGAATAGCGTCTCCAAGCTCTTTTTCGGATATTTTTGAAGGCATGAAGGTTTCAAAGAGTTATAGACATGGTCTGGTGATTGTGGAGCTGGCTTTGGCGTGTTGCTTGAGGCTGTTGACGGTTCCATGTGACTTGTCATTTTCTCCCCAAAAGCCTTTCAGACGCCGCGACAGACAACATCTGTCCGTAATCCAACAATACCACAAGTCAAGATAATATTGTGGTAGACAGATACACAAGCAAAGAAATACCGTATGTCCTTGCGTATATTTTCAAAATCTCTACTTGCGTTTGGGCGGCACATAGTCAAGACTTTTTGGCCAAAGCCATCAATCGCTGACTGATACATACATCAGCAGTGTGGGCAATTTCCTTAGTTTCCGTCAGCTTGCTTGCTTTATAGTTAGAACTATATTTGGGCGGCTTTATTGTTTTTAGAGGTAGGGCTGATTTGCTTTATTTTGTGCCATGCCACACCCCTATGTTTGCTACACCTTTTCGCATACAAATGGTTCTGCTGGAGTACAAGCTCTACGTCATGTTCTAAATTTCTAGTTCCATATTTACAGTTCCTCGTTTCGGAATTTCTGCATTTTTATCTTACGGTTCTTGGTCAAAACCGAGCATCTACAAAAATGTGAATAGCGCCGAGGCGAACTAGCCAGGCTGCGGCACAGGCAGCAATTGGTTCTTGCTAAGACTCTTGATTTCCGCGGCATTTTCGAGGGTACTGCTACTGACAGTAGCTACGCACAGTATCTATTCCGCATTTGTAATTGGAGTTCAAAAAATTCAACTGCCTTCGACTCCGCGCTCGTCGTCAGCCATGCCTTCCCTAAAGGTCACGTCACACTTCGAGAAGATCCAGAACTTCAAAGCCGACTATACTCTTGCCGAATTCACACAATATGAATCCGAGAGGACTGGGATGAGAGTTTGTGTGGTGGATCGGAAGGGACCTAAGGTTAGTCTCCTTTATGTCTGCAACAGCTTTTCGGAAATCTTAGTGGTACACTGTGGTAATCACCCTGGGTATTCTTTGTGATTTTTTCCAAGAGTGGAGTTGCTGTAATCAAAGTGAACTCAATGATTTCTTTAATACTGTAGTTTAAGTCACACCAGATATCGAGAACGGGAACTAACAATCTAATACCCAGGTGTATGGATATTTCGCATTAGCAACGGAAATTCATGATGATTCGGGAGCACGTTAGTGGCTACGCATAACTGTTCTGAATCGTGCTTAACATCTCCATAGCTCATACACTAGAGCACTTGTGCTTCATGGTGAGCTTATGACCTCCACGTCTTAGCCTTGTGTCGCTAACCGCCGGAAGGGTTCCAGAAGTTACCCGTATAAAGGCGTGTTAGATAAAATTGCAACTCGATCGTACTCCAACACGAATGCTTGGACAGCAACGGATCATACTGCATATACCTTAGATACTGCAGGATGGGAGGGGTTCGCTCAGATTCGTAAGATACTCCCCTTCTTGAATACCACTTGCTGAAAGTTTACTGGCTAATTTTTGATGAAGTCCCTATATACCTTGATCACGTTATTCTGCCCACCCTTACGGATGCTGGTTGCTACACCGAGGTTCATCACATAGATGTGACAGGTAATGACGCAGGGTAAGTTTAATAACCTCTTGTTGGTGATAACGGTAGTCCTAATAATGGACAAGCGTTGTCTATTCGGAAATGCAGGGAGTCCAGAACACTCAAGGTGAGCTGATGGAACTGCAAGCACGACGTCTCATCTACCCTGAAGGCGATGGCTTTCGTTACGAAACTGGAGGTATGATGGAACAACTCCGTGTTCTTACCGCAGAACGTATTCGCGAATTCCATCGCGAGATGTACCAACCCAAAAACCTTCGGCTTATCTTGATTGGTGAGGTAGACCACGGTGATCTTCTTGAGATTCTTGATGAGTTTGAGCGGGGCATTCTAGATTGTGTCCCGCCCCTAGATGCTCCATTCAAGCGTCCGTGGGTGGAGTCCGAAAAAACCCCGCCCCTCAGTAAGACGATTATTGATACTGTCGAATTTCCAGAGGATGATGAATCCACTGGTGAGATACTGATTGGCTTCTTTGGTCCGGATTGTAATAACTCGTTGCTCGGTGAGTGAAATGCGTTCAATTACAGTGACATATCGCTAAACAATCTAGAAACCGCTATGAACGTACTTCTTACTTACTTGGCCGAGTCTTCCGTATCGCTTTTGGTCAATACCCTGGTAGAAAAAGAACAGCTCGCCAGCGGCGTTTATCACCAGATTGACATGCGTCCAGACACGGTCATCTGGTTCACCTTGAGCAGTGTAGCAACCGAGAAACTTGCAGACGTGGAGAAAAGATTTTTCGAAATTCTCCGTGATGCAGCTTCAAAGCCTCTTGATATGGCATACCTCAAGGAATGCCTTCATCGCTTCAAAAGACAGGTTAAGTTTGCTACCGAGTCATCAAATGGCATTTTTGCGGATCCCATCATCGAGGACCATTTGTTCGGAAACCGTGACGGATCTGACCTCATTGACTCCTTGGCTACATTGAAAGTATTTGATGAGGTTGACAAATGGAACGATACCGACTGGCGGGATTTCTTGAAGAAATGGATCTCAGATGCTCACCATGTTTCTATACTAGGCGTTCCATCGGCTAAGTTGTCCAAGAAACTGAAGCGAGACGAGAAGGCTAGAGTCAAAGCCCAACAGGAGCGCCTAGGAGAGGAGGGTCTTAATAAGCTTGCTAAAAAGCTTGAAGAAGCCAAAGCAGAGAACGACAAGGAGATTCCCAAGGAGATACTTGAAAAATTTGAAATACCCGGAACGGATTCAATTCACTTCTTCCAGACTACCACTGCACGCTCTGGCCTAGCAAAGAAGATGGGCTTTCTTGACAACGAAATGCAGAAGATTGTTGACAAAGATGAAAGTAGACTTCCATTGTTCATCCATTTCGAGCACATCCCAACCAACTTCGTCCATTTTAGCTTAATTCTTTGCACCGGCTCGGTGCCACTACAGCTTAAGCCATTACTGGCGGTCTACCTAATGAACTTTTTCAACACTCCATTAAATCGGGATGGCAAACGAATTGAATTCGAGCAGGTTGTCGCAGAGCTCGAGCAAGATACTATCACCTACAGTATTGACACTGGCAGCGCTGTCGGCAATTCAGAGCTCATTCGTATTAAGTTTGTCATAGAGCCCGAAAAATTTGAGACTGCTGTGAAATGGCTACGAGAGCTGTTGCTCAATAGTATATTTGATGAAGAGGTGAGCACCACTTTGTTCAGTAGCCCAGGCTGTAAAAGCCATATCAGGATATCAGACCCGAAGCCAATAGGGACTGGAGGGCTCTATGCTTTTATGGCCTGCTTCCCTCCTCGAATGCCCTTCCGAGCAGTTGGGGTTCGCGGCACTGGAATGCTGAAACAACCTAGACTTTTCAGACCCATTTCAGGCCCTTGTGGAATTGTTTGCTAATGTATATCAGAGACTCAGCACTACCATCACCAAAATGCTAGCAGACATACCAGATGAGAAGCGAAGCGGCAATGGCGTAAGTTCTATTGGAGATAATGCATAATAGTATTAATTCCTCTTAGATGGCCTACGCGGTTGATTCAATGATCCACTACGCCCCAACATCCTCCAGCCGGGCCCAGAACACTCTTGTCAAAGCCCTCTACCTCAAGCGCATCTTCCGCCTTCTGGAGACCTCCCCCGACATCGTAATCGGCCAGATGGAAATCATACGCCAGAGCCTCGCTCGTTTTTCCAATATGCGGGTCCTCGTAATTGCCAATCTCGAGAGCCTCTCCTACCCAGTCTCCACCTTCAAACACCTCACCGATGCCCTAGACACCAAGCAGCCTCTCAACCCCCTCGATTCGCGCGCGGCCAACCTCAGCGAGGCCGCCCGCAACCCCGGCTCCCTCGCTTACATCATCCCAATGTCGACAATCGACTCGTCCTTCCTCCTCCTCACCGCCCGCGGCCTGGACTCGTACCACCACCCCTCCCTGCCCGCCCTCATGGTTGCGCTCGCCTACCTCGACGCCGTCGAAGGCCCGCTCTGGACGGCTGTTCGTGGTACTGGCCTTGCGTACGGCACGTCGTTCGCGCGCGGTAACGACACCGGCCTGCTAGGCTTCCGAGTCTACCGCTCGCCAGACGCCTTCAAGGCGTACAAGACGGCGCGGACGGTGGTCGAAGAATTCATCTCCGGCGCGCGGGCGTTCGAGAAGCACGCGCTCGAAGGCGCCATTTCGTCCATTGTGGTCGAGTTCGTGGATGAGCAGGCGACCATGTCGACGGCGGCGAATCTGGGGTTCGTCAACTTGGTGGTGAGGGGCATTGAGAAAACATGGAGTGATGGGATGCTGAAGAAGGTGAGGGAGGTTGGGGTTGAGGAGATCAAGAAGGTGCTCAAGGAGATTGTGCTGCCCGTTTTCTTGCCCGGGAAGGCTGATTTGGTGGTTACGTGTGCGAGTATCATGGAGGAGGTGAGTTTGTTTCGCTGTTGCACTAGGTTCCTTCTGTCTTCTGTCGCTTCACATGGTAAGAGGATAAATAATTGCTGACACCATTTGGTATAGGACCTCAAGAAACATTTCGAGGAGGCCGGGTTCAAGCCGAGGGTCAAGCCACTCTCATTCTTCCAAGACGATTATAATTTGATGCCCGAGAATGGCGAGGAAGATGGGGATGCAGATGAAGACGAAGAGGACGAAGACGATGAAGGTATTGAGGATGGTGAAAAAGACGAAGACTGATGCGTTTGGTCTAAAAGTAGGTCAGCTAGTATAAGGTCACTGATGCATTTAGAATATAGCTTGCTATGCGTAAGTGGGATTGAGATATAGACTGCCTTGCTAGAGGTTTACTTATCCTAACCCTATATGAATTGACTAAATTTTGCTTCCACTTCCCTTAGACATCACTTGTTGATTACTGTTGCCATCGCTCGGTTCTTGAGCACCTTTTCTCCTCGGTTTTTAATAGTCTTCCCAACCTTCTGCCTCGTAAAAACATAAATCATCTACCTAACGCGTCTATCTTCATATTATTGCTTTTCCAAACATAACAGGGGCACAGTACCTCACTCTCTTTTAACCAGCAACACAGCAGAACAGTCACACGAGCGCTATGCTGCGTGCTGTAACTTGCTCGCGTTAGTGGGTGTAGGCAGGGTAGGAAAGGGATAGTTGCGCCCTCGTACCCACCAAGCGCTGCCCAGGAGGACTAAGTTACTGAAGTCCGGTGGGGCATTGTGCTAGGGCGAGATGTATGAACGAAGCTGGTTTTCGGAGGATGCGGTGTCTGGGTAGTGGGAATGGGGGGGCTGGGGTGGATGTTGTAGGAGGTTCGGATTGGAGGGAGGAATAAAGTATCTAGGTGGGTTGTTAGCTCGGAGTGGGTTTGAAAAGCCGTAATCTTTAGGTAAGTTGGCGGAATCAACTCGAAGACCTAGAAAATAGGAGTTTAGACTGCATCGTGAAACTACCCCCAAAACTACACAGTTAAGGCGAATAAACACTATGATTGTGCATTCCCCTCCCTATCTATTCCCATCCCCAATTTATATACACAAGTTCTGGCGTATGTGTGATAGCATGTGTGCGGCAGTATGTGCAAGCGTACCTCCACATCGCCACTATCAGCAAGCCTGCGCGCTTTCCCACCTAGCGCTCGCCATAATAAGTCTACAATTAAGGAATTCGCAAAAATAGTCCTCCGTTCAATATGCCAGCTCATCGGCTAGAGGAAATAAAGTAGCAGCCGTCAACGGACAGCTGGAGAGGTAAAATCCAGAAGTAGGATCAAGAAGTTGGAACCAAAAGTAGGAACCACAAGTTGAAACCACAAGCTGGAACCAGAAGAAAAGCAGCCAGAAGGGAGCAAGATCCAGACAAGACCAAGCTCGTCAAGAAAACCAGCAGCTCTGATCCGGACGTGTCGGAAACAACAAGCCAGAAGCCACAAAATGTATCGAATGCAAAAGACCCGCTGAGGGGATGAGAAACGCCGTTAGCCATGCACGATTGCGAGATACCTTTGCAAAGGAAAAACCACCATCCCTCATGATTCATCAACAACCTCTTAAGGCCATCGCGGACGTCTAGGTATCAACATCAGGGTGAGTCGTAGCAGCTAAACTCCAAGACGCGGTCGAGGTCGCTCACAGCTAACTGCTATTAGGTGTACGACTCGGCTCATCCTTCTTGCCCGCCTCCTTCACCAGATTCATGAAGTCATCCGGAGAACCCACGTCCCAGTAAGGGCGCTTAGGCCGGCCCGGCGCCCTGCTCTCCCAAGAGATCAAGTCATGAATATCCTTCTCAGTCCCATACAATCTTCCTTCCAATGCCATCAGCACTGCGACGGCAGTTCTGACGAGGAAAGCATCGCCTTCGAAGACATATGCATCGAACACACGGCAGACGTGATCCAAACTCAGACCATGGGTGAACAACGACTCAAACCAGCATCCAAGCCAATTGCTCGGTTCGTACCGGAGGGATTCAAAGTGGCCGTACAAAACTGGCAGCTTCCTCTTGACATTCTCTAGAGTCGTATGATGAGCTTGCATTTGGCCATATGAATCCTTAACAAGATACGCCATAGGAAGAGGACGGTTGAGCAGATTCGCCAAGCAGATGAATGCATCAGGAGCGGACATGTTCAATAACAGAACAGCAGCAATGTCCTAATGAGGGATTAGTATTGGATAATTAATACGCAGATAAGTCGGAGTGAGATAAAAGGAATACTCACGTGAATGCCGAATATCGCTTTTACATCAGACCGATACATGATGTAGGCTTTGACAACATCCACAAGGTTCTCATGCAGTAGCATGCCCCTTTGGAACATTTTCAGCTCCGGAAAGGAGAATTCCATATCCGTCTCGGCTGCTTCGATTAAGCCCCACTTCTCATCTCCTTCCTGGCTGACGCCTCGGACTTCCCATTTTCTTGCTCTCTCGAGGGCAAGGTAATAACTTTGCTCTTTCAACTGGAGCTCATTTCCAATTGCCTTCTTCCAAACTTCACCACGAAACTTGGTGGGGATTCCAAAGTATAAGAGGCGACGAGTTTTCTTGGTATATTCGACACCATGGACTGCGCTCGCCCAGTTCGGAATTATGTGGTTTTGCCACATCTGGAGGAGAGTCTTCTGTATTTTCTCCAGGCGGAGCTCTTCTTCTCGGATTTTGGCCAACCTACGATTCTCTGCCAGTAAATCAGTACTAAGTCTAGAGCTCTCCATATATACTAGAGGTGGGAACGGGATCGAGGATGACTGATGGGGTGTTGCTCACCGGCAGCTTCAGCATGTGCCATCATCAATTGATACTGCTTTAAATGCTTTTTCTCCTCCTTAGGATCCTTTGGTGGGAGCCACGAGGGTCGGGTGCGAGACAAAACCTTTTCCTTTTCTTTAGAGACCCCTAGCGGATCAATGAGTGGGTCTCCTTTTCTCAGAGGAGGCAGTTCAATGATTGAGCTCTTAATTTTAGGCTTGTCCTCTGATGTCCCCGTATTGGTTCCGCCGTTCTGGACCTGGTCTTCGTGCTTTCTCGCAGTCTCCTCCCGGTAAGCCTCTAAAGCTTCTGTAATATCCCTAGCGTCTGGATCCAATCCGGAGAATGTTTGGTGCCATGAGCGTGTCCTCGTCTTTCTGAGCGACTGGTTGGAGGGTGTGGCGTTTTCCCCTCCGATGTTTGATAGACTCGAAGACGCTGAAATAGCGGAGGATTCACAGTCGGTGTTGGATACAGGATATGACGTGCTATTCATAGGTGGTATATCACTGCCTGAGCTACTTGGAGATAGCGAGGGAGAAGTATGCTGCGAGCTCTGAGGAGCGGATCGTTCGTGCGCGGGGCGAGGCGATATGGGAATATTCCAGACAATTGCATCCTCAGGAAGATCTTCGTCCAAGTCGTCGTACTCGGCTTCGCGCTCCTCGACCGTCTTCCTGGTACTAGGTTGCCAGGATTGGCGGCATGAAGTAGAGAGTGCCATCGGGGATACGTCAAGATATGTGCGCGAACTTCTTCGAGACAGTGATCTTGGGGAGGTAGAGAACACCTGCGGGTGTGTAGGCGAGGGTGAGCGTGAACGTCGGCCGTTGATGTAGAGGTTGTGGTTGGTGAGCGAAGGGGCGGAAGGTGAAGAAAAACCTTTGCGGATTGTGCGCGGTGTGTTCGGGTTTGGTTGTCCTCGAGAAGCGCTGCTAACTTGCCCCTTCAAACTTGGATATCGGGGCTTCGTGCCGTTCGTCAGATCTCGAAAAGAGTGTAATGTGTGGGTGCTGCTTCGGCTGCTTCTTGCAGGAGAGATAGACGTGCGAGCCAAAGGACGGCCATGCTCAGGCCCTGCGGTATAGGAGTGGTAGAGGTCGGAGGGGAGCGCAGCATGCAGGTCGTCCAAGTTTATATCCTCGAAATGGGAGATGTCGTTCGGGCCGGCAATGTCAGATAAGCTCGAGGAGTGAAAGGATGAGGACTTCGAGGATTTGCTGTTGGTCAGGTCTGGCGGCGACCCAGGAGCCGCATCGACTGCCATGGCGGATGCCCTGGAGAAAGTCATTGTAGTTATCAGAGGCCGCGCAGCAGGTCTTTGAAGCTTCAACGGGTGCAATGGAGTGCAGATCGCTGGGAGAGGGGGAGAGTGTTTACCGCAGCCCGGCTCATGGGCGCTGCGGGTCAATGAGTAGACGTACTCATGCTCTGGAAAAGGATACAGCTCATGAGGACTGTTAGAATAATGGACAGCAGCCTGCTGATTGTATGGTATGAAGAGACTGGGCATGATCAGGGACCGTTTTGCACGTTAATTTCGGCACGATCCCCCTGAGATGGATGGCCCCTGCTCTCCCGAGGTCGATGCGCAAACGTGTAAAGACGCTGAAGGCAGCTGCGAAGATGGATTGACCACAACAAAATGATTTTCAAAGTTGAGGCAGTATCTTGCAAGTGAGTATGAAGATGGAGGAAGCAATTGAGGAAGCATTGGAGTTCAGCGACTGCCGCAGTTCGCAGTGTTCGAGATGGCGGATGTGAAACCGGATGGTTGGTGTGGCTGGCTGGTTCCGACGCCCCGCCCAGGCATTTTCTAACATCACGACGAGAGGAGCAAGAGCAGCGAGAGCATCCAATGAAGTGGTTCACGATTGAAACTATCTAAGATTGCGACCTATTCTGGCCGAACGGATGGGAACTAGCCAGCAGCTGAGCTAACAAATCCGGCTCGAGGCTGCATGTTGATCCTGATAGCGAGCAGAAGACCGCCATCTTCCAAGTCCTGGGTCGAGCTTATGCACGCCCAGCCGTGGCGTTGTCCATCATCCGTGCATCCGCGCGACATGTCGGCGAGACGGCAGCCAAGCTGCTGTTCAACCAGGCCAACAAGGTGGCGTGCCGGGTCTGCCTGCGCTGAAACACTGCCCGAAATGCCTGACAAGCAAGCCTGCCCGCGCCCGTTAGATGCGGCGTTTTCTGAGACCACCTGCTTCAAGCCACTTACCACTGAATTTGCCTTCTTCGCACCGTACTTTTATTTTTACTACCATCCTTCTCACCACTCGTCTTTAGCGTGCGCCTTTGCACCATTACGAAAGCAAGTGCAACGAGGTTGCCAACTGTTTCTGCATGATAGGAACAATTCTAGTTAGCAGAGCTGACTGTGGCTGGATCGGCAACGCACACTTCGCGCTATTCCTTTTGCGGGTCTATCTTATTTCGGAATGTGGAGAGTCTTACTGATAAGCAGTCGTGAAGATGGCTCCTTCAAAGCAGAGAGATGCCGGACATACTCGAAACACCTCACCGCTGATTCGAGAAAACTCTGGTATAGGTTGGCAAGAACAGTCGGTACCGAATTGAATGATGTGTCCAGGAACATGGCGTGTAGCTGGATTTTAAAGGCGCTTTTCCACATAAGCCTCAGTCCGTAAACTCAAAGTGATTCAGATTTCGAGTAATGCAATCGCTTGCTAGACGAAAACAATGATTTTCGGAAAGCTATAAATAAACGAATGACTTACTTGAGAGCCTTTCGGTGAAATGTCTGGCCCGGAACCTTTGTGAGATCTACTGTCAACGAATCGGCGAGTTCTGCTGTTCGTTAGCTTGTGCATTGCAAAAAACAATTCGTTCAACTCACTCCCTCGGCCATTGCAGTCAGTGCTCTTGCTCACTTCCAGACTGACTGTATCAATTAGGACACCACAATATGGGAATTTAACATTAGAGGGTACTTTGGGAATACGATGGGTATTACCCAACGACACATCAAAACTGGCCAAAGACTTTTCTGCCTTGACTACAACACCATACCCTGGGTGGCCTTCATGCATGACTTTCAGAAATCTCTCGGCATGTTCTCGCTGAGTAGTTATTAGTAAGAAGTCATCAAGAAGTCGTAACAAGAGACTATCTTCATTAAGAGCAAACCCCAGAAGGTCACGCTCAAGCTCTGCGTAGAACAAATTGCACAGCAAACTCGAAAGAATTGAGCCTTGCGGGATGCCGTTCTTTTGTCGATAGAACTTCTTACCTATCTTGACGAGATTACGTTCAATGTGCTCCTTCAGCAGGCGCATCACATCTTCTTTGGTTTCGAATCTCTGCACTACGGAATCCACAAACACTGTATTAGATTTCCCACCAACATACTTGTTTCGAAGAAGCTGTTCAAAAGATGAAAGATCTCCCGCAGCTCTGCTGTGGGGAACATATCTTGTGATGGGGGACGGATTTGTGCGAGGCCCATCTAAGCATTGCAGTTGGCCGAGCGAACTTATCTCGGCGTGACGGCCAATTTGGTATTCGTTGATGGAAAGGATGCCTTCAACCATACTAACCAGGCGTTGTTGTGGGATTGTGTCGAAACATGATTGGACATCAACCTTTGCGAAGTACAGCTTCGATTCTGACAAGCCACGTTCTCTTAGAGATGATCTGAACTTCAGCAATCTAGGGAACATATCTCCAATTGAGAAGAGCGAGCAACCGAGCCTACTGGGTTGGAGGGACTAGACATAATGCTAAGCTGTGACTCATAAACTAACAAGACGAGCGGTAATTACCTTTTCATAGTTCAAGACATTGAAAACAGGAGTCATGACAGAATTGATACTCCGTCCAAGCATCATGACCCCATTCTTCATCGTTTGCTGCCTCCGTCTTAAATTTGTAATCAGCCGGACACCAGTCGTCTTTGGGAGCAATCGGACTTTGCTAAAACCAATTGGCCTTGAGGATAGTGCTTTTGAAGCAAATTCCATTGGCATCTCTTCGAAAATTGAAACTTTCAAATTCGTCAAAGATGGTTCCGAGAGCATTCGCCATACGTCATGCCTAAAGTAGAAAAGGCGGTTTTTGTGAGCGTTTGATTCAGTCACGTGAAAGTTCGATCGTATCAAAGGTATGATAAACGAGTCAAAGATATAGTAAATGAATTCCAGGAATATCTCCTGGCGTTTGGCAAAGTCAGTCTTGGCCATTTTTGCCATGGCAGAGGTGCCTGGTGGCCTGAGCCAGGATATACTCGATATCTAAGAAACTGATTAATGGTGCTTTGCATGATAGTGACCTTGCTCACCTTCAATTTTTGTATCACTTGATGTAGAGTAAGACTTTCAAATCTTCGCATCTGAATAAATTGATCGATTGTATGCATAATAATGCGCTTGTTCTGTTCGTCACCCCAGAATCCAATGGGCACCACGTTCATTACTACGGCGCGACAAAATGCAGACACGTGCGCCACCGGACTGGCTAGGTCAGTGAAACAAGTTTGCTCAACTGTTCTATTATTCGAATTTGATGGGCCAATTTCCTTGTCGCATTGCACGGAATTTTCATCCGTGTTTCCGTCCAAACTAGGTTGAAGTGGATTCTTCCTCCAGTCCGGTTTTGGGGATAAATCAAGGCCCTATAACAGTCAGCTATAGCCTCGAACACGAGCAGCGATCATTCTACCTCTACGGGGCAATAGTGGCGCAGCAGTTCTATATATGAGCATTTTTTATTTAATTTGCGAAGCTTGTTAACCAGGGAGATGGGTTCGCCTCTCAATCTCTTCGGAACATGTAACTTCATGTCATCAATCTTGGCTCTAGATATGCCTCGTTTTGAAGATTGACGTTGCAAGACTTGCTGGATTTCTTTTTCGCGTAAGGTATAGTCTTTGAATGGTAAGGCAGTATCTCGAGGGTCGATTTTAGACGTGAAAACGTTGTGCAATCCAAACTGGCGAGGGAAAATGTATTTCATGATATGGACAGTTTGTTGGTGGTCTTCTAGATTCGGAAAGCGGTTCAACACATCTGTTGTGTGAGTAAGTAAATGTCCTGCTCAAATTTCTATCCTAAATCTTACGGATATGACGCATGCCGAAGCGCACTCCTCCTTTGGCATTCAAGGCTGCCCTGGCATAGAGCACTCGGCTTCGAACGAAACGTATTGCTGTTGGTTTTCTCGACTCGATTGACTGCGCATTGTCGATACGTATCTTAGGAGTCTTCGGGGCTTTTGGTGCAGCCCCTTCAACATCCTCTTTCGAGTCTGGCAACAATTTGAGCTCAGAGACCGGGAAACCTAACTTCCGTTAGATAAACGGAGTAATGCAATAATGCACGACTGACCACTAAGCTGATAGTAGTTCTCACTCTCACTATCAAGACAACAGAAGATACCGCAGTCCAAGAGGAGGTCCATCATTATGCGGTCCCCACCTTGTCCTAGGAGAGAGTGGACACGGCACCACAAATGGCCTTTAATGGTCTCCACATAACTGTTTGGATAGTGGGGCAGTATTCCTGGGATACCTGGTGAAGCACTGAGGGCAAGGCCGTTCTGGCCTCTCGCAGAGGCACGCTGGAAACCATGGCAAAGAAGGTGCGGGGGTCTATGAGAAGAAGATTGTCTCTTAAAGAGCAGCCATATGACAAAATTAACAGTCTTAGGATTCGTCAGTGCATGCAAGATATTAGACGCAAGAGAATTGAGATAGCATAATGGTTTCATATTTCTACTTCATGGACAAGGACAGAGAGAGAAGACCAGTAGAAAGAAAAGGCTTACCTCTGGCTGCAGAAAGTATACAGGATTGAAGTTACTACCCACGGTTGACTCTGGTAGTTGTTGTAAGAAGCTTTCAATATCTCTAGCCCTGTAGTCTCCATAGCCCTTGGGCTTGTAGGTCTTCGGGCTCAATCCGATTAAAGTTGAGTCCAGTAGATGGCACAGTTCAGCATCGTCACGACGCGTCAGTTCGGAGTCACAGACGTGTTTGGTTAGACCGAACTGTGATATTCGCCGCCGCCTTTTCTTGGAGGACGTGGGAAGTTGTGACAGCAGGTACTGGCGCAGGGTGAGCAATTGAGGGTAGAGGCGACAAAGCACAGGATGTTCGGCGCCTTCAAGCGTGGCATTGGCACATTGGCCAGCTGAGGCATGAGGCGACAAAGCACAGGATGTTCGGCGCCTTCAAGCGTGGCATTGGCACATTGGCCAGCTGAGGCATGAGGCGACAAAGCACAGGATGTTCGGCGCCTTCAAGCGTGGCATTGGCACATTGGCCAGCTGAGGCATGCTTTGGCTTTTTGGCCTGTCTAATCCCGACATCGGCTTTTCGCTTTCTTTTCATGCTGGCGGTGTAGATAATATTGTAAACGCGTTGCGGTTCAGAGAACGTACACCTGGTCACAGATGGGCCATGTTGACAGTATCGCGTTGTTGGCTTCAGGACTGTGCTCGCCCTCGCCTGAAATAGAAACTGAAACGAGGCAGCTAGACGCGGACGTGGGATTTCTTCCAGGATATTTGCAGCACGCTACGTACGCCACAACGAAGTCACAATATACTCAAGCAATTTTATCTGCAAACCAAACGTTGAATTACAGGCATACAAGGGAGGTACATGTGCGGATTGCTAGCCTCTTGGCATAGAATGTATGAGATCCTTCACTTTGTTCATACAAATCCGCCTAGACGCTAGCAGTCCGCACATGTACCCCCCTTGTAGAAAGCCGGGGAGAGGGGCGGATCGAGGGGATCGTTGAGGAGCGTGGTCCTAGCCGCCTTAATTCCAGTAAGAGCACTGTCCGCCACAGAGCTCCGTCTGCCTCTCCGCAACACCTCCAGCACATGTCGCAATCTGCATACAAGAGTTTTTGAGCTGCTGATTACGAGCTGCATGGACTTTCTAGGGCACTCTGTCCTGTACAGTATTCCTAATTCTTCTCCGGCAGATCTCAAACGCGGACTATTGGAGAGGACGAGGCAGGCGACCCAATTAACCGGCTACCACTAAAGCCTGCTGGTGGTAAACGGCAGCGGAGCCCTAACCTACGGACTCTTCACTTAACTCACTCCTCCCTTCACGCCGCTCGCTTTTCAAGTTTTAATCCTCGTCGCCATCGTGTGTGTCGCAGCGCCCAACCCCCTGGGCCTGAGGAGGATATCGTCCGAGCCTCTGACACGCCTGTCCCGTCCCACGGCCTTCATTGGCTCTCAAGTTTTCGAGTGGTTCAGTGTGAGTTGTACATATTGGATACCCTGGCTTGCCTCATTTATTGGGCTGTCTCTAATCGCCGAAACAGGCTGATTGACCAGTGGAAGAGCAACGACCACGTCTATCCTTGCCCTTAGACAGTGGAATATGGGAGGTTAAGGAGACTCGGCGTTATCAACTAAATCGCCATGCAGCAGTCTGACGAGCAACGATACAATAATTATGCATACAATCAGGACCAGGAACCGGAGGCCTTCTACTCCTATAATCCTCATTCGAACCGACCGGACATAGTCGTGGACACAGGAAGCAACAGCATGACCACTACTGCTCGACAACGACAAGCCCCTCTAAACTCCCGCATCACAACTCGAGGCCTACAATCTCCGGCGACAACACACCCCTCGTCGCTATCGACTGCAAAGTCCGCCCCAGCGCTGCCTAACACTAGCAGACCTCCAGTGAAAAGCCTCGTGGAGAAGTTCGACCAGTCCGCGAACGCAACCTCTCCTACCGCCTCTCCTCGACATCGTCCTTCTCGAACCACCCCCGCGTCGAAATCGTCTACCTCACTCCCCCGTATTTCGACGACATCCCCTCTCTCTCGCTCAGCCAGAGAGGTCTCGTATGGGTCCTACAAGTTCAATAATCTGAAACCCCGAGAAAGGCCTCAGCCAGCTCCTGCCTCTCCAACAAGCTTGCGGAAAACAAATACCGGTCGTCAGAGTTTAGGGTCTCAAGGGTCAGGGTCAACAACTGGATTGTCTTCGGGGGTAAGCGCGCAAAACCTACAACCAGGCTCAAAGCGTCAGCCTTTTTTTGGGGAGGTTATTGGTGATCAAGATGGAGCGTTAGGCCCTGGATATGGCATACCTAGTTTTGCACAGCGGCGTCGAGGATCCGATTCCAGTGTTCATCCAACCAACGGTATCGCAACGCATTCTAGGAGCCAGTCCAACATCGAAGATTCCTACCAATCGTCTCTATCTACAGACATAGGTGTGATGCCTCCCGATCGAACGGCGTCTGCCGGAGGCCATCGGAGGTCTCGCAGCGACATGACAGTATCGCCATCGACGAGCGTGTCTTACAAACCTTTAGAGCTGAATACTCCATCAAATTCACACTTAACGATCGACGTGAATGGTCAACGAAGGCCGTCTCCGCCTTCGAAGATTCCTCTTCCGAAACGACGGCCCAGCAACACTTCGGACTCCGGCTCATCGATACACTCATCCTCGCGAGCTGGATCCGCGCTGGGACATGCTGCATATATACCTACCTCGCCTATTCGAGAATCAAGACCGCGGTTCCGAACACACGTTCCCCGCCAACGACACAAAACACCGCCTCCTACCACACTATCTTCGAAGAGATATAATTCAAGCCCAAATAAACGCCCGAATAGTAGGAACAGTTTGAAGGCAGTCATTCACGCGCCCCCTCAGCAAACATCGCCTCGGCTCCGTCATTCACGTGATCGACAGCCTGTATCAATCGCATCCACCTCTGCCTCGAGAGCCCGAAGCACTGGCAGGCACATTACCGTGGGTCGGGACCAGCATGCTGAAAGATCAAGGGCACGCAAAGATATTGGTACAGGCGGTTTAAAGATAGCGGATAGGAGGGCGCTTCTAGAGAAAGCCTCTCGAGAGAACCTGAAGAGCGTTGAGAAGGCTGAGAAGCAGATAAACAAGAGAAGTGCCAAGGCAGTAGATCACAACCACCATACGTCACATATCGGTGAAGACAACGCCGTCTCAGAAGCCGCTGAAGCTGATCTTCCCGAGAAGAGTCAAAGTCATGAGTCTTTCCCTACAGAGAGGCAAAGCCTGACGCTCAAAACATTAGATCTCCCGAAGCAAAATCCTGAAGAGCCACTAACCGGAACGACTGAGTTCGAGAATGAAGAATCTCCGGTACTTGGAATGCCTGGAGGGTTTGCAATGACTCCACCGATCCGACAGTCAGAGTATGACGAACCAGCACTACGAGTCGAAGAAGTGAATGTTGCCGATGTTTCTCAGTCCTCGACACCAGGAGATAGCGATGACGTGCTCCCACCTCAGACATTTCTTCAACTAGATGAAGGCCATCGCATAGTTCTCAACGAAGTTATGAAATTACGAGAACAGAGCCCTTCGAATGCTTCTCACACAGACTTTGGAGATGACAACCCATCGGAGGTGGATGACAGTGAATCCATTCAAATAATGCTTCGTGATACTCCAACGATAAACCAGAACCAACAGCCATGGCAGGCGCCGACTCAGACTCCGCAACGTATCAGTATGGGCTCACAGATATGGCGCATTGAGCCCTTGGACTCTTCCGGCAATATATCGTTTTTGGAAGAAGAAGAGTCTCCTATTGACCCCTTTGATAATCGCTCGTCGGTTATGCCGGACGATTCAGTCAGCGTTGCATTCAGAAGCAACCGTGATGAAGAATGGACCCCAGCTATACCATCTATGCCTCAGAATGGGCATCTCACACTAGACAGCGAAGCTTACAGCACTATTAACAGGGTATTAGAGCATTATCACAACTCTAACTTCGTCACACCCGAGATGGCACACGGCTTCCGGGAACAAGTGCGTGCTGTTTCGCCCGCATTGGCACAACATAAGGACTGGGACTCCAAGGAAGCCACCGAAACGTATCTTGCCCGGCTGCTGAGTGATGTTAATAATACTCCGGAGCCGCCCGCTGAGAATACAAATATACAAGAACAAGAATATGAGCAGAGGCTGGGATCTCTGGACATCGCTGGTCTGGACGACTCTCCAGACGCTGACTACCGAGGAACAGCCATTATATATACACAGCCTCAACGCTACTCTCGGGGTTCAGCAACAAGCTCGCGTTGGGAAGGAAGTTCCCATGACGGCCAAGTAGACTCAGAACACAACGATCATAACTACAGGCCTACTCCGCCTACTCCGCCACCAAAGGATTGGAGATACTCTCCGGCACCAAATGCGACACATACTCCAACTGTACATCCTCCTTACGAAGCCTCTGAAGACAACACTCCCCGATTATCTCGGTACGACCATCCCCAGTTGCCGGAAATTGAAACTGCGGGCGAGGGCCTTGGGCTTGCAATCCAAGTTGCACCTCCAGAGGGTTCTCCCGCATTTCAAAATCCACCTTTACCTTCACATTCTCCACCGCCACCGCCACAACCTCCTACAATCGATGAGACGCCTATGTACCAACGCGGAATACGGTCGCCGCCTTCGCCCAGCGTCTATAGTCGAAACCCTCCGTCCAGCATATTCCCTGCAGCCCCTCCACCTGCACTCCCCAACGTAAATACCGGTCAGTACGCTGCGAGGCTCGATGATTCACCCGTTCTTCTTACTCCACAGCCTGTATCTGCATTGTCACAAGAGTCACCGAAGGAACGCCCTGTCGAGGAAGATACTACTGAAACAAAACGGCTAAAGAAACGGAGGCATCTCGTCAAAGAACTAGTCGACACGGAGTCAACCTTCCTTCAAGATATGATGGTTGTAGAAGATATCTACAAAGCAACATCTACTTCCATAGACTCTATCAGAGAGGACGACCGAAAAGTCCTCTTTGGCAATTGCGCCGAGATAGTAGAGTTCTCAAAAGATTTCCTTGCCGCGTTGAAACCAGCTGCTGCAAGTATATATACTTTGCAAAAGTCGAATCGTTGGAATTTTAAGAGAGGCAGTTTTTCGACCTCTCACAGCACTGCCACTGATCAATCTACTACCACTGGAACTGAGCCACCAAAGGAAGAGCAAGACAGAAAGACATCCATAGGTGCTGTATTCGGGAGAAACATGGCTCGTATGGAGAAAGTCTATGGAGAATATCTCAAAAATCACGATGCTGCGAACCAAAGGCTATCTGCGTTGCAGGATAAACCAAAAGTCAAGGTATGGTTGGCGGAGTGTCACAACTATGCTGGCGACATCACGCAGGCCTGGAACTTGGACTCGCTGCTAGTGAAACCAACCCAAAGAGTTCTTAAGTACCCACTTCTAATAAGCAGTCTGCTTGAAAACACACCGGAGGACCATCCCGACTATGCGGCTCTCGACTCTGCGCATAAGGAACTAAGGGCCATGTCGGTCAGAATTAACGAATCGAAGAAACGCGCAGAGCTCTTGGACCAAGTTGTCAACCGTAAACGGAAAGAGTCAGACGGACGTTTACCCGCTGGCCTAACAAAGGCCTTTGGTCGCCGAACTGAAAAGTTCAAACAGCAAGTGGGACTCTCCGATTCTGTGGACGATCAAGAGTACGACGCAGTTGCGCAGAAATTTGGTGGGCACTTCTTCCAACTGCAGATAGTGATGAGGGACGTCGAAAAGTATATGGATGATGTGCAAAGCTACATCGATCAATGCAATAATCAAGTTGCTGGCCTCATCGAGTACTTAGATGTTGGGCAGACCCCCAGCCTGGAGATTGAGAGCCAATGGCGGAAGTACGGCCAGATTATGCAGGAGCTGACGGCTGTCGCCCTCCCAGACCATGTACGTTATCTCCACAGTACCATTTGCTTACCTGTTGGCTAATAATACGCAGAAAGCTGCAGTAAGAAAGTGTGTTATCGAGCCGATAATGACACTTTGGAAACTCCATGACCAGCCGCAGAAGATGATGCAAAAGCGGAAAAAACGTATCGTGGAGTATGCTCGGTATAAAGCCATCAAGGATCGAGGCGACAAACCCGACAAGAAAACCCAGGAGGCTGGGGAGCAATGGAGTGCTCTCAACGAAACTTTAAAGATCGAGTTACCACAACTCTACGCTCTCACCAAGAAGTTAGTTGAACGGTGTTTGCTGAGTCTGATCAACATCCAGATTACCTGGCAGTCGACCTGCGAGAGGAAACTGCAGTCAGTACTGGAGAAGCCGCCCGAGCGGACTGTAGACTTCCCCGACGATATGGCCAAATACGTTCAAAGGTTTCTAAGCGATTATGACAGCGTCTGTTCTCCGATTATGAGCTTGGGCGTATGCAACAAAACACTATTAACAGAGATCTCAAATTTCCTCTCCCCAGCACAAACATTTGTTCCGGACGATGCCTCCTCCTATAAGAAGTCGAGTACCTTCACGAGCACAAAGCGAACTGAGTCGCTTAGCAGTGACATGTCAACCCCCGATGTCAACCAGCGACTCAGCGGAACTTTCACGTGGCAAAATTTCGATAGCACTCCGCCTCTGGACAATCAGCCTCAAACATCACCTATAGGAAGGATGCGCGCTGGATCTGCGCTTTCGAGCAGAGGACCATCTACGCCACGGTCTACTAATGCTACAACACCTGCCATATCGAACTTTCCACAACCCCGACCTTCTACTGGAGTAGGCAGAACTAGCGAGCCTAGCAACATTTTCCCACGTTTAAGCCTCGAAATGGAGCAAAGAAATGGTTCAACACTCCTTGCGCCCTCATACTCACGATCTTCTGGTATTTTCTCTTCAGCCTTACCAATGTCTGATTCACCGACTCCAACTGGCACTGAAACACCAGAAGAACAGAACAATGACGAACCCGAAGTACTTTTCTTAGCAGCCAGCCTATTTGAATTCAATATAGCACATGATCGTAGAGAGGGGGGGTATCCGTATCTTGTCTACGTCCCTGGAGAGGTGAGCAGTCTCCCTACCGTCACTATCACTCTATCAAGGAAACTAAACCTATTCCCCTAGATTTTCGATGTCATTGGCCTGAAAGGAGAGCTATGGCTTGCTAGAAATCAAGATGATGCATCCCATACCGTTGGCTGGATATGGGAGAAGCACTTTGCGCGAATCCTTCCTGATGAGTCCTGAACGAGAACTCCCTTTTTCTATGCTTGCACCTAAAGCGACGATTTTCTTTCACTCCGATGATTCTCACGCATTTCCATTTACCCTTCTCTTGGAGTTGAAGACGGTAATGCGGGAATTTCCCTACATTGGCTCACGGTCTCTTCGAAGCGCGGCGTTCTGATTTTGTGTATAAAATCTACCTCTCCCTGTGTCATAGAACCGCGTGCGAATTTGGACAGAAAAATTTCCTCGCGTAGGAATCTTTTGGGAAGCATTGGGTTGGTCTGCTATTCTGGCATTTCTTATTTGTAATCTCTTTTCTTTCTTACCTGTTTTTGAAAGCGCACGAACAAAGTTGCGGCTGTCTCGATTTGTGGTTATACCTCCCGTTATGCGTCTATATTGAGGGCAGATCCATTGTATCATATTTTTTTGGCTGCCATCTGGGCGAGTCCGGGACGTGTTGTATGTTCCAGATGTTTGTCTGCTGGCCGTGCTTGGCTGTTTCTGGAGATGTTCTTCGATTATGGACGAAGACTTCTCCTTTTTTGAGCCTACCAGTCCGAGGTTGGTCTGGAAAGGTCATTTTTAAGTCAAGAACTTCAACCGTAACTCAGTCCGCATTTTATACCCTCTATGTATATTTTCCATCTTGTGCATCTGTCATTTCCATCTCGTCACGATAATATGCGTATCTGAGGCTATCATAAATTGCTGTCCATCCACAAAAAACTAGCCTAGTCACGATCTTCACACCCCGCTCAGCCGGCTTCGTCAAGTAAATGACGAGTAACTTGTCGCAACGGCTGTATATTTAGATTTAAGCCCGCAATAGCATCCTCTTCTCCACATAAACGCGACAATATTGGAAATAGGTTGCCTTCATGATCCTCATGTTTTCACCAAGCACCAGACACTGCCTCAAAGGCTCACAAATGAGTTCTCAGAGGGATGCAGCTAGGACACTATTTAGTGTAAATTAGAGAAACCATTATCAGTCCTTGATTGAACGCGGATAGGGAAACTAGCGGAATCACGTCTGAGCCTGCTGAGGTTTATCCCAGGTGACTCGGGGGGCTGCACACTAACTCCTAGACCAATCAGAATCCCTGTGTACTCCCATCACCAAAATCTTCTGCGAAGCGTCTGAGAGCTTATGAAAATCCGCACCAACGGAATCACGTCTGAGCCTACTGAGGTAAGAGATAAGCTGTGGTAAACTGACTACATCGGGCCGACGTTCCAGCGTGGTCGCGCCGACCTGTACGCACCTACATATAGATGTGGATCTGTTGGATATCCAGTTATAATCAGGGCTTCGAATCCAATTCAAATCAGCTAATCAAAACTATTAACCGGATCTACATTTGAATTTTGGATATCCAAACCAATCCAAAAATAGATCCAGCATTGACATCACCAGTATAAAGCTTAGTACCGCTGCTTAGAACATGTTGATGAACCCGTTTTAAATTTTGCCTCAAACTATGATCAACCATGGCTCACAACAATGCCGAAAAGAGTGTGAGTAGCGCGATCTGTGCTGATTGTGACCTTGAATCCGAAAACGTATCTCTCCAGAGTGATATCACTGTTTCCCCAGCACCTAAGCATAGAAATGAAGACGCTAGCTTGGAAGACATCTCCAACTTTCCCCGCCTTGCCCTATCAAAACTGCAAATCAAACTATAGTCCTCAAACCTTTGATTTCTACCAGAACTGCACGAAAGCACCAACGGATCATCCACAGAACTGATACCACATCAAATAAGCGTGATCTCAATCTCAAAGTCGAACTCAATGGTGCGGTTTCCTTGCCAACTCTTGAACTTGTGCTGTGGAAACTTTGTGTAGTCGGTGTGAGCGTGCTCACTGATAACCTTCTCTGGGTGGTTGCCGTTATACCAACACTTCTGACCGTGATCTTGGATCTTCTTGGATTCCCCATCCACTTGTACAAACGCGGATTGCGGGTCATTGCATAGGTCGTGAAAGATTTGGGCTTTCGCGTTCTTGTATGCGTCCTCTTCCACTGCGACCCAATTGCCTCGTACTGAGCCGCTGTAAAAGCCATTGACAGTGGTGAGATAGTGTTTAACAGTTGTCGTAGCCATGTTGGTTTAAAACTAAGCGACTTTGCCTAACAGGAAAGAATGATAGGTTTTAGGATTTGCAAGAAGCTATGAGAAAATTGGGTTTGTGGTAGATTGTAGAAGACTTCAAGCGGTTGTAACTGCTCTAGAAGGGTTCCGATAGCTGGACAGGTCGGGCTTTTATATACATCTCTACTGCGTTGAAAGGCGAGTTAAATCCATTCCAGCTGAAGGCCTATCGGTCACATGGTGGTCGATTTTGGCCAGTAATCATGGTCGATAAGCATATTGGCATATTATTCTCTAAAATCTGCACGAGACCAAAGCAATCGTTGTGAATTAGGGTTTTTTCAGACGGCTTAGACTACGCAGAGAGGATCCTATGACGAACCTCCTCTCTAGAAAAAGGACCGTGCCCTCAGACGCAGGC
Source organism: Cenococcum geophilum 1.58 (assembly GCF_001692895.1). Classification (NCBI taxonomy): domain Eukaryota; kingdom Fungi; phylum Ascomycota; class Dothideomycetes; order Gloniales; family Gloniaceae; genus Cenococcum; species Cenococcum geophilum. Next base: position 2,844,276 of record NW_027137570.1, on the reverse strand, counting down.
TTTCAGGTCGAAAGCAGAGATTTAAATGACTACATCGTTCGATCAATGCTACTCGAGGCCTTCAATTCACCTAGTGATTCAGTCCTGGGCAGGTTTTACATGGGACTGGTCGTGTTCGGCGATGTTATGATAGGTTCTATGCGAATAGATTGGATAGATACTTCATATAGGGTTTGGAATTCTGTCCGGTGGCGCTGGATAGGATTTACTTATTGGTTAGACTCCCATAAACACTTTCGTGACTGACCCAATAGGCTCAGCCGCACCTGAGGGGCTCAGCCTTATTTCGCCTAGATGCCAAGGTTAGAATTTGGCTTGACACCGGTTATGCACTGTAAGCCGGGGCACGTCGGCCGATTTGCTACTGGTCGAATGAGGTTACGCGGCGACAGCTAGAATGCCTGCAGGCACTGCAACAGGCTTCTTGCGTGTCGGTAGCCAAAGACGATCACGCCGACAGGAAGCATCTCGAGAAGAGCTGCCTGCACTTCTGGATGGCTATGCTGGACCACCAGCTGCCCAGGAGCGAGTACGAGAGCGGGATCATCAGCGGGCTGGCAGTGCTGGGCGTCAGCCAGGACAAGAACGGTGGATGGCTGCCGGCGCACGAGTGCACGCAGACACTGTTAGCCATGGTCACCGTAGCAAGGGCGCTGGTGGTGCACCGGGCAAAGACGACAAGGGAGGAAATGATCCGGTAGCTGTAGTAGGAGGAAGGTAGGAGCTTAGAGGATAGCAAGGTAGAGGTGCTGACGGTGTTCGAGCTAGTAAAGAGTATCCCTTGCCAAGTTCGCTTATATTGACGACTGGATTCAATTGGATATTTATACTCACCCAGCTTTTCCGATTAGTCGATTCTTATCGATAACATGAGGACCCAAATTGCCGTGTCAAGGGATAGTCCGCAAGTTTATAACGCTGACGGAGTTCGACGGAATGCCGAGTCCAATCGACCGGATTCTATACACGCAGACGTACGGGTACGCGAAGCGAAATAAGACCATGACGAACGGGCGCGTATCTTAGGATGGGGACCGGCTTCTAGTAGACAAGCAGAACCTCACGCTAGACCTCTAGTCGATAGCCAAAGGGCCTACAAGACGGTGCGACTCCATCTACTAGGGGAGATACTATTACTAGGTGTCGGCGAGAGGGGAGACGTCCGCGAGGGAACCAGCCGCTGCCGGGGCTTTCGCTGACAAGCTAGTAGATCAGCTGGCAGAGATGGCTAAGGGCTGGAGCTTCTAAAACATCTAGACATCGGGCTAGACCGCAAGAGGGCATAGCTTTTTAAACGGGTGCTAACCGAGAGCAAGCTCCGGGAGAGGTGAGGTTTATTAGCTGGCGATCATTTCTACAGCCGCGCTATTACCCTGACAGCTCGGCCGTGAATGGCTCGACCTTACCAACACGATCATTATGGCCCTCCACCATGTCAGTCGTTCTTCTTCTATCTCCCTATCAACCGCCCTCTTCCCTCTCACATCCATTCTTAGGCCCTGGGTCTCTGAGACCCTTCATCTTATCCTGATCCATGATAGCCAAAGACTATTTTTATCCATAGACCCATCCGGCCGTTCAACATCTGGCGACGCTCTACGGGTACATTATGCTTCGATCCAGCCATCAACGACTAGTGCTATAGACTTTTCAAGCCGCTTTAGAGTAGAACATGTCTCATAATCTCTAGAGCAGTCCATCCACCACACCCATAGACCGAAAGGGGCATTCTACAAATCGTTTCTCTTAAAAGTTGATTGTTAGTCCCTAACTGATCACCTCTCCCCAGCCAACGTACACTTCTTCAAGAACACAGTTGCTCAATTTTCAATCGCATCATCGGGTTGGATGATTTCGTCCATATTCCAGCCGTTTTTCGCTTGCGATCAGACTTTATTTTGCGTCTCAGAGTATGTTCACCATCTGTCCTCTTAATGAATTTAAACCCAACTAAAATCACAGCGGGGCATTGCTCTCCAGCTCATAGCACATTATAGGTTAATTGTCTCGATTCCAGAAAACTCTTCTCGATATCTAGCTCTAGGTTTATATTTTCATCATTTTAGCAGTCTTCAACGTCCGGGCAGAAGGCGCGCATCACTGGACCGCAACTCTTAATGAGCGCCCCGGACTCTGCGGAAAACTTTTATGAGATATCGACCCTAGCAATGGCTTCACCTCTTGATGCCAACCATCCGGTATATCCAAGCGTGAGCCAGAAAGCTTGTTATTTGGGCTCAGGACGTGCACCGTTCTACGGCGGAAGCCACTTTTCACCACAGAATGCTTTGAGGGATCTCGAAACTGAATATAGATATAAGATTGGTCAGCTCGAAACCGGATTGCAGCACGCCAAGATTCAACTGGCGGAGTCAAAGGCGGCCAATGACTTCTTGCTCGGAAGTTTGGTGGCGGGTAGGCAAGCTACAGACTCAAATGTCAACGAACTCAATGCAGAAGTCGCTGTGTTGAAGCAACAGAATCTGGCCCTTGTCACCAAGCTGATGTCCGCCAAGCTTACCTTGAATCGAGCTGAAGCCATACTCACTCTTGCAAATGACACTATTCGCCGAGGGGAGAAGGGGAATGCGGAACGCCTTGTCAAGTCCTTAGGAAAGAGCAGCAGTTCGTCGAATTCCTTGAAGTCTTCCACACTCAGCTCCAACGCTCCGAGTTCACTGTCTCCGGGCCACGTAAGTGGCTCTAGCCAACCTCAGGGAAATACTGACAGTTTATTGGACTTTGGCTCCGATCAGGAAGTTATCTCACCTGAAGAGACTCTAGTTCCGGAGGACCTCACTCCGCCGTCGCATTCCAATAAAGGCGCTTCTTATCCTTTCCACCATCTAACTCCGGACAAGTCAAAGGAAGACCCAGAACAAGAAGTTCTTCAGTATAAGGTGACAGAAGAGCCTAAGGGAGCTAAATGCCCAGAGTTGCCCAGCGCTGAAGTAGTCAATCAACCCATGAGGGTTAGGCAAAAACATCACTACATCCACTATAGCTTCGCGGAAGACACCAATGTTTCGAGTGCCACGCCAGTTACACAGCCACAACCTGAACCTGAGCCAGCACCTTTGGTCAATTTCGGGTCTGCTATTAGTGCCGTTGCAGATCCAATCTCATCTTCCACTTCTTCCGGTTGCGATTCTGAACGCAGTCCAAAGGATAGCCCAGAGACAGGAATATTTACTAAATTTCTAACCACATTGCAGAATTTAAATAGTGAACACACCGCCTCAGTCTTTCGAGGTGGTCTCAGTGCTTCCGCTTGGAACAACTCACTGAGCGTCACTCGATCTGAGAACCTAGAACAAAAGCGGGATGGAGAGCCTGCCACTCGAGCCTTCGAGGTTGGACTTGGCGCGTCCGCCTGGAGCGCCTTTGCTCATGATAACAGATCTCAAGCAGTCGCTCGTGGCATCCAGCCCCCTCCGCCGGAGGACCGGCCTCTACCCAACGATATTCGGTCCTTCACTATTAACGATAGCACCCAGGAGTTTTCAGCCAGTTCATTACACTCTAGTCGATCCCACGAAGCCCGTCGCCGTAACCGGCCAAAAGACACAGTCTTTGACTCACTTATCGAGCAGCAGCGGGCTCACCATATCAACCGACGCATAGCTGGGTATTCCGACCTGCTTGACCCCGCGTTCTTCACCCACGGTCTACTCTACAACCCTCCTGCAGGCGCCCTAAACGTCTACCGCACCGTCCTGATCGACAATCTCCCCATCGGTGTCACGCTCACCGAAGTACTTGGGCTCGTCACCACCGGCACACTAATCTCCGCGCACCTCCTCGACACCCGCTCGATCACCAAATCCATGACCGTGTACCTAGTGTTCCTAGAAGAGGATTCCGCCACTGCGCTCGTCAACACCCAATCCGGCAGCCCATTCATCTTTTACAACCGCCCGGCCCGCGTGATGCTCCTACGCACCCCGACGCCACCACTGCGACCGCTGCTCCATCACGGTATCTTTAGCGAAGGGTGGACACGCTGCGTGGCTATTACGAATGCGCCGAAGAACTTTACGCCGGAGTTGTGCAAGTCGATAATCTCCCGCGCGCCGCTGAAGAGGGACTGGATCGTGAATATGAAAGTGCGCGCCAAGGACGCGGCTATCGTGATCCACTTTGAGACTCTTGAGGCGGCAGAATGGGCACTCCGGAGACTTCGGCAGACATATATGCTTAAGGGGTCTAGTGTGCTTTTTGCGCGCGATCCGTGTGATGGAGGTTTTGAGAAAGATGTTGAGATCGAGATCGAGGAGAGTAATGGTGAAGCTGACGCGGAGGGAGGGCATGAAGAACATTTGAGTCAGCCTAACGGAGAGGAATGGGAGGAACGCGAAGATGGTGAGCTCGCTGAAGACGGCCAGTAAGCCCAAGTGTTCAAGGCCTACATCTCACCGGCGACGAGCTGGCATCTCATACCTAGGCCATCGGCTGCTAGGCCACTTCAGTGGATGACAAGCTTGGAACTGATCTATTCTCTTTTTCAAGGACGGTGCATCTCCCTAGATATTTTACTGACTTTTATTCCTTCTTTTGTCAAAGTTTTAGATAAGGCGTTTTTTACGTCTTATCGTTCTTGCATTCCCACACCAAGTTATCCTCGTCATATTTCCCCGACTTATAGTTCTGGTTTCAAATGCTTAATTTAGCACTACCCCTATTCTTGCTTGCGCTAGCGCTGTTTTAGACACCTTCAAGCTTCGCCAGAGAACGGTGAATCAGGCCAAGTGGGCCATAAAGGGCTTCCGGGGGTCGAACAAAGTGGTTCCAGAGCCAAAGAGCCTTCCCCTATATCTTACCATCCAACTCCGAATCTTAGAGACACTGCTTGTCCATTGGCCATTCCTAACAATTCACTTTTCCAATCAGTAGACTTTACCTACCTATCATAGTATTCTTAGCACATCCAAGTAGTATAATCCAAGGGAATACTCAGGGAATGGGGATTTCCATTTAGCAAGCTTTTATACAAGCGAGCGCGAATGAGCATAATCCACACTAACACCAGCACCCCACTAAGAGCGATATAACACAGAGCAGAAAATAGCTGTAAACAGAATAAATGCCCCCCTATCCGTGTTGTGGTGCCAGTTCCAGACATAGACCAGCCCTATCAATCAATCAACCACACCGCACGCCCAATGCAAAATCCTCTTTTCTAGCTTCCTGCACATATCCTCAATCCCTCTCCTTTCCAAGCCCAAGCTTCCATGCCCCGCACTAGCTCTCTCGGGCGCCTAAAGTCTATATCGTACGCCCTCGTTTTAGATTGAATGCCCGCTGGTCCTTCAACCACCGCCGATAATCCGCCACGCTGCCGATCTTCTCTCCATAGTAATCCGGGACAGGATTCGCCATTGACGACGACGTCGGGTCGACTCTATATTTCTTAATGCGGGCGTAAAAAGCGCGTTCTTTCTGCAAATCCAAACCACGCACATTAGCAAGGAATCCTCGGGAAAAAAAAGTACAAAACCCTCAAACACCACCATTCTTCCACTTCCCATACGTCATGCCTCCCCTAAAACCCAAAAGGAACAAAAAAAGGAAACCCCCTACTCACAGCATCAATCTGCCCCCTCACGCCCCGATGCACGAGATTGAAGACGGCATTCCCGAAAAACGGCCCGACCAGCCAGCCCGCAGCCGCAAAGCCCATCGTGCTGAGCCCCAGCACGATCATCGGGTCCAAGCCGAGCGTCTGCGCCCCGATCGAGTCCAGGTCCCGCTGCATCAGCACCATCGCGCCGACCGCCGTGCAGCCGCCCGCCGAGATGATCGACGACACGAGCGAGATCCGGCGCCGCGTCTTGCGCAGCGCCAGGAAGCGGTTCCAGGTGAGCGGCTGGCTGGACGAGGAGGGGGAGGAGGGGTTGCTGGTGGGTGCGGCGGCGGCGGCGGTGGCGGCGGCGGAGGAGGTGGTGGAGGCGAGGCGGGCGGAGGCACGGCTGGGGATGTGGACGCTCGGTTTGCGTAGGACTGATGGTCGCGGGGCGCTGCGTGGTGGTGTGCGCGGCGTCTTTGCGGGTCGGGAGGCCGTGGAGTAGGGCGATGCGGCGCAGGGTGTTAGCAGGGCGGGCTGGAAGCGGTGGGTCAAGACCCTAGTGGAGCGGAGATTCGTGGTTGAGAGCATTGTGAGTGGAGATGGCGTGGGTGGTGTGCGGGTGTGACGAGGTGTGGTCGTGGTGGAGGAGGTGGTTTCGAGGTCGAGGTTCAGGAATCAGGCATGGTTCTTGGCTATATCTTGGCACGCGCGACTCCAAGACGCCGTTTCGCCGAGGAAAGCACTAGTATGTATCGGGCTAGTTCGGTGTTAAGGCGAATTGACACCATTTACATTTAACTTAAAAACTATATGACTTTGAACCCAAAGCTTCAGAAATTTCTCTACGCCGTCTCAGACCCAAGAACGCCGGCCAGCACGCCCTGACCATATACTCCATGCTATGGGAATCATCATCCGTCTATTCTCGTATAAACCGTATAGCACAGCACATAACGCATAACATTCGTTAACCAAAGAACTCCCCAGAAACCAAGGTCTCCCAAGGTTTTCCAGTATCCCAAACTTTCTGCATCAATGTACGAGCCTTATGAGCCTACATTGTAATGTGAGCGGATTTTGCTTATGTGGTAAAGTTAGACGAAAACGGCCTACCTGAATCATTCCAAAACCCTCCACACTCTGCAGCCGCTCCATAATCTTATTCCTCTGACCCGGATCCACAGCATCACAACCGGCTGTGAACATAGGGAATAACAGACAAGCCTCAGCTGTGCTTCCACACCGGACCTTAAACAAGATGCCGACAGTCTCCCTCACCGCCATCTGGACATCCGGATCTGTAGCCGGTTTACCTAAAACACGGCGACAGAGATGGATCAACCCAGCCCAATGGAAAGCTTCATTAGTAGCGTAGATCTCTAGGGCATCCCAGCCAGCCTCACTCTCGCTATTGTCCGCACTCCTATGATTGCATCCTTTGTACACATGATCTCGACCCTTATGCAAGTCCATTCTGATTTTCTCGGCCTGTTCAATGACATTTTCGGAAGGTCTCCAATCTTCTCGAACATTTCCATCTTCATCGATACGTTTCGACTCGCATTGTTTCGCAAGCTCAGCAATCCTAGCCAATATACCAATGCAGCGACTCGTAAATCCCAGCAAACAGTCAATCTGGAAGTCCTCATCAGCATCGTAGTCATCGTTTGACCAGTAGCTAGAGCCCAGCGGTCTATCATTCTTGCTTCCACTTAGGCTTCCCAGAACATCAAGATACGCAAACCACCGACTCAAGAAATGAGCGACTCGATCGTTGCGTTGCAAGGACTTTGGGCCTCCACGAGCAATGACCATCTGACGAGCAATTGTGAGGTGGTTCTGCCACGATATTGGAACTTCAAACGTATTTGGCGAGATGATTTCAAGCGACGCGAGCATGATCGCTGTAGTCAGCGTAAAATTTGATACTTGCTCAGGGCCATTATCTAAATCCCGGCGAAGTTTGGGAAATACATCCTGGACCCATACAGCTATCCGATTAGCGGGCTCTGGGTGGCTTAGGAGGCGTGCTCGATGGCTTGCGGAGAACGCCAGCAGCAGGCAAAGAATATTCTCATGTTGGACAGCCACTAGCTAAGTTAGCAAATATAAAACAAAAGATGTGCTCAACCTACTCTTAGGCAGAATATTTCTAAAAGGATTCCGCTCGCAATCATGGGGTACTAATATCCGAGCTGTGTGGTTAAGGAAGTGATGAAAGTATAGCAAGTTCATAGGGTTCTCCAGCAGTAATGTCGGTAATGGCTCTAGTGATTTCGAAATCTTGATAGGAACAGGTTTCGCGTAATAGCCACCCTTCTCGAAAGCAATATCTTTAGAGCGAATACCAAAGCTAAGGTTAGAAGATGCGTCATACTGCCCATCGCCCGCAAAGCCTACGCTTCCTGCCGGAGGACTAAAAATCACGATAGCATTTGCATCATTGTTCTTCGGAGTGTCCAAATCAGGATAACCAAGGTCAAAACCATACGTCGTATAGCTAGAATCTCCAATTGGATACTGGCGTCCATGTACTTCGGAATTAACGAGGCCAGGGGGGGTTTCACCCGGAGGCCCGGTTAGAAGAGAGTTGACGGATAGGCGACGAAGGTCGGGAGGAGGGGCATACGGAGCAGGTGCAGGCCTGGGAGCATTTCGAATACTCACATCTTCTGATGCGACTGAAGAACTGGGAGTCAGAGGAGTGCCCATGAACGGACTGTAAGGAGTGAGCGAGCCTGGATTTGGTGAATACATGTCTGTGACAGATAGCGAGCCATTCGCCTTTTCTAGCGCGAGTTCCTGTTTGAGAATGGTGGATGGGACATTAGGTGAATCTCCAGAATGGCTCCGCTTCTGACGCTTAGCCTGGTGTCCAGGAGATTCCAAGAGCTCACCAAAAGCTCGAGAACCAGCTGTAGGGGAATCATATGAGTAAGGCCCACGAATTGGTGGCGGCATAGGTGGTGGTGACCGAGGCGAATCAACTGCACTACTTGGCATAAAACTAGCGCCATTGCTATAATTGAGGCCTTCGAAGCTTGAAGTGGAAGGAGATGGATAATCTAGATTTCCCCGATATTGTATATTCTGAAGCCGCGAGTCTACAGGAGCAGAGGTCGGATTGCTTGGAATACCTCTTCGAGAAGGATCAAGTGTATCATACTGAGGAATGAAACGGCCTTGATCAAATGTCGTACCAACTGCCATTATGGATTTAGATTGAGCTTGGCTGATTCTCATCAACTCAGGATCAATCATGGAGGCATCCGAACCCGGCGTTGAAGTATTTGAATGCGATCTCGCATGCTGAAAGATGTGATGGGGCTGTGCGGGTGCAGGCGCAGGCGGGGGTGTGGAATTGTATGCTGCCAGCTGCGCATTGGTGCTAGCGAACAGGTCGGCCTGGGAGAAGGTTGAGGCATGAGGGCTGCTTGTGGCACTCGATGTTTCAGCGCTTGTGTTGTCCGTGCTCTTCTTTGTACGTCCACCCCAATTGAGTCGTATGCTATAATCACACGTTTCTCCCTGGCGCTCACAATTTAGACAACGAGGCTTCTCCTCACCGCTGATAAACCGTTACTAGAGGACAGGGCAGGCGGGCGCACACTGAGAGGAGAAGTTTACCATTTTACTTTGCGGGCTTTGCAAGGCCTACACGTACCGTTAGCTCTGTCATGGTGTAGAACAAAACCCGTAGGAGCGGAACACGCAGGGACTGGACGCTTAACTCACCAACAGCCGTTTCTGCTACGCTTTTTGGGCTCGGCGGCACCGGGCTTCTTAGGCCGTGGCATGCTTGAGGACTACGAGTCGGCAAGCATCGGTATGCCTTTGCAAAGATGTGAACCTGGACAAGGATGTACGTGCGAAGAGGATCTCCAGGCTGGTCAGTGCCGGAAGTCGACAAAATGCCCAGCTGACTTGACGAGCTGACAATCGTAGAGTTGGCGTGGCTAATGGTGGTAGGGCGGGGAGCAAAGATCGAGGCTTCGGAGGGAATCCGCGCTCGAGAAGCAGAAGTGCAGTAGCGCGACAGACATGGCTTGGCACATTGTGGGAGATGCAGCCTGGCAAACGGGGGGATCATAGCATGTTAGCCTGCCTCGCAGTGGGGGTAGTTCACGATAAGCGGCACAGTGGTACTTGGAGATGCCGAAGATACATGTAGGAACACCTTCACATCCCGGCAATGCCCAGGCACCTTCTTCTATTCTGTCACAGATAGCCGGCGCAATGCTAGTCTGCAGGCGTCTCTTTCTGTCAAGCAAGCCCAAGTACACAGACTTAAGGCCTTTTAGCTGGCCTTGCCCCTCGTACTGCACTTCAATTTGCTCGACCGGGATTTCGCGGCAGCCACCCACGTAGCCACGCATGGATTCCCGCCAGCCTTTGGGTCTGTCTTATTTTTCTGTGCCTCGCCTAGCCTGTCCTGCCCCGTCAACTGGCCTCCCGTCGTGCCCGTTAACCCGCATGTTCGGAAACGGATACGAATTGACGTGCGTCTTACCCACTCCAGACGTTTCACCACGCGTCGTTCACCGAGCTTTTACAGCGCTGAGGGTCTTCAGGTTCCGTCATACCTGCAGTAAGCCCCACAAGGGTCCTCCCACATCTGCTGGGTTCGATGTCGTTAAACTTTGTCCACCACTCAGACATACACCCTTTCTCAAAACTCACGCAAAATACTTGTAGAATTGTTTCGTTGTGAGATATATTCCCTTTGATGTCTGCTTATATGTTTACCGTTCTGTCAACAAGGTGAAACTATTTACATCCGGTGTGGTCTAGTGGCATGATCTGGTATGAATGACCACCGCAACAAGCACTAACAACGTACACCAAGCCACTCTTAAAGTGGACGACCAAGACCCCGATTGTCAGTAAAATATCAAACTGATATTCCTGCAAGCTGATAGTTCGATACCGCACAGATTCCGTGGCGCCGGACTTTTCTTTTCATTCTTGGCTCTACATTACCCATCTTCAGCATATGTATATACAGCTACATCGGCCGGTGGGTTTGCACATCCGGCGTAGTTTCGGAGCTAAAATACGGTGTGAGTCAACCATCATATATACAATCCCACGGCCCTGATAGCACGAATCAGGCACTTTTGAATAGTATGCCAATATGTCATTTTTCTGCTCCGGTGCTGATATATGTTGACAAATCATGAGTGTTCAAGTACCTACGATCGACATGGTCAGCTCATGTCTGAAATGAACAAGTCAGGTAATGCAAGGTCTTGTTCGAAGTACTATTTTATTTTACTTAAAAATACACTAATTTGATCGTAGTTACTTGTTAAGCTATAAGTGCTTATTTAGATATTCCTTCTAAAGAGTAGCAGAGGTTTACATCCTCGAAGCCTATTGATCTCAGTACATTTAGTGCACGGACTTCTACTTTCCAGCAGGTGGTTGTTGCAGCCTGACGGCTCAGCCTCATTGCAGCTACGACGACACGCAGATTCTCCCACTTTTGTATTTCTCTTCTGCAATATGTGCTCTATAATTTCATCCCAAATTGATTACATTAATCAGGATGCCAGATCTTTCGGCTGCAGCAAACGCCTTCGCTGTGGTAGGCCTCGCCGATGTCGTCTTCCGAGCAGGCACACAATTATACGACGTCCTCAACCGAGCCCGAGCCGCATCGAAGAGCATCCCACAACTTCTGTCAACCTTGAAGTGCCTTACTGCTATCATTGCTGAGGTCAGGGCCTTCGCAAAGGAATTCGAGCAGTCACCGTTCGCGCTCGAAGACAAGCAGACCTTGCTCCCAGAGCTCGAAACTCTATTGAAGGACTGTGAAAGAGAGCTTGTAGATCTGAGAACCCTCGCAACTACAGCGAGCGGTGGCATAGGCAGTGGGTGGCTCAGACAATGGAAGAAGAGTCTGATTTGGGCATTGGATGATCAGAAAGTTATACAGTCTTGTCGGTCGCTGGAGGGGTATAAAGGTGCATTGGCAGTGGCACTTGCAGTTACCGGCAGGTAGGCTAGTATTTATATAACTAAGGCTTACCAACGACCTCTGTATAGCTACAAGATCAACCAAGACTTGCACATACCTACGTGACTGCTGACCACCGGATTGCAGGCTAGACGATGTCATCCTTCGCAAAGAGATAAAGTCAACCAGAGCAGATATCTCGAGTCTTCAGAATGCTACCCATAGTAACTTCCAGGATGTCCAACAGCAGGTTTTATCATCCTCCTCCATCACGCAGCAGGGGCTACAAAAAATTTCCGCTTCAATCCAATGCTCTATGCAAAAAAATAACGCTGGCTTCGAGCAGACGCAAGCTTCCCTCTCAACTAACCGTATGATGCTTCACGATATCAGCGCAGCTGTTAGTAGCCAAACAGATGTGTTGCAGAGCCGATTAGACCCGCTCGGGGTAGCTTCTCAGGGACAACACACTGCAGTTCAAAAGAGCCTTTTGGATGCCGCAACGCTCACTAATGAGATGGCCCAGTCAATTAATAATAAATCGGCTCGGCAGCACCGTAAGCTTTCTCAACAACAAGCAGCTTCAACCTCCTCTATCCTGGAGCACATGAATGAGCTGCATTCATCTCTTACGCAACAGATAGCAACACTTACTTTGACTGAGACTGATTTTAATGAAATTATCATTGAAGGCAAAGGTCTCGAAAATGTTGCTTTGCCTCTGATGCTCATACAGTCAGAACTAGTTAGAGCCATAGGAACACTTACACGCAAAGGCCGAATGGAAATTTCTCCATCCGAGGCATCCTGGATCCAGGAAGAATTGGAAAATCTACTTGCTCACTGCCATGAACATGCAGCTCGTGCGGCACGTGAGAGGAAAGCCAGGCACAAATTTCTCGCTAGTTCACATGAAAAGTCTGTATCTGCAGCACGTCGTCAAAAAAACGACATCAACCGACCTTCGAAGTTTTCAACCCTTTCGAAACCAGCCACTGTACAATCACACTGTTTATCTTCCAATCTCACAGGCAGAATACCTTTTTATTCCACATACAAATCCCGTACTGCTGCTGGGACATTGCTAGTGCAGACCAGTGTCAGCTACACGGGTTCCGATAGCACAAATAGAGAAACCAAATCACTTGATATTTGCTTTTCATTTATGCCACGAGCCGGCATTTCCACTACCGCCATATTTTCGCGCCTGCGCCAACAGCGGGAAGCTGCCTCTACACCACGCATTACCAGATTCGTGCAAGCACTTAACATTGTCCCCAATAGCTCAGAAGTTTTTCGATATACAAGGAACAACGACGTCAAAGCACTACAAAAACTCTTCGCTGAGAAGAAAGCCTCGCCTTATGATTATAATGAGAGTGGAGAGTCACTGCTATATGTTAGTATGCTACCATCACACCTTGAAGGGCACTCTAAGCGAGATGTTAGCCGCTTATGATCTGTCAACCTGCTAATGCTTCTTAAACTACCTAGCACGCTGCTCACTCTTTATGTCTTGAGACCTTTGAATTGCTTTTAGAAGAAGGAGCGGACCCTCATAACTGCGACTTACATTATTCGTAAGTACAGTCATATTCAATCTCTCACAAGGGCTAGGGCCTGATTAAGATCCACGCATTGCAGGTTATGGAGAGAAATACTCTTCGTGATCTGGGCCCACCTACTTGATGTTAATAAAGATATCGAGGCGGGTTTTACAAGAGCGTGCCGCATGACTCGATTAGCAATTTCACAAGGCTGTGAGCCGGACTTGGTATCTGTTGATTATCAGCGGGATTTGCATTATACCTGGCCCTGGATACTATTCCTTACGAAGAGACTGCCGTCTCGTGTGGTGCATGATACGGTAAAATTTTTCTCGGCCCTGGGTTGCGACTTGGAAGGACGCGGCAGCTTCGGAATGACACCTCTCCTTTCCGCATGCACCAGTACGCCACTCTCTCAGATTCCAATGATGTTTATCGCGGAAGGAGCTGATGTTCATGCTGTCAGCCCAAATGGATGGAACGCCTTGCATCATATCCTACATCATTCTGTCGATCGATACGATCATACACAAGCGACACTCGTCGCCTTACTCCGAGGTGGGTGCGATCCGAACGCTCTAAGTGTGAGGGCGGACTCACCATCTATGCTTGCAAGAAGGTACGGTAACGGGCGACTGTGGGGCAACGTCCTAAAGTTAGTAGGATACCGGCTGCGCAAAGTGTCTTGCAAGGCAAGCGAGAATCGAGATATCATGGTTGTAGTGTCTGGTCGAGAAGACGATGACATCCTTCCTAATTCCAGCTTATCTCTTGAAGCGTACATTGACATGCGTAAGAACTTATGGAAAGAGTATCAAAGGAGGATTGGCCCGATTAGCCATGACGAAGGTACGGACGAAGAAGCTGCGGATAAAGATCTTAGCGACTAGAACACTGATGAGGAGCTCAATGGCGAGATGTCTGGTGAAGAACTCGTCTGCGATACCACTGATGAGGAGCTCAGCGATGAAGATCTTGACGAGACAACTACTGGGGATGAACTTAGCGACTAGGTTCGGGTGCGTAGCTGCACAGTGAGAGCCAAGATCGTAATCTCGGTATGGGTACGCTAAGGGGTTCAGAACATATATATTTTGATGACTGAGATCCAGTTACGTGGGTGTTCATATGTACATTTGAGCATACCACACCCCGACAAGAGGCATCCAGCAGGGCTTTATCAGCATTCAACATCAATATGAGGCCATATTGATATTGTGTCGATCAGGTAGCAATGACGTAACGGTTCAAGTCGACGTCAGCCCTTGCCACCTACCTCATGTATATATAGTCTCTTTTCTTCGTAGATCAATCTACACACGAGGTCTTCTTTTCTGATCTTGATTTTGCGATCGACATATTGATACTGACTCTCAATTCTATGTTAATAGGTAACTGAATATTATAAATATACCAGGTACGAAGCGTGCATCATGAGGCTTGGCGGCCGGAGGCATATACCTAAGTCAATACTATCTTAGGCTATTGTAACGTGTCCCGCCTTCGTCGCCACATCGGCCAAAAAGACAGCAGTGCTCACGAATCTATCGCGACTGTGGCGGGATCCAATATATGTTCTTACGCCTACTTTTCTACTACCTCTCTTTTAACACCTCTCTATATTTTCACGTATAATTATATCCATGTTTTAAGGAATCATAGTCTGATAACCATTTTTACTGCCTATAAAGCTTATAAAAATAGCTATTTTTAGATACTTTTACTAGTCTTCCACGAGCCCAGCGTCGAACAAGCGAACCAGTTATCAGTGTCGAACGGAGCAGTCAAGAAGGAGAACTCTGTCGAATCAATGTAGGCTGTTGAGCCTCAATATATACAGTCAGCCCCGGTGGTCTAGTGGTGAGATTACCAGGTGCACTACGGTCGACATGGGCACCCGACCGGTTCGTGCGTAGGTGCGAATCCTACAGGGGTTACCACATTTCTCGCGGAAGATAGAAAGGCTCTCTTAGGGGTCCTGGGGTTTTTCTTGGGTTTTTCCTTAGGATGGATAGTCGTCTTAGAGGGGGGGGTGCGAGTCCCATAGTGAGCGTAAGCTTCTGGTCTCGGCGGCGCTATCTTGTGAATATCACCCACTAGAGGGGTGTTCCTGTATAAAACTTAACATCTATCTACCGACCTCTTAGAGGTGTCGGCGCTATAGCTACTCGGCTGCATGCGCTAGTATTGTACGTTAGGGTTGCAAGTCAATCAACGAGATTTCAATATTGAATTGAATCGTTTGAATCTTGGCACTCAATTCAACCGATTGAGGGTTCACTGGTTTTTCAATTCAATCGATTTGGAAGTCCCAATTGAATTGAATCGGTTGACAAATATTGAATCTTTTGATATTATAGAAATATTAACAAGTCATGATGCTCTAAACCTTATTTTTCTTAGTCTCCCTTACACCGTCATATCGCCGCCAGTAGAAGAACTTTGCTACCGGATTTGCCCATCAACAATATTAATTCTATCACCACCATGGCTTCCAACGCGTCAGATGATGGCCAAACGAACACCTTAATCCTTTCTACAGCTCGTTCTGATCCTACCGCACCTACCGACCTCCAGCGCGTCTCAGATCACAGCTTAGATGGTAATGCTGACGCGTCTACCACCGATTCCCAACAAGAAGAGTATGAAGGAATTAAGTGGAAGCGTCTTTTTGGCTACCATATTCCTCATCTAACGGCGGGCAGACGTCGTGGGCCTATGGGGAGTTGAAGCGACCGGCGATAAAAGAGACAGTATAATGCAGCAGGAGAGTGTCAACACTATGCCAAGACTCGCGATAGGCCTATATTGAGAGCCGGGTGACAGGAAGGGCAGTCAGAAACGATTTTGGGCGTCACCAGGTAGGTCCTCCTGCATCAAATTTATGCCAAGACTCGTGATAGTTGCTGACTACTCCAGTTGAATTCAGTTGCAACTAGGTGCCAAGACTTCAATATTGATTCAATCAATTCAATCAACTGGACTCTCTGCTTACAAAGCTTTCAATTCAACCGATTCAGGGCCTCAATCGAGTTGAGTTGATTGATTTGCAACCCTGTTGTACGTAGTATAATACAAATCGGATATATTATTATTATATACAGTCAAATCAAATGACCAAGACACCCCTGATCTATACCCACATAGGAAACAGGACGACGATCGCAATTAGCGCGTCGTTCGACAGTCAGTAACAACAAACAGCGTATCAGCGTTGCAACGACTTCAGTGCATCAATAGTCCAATCTTGCAGGAGGTCGCCGGTCAGCTGCTGTAAACTGTGGACAAGAGCCTGAGCTGGGACGCATTTCGAACTTTTAGCAATTGGAACGTTGTGAATCGCTGGCTGGAAAAGCTGCCGTATATCATGTTATATGAAAGAGAAACAGAACGGTTGTCAAAATATTTTTCGGAAGACGAATTGCTTAAGGAGCATGCAGAAAATAACTTGAAAAGAAGTTTGTCGAAACGTCAGGTTGTGCGGCTAGCGATCCACGAGGTAAGGTGTATGCAGTATTGCCACTGGTCTCACAAGTTAGAAAGAAAGGCGGGTGTGGTCCCGGACTACGGCCCCTCGCCTGCTATTGTTTTTATCGATGTTGCAGAAAAGCTTTTGGCAACTGTTGGAACGGAAATTCTCTGCCGAGTGCAAAATTCCTCAGAGTTGCCGGGTTTGCCCCAGACTGGAGTGCTGCTGGTTGAACCAACACCTTGGGGTTTGGAAGGAAGACTAGGCTTACCCTACCCTTCAGAGCTGGCGGAATGTACACCCCGGGTCAAGCCTTAAAGCCAAGACTTGGTACACAGAGCGGATCAATTCGGAGACTGTGCAGCTTAGGGCGCAGGGAATCCGACTTGGAAAAATTAGCGTTCTTGGAGACAAATGCGACCTCAGCGTGGATTACTTGCCCTTGCGCAAATGGAACGATATCGCACTGCTCTCACATATAAACAGTGAAGACTGAAACAGTGAATGGACTTAAACGAGCATGGAAGGGGTGGTCGTGGGGAGACAAGCTCAGCACATTCGAACGAACTCTCACCATGGAAACATCGTCTTTCCACACGCTGTGAAGGAAGGATTGACAATCCTCTTAAATGGAGCGGAACAACCGATTACTCTGCTGAAAGAACACCTGCAAAGTAGTATGCCACACAACTTTGCAAAACAAGCTATATGGATACTTAAATCCTGTGCTGAGCGCCGATTCTTTTGATAGAACATGAGCAGATGGGTGGCACCTTCCGAAGCGGAAACTGGGGACATCGTCTGCATCATTCTTGGGGCTTCTGTTCCATTTGTTTTGAGGCCAGAGGGAAATGCGTTTAAGCTGATCGGCGGGTGTTATGTTCAAGGCGTAGTGAAGGGCGAAGCGCTTTTTCGTCTTGGTCGAGCGTATATTCGTCTGCTACAATTAAGTTTTGACGAAGACAATCCGGGCGGGGAACACGTGCCGGGAAGTCCGCGGAGGGATGCGTTAGACGGGCGCTAGGCTTTGTGAAGGTTGCAAAAGCACGCCTTCGCCATAAACTGCACGTTTCATTTCTCGGCGAGAACGGTTCGATAAGTGATAGTTATTCGCTATGATCCATAGCGATATCTGAGAAGATTGAAGCGCTATGTGATCCATGCCCCTTTACCGAAATCAGTCCCGGCCTTTGCATAAGTTGGCGCAACAAAATACGGGCTCAGAAATAACACGAAGCGATGACTAGCAACCTGATGATAGATTTATAGAGCAATGGTGAGACTTATGCAAATGCTTCGCGGCCAAGTTTGGAATGTGGCAATGAATAAGAGGATGCCATAGTAAGGAAGACTGTTTTGAGGGTAAAAAGCAAGAGTAGTGTAATTGGTTCCGGGTGTACCTGCATGTCGAGCACAACTAAAAGTCTGGAGAAATACGCGATGGAGAAAGTTTGGGGGAGGGAAGCCACGGCAGGCAGGGGTGGGAGGAAAAAGGAAAGGGTTTGCATAAATCTCAGGGCGTTGATCGGTGCCACACAACTGGGTCATGGCAGAGGTTGCCAAAGCCACACTTTGGGCAAAGTTTGCACTTAGCCCAGGACAGAGATGCGGCAGTGGAAAAGATATGAGGCTGGCCGCGTTTAGATCTAAATTCCAAGATTTGGCCGCAATAAAAAAAAAGTGGTAACAGGTGCGAGCCGTTTAGTTGCTGCTACAGTTTATGGCAGGCTCTCACAGGACTTTGGGACGACATGTAGACCAATGCTCCTCAGATTTCCTACTTAAGGAAAAAGCATTTGTACACCTCTGTTGCAAGTCTCTAGAAACTCTGCTGAACGACCGGAAGCCTTTCACGATGAAATAACTCCAATGGCTTGGAGGAGCTGACGATGCTGGCCGGTGACCTTCTCGCCTCGTCCCGTCGCATCCCCGAAAGTCGTTTTAGTTTGATTGGAAAATGCTGCAAGTGCGACACACGGCGCCAAAAAGCTTAGTTCTCAAGGTTTCCATGGTGAGCCGGCGTCAAACCCCGACTTATCCGGCATTGCAAAACGAGAGGCTAGAGTGACATTGTTGCTACAGACGCATGCTGAAACACAATTTGATAAGCGGCGCTGTCTCAATGGGCGATGCTTGTTGATTTCGCGCATTGTGGCATTCTCGAGGCATTTTCCAGGAGCAAGTCGACCAACTCAACTTACATATTCCTGATGCACAAAAAGGATCTCCAGGCGTCCAGTCCGCCGTTGTAAAGACCGGCTCCGCAGAACATGACAGGCTGACTGGAGATCGATTGGGCCCAGCAGGGATATCCTCGGTTATCCAATGCCCATGAAGTTTGAGAAGTGTTAGAAAACAGGGGGAGCATAAACCTCACCTGAGGAACAGTCGGGCCATAGCAAACGTGAAGCAGCTCGACGGACTTGACGGACGTTATGAACGTTATGGACATAAATTCGGCACAATTTGTACCAAGCAAAAAGAAGGTAGTCCGAGTGCCGATGATTTCACTCTTGATAAGACATTATTGCAAGCTAGACCCGTTCCGATGGGTAGTGGTTGCTGCCAGGTCCATCTCATTGCGGGAAATTGCTTGCTAGCTTCCTGCCATCACCTCCGAGCTTCCCATACTTAAACATCCCCATCGCCCAATTGCTTCATCTTCTCTTTCTTCATCACTCCGTCTATCATCCATTCCAACAGATTTCTCGCCGATCACTGCTTTTTGCTGTTGACCGCCTTCAAATCATCTTCCAGTGAGCACATCCCGGCTCCCTCTGTGCTGCCCTGCTAACCTGTGCGACAACGCAGACATCTTAGATACACTTTACCGCCCTTGTCAGCCATGTTATACTCGACGCTTCTCCTCGCTGCGACGGCCCTTACCGGCCTGGTAGCTGCCCAGAACTTCACTCAGTGCTGCACGCTCCCCACGCTACCTCCCATTGCCACCCGACAAACGTGGTGCCGTGCCGAACAAAATACCTGCCCCGAACTGTGCGGTGGCATCGGTCAACTTGCGAATAATGGCAATTTGTGCGACTCGGTACGCCCCCATCTAGAAAATCCGTCGTGGTAAATAATGAAAGGGAACCCATCACGGCTAACATTGCATTTTAGACCGCGCTGACATACACATGCGAATGCTCCGATGGAACGAAGCCCAACATCTCCGACTACCAACAGAGTTTGCCAGCCCTAATGTGCCAGCAATGGAAGACAGACTGCGTCGCAAATAGCCCGAATGATCTGACTGGTCAAACCGCTTGTCTTTCAGTTGTGTGCGGTAACAAGACCGCCAATGCCCTCTCTAGCTCTTCCAGCGCTCCTTCCGCCACCGCTGCTCCGTCTTCAACGGGTGGTGGCAGTGCATCGGCTACCGTTGCGTCTGCCACTTCCGCAACCTCTGAGGCTGCTGCTACAGCACTAGCTCTTGCTAAGGAGTTCGGTACTTCAGCTCTTGCTGCTGGTATAGTTGCCGCGTTTGGTTTTGCTTTATAATCGGATTTGGGCAGTTGAGGATGATACCCTGTGGGGGTGTGTGTGGCTGGGCCAGTAATGTGGGAATGAGGTCTCTTGCATGTTTCGACATTGCCTCAAAATGGGTTCTTTTGCTTCGGTTCTCTGGCGAGCGTTGGAGTTGTCGAGGACAGTTTTAGGATGATTCTTTACGGTGATTAGTATGATGGGCATGAGCTTAGGTAGTGAAGTAATGAGCCAACTCAATGGAGAATGGTCTTAACGTGTTAAAACTATAATACCCCACAGCTACTAGTATTCTGGGTGTGAACTTTTCACACATGCCAGTGCCAAGACACTTTGTAAAATTTGTAAATAAGCTACGGTCATATTGCCTCGGTCTACCAAGCACCAAAGCTCAACCACAGCCCTAGGGCTCACTACGTCATAATTAGAAGGTCATCCACCGTCGTTGGAAGAACACCATCGAGCTTTTATTGGCCTAGGTGACAGCCGTTGGCCGGGGAAGTCTAGAGTTCCACAAGTGGAGGTGCATAATCGATAAGCGCGACCCCAGCACCTGGCATATGATCGTATTATTTTTGAGTTCAACAAGGAAGGCAGTTCAACAACTTCCGCGTGCTCACCCTCAGACCACCCCCAAACTTTCAGGCCCGAGACTCCTGCACCTTCTTCCACCTTTTCATGCCCATCCTCTTTCCCACAGCTCTTCACCATAGCTTCCACCGCCTGTTTCTTCTCACATACCGCTCTCGCCACACAAATTCATCAACACGTCATCTAGCCAAAAATAACATCTTGCGAACCATGGCGACCTTGGGAGCTCAGAAGAAGCACAAGGTGACCATCGTAGGCTCGGGGAATTGGTCTGTCTATGCCTTACGCCTAATTGACTACCCATTCCTCTTCTAATGCCATTCTTAGGGGCACGACGATGGCGAAGCTAGTGGCTGAAAACACCAAGGCTCACCCCACCCTCTACGAACTTAACGTGCAAATGTGGGTGTTCGAGGAGGAAGTAACGATACCTAAGAACTCACGGCACTACGGTCCAGGATCAGAGCTAGCCAACAAGCCTCAGAAGCTCTCTGAACTGGTCAACAAACTGCACGAGAACGTCAAGTATCTGCCCAACATCACCCTCCCACCAAACGTGATTGCAAACCCGTCTATTGTGGACGCCTGCAAGGACTCGACGATTCTTATATTCGTGCTGCCGCATCAGTTTATTACGCGAGTGTGCGATCAGCTGAAAGGTCACATCGTGCCGTACGCCCGGGCGATCTCGTGCACGAAAGGTGTGGATGTGTCGGAGAAGGGCATTCGGCTGCTGTCCGAGTCCATCGGCGTGCGGCTTAACATCTACTGCGGCGCGCTGTCGGGCGCCAACATTGCATCTGAGATCGCGCAGGAAAAGTACTCGGAGACGACCGTGGCCTACGACCCGCCGCCCATGGACTCGCGCAACCCGACGCCGAAAGGCTCGCCCACGTCTTCCACGGTTGATCTGATCTCGCCGGGCAAGGCCCACCCGTCTGCTCGCTCTGCACGCCTCCAGGCCCTGCCGTCGGAGTACCCGCCGCTGTCGCACGAGAACGTCAAGAAGCTGTTCCACCGGCCATACTTCCACGTCCGCTTGGTATCAGACGTTGCCGGCGTCTCCCTCGGCGGCGCTCTCAAGAACATCATCGCGCTGGCCGCCGGCTTCGTGGATGGGCTAGGCTGGGGCGACAATGCGAAGGCAGCCGTGATGCGCGTCGGTATCCTCGAAATGGTAGCCTTCGGGAAGGCCTTTTTCGCCGACTCGGTCCACACATCGACCTTCACTGAGGAGAGCTGCGGCGTCGCTGACGTTGTCACCAGCTGCATGGGCGGCCGCAACTTCCGCTGCGCCAAGATGAGCATTGAGCGTGGCGTCAGCATCGACGAGATCGAGCGGAGTGAGCTGAACGGCCAGAAGCTGCAGGGGACGAGCACGGCGTATGAGGTCAATAGCTTTTTGAAGAGTCAGGGCATGGAGGGTGATTTCCCGCTGTTTACGGCGGTTTATAGTAAGCCGCTTTCCTCTTTTACCCTCCTGATTCCCCTATGAAATGGAATATGAAACACTAACCATGTGAGCACAGACATCTTAGAAGGCAAAGTCAAGCCCGAGCAGATCCCCGATCTGATCGTGTCGAAAGACTAGGTCTTAGACCTATTTAACTGACCTACCTGGTGAGTTTTCCGCGCGAAAGATGATAACGATGGCGTATGAGAAACGTTTAGCGGCAATACCCCATGTGTTGGCCTTAGAGGAGGGAGTCTTGCGACTCGGTATCACGGATACGGTTGGTGCATTTTCGTTTAGGTTTTGTGATTGAGTTTTTTCAGCATTGACGGGGGCATGGCAGGGCTTTATAGCTTTAGAAATCAATAATGAGATTGGGATTGGAGAAATTTGGTTTATTTGCTATAGACTTGGTCGTGCATCCTAGGGTATATCGAACGAACTCCCTGCGTCTCCGTGTAGCGTAAATTACAGTTACATCGCCAGGGCCATAATCCAGGAGACAACCCGGACCTCCTTTCCAAAGTCAATGCTGTATCTAGGACATAAGATGCCCAGCATCCTCAATAAGACGTCATCACGAATGATCCTGGGTGTCCGATAGATACGCACAGCTACCTTCTTATACCTTTAGATATCTAAAGTTGGCAGTGGAGGTGTGCTAGTGGAGTATGACTATACGCGAAATAGTCCTCTAAGGGACCTAAAGCACTCTGCACGAGCGTATCATCTTTATTGATTTAAGCGCGCGTGAAGAGTAAAACTCGTCCTTCTTGCCATCATGTCTGCATCTGGCAATAGATAATGCCCTGGAATCCGTTTTGCGCGAGCTAGGCTCATATTTACGTCGTTTTGGAGAGAATTTAGAGAAACGGATGAAAGTGAGGGGGAAAGGAATATTATTCACACTCTTCGCTAAGAAAGACATGGCTTTGCCAGCTTATGGGGAAGAGTTATAGACAATCGCATTCCGACGGCAACTCACACATGGGTATTGATGAACTGTCTTTCATTTTTGTTGCGCTCGCAGCATCGCTCTATCCTTTATAGCCAATGAATTACTAATGGAACTGACTTCCTACATTTGGCTATTGATGTTTTCGACTAATCATACAACAAATTCCGCCCGAATCACATTCACTTCTGCAATTGGTCATGTATCTTCTCTTCAGCATCACCGTTGTTCTCCAAGAAGTCCTCGGCTCTGCCGTTCATCTTGCAGCCGATATCCGGCTAGGCACCCTCGACTTTCAAGAAACCCTTAAACTCTCCATCCTGAAGTGGCTCTCCTGTCGTCGGGTCCGCACCATCCGGCCCCA
This sequence comes from Cenococcum geophilum 1.58, assembly GCF_001692895.1. Classification (NCBI taxonomy): domain Eukaryota; kingdom Fungi; phylum Ascomycota; class Dothideomycetes; order Gloniales; family Gloniaceae; genus Cenococcum; species Cenococcum geophilum. The sequence goes on along the minus strand of NW_027137570.1, from coordinate 2,820,886 downwards.
GCAACCTCATCTCATAGTAATCCGGCTCGCCGTCTGACGCGGCTGGTACCTGAAACCCCAAGTCGTGGCGTTTCCCGGTCCTATAAAGACGCCATCCTGTCGCACCCCTCCTGTTTTCATGCGCGTACGTCTCCGCCTTGCCCCCCGGCTTCAAGATACGTAAACTGAGCATCGTAAGGGGGTTGCCGAGAAGTAAATCGTCGTCACCGCTGGTTCGGAGCTTGAGTGTGCGTTCGCTATCACGCAGGCCGTGACACAGCTGAAATAGAACAGCTAGCCAAAACTATCCATGGTAGTTCTAGGCTGTGGCTGAAAGTCACGTGGCTGGTGTTGTGACGTATGTCTTTTCATGGTTTGGAAAACATTCTACACCACCTTGGCGCATCCGGTTGAGAGCGCGTGTTGATCGCGCAGATCAAACCATGCGGATTTACACCCAAAAATACGTTAAAATGAGTCAAAATGGTCGTGCTTATTACTTTAAAGGTATAAAATTGTGCCGTTCGATCGCCAAGGTGGTGTTCCGCGCACGGGCTAGATTCTAGATGGACGCTGACGTATTAAGAAATAGATTGGGAAAGTGTTGCCGCTATCTGGTGACTCTTGTATGTAGCAATAGGTGTAACCCTCGTAGAAGATGCTGGAATCGCAGTGGCAAATAAGACAACTATATAGGCACATGTTGCCCTTGACCCTCTATGAAATAGAGATCTATTATTCACACGCTTGCGGAGAAGAGGATTAATTAATCTGATTGGTGGGTACGGGCTCAAAGGCATCAATTGAGAATGGGTATATTCGCAAGGCCATTTACAGGGGATTGCCCTGCCTTGACTAAACGTGATGCCCATAGACCCGTGCGCAAGCATATCGCTGCAGTATCTATTTACAAAGCCCAAAATATGCAACCAAAGAAAAAGGTGTGGGTGGGAGGGAAAGCAAGCAAGCAAGGCTTAATTTTGTAAATGTTAATAATGTTGGTGTTACTAAGATGCAGGGGTACTGCTGTAGTACTTACTTAGCTACATAGATATGTCTATCTATTATTTATACGCTTGCGGAGAAGAGGATTAATTAATCTAATTAGTAGGTATGGGCTTAAAGGCATTAATTAAGAATGGGTATATTCGCAAGGCTATTTATAGGGGATTGCCCTGCCTTAACTAAATATAATGCCTATAGACCTAGAAGCGCAGCGCCCGTACCACACAAGGTAGAGTAGGGGGAAGAAAAAATAAAAAATAAAAAAGGGGGGGAAAGGAGAGATTTAAGTTAATATATTAGAGTGCCAAAATAGGCACTTCTGTACACCGTTATACCTAAATACCTTCGCCTATTATATCTAGGGCGAGTAACAATAAGAACGGTATTAGTGTTCTATATTAGAAGTTTACACTTAGCCGGAATAGGTCTTTTAGGGATAATAAATAGTAAAGCTAGAACGCTTATAAGGACTACCGGCCTAGTTACTGTATTTGGCCGTCTATGAAACCATTATCTTAAGCGTATTAAGTAGCACCTTTCTAAAATAAGTATCCGTTATAGAGCTTAAAGTAGAGGCTAAGAGCAGCAACTCTATACTTTAGCTTATTCCTAACTACGTAGCTTATAAAGGCCAATCTCTTAAAGTAAAAGAAAGGGGCGTTTCTGGGTTAGGGGTTATTTTTAAATAGGTGTTTTATAGCTCGAACTGCATATTTAGGTTGCCCTAAAGCGGCAATTATAATTAAAACTCCTTAGTAATTAACATCCGTTTTACTACGCTTTAGATATAATATTATATAGTCCTCTACTAGCGTTATATCGTTTCTAGTATATTTTATAGTAGAGAAGGCGTAGCTATCTTTCTAAGCCTTAGTATAGGTAATCTTACCTAGATAAAGGAATCCCGCAAAGGCTATAGTAACGGCAGCGTTAAAGTTAAGATCCTTAATGGATTAGGCATTTAGGGTAACTAATTAGGTAAGGATATCTTTAGTAATTAGCAATCTTTTAGCCGTAGTAGAGGGATTTATAGATATTGCACTGTTTAGGATCCTCTTAATAATAGGATTATTAAAGACGGAGGTGTTATAATTAGCGTCAATATAGTAGGATCGAATTGCGGAGACGTAGGCTCTAACTATAGTAGGCTTAATATGGCTTATTTCTAGACTAGCATTGCTAAAGATCTATTAGGTAATCTATTCTCCTAGGTAGTAGAGGAGCGCTAGGTACTTTACCGCTCTATAAAAGTCGCAGTAGCCCTTCTAACTCTTAATTATAGGATGGTATAAATCTCTCGTTTTATCGGAGAGGCCGTACTATAATAGTTAGCTAAAGCATTCTAAGGGGGCTTTTACCTTAATCCAGAAATTAGGTGGGGGGTCTTTAAAAAGGACTAGGTCTCCTATTTTAGCATTAGATTAAATATAATAAAAAAGCGTATAGTAATAATAAATTAGAAGTATCCTAATATGGGTATAGTAATAACACCCTATCGCAATTAAAACGAGATAGAGTATTAGCTAGCCCGTTTTCTGTAGAGGAAACCTATTCCGTATAGAGCGTAATATTATAGGCTGCGGCTAATTAGAGGATCTTACGGAGCGGGTAATTACCTAGTCCTTTTACTACTATATTCTAGAATCCTAAAAGTGCTACTATATTATCTATATGGATATAGACTAAGCTATACTCCTACTACGTTGCCCAGAGCTAGAACGAGGTCGTAATTACTTAGACCTCCCGCTTATTAATTAGGGCAAGGCAGTGTTCTATATTAGGGTAGCAGCTTAAAGAATTATCTTAGGGTAGAGATACTAAATAGGGCGGCCATATTATCCCTTAAGAATCCTTAAAGAAGAAGAAGGCCCCATAACTAAGAATCCTAGATATATTTAAGAAGAGATAGAATTATTTTCAATCCGTATCGTTAAAGAAGAGGATACTATTTAAAAGGGTAAGAGTATTTCTCTACTATAATAAGTCTTAGCGAAGTTTAGCTATTAGCTGTTAGTAAGAATAACTACCTACCTTTATAAAAGTGGAGATAAACTCCTAGATAGAGCAGTTATATAAATACCTAAGCCTAATTACCTAGGCGCTCTAAGTAAGTTTACTAGCCAGTTTTTAACTCTAAACTAGCGTTAGGGATCTACCACTTAACGCTTTATTAATCTCCTCGATTATAGTGGCCTGTTTTAAAGGAGAAAGACGTAGCTTAGACTTTAGAGTATCTATAATATAACCTAGGACTTTAGCCGTAGTGCCTTCAATATTCTTTAATTTATTTCGTGGGATGCTTAATTTATTACTTAATTAGTTATATATACTAAGTAATTAAGGGAGAATAGAAGTATTAGAGAGTATAAAGATAAAGTTATCTAGATAGTGCTTTAAGGCGGCGTTTAGGATATGTTAGATAAGTATCTAGTAGAATCCCTCCGCAAAAAGATTAAATAAAAAGGGTGTAGTTTAAAGGCCGAATAAGAGGCAACGTTTAAAATATACTATACCCTTCTAGGAGAACCCTATAAGGCGTTAAGCTTTAATAGAAAGTAGGATATTCTAAAAGGCGTCCTTAATATCCCTCTTAACAATTATATAACTACGGCCTATATATATAATATGTTAGAGAACCTAATCAACTATTAAATATTATAGTGTGGTAAATGCTATAGGGATTAAGTTGTTAACAGATTAGCTAGATAGTAAGGATAAGTTATAAATACGGCGCCATCCTCTATCCGCTTTAGGTACTAAACCTAGCGGTAAGGATATAACAGAAGACGTTGCTATTATAATCTTACCTATATCTAGATTAGCGCTAATCTTCTCTAAGATTAGGACCGTATTTACGGCTGTTAAGGCTTAGTTCTTTTAGGAGAGAAGCTTAATTTCTAGGTCTACCCTAATCTAGTATCCAAACTTTAAGATACTAATAATATTGCGTTAGAGGTTACTAGGGTATAGGGATAGATAACGCCCCTACGCTTAAATAATTAAGGGGGAGGGAGAGTCCTGTAGAGGAGAGGAGGGTAGGAAGACTGGAAATAATAGTATAGTATTTAGCCTACCCGTACTATAAGGGTAGAGCACGGTTTTAGTAGAGTATAGGTATAGCTTAATAAAATTCTCTTCCTCCTCTTCCTTTTTCTTATTAATACTTTTCTTTAGTAATTACTACTTATAATTTCTTATAGCATATAGGCTACCGTACTTACTATAGGTATACAGGAACTTGCAATTCTTACTTAGGTTATACTTCCCTCTATTAAAGCTGTAACAGGTCCTTAAGATATTAGTGCTTATTTGCGTGCGTTTTAAGATAGATGCGGATTTATAAGTACTGGGATTATAATAGATATTTAGGAAGTTATTAGAGATCTTTTAGTTAGCTAGCTCTAACTAGTTCTTTTAAATAACTATAAAGTGGTGCTCTAAGGCCATAGTCATTAAGGGAGCAATTTAGTAGGTAGCAGATAGCTAGATAACTTAATTATAAAAGGCAAGTATTTAGGGAATAAGATCTACCAAAAGATTCTTATATATAACGATCAAAATTATTATATAGTTAAGGAAGCCCTTTACCCACACTTTAACGGACGGGTAATCCTTTATTGTCCCTTCTTTCGGTCTTATAGAAAGGACGCTGTTAATAATAAGGATATTATTTTAAGGCTTAGACTAGAGCTAGTGTATCTAGAGGCAAGAGAGGTTATTAGGCAAGAAAGTACCCTAAAATACCTTAAGTATCTCTTTATTCGGGACGCTAGGGAGGAGGGTATTTAGGATATTAGCTATAGATAGGAGCAACTCACCTAGTTTATTAATTGGGGTTAAGGATAATACTGCTATAGCTAATCTCGCTGTTACTATAGCGAGGCTTAATATATAGAGTTTAGTTAACTTAATCTTCCTATTCTTTTCGGACGCGTAGTATTTTAGTACGGTCCTTCTGTTCCAAAAGAGTCTTATTTTCCGGTTAGTTACCTAGTCCTTAACCTTCTTTACCTAAGCTCTTCTAATCCTTAGGTCCTTCTTATATAATTACTAAAGCCATTCTTTAGCTTTTTTAGCAGCTAAAGTCCTCGCGTTAAGCTGCGGAAAGAGGCCGCTATTATAGAGGATGGAGACTATAACGCCGGCGTATCGCCCTAAAGGTGGTAGGGAAGGTAAGGGAGACTGGTAGGTAACCTTTAAGGAGTTTAGCTCGTCAAGTGTGTCGTTATTAGTTAAGTTTTTAAGGTTTTTACCGGATAATTCGCGAAGGTTTAGACGAAGCGTATAGGTTGTTAAGTCATTAACAGCAATAATTAATTATTAGAAATTGAGTAAATAAGGCATTAGCCTCTTAAATGAGACTAATATAGAGAAAGCAAGGCAAGCAAGGCTCAATTTTGTGAATGTTAATGATGTTAGTGTTGCTGAGATGCAGGGGATGCTGCTGCAAGTGCTAGCTTAGCACATAGACATGTCCATATGAAAGAAAAATATACTATATAAGCTCTAGAATGGCAGGCAGTTTTATCCTTACAGCACCCCGCCCGATGGGACGCATTCTACTACCCTTTTATGGCCATCCTCCTGCGCGCTGCTTGCAGTGGCTGTTCTTCCATCCATCATATCCTGGCTGCAGCTACATTGAACATGCCGCCTCTCTTTGAAGCAGCCCGCTCGAACCCGACTGGCGAGATGGCCGTCGCCTCTGCCGCTGCCCTGCATGCTGTTCTTCCTCCCTTATGTTTTGCACCTGCAGCGCATTAACATCCGCCTTCTCCTTGAAGCAGCCGCTCGACGACTGCGAGATGGCCTCCCCTCTGCCGCTGCCTGGCAGTGCTGTCTTCCTCCCATTATATTCCTGCACTACATTAACATCCGCCTTCTCTTGAAGGCAGCCGCTTGACGACTGCCGAGATGGCCCCCTCCTGCCGCTGCCTGCAGTGCTGTTCTTCCTCCCACCATATCGTGCTGCAGCTGCATTAACATCCCGCCCTTCTCTTGAAGCAGCCCGCTCGACGACTGCGAGGATGCCTCTCCTGCCGCTGCCTGCCAGTGCTGTTCTTCCTCCATCATTATCTGCTGCCAGCTACATTAACATCCGCCGCCTTCTCTTGAAGCAGCCGCTCGGACGACTGCGAGATGGGCCTCTCTGGCCGCCCCCCTGCCGCTGCCTGCAGTGCTCCTCTGTCCTCCATTCTGATTTCTGCACCCTGCCATTAACATCCGCCTTCTCTTGAAGCAGACCGCTCGACGACTGCGAGATGGCCTCCCTCTGCCGCTGCCTGCAGTGCTCTTCTTCCTCCATTATATTCTGCACCTGCATTAACATCCGCCTTCTCTTGAAGCAGCCGCCTCGACGACTGCGAAGATGGCCCCCCTCCTGCCGCTGCCTGCAGTGCTGTTCTTCCTCCACCATCTTGTGCTTGCCACCTGCATTAACATCCGCCTTCTCGCTGAAGCAGCCGCTCGACGACTGCGTGAGATGGCCTCCTCCTGCGCTGGCCTGCCAGTGCTGTTCTTCCTTCCATCATATCCTGCCTGCAGCCTGCATTAACATCCGCCTTCTCTTGAAAGCAGCCGCTCAACGACTGCGAGATGGCCCCCCTCTGCCGCCGGCCTGGCAGTGCCTGTTCTTCCTCCACTACCTCCTTGCCCTGCATTAAACATCCGCCTTCTCTTGAAGCAGCCGCTCGACGACCTGCGAGATGGCCTCCCCTCTGCCGCTGCCTGCAGCGCTGTCTGTTCTTCCTCCACTATCCTGCTGCTGCTGCATTAACATCCGCCTTCTCTTGAAGCAGCCCGCTCGGACGACTGCCGAGATGGCCTCCTCTGCCGCTGCCTGCCAGTGCTGTTCTTCCTCCATTATATTGTGCTGCTGCCTTAACATCCGCCTTCTCTTGAAGCAGCCGCTCGACGACTGCGAAGATGGCCTCCCTTCTGCCGCTGCCTGCAGTGCTGTTACTTCCTCCACCACTTGTGCTGCACTGCATTAACATCCGCCTTCTCTTGAAGCAGCCGCTCGACGACTGCGAGATGGCCTCCCTCTGCGCTGCCTGCAGTGCTGTTCTTCCTCCTACTATCCTGCCTGCCTGCATTAACATCCGCCTTCTCTTGAAGCAGGCCGCTCGACAACTGCGAGATGGCCTCCCCTCTGCCGCTGCCTGCCAGTGCTGTTCTTCCTCACTACCTCCTGCTGCTGCATTAAACATCCCGCCTTCTCTTGAAGCAGCCGCTCAACGACTGCGAGATGGCCTCCCTCTGCCGCTGCCTGCAGCTGCCTGTTCTTCCTCCAACTACCTCCGCTGGCTGCATTAACAATCGCTTCTCTGAAGCAGCGCTCGGCGACTGCGAGATGGCCTCCCTCTGCCGCTGCCTGCAGTGCTGTTCTTCCTCCATTATATTGCTGCTGCTGCATTTAACATCCGCCTTCTCTTGAAGCAGCCGCTCGACGACTGCGGAATGGCCTCCCTCTGCCGCCTGCCTGCCAGTGCTGTTCTTCCTCCACTACCTCCTGCAGCTGCATTAACATCCGCCTTCTCTTGAGCAGCCGCTCGACGACTGCGAGATGGCCTCCCTCTGCCGCCTGCCTGCAGTGCTGTTCTTCCTACCGTTAGCCTCCTGACCTGCATTAACATCCGCCTCTCTTGAAGCAGCCGCACTCGACGACTGCAAGATGGCCTCCCTTGCCGCTGCCTGCAGTGGCTGTTCTTCCTCGAGTTATATCTTACTGCAGCTACATTAACATCCGCCTTCTCTTGAAGCAGCCGCTCAACGACTGCGAGATGCCCTCCCTCTGCCGCTGCCCTGCCAGTGCTGTTCTTCCTCCGTTATATCCTGCTGCTGCATTAACATCCGCCTTCCCTTGAAGCAGCCGCCTCGACGACTGCGAGATGGCTCCTCTCCGCCTGCCCTGCAGAGCTGTTCTTCCTCCATCATTTCGCTGCTGCACCTGCATTAACATCCGCCTTCTCTGCATTAACATCCGCCTTCTCTTGAAGCAGCCGCTCGACGACTGCGAGATGGCCTCCCTCTGCCGCTGCCTGCAGTGCTGTTCTTCCTCCGTTATATCCTGCTGCTGCATTAACATCCGCCTTCTCTTGAAGCAGCCGCTCGACGACTTTATTATGCCCTAAGTGACACGCCCTCACTAGTTCATGACTAATTTCGTCTTCAGACGGCCTTACCACACGCTTATCTCTTTCCTTAGCGCCTAATATAATCTCCAGCTGCTCAAGGCAGGCTGTTGCACACGCAGAATCGAACAGTCTCCGCCCTTCTTCTAACCAAAGATGGTCCCAGTAACTGGCCTCTTGCATCATGACAATGTTCTGCCAAATGCAGAAAATAACCGTATGGCCCTCTCTCACGGCCCAAACAAATATTTTCCAGTAAGGTAAGGATTTCTGGTCCGTAATAGAGCTCCATGGCTTCCATTCTAGAGGCAAATGCGTTCCGCGTACAAGGTTTTCTAGAGTTGCAAACCGTTTTACGTCTTGCAGCTCTATATAACGGCTATGGTTGTGCCAATAAATCTTGCAGTACTCTAGGAGTTGGAAGGAAGGGTCTATTCTTGCGGACTGGTGTGCGCTCATTTCAGATCTTAGAACGTTGACCAGGTCAACATGTCTATTCGCCCTCCCAAATCGGGTGCTTCTGACAGGAAGCAACGCCAAAGATCGAATGGAGCTCGGAATGATACCTGACACTAGACCTACAGGTTGGTTTAGTGCACGGACATGTGTTGTGTCTGAAGTCCGCGTAATTGCTTGGTGGAAATCAGCAAAAGACAAATATGTAAGGCAAGTATCTGTCAGGTACTGCTCCGTTCTGTTTTCTTGGAATGCAAAGCTGGCAATTCTTGGCGTATCAGAACAACCCAACAGAAAAGACAGAACCGTGTGATGAGCCAACGAAACTATTCCGTTGGCCTTATCGTATTTGACGAGGTTTCCACATATCCTGCACAGCCTTGACAGGTCCAGCTTAAAAGGAGGACTTCTCCAGGACTTCTGGTCCGTAGTTATGGAGATTGCTTCTTCAAGTTCACTGATAGTTAGCGGCCGTTGGCTACAAACAACCCACTGAAACACCTTTTTCGCTCGTTCAGTCCACTTATCATCTTCATTGGAGAGCTTGGTCAATGCGAGGCTGTAGAGTTCCGTAACTTTCCGCGGAGGGTTCTCAAAAAGATTGGGAATTCTGTCTGGAGTTCCATCTTCCTCACAGACGTCAAGAATGGCTTTAAATTGCAGATCTACCCAAAGGAACCTTAATATTAATATTAGCGCAAACACGAAATTATCTTGAGTAGGAGAGCTATTAGCTTCTGACTAACATTCCTTCAGCGCCAGATAGCAACGCTTGCTTGACTTTATCGAGTAGAGAAGGCGAACAAATAGAGAGTTCCTCTTGCGAGTGCTCATCAATCTGCCTTTGGACAAAGATTTCAATGTCAACTTTGAGGTCTTCTGGGTTGATTTGGAGTGTCCAACTGCGGCTGAAGACCTTTGACATATCCACGTCTGGGTGGGTAATGGCGAGTATTCGAGCACTATTTACCTTTTGCACTTCCTTAAGGAAGGATTTGACATTTCTCTGGTCGCTTTTATTTGCTTCGTCAAGTCCATCGATGAGAAGGAAAGCGTTTTTGAACTTCCCGTAGAAGTGCATAAAGAGTTTTATGAGTTCGCTAGTGTTAGGCTCTGCCTGGTCTATCTGGTCCACAAAAAGCGATTCTAGACGTCTCTGTAAGTCCGGGAGAAGTGACTCGAGCCTGATTGCCTGGTGCAAAATGCATCTTAGGAATGTAACCGTATGTAATGACGTCTTATTAGAGGAGTCAAAGAAATAGTAGATAATGGCAGTATCATCACTAGCTAAAAAGGTCGTTTGCAGATGATCAATGACAAATCCCCTAAATTTTTATTTAGAACGCAGATCTACTACGAGATTCTTAAGGACCAGCGGTTTACATACGTGAGAACAGTTTTTCCACAGCCAGCTTTGAACCAGCAAAAGTTAGCATGTTATGCAGCGTGGTAACAACTAGGTCTAATAAGGGAATCACATACGAATCCCGTAGCACCAGAGATGTTTTGAATCTGTCTGATCAATCCAACCTCGGAAATCCGGTTTATTGAGAAGCCAATGGCAAGTTCCTTCGTAACGCAGTGCTTGTGCCTGGCGAAGACCGATGGTGTAGTCATAGTTCGGAATTTGCCGCAGTAGCCGGATTTTCTGACGTTCTACAGTAGTAACATAATTAGTTTTATTCAAGCATCATTTATTATCACATAACTATAACAAATCACCTTCTTCTTTTAGGATCTTTTGAATCTGCCGAGCTTGGGTCTGCTGTAACGCAAGCGTCTGCTGTGATTGGAAATACTTGTGTTCTTGCATTTCAACCACTTGACTCAGGCGGATTTCCTTAATTTCAGCTGTCAACAAGCGACGAAAGCCGTGTGCTGCCTGTTCGGATGCGAGTCGCAGTTCTTCTATAACTTCATCTTTTGCTGCACTAAGGCTCTCCTCTATCTCCTTAAACTCTACTTTAAATGACTTCCATATTGACTTTGAGAATCGTTTCATACCTGTTAAAGTAAAACAGCAGGGCCCGGAAACCACATAAGGAATCATGATTTGGGTTTTCATTCTTACCTTTCTCCTGCACTGGCTTTAGTGCCTTTGAGCAGAAGTCTACCACAACAGCATAAAAGTCTGAAAGTGCTAGTTGCAGCCTTGGCGATGCCGGGAAAATCTTCTCATATTCAGATAATCGGGGACAGTAGTTGCTAAGCTGAGCAACACGCTCTGACAGCCTGTCAAAGTATTCGGCAAAGTTCAACGAAACCTAGCCAACAAGCAGATGTAAGCGAGAGCAGGGTAGGAAATAATATCAGGTACACACCAGAAGAACGAGCTTGATGCTGCCCCAGACCAACGCCGCTATCTGGTTGGATCCCGCGCATGTGTCGATGATCGTACAATACTGCTGGACAGGGCTCAGGAGTCCCTGGACTCGAGATGCAAAGATACGGCTTTTTCGGCCTGCGTTCGCTTCCATAATATCGTCTGTGAGCTGGACAACGTCATCTGCTGTAGGTGTATTGCTTGAGGTGAGTTGAGCGATTTGGTCCGGCGAGAGAATCTGCCGAAACTCGCTCAACGCTGTCGCTAGATTGTTATGAGACCTTTTTGGGGTAAGCTAGGCGCATTCAAGGTATCTCGGGTTGAGTAAGCTTAACATATTAACATGTATGCCACAGCCAACCCTGTAACTGCCGAGGCGCTCGGAAGCCCTAAACTTAGTCTTTGTTGCGGATCTATGTCAGGGCCACCCGGAGCGGGAATCTAGTCAGGACGCAGAGTGCAATATGTCGGAGGATTCGAGGTGAGGTCTTGTTATGCTTTCGCGAGCTGAAGGGGCTGAGTTGCATTAATTCACCAAGCCACGTCTTGCCTTCCCCGCTTTCCGACAACGAGCGGAGCGCGGATCAGGCAAAGGAGGATCGCCAAATACAACAACAACTTTAACAAGAGCTTCAAGGGCCAAGGAAGAACACCAGAAAGGCTTCTAAGGCAGCGGAACCAGTTATTATTGCATGTCAATCTGCTCCCCTCTCTCAAACAGTTCAAGACCTCAGAGGCAAAAGCGCACCCCACAATATTTGCACGATTATAAATTGTAGCTTAAAAGTTTAATCTCCTCTATAAAAAGCTCTAAAAATTAGCCTAATTCGAGTGCTGGTTATTAGAATATTGAACAATTTGTCAGGCGGTGTTTTGGGAGGGGGTGCGCGCATGGTGTGAGAGACACTTCCATTAATATGGACCGCAAATGGCCTGTAGAGACTGAAAAGCACAGGTATATGTATCGGCATACTACCTCTACTAAATTGGCCTGCGAATTCGATTAAACAGGTGCCGAGAAGGTATTAAGGTTCTAACACCTGTCCCGCACTAGCAGGGAACCCGCACCCTTGTTGTACTCTATTATACCCGCTCTTGGCACTGCGCGGGATAGCGTAAATACTACACAGTAAGCGCTTAATAGGCGTAACTATTATATAATTTAAGCGGTATGCCTGCCTAAAGCTAAGGATCTGGGGTATTCTAGGATCTAACTATATTAATGCTAGGGCGCCCTGGCAAGAGGTGGGATAAAAATTCTGCAAGGACTTTGAGCAGAAGCCAATTTCACTAGCGACTATATCTTAGCGAACCCTGGATTTTCAACTTCTTCGGGCGGTGTCCCTGCACTTTCATCTCGATTAGTCTGGGGCCATCGTAATTCTGCGCACAAATCACCCTCAAAAAGTACGATTTCGAGCTAAAACGCTCCTTTGAGATGAAGTTTTGCGCTTAAAATTGAGTTGACGTTGAGCAGGGTCTCAGTATCGGAAGGCGCCTCGGTGATTCTATCCTCCCTATTCTCACGAGGAGTTGGCAGGTGCCGATGTATAGTTTGAATATTGTAAGAGAAGCCTCAGAATGAATTTGTAATTATGTGATGCGATGTCTGAAGGTGGGCATACAATTTGGTTGTAATTGAATGCAGATTCAATGCAGATTCAAAGGTGTTAAGACAGGCCACCATAAATATCACAGGAGACACCCAAGCTCCCCCTTTATTAAAAATCCTTCCGTATGCCATTTTTAGTATAGGTAGAAGGTCAATCAGGCATATGAATTAGTATCGTAATATCACATTCGAGTCAAGAGGTTTTAAATTTCAAAGCTAAGCTACACCTTCGCTTCTCCATTAACCTCAATCCGCCATCCCCAAAGAAAAGAGAGAGCGTATAATTCCAACAAGAACGCCATCCTACTATGCTATCCTCCCAATGCGAAGTATTAAGTTAAAAGGTTCAGAAAAGACAGGGGGAGAAATGAAGTCCCATTACCACCATCCACAACTTTTAATAAATGTCCGAAAGTGCCAAGTCATCGAATCGTATCGTGAGGCCGCGCAAGAAAAGAGAGACTACCATAGACTCAAAGGACTAAAAGGATCAGTCGAGATGAAGGAGCGATTGATGTTGTGTTTAATGATTGCTGAGGTCGGATCTCTCTACTCGATATTGATCTTACGCGGCTTCGGAGCCTGCGCCTTGGGAACCACGATGCTGAGGATGCCGTTCTTCAAGCTCGCCTTGACGCCATCCTGGTCTACCCGTGTCGGGAAGCTGAAGGAGCGGTGGAACTCGCCGACCGAGCGCTCAGTGACCCAGTACTTGGTCCCGCCCTCAGACGGCTTGGCGACGTCCTTGGAGGAATCAGTCTTGGTGACGGCGGTTTGCTTGTGGCCGCCCTCGCCTTCATCCTCGACGGTCGGCTTTTGGTATTCGTGCTGGTTCTCCTTGTTTTCGGTGCCCTCGTCGATGAAGCCCTGGGGCGGGGTGCCGCTTTCGGAGCGGTGCTCCGTGCGGCCGCTGATGGTGAGGGTGTTGCCATCGGTCCATTCGATGTTGACATCCTTCTGCTCGATTCCAGGCAGCTCGCCGTGCAGCTCGTAGGTGTCCTTCAGCTCCTTGACGTCAAACTTGGGCGAGAAGGAGCGCAGGCTGGTGTCGAGGCCGCGGAAGTGGTGCTGCCGCGTCGCTTGATCGTAGTCGTCGATGAGACGGAAGATAGGGGAGAATTCTTGGAAGCGTGGGAAGAGAGACATTGTGCGTGCGGTTGTGTGGAGTGGTGCTTTGGATACTCGGCGGCTGAGTTGTTGTGGAAGTCTTTGGAGTCTTGGGCGCAGTGATTGCATGAATTGTTGTTGGTTTTCTTGCACTGATGATGAGATGGTAGACGGGAGGATGGCCGAGTATATATAGACGGTATTCTACTTTCTAGAAAGCACTAGAGGCTGCAGAGTGAGGCAACTCTGAGGTGGGGAAGTGGTAATCGTATGACCTGAGGCGGTGGTTCGAGAAGCTTCACGATGCATCTCGATGCCTCTGACGCAACTTTGACGAGCAGGCACCCCTCAAGCTTGACGACATTTTGACGGAGTGTTTTCATCTGTGCAGCTGGCAGGTGCTAGAAGCTTCGCATTGGTTGTATGTGTTTCTCTGTCACGCCACTCGTCCCAATCTGGAGCTGACGAAGATGGTTCGAGTAGATTCCCCGGCGCGTGGTCACGTGACTGAATCATCAGTTCTCCAAACGCACTCCAGCATCGAATTGCGGTATGGAAATCTGGCTTGAAACAGGGAGGAGCGGGCAACCTCGTACCTTACCCCCTCGGCCATGCATGAATCCTCTGGCAATATCGTCCACGTATGTTGCTTTTCGCACCCCTATTCGCTCTCTCGCCACCTCCTTCTCCTGAAACAACCGCGCAGCATCACCTTAAAATATTCCTGATTCCCGGATCCGTGTAGATTTCCAGCTGGCGTTGTCCTCGGCGGAGCATGTACTCTATCGTACCAAAATCTTTCTTGTCGAGCTGTGCATTTTTCTTGAATTCAGACCTAGGGTGGCCGTCAATGCCTCAAAGACGCCTTTGCTGAAGGAATTGATATAATTGGTATAATTATTACTAACCGCGCGAATTCTCTAAAGTTTGCTCTGGTATCCTAATATAAAGATCAGCTCATGAGGTCTGTTCCCGCACGACTAATATAGATGCTTACTGCAGGTTTCTGTCGCACTGCTCTGAGGCAGTGTCGATAAAGGGACAGGACATCCCTCTGTAAGCCTGACAGTCTGGCCATGCGATAAAAGCTGGTTCCTTTTTCCGTTCGACAGATGGACACAACCTCCACTCCGCCTCTCCAGCAAGAGGATGAAAAAGTGGAAAGGCGATTCAGGCGGGCTAGGATTGGTGCGGGAATTACCGGCCGTAGATGACGAGATGCCGACGCATTGCGCCGAAGAGCGAAGGGGGAACTTAGCCGACATCGGCCAAACTATCGGGGAGTGGGTCACTGGGGAAGCTTGTTTTCAACAGCCTAAAGACTATTGCAACGACTTTGGGAACTGCCATCTTGGATTCTCTTTCTGCTTGTCTTCGTTTTTCTTTGCGGTTAATTTTTCCGTACTTTCTTATTCTCTAGATTGTTGGGCGCTATGGCTTCGTTTACAGTGAGTCTTCTGCAGCCACCGCTCAATTGGACACGACCCCGCTCTCGAACAACTCACACTCTCTCTAACCGTGCCACACGGCTCCGATCCATATTAACTGACACCTCTGCCTCCCCCAGCGCCTGATCCGCTTCCTCGCCAAAGACGGCCGCACCTACTACGGCGACGCGATCCTGCCCTCTGGCATCACAGATATCGGCAAGACGACGCAGGCGAAGATAATCCACGGGTCGCCATGGGGCGCACACACAATCACCGAACAGGTCGCTGACGTGCGGCTGCTGCTGTCGCCGCTCGACCGCGCCGACATCCAGACGGTGCGCTGCCTGGGCCTCAACTACGCCCGGCACGCCGCCGAGGCCAACATGCCGCTGCCCACCTACCCGGTCCTGTTCTACAAACCCGTCACCTCCGTCACCGGCCCCTTCGATCCCATCCCCGTCCCCGCCATCGCCCAGGAGGCCCTCGGCCTCGACTACGAGTGCGAGCTCGTCGCCGTCATCGGCCGCGCCTGCGCGAACGTCCCCGAGGCCGATGCCCTGTCCTACGTCGCGGGTTACTGTGTCGGGAATGATGTATCGCACCGCGAGTGGCAGCTGAAGCGTGGTGGCGGCCAGTGGGCGCTCGGGAAGGGGTTCGACGGGTGGGCGCCCATGGGCCCGGGGATCGTGAGCTCCCGGTTGATCAAGGATCCGCAGGCGCTGCGC
Organism: Cenococcum geophilum 1.58; assembly: GCF_001692895.1. Lineage (NCBI taxonomy): Eukaryota > Fungi > Ascomycota > Dothideomycetes > Gloniales > Gloniaceae > Cenococcum > Cenococcum geophilum. Next base: position 2,805,116 of record NW_027137570.1, on the reverse strand, counting down.
ATTGCGACGAAGCTGAATGGGAAGGTTGTGCAGGAGAGCAGTACGGCAGACATGGTGTTTGGCGTTGCGAAGACGATTTCGTTTTTGAGTCAGGGCACAACGCTTTTGCCTGGAGACGTCATATTTACGGGAACGTGAGTCGTCATGAGTTCCTTAGTTTTTGTTGGTCGTTTTGGTCGTTTTCGGGTTGTGGGAGTCGTGAAACCAATCGTTTTACTGACGGTTCGTAGGCCTCAAGGCGTCGGTATGGGTCGCAAGCCCCAATTGTGGCTCAAGGACGGCGACGTCGTCGAGGTTAGCCTTGAGGGCGTAGGCTCCTGTGTCAATAAGGTCGAGTTTGAAAAGGGCAAGTCGAAGCTTTGAAGTAGAGATTGTAAAAGGACATTACCGCAACGTTCTGACCCAGGAAATCTTGTATTTTTCATGCAATGACCGGTATAGAATCTCCCGGCTCACTAGACGGAAATGCTAAGTTTTAGGAAGGCGATTAAAAAAGACCAGCAAGACTCGCGAGTTAGAATCATGTGAAAAAGAAACATAATACAATATTAAAAAAGCTCATCTGGTATGATTTTACAAATGTAGGAAAAAATTAAGCCGGACTAGACGTGCAAGTCTACGCATTCCCAATGCCCCAAAACCAAACTTTTCGTACCTGCCCAGAAATGCCATGATATAGAGGTACCTGCCTCTAGATCCCTTCCAACGCTACCTATGGAGCACACGAAAGAAATACAATGAAAAAGAGAATGGACGCATGAGTTCCAGACCAGCTAAAGAGAGAAAAAGAAAGGAACCATAGGCATGGATGCGAAAAGCAAAGAACAACGAAAAAGGGCGGACTGATTACTATTAACATTTGAAGATCGAGAGGCACTTCGACGGAACATCATGAACGTAGGCCATGGGTAGAAACAAATGGATCGCGCACCGTGTATCATGGATCATGGATCGCGGTCTGTGGTCCATGAACTGTGAACCGTGGACATGAATCATGAAAAGCGGATCGCGGATCATAGATCGTGAGCCATCAACATTATCTCAACCATAAGCCCCGCGCTATTCTGTGCTTCTGAAGTGTGGGTTCTCCTACTAGAATCTCTAAATCTCATTCAAGGCGGGCCGCGCATCGTACCGATCCCATTCAGAATACGGGTAAGGAGGCTGAGGCGTACGGTTTTGGGAGAGAGGTTGTTGAACAGGCTGTCCGGTTGATTGATTTTCATCATCTGGACTGTCCCTCGATTCGTGCGACCGGGTGCGGTGGCTCGGGACGTAGAAGTGGCCGGTGCGTCCTTTCTCAGCGCTTCCGTTGGTGGTGTACGAACCAGCATAGTGACGGTTGGGCTGCTGGAGTGCGCTTTCGTTATGGGTCTGATCTGATGCGACACTCGAGTCCTGCTCTTAAGATACGTTAAACGTGTGCTGAAGGATAACCAAACTAGACAAGACCTACCGAGATTATCTCTATGGAACCCTTCACCTTCCTCGTCATGAGTCGGAGTTGGTGGTATCTCGTTGGGCCTTCGGCGAGGTAAGTAAAGATATTGGGGGGAAAAGCCACGCCTGCTTGCATGAGTCGGAGTTGGTGGTATCTCGTTGGGCCTTCGGCGAGGTAAGTAAAGATATTGGGGGGAAAAGCCACGCCTGCTTGCATGAGTCGGAGTTGGTGGTATCTCGTTGGGCCTTCGGCGAGGTAAGTAAAGATATTGGGGGGAAAAGCCACGCCTGCTTGGAGTGGTAATCGGAGTCAGAGGGCCGTCTATGTGCTGTTGAGGGCTGTTGCTAAAGATACAGGACGAAGGAGAAGCACCGTGTTGCGCAGGCGATTCCGGATCTTCAATACCCTCATCGCATTCACCGATATCAAGAGGATATTCTTCATCGCCGCTAACGAGTGTTTCCTGCCACTCGCCAATACCTTCGAGATCCGACGAAAGGCTGTCGGGCTTACGGGCTGGCGATGCCGGATGCTGCGAATAGTGAGCCTCATAAGCTCGCCAGTGCTCGAAGCCAGAATTCTCAGACATATTGACGGGAGCCACGCGGCGAATTAATGGAATGCAAAGGGGCCCAAGAAAGTTGCTTCGAGGAAGACTGGGTTGCCGGAGTATGCTTAAGGTGGCGATCTATTGCACATTGGACGGCTGAACTCCTCAAAGGAAGGTGTCAACCAGGTCTACTGGTCCTCTACGGAATAGTGTGAACGAGGGTTTGTTGTCAAGGGGATATATTATGTGAGAGATGCCGAAAAAGATACCAGATAAAAGAAAGCAGTATTAATATCGAAGCCACGAGCAAGATGATTGTCTTAGGAGGTGAGGAGGGTGATGTATTAAACAATGAGAGGACGAAGGTATCGATGAAGAGGTCCCCCTGCCGCTATGGGTGGAGTCCTTGGGGGTAAGATCACGGGCCTGCTGGCTAGGGTCCTATATAAAAGCTTCGCCACTCCATCTTTGAACGGCCAGGTGTTTAGGGATGTTCGTAAAGATGCGAACCGTAATTTTCTATGCAATTCAAAAATTCCATTTGCCTTAAAAAAATTGCCTACTGGGAAAATACCGAGGTAATAAATATGCAGCCTGGAAGTATTTGGATGCGGCTCAGGGGCCACACACCATCAACGTGCCCATCCTTTACCTGGAATCAGATATTCTGTTTCGTGTGGATCGAGATAGCGATAGCATGGGATTCATTAATTAAATATGGCATCTCTCGTCAGATTACCGCCGAATATTGGGAGTAGTTAGGTTACGCAGCGCGTAGTTATGCGGGTTTCAGAGAGTGGGCGAATCGAAAATGGCAGCGCAAGCAGGGAGGGAGACGATCGTTACAATAATTTTTGACAGACAGTAGTGGGGCTTGTACTTCAGCTGATCTGCAGCTCCGCGTTCTAACGGAAATAGAGTGCTGATGCGTCCGAGCCTTTCAGAAACAACAGACACGAACGGCTATCGCAGGGACCTGCATCATCTTTGCAGAAAAAGCGGCTGCGCATCCTCGACCTCGGGGGCGAGACAGAATAGAAGCCTCACTGCATGTCCAAGAAGCATTATCAGTTGCACGGCCGGGCCGCGGCACTCGAGACCGTCACACGAAACTGTTGAGTTGCGTTCAGGATGGGCTGAAAGAGGGGTCATGGTCACCACAGCCTCGACAGGCGCAAGACCAGGCACAAGATCAGGCGCAACCACTTCACGGCAGCCATTCCCCCTCTGCAATCTCACGCAAGCCACGTCCGCCCTAGGATGCTTGCGCGCTTTGACGTGCTCTGCCAATATTAAATCGTAGCAGCCAACCGTAGCCTTAGACCACCCAAGATTTCCAGAAGTCCCGGCTGCACGGCTGGGCGGGAGGACTAGCCCGGGGGCGCGATCCCGTCGTCACAGACTAAGACCTTTGGTACTTAGGGCTGAGCCAAGTTCAAAGATTTCCTCTACCGTTGCTATTCGTTCATCCGTCTAATTACTTCCCGTGGTGGATGAACGGGTCTGGAGTAGCGGAGATTCGCCTGCATATGGCGGTGACAGAGACGTAAGTGACGAGTGGATGATGCATCTTAGAGCTCGAGCGTGTTGGAAGAGGAGGATGATAGGGCACGCCTTGCATAGTGCCAACTTGACCTCTCTTAGCTTTTCAAAAACTCTTTAATAGCAAGCCAGACCACCCACTAATCAGACAAAGGAATCGTGTCAAATACTCCCGATGAATGTTGGCTGAGACAGCCCGTTAGCTACCGTCGACGGCGCCTTTGTCAAAATTCTGCACGGGCTTTGGGGATGCGCCTGTGGGGCTCCTGCACGCTTTCCTACTTGGCCTCCACTCACCGGTTTTCTGTACGCTTCATTGCAAAGACGCATGGATGGATTTTCGAGGGGTGACTGGCGTCTACGTGAAGTCCAGTTTGCGGTGTGACTCTTCAGCTTCAGATACCAAGGGTTTTGCTAGTATTGCTGGGAGAGGCATAAGGTTCGTGTCATGACTTCGAAAAGTTGCAGTAGCCCCATGAGTCGCATCGATGAGAGTACAGTTGCACACAAGGGCTCAGCCATGGGTATTGACTGTCTGACCAAGGCTATGGGGTATGATCGTGCACTTGACAAGCAAGCTGCAGGACTGGTTCGTCAGGTATTCTGCAACCCTAGGTGCGAGAGCTGTGTAACTGGGGAGTCCTTTCTCCGCATCCGGACGCCGAGCGCTTAAACCCCCCACGTCGGAACGGTGCCCACCGTCCCGGTTGTTGAGGGATGGCGCTCTTGGCGTAAAATTCCTGGATCGAAAGTCAGAACGTTGTTACCGTAGCAGTGGGATGGAGATTGATAAACTGAGGAACCTCACAGGCCCGGCACGAAGTCTCTTCCAGCGAACAGGTTCATCCGCCTGAACATGGCATTGGATACAAGTCATGTCGGTCCGCTTCTTCAACTATTACGTTTAAATATACCCCACACAACCTCCCCTGACATCGTCCGTTCATTTGGAAACGACCGTTGAAAAAATCACCATGGCGCTCTTGCAGCAGCCCGTATTCCACACTCGTTTTGCTGGGTCGAACGCTTTGTCCAACGCAGCGCAGAGGACAGCATGGAGCATGGCTACTTGCATGAAAAGTGAACCATTCGCCAGTTCGTCCAAGATTCTCCTTTTACGCGCGGTCTGTGCTGCTGTTCTAAAGTCTTTCATTTTAAGTGCTGCATGGCAAAGGTCCCAAGGCCTGCAGGTGGGAGCTAGGCGAGTGGAGATCCTCTCTCCGGCTTCTGCAGGAGTATTCGGCTGTGTCGCTGACCAGCGAGGTCAATCCCTGGAAATGAATTCAGACACGAGAGCGAAGGCTGTGTGTCCACTCAATACGCCTTGCGACTGTTATGGCCAATGTGAACATCACGTCGCTTTGTGATTAGTGCGGATTTGAAAGTCAATGGATGTTCTCAACATCAAATTGCATCTCAAATGGACAGTTCATTGTTTCTGTCCCCTTAGTAGCATGCATACCATCTTGACCTGCATGCCGTCTCTCGCATTGTGGTAAGAGCCACATGCGAAAGCCTCCTGCGCCCAAATGGAAATATTCAAGCCGAGTCAGATAAACGATATTGGACTTCGGACTCGCCGATGATCAACCCTTATCTTGCATCCTCGTCGCAAGGGAAAGTCGCAAGAACTGAAAAATATCTAAGCATGCCAGTTGACTCCTAGAAGTGATTTTCGCTTTTGAACGGCTGTTGCCAGCTCCTCAAGCACTTTTTCCGTGTCTTCCCAGCCGATGCAGGCATCGGTGATGCTAACGCCATATTTCAGGCACTCCTTGCCTTCTTTTGGTACCTGGTTGCCTGAAATGATTTCATCAGCCTCGGGCGTGATAGTTGCCACTCGCGAGGCACACTTACCTTCATCAATGTGACTCTCAATCATGACACCCATGATAGCCGTTTCGCCACTTGCGATTTGTTCTGCTAATGCATGGGCTACTTTAGGCTGATTTTTGTGATTCTTTTCGGAGTTGCCGTGGCTGCAATCAACCATCAAGCGCGCGTTGAGTCCTTTCTGCGACAGTTTTTCTCGAGCCTCGGCGATGCTCTTCGCATCATAGTTGGTCCCTTTCTTGCCGCCTCTTAATATGACGAAGCAATCTTCGTTCCCAACGGTACCCACAATAGCGACAACACCGGGCTTGGTTACACTGAGGAAGTGATGGGGATGCCTGACAGCACCAATGGCGTCAATAGCGACGTCAAGACTTCCATCCGTGCCATTCTTGAAGCCAACGGGGAAGGACAAGCCAGATGCTAGCTCTCGGTGGAGCTGGCTTTCAGTTGTTCTAGCGCCAATCGCTCCGACACTCAACAGATCAGCCAAGAACTGAGGAGAAATCGTATCCAACATCTCGCTTGCCAACGGCATGCCCTTGTCTGTCAGATCCACGAAAAGTTGTCTCGATATCCTCAAACCCTTGTTGATCTTGAAGGTATTGTCAATATCCGGGTCGTTGATCAGACCCTTCCATCCAACGGTTGTCCGTGGCTTCTCGAGGTAGGATCGCATGACGATGAGCAAAGTATCTTCATACTTCTCCTTCAGCTTAAGGAGACGATCGCAGTAGTCCAAGGCAGCTTTGGGGTCATGAATTGAGCAGGGTCCAACAACAACGAGTAAACGTTTCCTAGTATCTGTCCCCTGAACGATTTCCACAGCTTCATTCCGAGTAGTGATGACAGTTTGTTTTGATTTTTGAGTCTGACAAATTTCATGCTGGAGAAGACCGGGAGGAGTCAAAGGATTGTAGCCCCGAATACGCCAGTCTTCGGAATTATCCTTGTCACCGACGAATTTGTTTTCTTTGTAGAACTGCTGTTCGAAAGGTCAGTCTCCAGATTTTACAGCGGGTGGCGAATTTACTGGGGCGCGGGAATGATTTACTTACAGACATTATGAAATCCTAGAAGCAGAATATGCAAATGGAAGATGAGAGCATAAACGTAAGTGAGGAACGAGTGACTATTCCAGTGTACAGGAGCTTATCTTACAAGATGTGGCTAGGGGAAACGTAGAGATTTTAAAGTCATGAGTCGAGACTTTTTTCAGGGCTTTGCAAAGCGGTGAAGATTAAACCTCGGTTCCACTCATACCCCGGATTGCGTCCACGAACACGCCTTTCGCAACCCAAGTCGGCATTGACGGGCAGCCATGGTTGCACTACGCAAATTGAACACCTGCAGATTGGCACTGCATACTGACTTATCCTGTAAAAAAAGTACCGTGTAACGTCTTAGCCACCCAAGCGAGTCACCACAGCAACCACTAAAATCTACTAACTTTAACCTACTATAACTCTACCACTATTAAAGATATTTGAATAAAATTTAATACTACTAAGGTTATAGTAGATTAAAGTTGGTGGATTTTGGCGGCTGGCTCGCTTTGGGTAGCTGACTCGTATGGGTGGCTAAGATGTTATCCCTTGCAACGGCAAATTCGGTCCACACGTTGTCGGTAAGGCTTAGCCAATAGAATCTATAGGATCTAGGGGCGTGCTGAGAAATGAGGTAGATGATATCTGTCGATTGTAATATAAATATTCCTATATACACTCAATCTGTCGAGACCTGCGCCATCTAGCTCGCAAGCGCCCCAGTAATCCTTGATGGCCGATTCTATACTAATTTCCATACGAATAAGCACATTAAAGCAGGTGTATAATTCCTCTTTATGTCGGCAGTAGTGTCCTCCTTAGTGGATAAAGCTCTGCGTACTTATTTGTCCTCTCTATAAGCTTCTCTAGGATCTTATCCGTAAAGAACAGCTTAAATATAGCAAAGGCGTCATGAGAATCGACGTAGGGAGGGAGGTCTGGGGTGCCACAGGAGTCGTAATCATTAGAAATACGATTAGAAGGCATAGTTGATAAAAATATATTGATTGATTCTATATAGGTGATGCGCGTACTTCTGATTTTGGTGTTCCTGCACGGGCTACGTACCGTGTGGACGCCACCGTTGCGGGGATATGCATATCATGTTGCTCGTCAAAATCATTGCCGATGATGCTCCGACATTCCTATTTGCTCCGACGTCACTGATAGAGAATTATGGAAACACGCTCGTCACACACTATGACGGGTAATATGTCCAACTATTCTTTTATCGTGCTTTACTTCTCTATATAATCGTTAACAATTAATCAATTAACCAATTAGACTCTCTTGAGAAGCAAATAGCTACAATCATGGCATGGACTTCGCCTCGCTCAACACAATTCTATTGACCCTTACCACCATATTACTACTGTCTTTGATGCCTACCACCCTACTTGTGTCTTACCACTCAGTTTCTGTTGCCTGCACCTACCTTATGCATATAGAGAGCTTCTAGAGCCAGCTTCAATCGACAGAGTTCTCATTCTTGATCGTCCTGTTCGACAAATTCCCATCAGCTACGCTGGCTGTTCTATTGGCAGCAAACCAGGCGACACACTTCCAAAAAAGCTCGATGCGATATCTATAGCCGGCTTTACAACCATTGAACTCTCTTTTCGAGACATTCTTTCCTTCGGGAAACTACATCTCGAGCAGGAAGTCAGTCCAACGAACTATGACGAGCTCTGCACTGTCGCTACCGAGGTTAAGAGGTTATGTGACAACAAAGGCCTCGAGATTATGACGTTGCAGCCATTTCCGAACTTCGAAGGGTGGCCAGAGGGCTCTGACGAGAGAAAGGATGCATTTGATCGAGCACACCGCTGGATACGGATAGTGGAAGCATGCGGGACAGACATGCTGCAGGCGAGATTTGACTTGAGCCACTTTCAACTCCAGATCCATTCGCGGATCACTGGCCGCTCTGAGCGTGTATATCAGCTGCTGACGTCCTGACTACACAAGTCGGCTCCTCCGATACTCATCTCGTGAAACTAGACCGCTCCCGCATCGTCCCTGGCCTTCAATCCCTCGCTGACCTCCTCGCGAAACACAACTTCCGCCTCGCCTACGAAAACTGGTATTAGTCTAGCCACGTGCCCTACTAGCGCAATGTCTAGGACATCGTGCGGCGCGCCGACCGTACCAACGCTGGCCTCTGCCTCGACACCTTCCAGACCGCAGGCAGCGAATAGGGCGACCCGACTACCGCCTCTAGCCTACGCAAAGACGTACCTAGAGACCAGCTAGAGAAGCGGTTCAAACAGAGTCTGGAGGACCTAAGCGCCACAGCCCCGAAAGACAAGATCTACCTCCTATAGATCTCATATGCATATAAGCCGCCGCAACCGCTCAGCCAAGAACCCGATGAGTCTGGCCTCGCGCCACGAGGGCGTTGGAGCCACGATTTTCGCCCCCTCCCGTTCAACGGCGGCTATCCCTGTAGCGGAGGTCGCGTAGGGTGTATTGAAAACCGGGTTTAGGGACTGGTTTTCGTACGAGGTGTTCGATGGCGGACCAGATGGCAAGGGCATTAATGCTGACATGTTATCTTACGCGGAGACGGCGGCCAACTGCCAGAAGAAGTTGCTGATGGAATGTGCTCAGGCAAGGGTATGTGCTTACAAATATTACGCCATGTAATCACAAAATCTGTATTGTATTGGTATACGGTAGCTTTATTCATAAAAGGCGTTTGATCCCCTCCACTAAGTTATTGTCCACCCTCTGTGGTCCAAGTACTCTATCCATTGTGCCATCAGCAATGGGGCAGTCAAGCCTGAGGCCTTAGGGCATCCAAAAGATAGGAAAAGTGCGAAAGCGGCTAAAGGCCGCTTCTAAGGCTATTGACTCCCGATAATTAGAAATCGAACAACCGCCTGAGAATATCTGAGCATCCAAAGTTGTCAAATTGAAGGCACATATCTCTAAAACTGTTAATCTCCGTAGTAATGCTCAGCATTTGGCCACGCAGAACTAGCAACTTAGTGATCCCCTCACGCAAAATTATATTAAAATCTCCACCGAATTACTAGAAGACACAAACATTTAGAGGAGAATCTCCCGAATAGCGGTTCCCGAAAAGCTCCATCCCCGTACTTCGAGTAATTTAAAGTCGACCGTTGCTCTGCTTCACAAGCGATCTCCCCAACCGACAACTACAATGCTACCTGGCCGAGTGCTCATCACGAAAGAGGCTACAGTAAAAACTCTTTATAACGATACGGTTTTTTTCGCCGTCCGTATCGTTATACCAAAGGTATCGTTGTATTCAGACTTTGTACGTAAAACACACCAAACGTTAAAATTATATAATGATATTGCATATCTATGAGCCCGAAGTTAAAATTGAGCGATTAGCTCCACCAAAAAACAATTTAATCGTCGTCTGCTTGGTGTTTTGGAGTCGTCGTCCTTGGATTTGACGCTTGTGCCTTAATAGAGTTGTAATAACCTCTCTCTTACTATCCTCCTGTTGCTCCTTATATAGACGAAGCTTTTGTAAGGCCTGTATTGCCTTATTAAGTTTAATTCAAGGTTGTTGGGAGTCCTTCTTATCTGTTTCTGTATCGCGATCTGGCCCAGCGTAGAGCTCCGCTACGTGCTTAATAAGATCTTTAGTAGAGTCTACTATATCTTCGCCCGGAAGATGAATAAAATTCTGAATATTTATAGGCTTATAGATCCTTCCGGCAGTACGTAGTTGTTTAGCTATCTCTTGTACCTTATTGATAATTGGATCTATATAATTATAAGGGTGAGGCGGTGGGCCTTCTCTTAAGCTAAAGAGAGTAGATTTGATGAAGCAACTGTTAATTGCTTTTGGTGTAACTTCCTTTTAAGCTATAATTGCCTATTGGATAGCCTAAAGAATATATATCTGCTTAATTAGATCTTAATCTTAGAGGGAGTGCTCCACCATAAATTTAAGCCAATATCGTTGGTAGTATAACTTAAAGTTTGCGATAATTTCTTAATTAAGTGGCTGGTATACAGAGGTATAATTAGGAGGAAGAAACTTGACCCGTGTATTCTTAAGAGTATTGTTTTTAGTAAGTGTTTAAACAGCTGCTTTGTGCGCGCTAAAATTGTTAAGTAGAAGGAGGACTCTTCTGCTATGTATCCTTTTGTTAAACTAGGTGAGCTATTTAGTTATAATTACTGTCGTTATCTAGGCCTTCTTGTTGCTCTTCTATATAATATTAAGCGAAGCGATATTAATGTGAGCTCTTATAAAATATTGTGGCTAAGCTGAGGATCTAATTATCTAGAGAGGAAGCTTATTTGAGCTATCTGCGTTAGAGTAATTAGCTAGAGATACTCTTGCCTTCTACTTTTTCGTTCCTAAGAGAGCTTTAGTAGCTAGTGTAGTATCTAGTATAGCCTTCTAAAAGAGCCTAGTCTTATCCATATTATAAACATCCTTTAACGGAAAAGACACGATGATCGCACGAAGCTCTATTATGCGATCTTTAGTACCTTCTATATTAACTAACGCAGCCTCGCTATATTGCTTCCTTTTATGAATTCTGTTGTAAGATTTAAAACCCTTTAGCTACCCAATTGACCACCTTGGCTTAGGCGATTAAGCTAGTAGAGGTATCTATTGCCATAATTAAGATGCGGCAGTATATATAAGATCGCCCGTAATAGGAATGCGTGAGATCTATAGGCGTTGGTGCCACTTAAAGAGAGCTTCCTTAAGGAGAGGATGTTTGCTAGCTTGCTGTCGCTCTTGCCCGCCGTACCCGCGTGGCAATTTAGCTGAATTAAGGTGGTTAAATTTATCGCTTAGTATTTCTGATATTAAGGATTAATTGATTTTTTAACAGAGGAAGTCGCTTGCCTATAAAGCAACGTGTTTTTATAATAAGTAAGGGTGTTTTATATGGTAGGCGCGTATTTTCTAATGCTTAAAGTTAGAGAACCTATAACAACGTTGCCTTTAAGGGTTTTAAGATCTAGGCATAATAAATAAGATAGAATTAAGTATGGAGAGTAGGATCTGAGTATTATTTTAATAGATTTTAATCGTTGTGTAATGAAGATTGATGGCTGAACTTACGGTGAGGAAAGGTTAAATCTGACGAATTAAAAACTCCTTATAACGATTTTGGTGGGGCTACCCCTATGATATTGTTAAATATCAGAATATCGTAATATTACACCAAAAAAGGCTTGGTTAAGGGGTGTAGATCGTAATATAGAGTATATCGTTATAACACCGTTATCGTTATAAGGAGTTTTTACTGTACATGAACAACCTGCATCTAAGGGGCACATTTAAACCGACAGATGTGAGATTCTAAAATTATAAACGTGCAATACTAAATGGAAGATGCATGGCGGGGTGTCAGACATGAACGGAACCAGATAAATCAATCATAAAATAAGAGAAAGCGCTCTCACAGAAATCTCCTAACACTTCTGCCCCGGATACGGACACTTCCCCGTCTCCGTACTCTTCAGCGCCTCAGACGCCTTCGTCTCTATCGTGCTCCTAGCCGCCTCCGTCGCCGCCTGGCCGTTCCACGCACAACTCTCCCGGGGGTAAGGGAACGGGCAATGCGCGCCTTGCGAGAATCCCGCCGGATAGCCCAACGAGGAGCTCAGCGCTTTAGCGCTCGAGACCGGTGGTGCAGGTGGTACGGTGGACGGAGCAGGCGGAGCAGGCTTAGACGTCATGNTGGGAAAGATGGACGACGCGGGACTGTCAGGCTTCGTGGAGTTGAAGCCTGAGGCGGGACCAGCGGCTCGGAAACTTGCGCCGGGCGGGAAGGGCGTGTAGGTGATCGTGCTGGGAGGGGAGGTGTAGATGGGTCGACCGCTCAAGGAGTAGATGTATGCGGGCCGGACTGTGGTGATTATTTGGACGGCGGCCTTGACTGAGGAAGTCGAGAGGGCGCGGGAAACTAGGGAAGTGAGTGAGGAGGCTTCAGCTGCCGATTGAAGCGTGTGTAGCTCACTTTCGAGGGCGCTGAGGAGTGTGCCGGTGATTGGCTCTACGGCGAGAGTGGTGTTGCTGGTATTGACTAGGGCGGCTATTGTGCTTGAGATATTCGGAAAATAGAAGGAACTTGCATTCGCAGGGAACGTTGGACGGTTCGGCGCGTGTGCTATCGTTGCCGTGTCTGTGGGAATAGCCGGATAGATGATAGGATTGGTCAAATCATTGCCAGAAGTTGGGATCCCTGTTGCTGATGTGTTTGGGTATGGCATAGTCGTCTGTACCACAACGATTGATGAGTTAAAGTAAGGAGCAGACGTTGGTATTTCAGTACTCAAAGCATTAAGATAAGGAGCAGTCTGCTGGGCTAAAAGTGACGAGTTATAGATAGCAGAGGAAGCTGCTGAGCTGGCATTTGGTGCACCGACAAACCCTGTATTCTCAGGGAGAACGTATGTAGTGTCTGTGGCGGTAACAAATACCACTTCCTGAGAGCTGATCTGTGGTGTAGTACTCACCGGAGCGGCGTTGGGAACTGTGGTTGTCAAAGTTACTGTTACTACAACATATGGGCTCTGACGTGGAGAGTTAACGGCAGCGTTTACTACCTGGCCGGCCAGTATAGCGAGAGAAAGTACTGCTGAAAACATCTTGCGGGTATTATTTTGAGTTAAGAAGGGTTGTTCGGATGACAAGGGTACAGGCTTTTCTAGTAAGAGGTTTGGAAGGAGAAGGAGAAGGAGTGGTCTATTATAATAACGAAAAGAGAATGTAATCACTGGAGACATAGTGAATGCTGTAAATATTACAAGTAAAGCGCCACATTCTTTATTCGATGTTCATGTTGTACCAATGGGCCGACCTATATGTAGTCAATAGCATTGTACTTGAGTGCTGTATTCATGAATCATGATCAACCTTGCATTTTTCTACAATGAATAAAGACATTATAACAATGAACAAAGCCATGAAAGACACCGTCTACAGCTCGCTTATGCAGAATTAGCTAGTAGATCGATGCCACTGGGCTTCAGGGTGATGGAAGTTACAGACTGAGGTTTTTTAGAAAAAGCGAAACTTTTCCATGATACTGTGGGAAACTCAACATCCACTTTTTGTAAGAAATACTAAGCTAGACTCTATAAACTTTTACGATCAGACAGAAATATACTTATTCTGCAGCCATTTACTTAATGTATGCAAGTGCAATGGTAATCGCAAGGGGTACGTTAGCTTTGTTATGGCTGCCTTAATAAAGGACTGCCTTGGAGGCTGCTTCTAGATAATGAGAATCCTTGCAGCTCGCAAAGGCAGTTAAAGAGAAGGAGGGTATAAAGGTCAAGGGTACAAACTTTCTAAACGGCCAACCAGAGCTTGAACCACATGCCAGACTTTCGAGCCGATAAGGAAGCGCCGGATGCATGGCTTGACAAGGTAAAATCCTGCTCATATGCCCCAAGCGCAGTGTATTCGCAGCAGAATGGCTCGAGGGATATATTTTGAGTGTATTGAGCTATCGGTGGATGGCTTTCGTTTCCAGCACTTGGTAGGAGAAAATGGCCCTCTGGTTCTATGAAATGTTTGCATATCTTGACGCTTGACAGCCCAACCTTATGTCCATAGCACAGAAGGACCTATGTGGTTTATTTACCCCTAATATGATTCGGTCCATATAGAGATATGTGATGAATATGCATGACAGCTGTAGAGGTTTTTGGTGTTGATGTTGATGTTGAGGTTCCTTGACCAATCCAACCCACGGAAAATAGACTGACGCCAAGCGAAAATCTAGCACATCCTGGACGAATCTTGCTAGGAGGACGACTCTCCTCTTCGCCGAGCGCCATTACTCCACCAACACATCGCCTCTCCTTCAATTGACCCTCTCCTCTCTCCTTCGGGCCCTGAGCCAGCTTCCGATCATTATGTTGGCGAGATCGTGCCTCCGCTCGGCGCGCTCGGTTGGCCCTGTCGCTCGCAACGCTGCCAGCAAAACAGCTTCGGTACGCCCAATCATCCCATCCAGCTCCAGCTTCGACAACGCCATCTCGAGCTCCAATCCTTCCAATTGGATATCATGCTGATTCAATGGATTTATAGCGTTCTGCCTCGACGTCGAGCTCCACAGCCGAGGAAGCTACCTCGTCCTGGAAGACGACGGCTCTCGGTTCAGGTGCAACCGCCTTCGCTATCGGATCCGTGGCCTGGTACTATCATCTTTACGGCCAGAATGTCGATGCTATGACACCAGCGGAAGAAGGGTGAGTAGCCTTGAATACTTAGGCCCCGGGCCCGACCGGGGCAATGACACTGGGCGCTTGACTCTCTCAGCAGACCAAATACTGATTAGATGTTCGGCATTTTATAGACTTCACCCCACCGCATATCCATGGGAACATACCAAATGGACTAAGACCTTTGATCATCAAGCGTGAGTTACCGAATGCTAAGATATCCGCAACACCCGTTCTGATCAAATCAGTCTACGCCGAGGCTTCCAAGTCTATCGCGAGGTCTGCGCAGCATGCCATTCCCTCCAGCGTATTCCCTATCGCTCACTCGTCGGCAACATCATGACCGTGGATGAGGCTAAAGCATTGGCCGAGGAGAATGAATACGACACTGAGCCAAACGACGAGGGAGAAATTGAAAAACGGCCAGGAAAACTTTCTGACTACCTCCCAAGCCCGTATAAGAACGATGAGGCTGCCCGCGCTGCCAACAATGGTGCCTTACCCCCGGATTTGAGCTTGATGGTTAAAGCGAGACACGGCGGCTGCGACTACATTTTCAGTTTGTTGACCGGCTATCCCGAGGAACCGCCTGCAGGAACTGTCGTACCGGAAGGATTGAATTTCAACCCATACTTCCCTGGAACTGGAATTGCCATGGCCCGTGTGCTGTATGACGACTTGGTTGAGTATGAGGATGGTACTCCCGCATCTGCATCTCAAATGGCAAAAGATGTCACCGAATTCTTGAACTGGTCTGCTGAGCCAGAAACGGATGAGCGGAAGAAGATGGGCTGGAAGGTCATGGCAATTGGCGGCGTTTTGTTTGCCTTGAGTGTTTGGGTGAAGAGGTATGTGATTTGATCTTTCAATTATACTGCTACTTCTCCGAGCTAACGTTATCCAGATACAAATGGACGCCCCTCAAGACTCGGAAGATCGTCTATAACCCGCCCGTGGGCCCCGCAAAAACCCCATCAACCGCAAGACCAAACGTTAAAATGAGCGATAAGCAGTGAGTGAGGTGACTCGTAAGAAAGGATGGAGCTGGTTGGTTGGGGTATTCGTTGCAGCGGCACGGGAGGTGATGCATGCCGTGTCTATTACTTGTACAGCACTAAGAAAACAGCTAAGAATTATTCTCCATTCCCTTGTGCTATAGACACGTTGGTGTTGCTCAGATGAGCTTTGTTTGATCCTGTTTTGATCCTGTACTACCAAATGCAGTTCCTTTGATTCTTCCCAATGGTTTCATCCACACAGCCATAACGTGACTCCCCCAGTTATCCGATCCAGGTCTATTACATCTGCCGAGGCTGCTGCTTCTTCCCCTACTTCTCTAATCACTTTTCCTATAACGCCCATGAACAGTCTATTGACCAGTACTAGGAACAATCTACCCATGCCATTATGTCTTAGACACGACCTTTCCAGGAGTCGCAGTCGCTGAACCTGGGGCAACAGTGCATCTCAACCCATCTCCAACTCCGATCGCTTCTCTGCTCTCGACCCACAACCGCAATCTCCTCCCCCTTCATTTTTCCACCCTGCGCCAACCAGACTAACTCTAGAGTTTCCTCCAACCCATAGAAAGGATTCGAAGCGACCGAGACGCGATGCTCCGCTACGGCCTCCAGGATCTGCCTCGCCTGCTCCGGTGAGCAGACGAGCGAGCCCTGCATCCGTACATCCCTGAAGGCCAGCTCCAGGAGCGGAATGCAGACTTCGTCCAGCTGACTCCACACGGCCGCGGTTATCCGCCGACCACAAAACCCGGCTCCGCGCTCCGACACGTTCGCGCTCGTGTCCCGCTCTCCTCCCCCTGCCGAACGGGCGAGCTCCAATGCCTCGTCCCGCGGCGGGCGGCGTAGGAGCACTCGACGAAGCTCGGGGAAGCGGTCGGCGGGCGGAAGGAGGCGGTGGCCGCTTTTGGACGAGGAGGCGGTGTGGGCCCGGTGGCGGCGGGGATGTCTTGGAGGTTGTAGGGGCAGTTGGACTGGGGAGGTTAGCTGGTGTGGTGGGAGGTGGGGCTGGGAGGGTGCCTGTGCGGCCTGGCATGCAGGCATGGTTTCTGGGATGGCTGGAGCAGCAATTGTCGGTGTTTTGAGGCCTGCGGAATGGCGAGGTTTTTGATGAGGCGGTTTAAGGGATGGGGAGGGCAGGGATAGATGGAGGACGACAGGCATACTGCTCCATGGCAGTGTAGTGGAAGACACTTGACGGATGACAGATATAAATGCTGCAGGTGACATGAACGATAGCATGAGAATTCGAAGACAATGAGAACTCTAGTTTGAGAGGTGTGAAAAGCGCTGAAATCTACGTAAGGGTCAGCCTCGATAAAGAACAATGATTAAGTAAATTAACCTCATTGTAGTGCATTACTTCGTCGTCTGTACCAGGAGTAAAAATAATTGAATGCCCCACAGGTAGAAAATGCAGGTTACTCATCCTTGCCGGTACGAAACACATGCGGTGCATTGTCCTCGGGTGTTGTAAATGGCGTGAATCTTTCAGGGCTTTTCAGAGCTTCAGCAAAGGTGAGGGCCTGCTGCATTCCTATCGTTCGGCCAATGTATTGCAGGCAGTTGAGGACCCAGAGACGGAGGTGGTTGGGACAGACTGGCATTCTACCGACCATGAAGAGCGGCCAGACGAGGTAATAGCAACCAGACGCACGAACGGACTCTAGTTCCAGGCTTTGTGCTTGAGGTACAAATTGGCTTAGGGATTTTGAAGTGGGTGAGCCACACGCTAATGCCGAAGGAGGGATGCCTAGGGCACCCCAAGCTTGCAATGTCTGCTCGGATCCCGCAGGATGTAGCGGTGCTAATGGTGGTATGTATCCAGCATGTTGTCGCACCGTGGCACATATCTCGGAAGCGAGTAGGATTATGGCGTCTGTGGAGAGCTGAAGTTGCACTGCATACTCAGGGGCAGTGAACAGGGGTGGATTGAAGGAATATCCTTTAATAAGCTGCTCGCGGATTATTTCATTTAGGACCATTCGTACAATACGGAAGTTATTCCACATCTGAGCTACCCAAAGATCGGGGTAGACATGATAGAAGCCTTCGGATACTAAATCTGGATCAGCGTCCGTAAAAATCGTCTGGTATTGCCACATAGGTAGCATGTTGGTCTGAAGATTTAGGAGCTCGCTATCAATCTGCATCGCAGAGGCGATGATGGCATCAGGATTGAAAAGATTCCCATTCTTTACTGCTACGTTTAAGTCGATGAAGCGTATCATAATATCCGAGAACAACTTGCCAGGAGTGCGTCCATCGAAGAAATTAGTAGAAGATGCCCAGAGCTCTACAAGATCCGCAGGCATTGGGACCTTGTTTTGTAAACAGCCGAGAAGGATGGTTCCGTAGAACTGCTGAAATATACGGAGACCAGTCGTCGTCTTAAACTGCTCACGTCCACGTAGTCGAATAAGTGTAGCGGCTCCGTTGATATGGTCGTACCAGGATTTGAAAGATCTCTCGACTTGGTATGTAAGATTCTCGTATATGCCCAAAATTAATACGGCTATCAGTGTGGTATCTTTTGTCGCATCGGTCGGAGACCGTAGAGCCGTATTAGTCAAAGCAAGCGCAGAGACGTGCCATTGCCCGGCCGTCTTCATTAGCTCCTGTGACTGTACGGTATTTGCAAAACCCGCCAGCCCTGCAGCAAGTAAACTTATGCGAAGGGTCTGATCGACGCCTGGTTGGTGGTACATGACTGGCAGATATTCGAAATGACCTCGCGGCAAGTTCCTGCTTCCAATGACATAGTGAGCAAAGAAGAAGCTGGCTGCTTGGTCTTCAATTGATGGAGCCAAGCTGCGTATAGAGCTTGCCGGCGATAGGGAGTGCTCAATTGACTGCATCGGGAAGCCCCCAGGCGATGAAGCATTAGATGTGGTTAATTCTGCTCGTTGAGACAACGAGCTAGGTCCACCGGCATTGCGTCGACTTCCGGGTGAAGCCCGCGACCTCCTGCTGTCCGCAAAGTCTTGAGCTCGAACACGCGCCTTTCTGACAACGACCTCACTTTCATGCCTGAACATCAAATCTAGTGGATCTCGATAGCCAGAGCAATCGCGTTGGATTCTGATACATTGGCTGCATGCTGGTCTCACCAGATCGCACTACCAAATTTCAGTGTTTGGGTATTTTCCCACAAGATGCTTTGATATAGAGCCCCAATTATCGAAACATACTAGGAGCTATTACCTTTATTTTTCTCTCTCTGCAACCTTTACATCCTTTGGATGGCTTTCCGCTATTAACCATTCTGAATGAAGTTTGGAGACTCTGAGATAAAGAAAGACAGAAAAAAAAGGAAAAAAAGCCAGTGACTTGAGAATGATGGTCTAGAAGAGAAACTGAGAGTTAAATGTGAACTTTGAATTGACATTAAAGACTATTCTGCCCCATACTGGCTCAAGCCTTATTCCGGAAAATTCCTGCGTCATACCAGAACAAATCGTCTTCAAAAAGGAACGATTCGTGTATCGGTTTTATCGTCTCGATTCCAGAACAATTACTTTATTCCGGAAAAGATCTTTAAAAGATCAGGCCAATTACAAAGTAGTATAGCAGCGCGTGGCTATGCACGAATCGTAAAGCTCTTTAAAATATATTATACTATAACTTCGGTTTTCTTCCCCTCTTAATCTAATTAGTAAATCGTTATCGTATAACGTCTAGAACAGCCTTAAATTACCCTAACTATATATACACGACGTCGCCAAAACGGCTGGTTGATAAGCCTAAGTTTAGTAGTTAGTTTATATTTTATAACTAAGTATAAGGCATTTTATAGAGCTCTCGTAAAACCTCCTAAGGTGTTAATTTTCTTATTACGATTACCCGATTAGGACTAGCGCAGGGGCTCCAAAAGTTAAACTTCGCAAGCTTCAACGTCTGTTAAATTTTCTCATTCATCCTTTCTTATTTACCGCCTCTATGTATAACTTAAATATATCCTTAATAAGATGCACGTCTTATCTATAAGCTCTAAATATATATTAACTTAATTACCAGCTTAAATCTAATACTAGCAACAGCAATGTTAACCTCCGCGACTACCTCCGCGACTACCTCCACGACTACCTCCGCACCTAATGCGATTACCTCTCCTACTGTAGACGACTCCTATAACGTCTCTTACGCTATTCCTGCCTTCTTAGTTATAGTAAAGCCTGCCTTTACTAAGTATCTAGAAGAAACCAGAGTTAACTTAATAAAGCGCGTTACCCAGCTTAAATATAATAATCTTGTTTCCTAGCTTATAGATTTAAATTATATAGCCCGCTTATAGGGAGAACGTAACGCTAAATTAAAGGCTAAGCAATGGTGGTATATAAGAGAGGATGTTTATCTAAAGCTACAAGGTCTTTAGAGGCGTCCAATAGGGCCTAATAAGCGGGCTTTAAAGGTGGTTCCTAAGCTAGATATTTATAATATAATTGTAAGGAAGTATAGTAATATTAAACACTTAGGGCAGAAGAAGACCTACTATATAATTGCGACTAAGTATTATGGTATAAGATCTATTAAAGTTAAATGGCTACTTAAGCACTGTTAAATCTATAAGGAGTAAATGTTACTTTTCTTAGTTATATATGTATACTAATATTCTTTTAGAAAAGCTTCCTCTACTATAAGGCCTCCACTTAATATAATCGTCTCTTTAGCTCCCTTTAATTGCATTTAAGGCGATCTAATTAATATGCGCTCTAAGCCCGACGGTAAATATAAATGGATCCTATAGATACGCGATTACTTTAGTAAATACTACGCCCTCTACCCTCTTAAGCAGAAGACAGCTAAGGAAGTCGCCGCTGCTATATTATAATAGATATATTACCATAGTGTTTACCCGCGTATTTAGTAAAGTAATAATAGTATAGAGTTTAAAGGCGCCCTTTTTATATTACTTCGTTACTATAGAGTAAAAGTTATTAATAGCCGCCTGCGCTACCCTTAATTATAAGGCCTTATAGAGCAGGCTAATAGCTTTATAAAGAAGAAGCTTTATATAGTAAAGCGACTCTTAGGAACTTTATAATAGGCGGCAGCTTACCTAATTATTGCGGCCTTAATTAATCGCATATACCACGAATTAATTGGCTATACGCCTTTTTGCTGTCTATATAGGAGAGATTCTTAGGCTTCTACTTTAGTGGCGCCTGCCCTAAGGGCTACGGTAGAGCCTTTGCCCGATACTAAAGTCTTTAAAGTTAAGAATGAGGATCTAGATGGTAATAAGGAAGTTTTAGGCCCTCTATTAGAAGAGAATAGTAATAGGTAAGAGGCTGCCGAATAGGAGCGCAATAAGAAGGATAATTGCTCTATTACTTTAAGCACCCTTACTGCTTCCGATAAGAATCGCGATAATATTTCTAATATAGGAGATAATAGCAATTGGCTCTTAACCACGGGTAAATCTTCTAATAAGGAAGATAAGGATTCTAATAATAAAAGCCTTCTAGATTTAGGAACTGCCTCTATAGGTAATTATAATTAGTTTAAAGAGGACTATAATTTAGTTAATAGATTATAAAGGTAGGAGACTTCTCTAAACCATGCTCTATCTAACGACGATCGCCTTTTTCTTAATTACTTACTAATTTTAATTCGAACTCGTTAAATTTAATTATTAGGATTAAGTGGATTTAAGTAGCCTCTACCTTTACTAGAAGGCTTTTTTATACTAAGCTAAGAGGCTAGTATACAGGAGGCGATTAAGAGAATGGATAGAGAGGCCGAAGCCTTAGTAGTAGTAAGACCTAGACCTACCGCAGATCTATAGCGTATAACTAAGAGAGCTTTATAATCTATCTAGCAGCAAGAGTAATTATATCTAGACGACTGGATTAAAGATCTAGATAATTCTTACTATACCCCTGAAGGCTACTTTATAGATAATCTTGCTATTTAAATTAAAGCTCTATAATTATAGCTCTATTGCGAAGCTAGTGGAGCCGGCGTTCCACCAGCAGATCTTAAAGAGTATTATAATATAGTTATACCTGCTTTTAGGCGTAAGTTAATTCGGGCAATTAAGAACTCTAATAACCCTATTTACGCCATTCCACCGTAGCTAGAGCTTAAGCGGCAGGTATTAAAGAAGCTTAAAGAGCGCTAAAAGGAACTACGGCTGCAGAGGCGTTTAGTAGAGTTAGACTCTATTTATGATATATTAGATATTTACAAGAGAGTTTAATAGCGATTGGCTTACTCTCGTAACTAGATAAGGAAGAAGTACGGTACGCAGCACTCTATTACTATATTTAGTATAGGCGACTTAGTCCTTTTTCTAATTCCTAAAAAGCTTTAAAAGGCTATTAAGGTCTCTTATATACCTAGCTGTATCTATAAGATCTGAAATTAAGGCTACTATAAGATTTGTACTTAATATGGAATTGTAAAAGAGCCCTTTCTTAGTAACGAACTTATTAAACTAGGAAAGACTTATAACGCTTAAATTCCTATAAGCGTTAGTAAAATTATACTACTTTTAAAAGTAGTAAAAGCTTACCTAACTACTACACGGCCTACTAGCTGTATGTATAAATAAGGATATAGTAATTACTAATATAGTTGTCGAAAAGGAAATACAGAGTGTTCTATATACTGCTATAGAGGGAAACACTGTATAAATTAACTAATAAAGGACTCTATAGAGCCTCCTATAAGAGGCTATAGAAGGCTTACTAGTACTTAGCTTAGCCCTTAATTAAAGCGAGCCTAACGGGAGACTATATCGCAAAGCCCTATACCACCTTAATTAATAATAGTAAATAAAGAAGGCAATTAATTAAGCCTACTTTAAAGGCTGCGTAAGGCGAAGGAAAGGAAGACCATAGAATAAGTAAGGTTAGCGCAGTTAGGGGAAATCTAAATTACGATCGCGCTAAACCTAATTAGGTAATTAGTCTACGGCTAGTAGAACCTTAGAGGGCCCGTTTTTAAAGAGATCTTAGTAAGATTGGAGCTTTATAAGATTTTTAATTTTTGGTGTTAGGGAACGTAACCGATTACCCCTAACCTAATTAGCTTCTACCACTTATAGGCTCTATCTATAATACGGAAAAGCCTTTAAATATACTTATTAATCGCAGTATAATCTAGTTTAGATGGAATTTAATAGTATTGTAGTAGTTAGGGGGGGTAGTCAAATTTAATCTCTGAAGCCTTACAAAATCTTATACTTTTATGCCAAATATCGCGATTATACTCTACTAGATGTTTAATTATAATATATAAGATATATTACTACTTATTTTACACCTAAAATTAACTAAATTATATATTTACCATTATTTGCAACCATCTACTGTACCATATTTTCTAAATCTGCACGTAGAAACAGCCAAAAAGCTCCACTAAAAGGTTTTATATAGCTTTAAAAGTTCAATATAGTATTAAATCTTTTCCGGAATGAAGCAATTGTTCCGGAATTAAGACGATAAAACCGATACACGATTTATTCCTCTTTGAAGACGATCTGTTCCGGTATAAAGCAGAAATTTTCCGGAACGAGGCTCGAGCCAGTATGGGGCAGAACAAGACCACTTGGACGCCTAAAATCCTTCCAATCGCGTTAACGTGTTTCTGAGCAAGAAAGTTTCAGCTCCAGTTGCAAGGGTTGGGCCGCGTCAACGGTCAAGGCTGAGCGGCTGAAAGCCGGAGGTTGAGGTGTGTATGCCTCCGATTGAAGGATCTGGAGCGAGCAGTGGCGATGTCCTGACAAGCTTTGCGCGGCATTCGATTTGGTGGCAGTAGCACTACGTTTTCGCCGGTATGTCGGCACGATCTCAATATTCAGATGGCCCGTGCCTTTTCGTCCAAATATGCCCTGTGCAGGCTGTACCTCACCTGCCATCACAGCCTCAGCTCGTGTGATGGCGGCACATCGGCGATTGGAGCTCTCCGAACATAAATTAAGTATTGAGTTTTAGAAAAAAATCTTCAGGCTCGATAACGCATATCATAAGCCCTACATTTGCGTATAGCGGTTTAGGCATGCGCCTCAGAGAGAGCAAGCAAGCAAACATTGCTGCAATTCACGTAAATACACTCCCTTTCTACTTAAATGCGAGAATACAGTGAGATATGACAAATGGATGACATGATGACAAAAGAAACTAGCAAGTCTAGAATGATACTGCTAGAAAACAGGCCTCTCCTTCTACCTAGCATACATACACTACATCCCTCAGTGAGCTGCAGTGGAATTCTAAGCAGGCATGTACGTCTTCCTTTCGGGGGATTTCCCCAAAACCTTCCCATCCGCCGTCAACGCCTCTGCATAAGTCTATTGATAGTACTTGCTCGCAACAAAGCCTGTCTCAAAGCCGTTTTTCGCCGTAACCCCCAACTTGGTGAAGTGGTATGTTCCATCCACGCTGCCCTAAAATCGCCGGTTAGCAATCTGCGTCACGCCATTCCAGGATGCGTATATCTCTGTAGATCCAGCTGTGCCATTTGCGGTCGCCCACAGCGCTGGGGTGGAATCGGGGTTCCCGACCCAGTCATTGTAGCCAATTTTGAAGATTCGATAGCTCATTGCAGCGGAGTTTACATCAGCACTGTATTGACCCATCATAATGCAAATTCCATCTTCGATAAACTCAGCCATGTAGGGTCTGCTGCCCCAGCCCATAAAGACATTAGTGTTGGACAATAGCTGCGTGTCGCCTTGGCTGGTGGTGAGAATGCCGCCATTAGGAGTGTGGTATTGGTGAGCGGAGTGCACACTTTGGTATCAGTGTTGACAGACATGACCATGCCGGAAGAATAAGTGCTAGTCGTATTCTCACCATCAGAGCCATTGTCAAATATCGAAATTGTAGAGTTGAGGCGTTTTGGGCCCGAATACGAGCATGATGCTGGAAAGCAAACGTGTTGTTGAAGTCGACGAATTTAAACTCATTCTTCTTGCCATTAAGGCGCCACATGATGGATTCATCCTTCCCGTTTATCTTGAAAAGAGTGCAAAGGTAGCGGCTGGAGATCAGATAATTACCGTCATCATCCTTCTCCACGGCATTGATATGGCTGTAAAGTTAGTCTCACATCGCTGCAGTATAGGGAAAGCCAAAAGTCAGCGTACAAGTAATCTCAGGCCGTTTTGATTGTAAGGCCGTCACCTCCTTCACTGAGGCTGCCTCTTTCATTGTAGCTTTCGGAAAGGTCGGTATAATCAAGGGACCGCCATTCAAAGAGCACTTCGCCGGTTTGAATGTCGATCTCTTGAAAGATGCCCTCCAACACCCAGCCCACCGGCTGGCTGACGCCATAAGCACTCAAGTCGTATTGGGCAGGCTCAAAAACTGTAGCTATGGCAGGAAGGACGGCAAACTCATGAATATCATTGGGGGCTCTTCCGTTTCCGGACTGAACCGTAGCGGCTGTGCGGTAGGTGCTATCCATAATAATACCGTGACCTCTACCACCACCAATAAGATACTGTCCGTTGTAGAATGACAGATGGGGCTAGCCTTTGTATGTTGTGAGCTTGATATCGTACGTGCTCGCCCCACCTACATGCCCAAAACCACTGTATACAAGATTCTGAACAATCATAAGCATACTGAAGACCTCACAATTTGCCGGTGAAGGTAGCTTACGCCTTTGTGGTCGTAGATGTGTGGCCCATTCTGAACAGTTTCCGCGGAGACAAGTTCCAATGTTGCAACCTCAGCTAAGCAGTTCTCGGCTGTAATAGATGTGGTATCCTTGGACCCCGCCGCTATATTTGAGCCTGCAGGTGGGGTGTAAAGAGTCATAAGAACATATTCAGGAGTTACGAGGCCTCATCGTAAATGGAAAACAAAGCCTTGGGCGCTTGGATATCAGGTCGCTGTGGTGAAGCGGGGTTGGTAAGTTAAAGAATCACCAGGTTAGGAGACTTGGAGATAACTGATTTTATTAGCTCACCGAATTGAAGGTCCAGTTAAGATTGACGGAAGGATAAGCAACGCTGCCATATGGAAACAGTAATGCAAGGGACCATAACGTGAAGCACATGTCTAAGTCAGAGGAGAACAGGCTGAATTGATCTCAAAGAAAAGATAAGTTTCTTAAAATTCTTGAAAGGGTGGGCTTCTTAAGAGAATGTTTGTCCCGCACCAAAAAGAGGCTGAGAGCAATGCTAATTGAAGAAAGAGAAAATCTCTTGTCCTTTTATAGTTCAAATTGGACATTCCGTGATGATCAAAATTATCACAAGGATAGCTCTAAGCTTCAGCCATTGAATTGAAAGCGGACATCGATGCGTTAGCCGCTGACATAGGATAGACGTATTGGTTACCGTAAGCATTGTGGACAAGGGAAAGGCTCAGATGGCGGAAACCAGCCTTGAAATGCTAATTTCCGATGGAAACACCTATTCTTATTATGGCAGGGTTGCAGCATTTCCCCGCTGTTCCCTGGTTAAGCAATGGTATATGCATAAGAGCTGGTACTTTAGGAAACAACACTTAGTGAAAATGCAGAAAAGAGTTCACTTATTTATCTTGAAGATAATTTTTTTTGGAGAATATCTGAGTCTATTGTGATAGTTGTTTTGGGGTGTGAACACTAGGACAACACCGCCCATCTCCAAGGCTGTGGTACCCCTGGGCAAAACCGTTGCCTAAGCGGTAGGGATGCGAGCAGCGTCAAAGGGATTTGACAGGTGGAGCGAGGGCAGATGGAATATAGCGCACTTCTGGTTTAGGTGTTTCGAAGTAAGGTTGCTAGATTTGCCGTTATGCACAATGTTGGCCTTTCAACTTTAGAGAAATGGAGAGTTGAATGATGTTCAAGGGGCTTTGAAGGTTGTTGGATCAGCCACATATCGTCACCAAAAGCGCAGGGACCACCGCCGAGCGGTATCCACGTGGAACCCTTCTCTGGTACGACTTTCAAACCCGCATCTCTATCTGCATATGGCCTTTATTCATCTCCACTAGTACACACACTCTCTTATTTTCGTTTCTACATAAAATATCCCAATATGAGTGCCAGCAAGATGGCTGAGGAGCTGAGTCGAAGGCATCCACTCCAAAGGCTACAATCACCATCCCGAGGCATATCAGCTGTCTTACACGTACGAACTCTCACTTTTTGTTTACATATCTCGCTCCTACAAATCTTTCTCCTACAAAATCTTACACAGAAATAGGCTGTCGGTCTCGTCAGCTATGCATCTTCGTTCAAGTAGTGAGTTCCCCATATGTACCTCGCTCTCCTTACCGCAAACGTATAGCTGACGTCGTGCTTTAGCCTTGTGGACCACCCCAACATAATGTAGGACTTTTGGTATCTTTATGGAGCTCTATTTGATCCTGTTAGACGTTGAATGCTCCGTATATATCCTAGTTCTTATTCGCTCTCTTAAGCATATAAAGCATCTTGCGTAACGCAGTATGACCTGCATATGTCCTCGGCGTCCCATGTCTTAGCTTTAGGGGTTGCTTCTGGCTGTTCTATGTTCTGCATTCAAATCTCTATCATGTTACCAAGAAAGAGCCACACTAATCCCCGACAGCAATGACTCGTACGGCTGGCATATGCAATACCTAACCATCATCGGTGCGCACATCCCCACTCCCCTCCCCCCCCAGGCCATACCTCCATCTCGCAATTCCCCACCCATCGCCTCTCACCACTAACAACCCCAGGCCTCTCCCTCGCCACCGCAACCTTCGCCTCGGGCCTCCTCGCCGACCTAATCCTCTCCCCACGCCTCTTTACCCTAAAAAACAACTTCGCCGTCACCGCCGCCCCGCTCGAAGTCCTCGTCAGCACCCTCTACTGGGGCCTACGCATCGTAACCCTCCCCCCTCTCCCCTCCCCCCCACATCTCTACCCCCCCAGCTAACGCCCCCCTCCAGATCGACCCCGCCCTCGTAATGCCCACCTGGGCGGCGCCGCTCGAGACCTCCGCCGACCTAGGCTTCCACTTCGTGCCCGCGCTGCTGCTCACCTTGGACCTGCTGCTGCTGTCGCCGCCGTGGCCCACGACGACCGTCGCGTCGGTGCGCACACTCGTCATCAGCACCGCCTTCGCCTTCGCGTACTGGTTCTGGGTCGAGCTGTGCTACGCCCACAACGGCTTCTACCCGTATCCGATCTTCGAGGCGCTCAGCACGCCCTGGCGCGTCGTGCTGTTTGCGTTCAGTGGCTGCTTGATGACGGCGAGTGCGTTTGGGCTTAGGGCGGCTTATGGGTGGGTTAATGGGGTGGAGATGGGGAAGGTGAAGGGGCTGTGAGCAGGTCTAGGTTGCTGGGTGAGGTAGGACGGGGAATGGCCGAGGGGATGTGGGGGATCGTGGCTCTTAGTGGGTGCGGTTGGGGGATTAGCAGGGTAGGTCATGGGGTTGACGTTTTCTGGGACGGGAGGGGCTTGGGTGAACCGGAGGGTTGGAATGTAAGACTGTTGGCAGGAGCGGGGGTGTGGGGTTCGTGACTGTGTCTCAGGGCGCATTGCGATTTTGCTAAGCTATTACCTGGTGATCTTGGATAGACTAGACGGGGCGTCGAGGCACTTCACTGGAGTTTCGCAGACGATGCTTGGGATGCGGATAAGAAGAGGATCTAAATCTTGAATGCAATTCCTTTCTGTACTACAGTGTATCATTGCTCGCCCGCAAGGATGATTCACAGTTATAATACAAAGGTAAGGAACCAGCAATTAACGTACCACAATTACCCTTCTTCGATGTAAATGCAGTGATAGCCAGTGTCGAGCTTAGATATTTAGCAGTTAGAAAAGCAATGCGTCTCGGTTGATACAGTTCCTTCAAGCCTTATGGAAAAAATAGTCCCAAAAACAAAACCTGGAAAATTATTTGCAACACCATGCAAATGCCGTAACGACAGGCGCAAAAACAGGTAAACTCATAATTCGTGCTTCGTAGACATGTCCAGCATTTCATCTAGTGCGGCGATGGGGACGGCGGTGCAGTCAATGTCCGCTGATCGTCGACTTCCTCCTCGTTCAGATGGTACGAGTCGAAGTATAGCGGATTATAGAATAGGCCCTGTTGCTCATACCCAGGGCCTTGGTGGTAGGGGTGGTAGGGGAGTCCATTGTTGTAGTAAGCGGGCTGCTGGAACATAGGCTCCATGTTCTCCTTGTTTTCATACTGATAGGGGTCGACATATGGTTTGAAAGGAAAGGCGGGGGATTGTGCTGGTTGTGGGTAGTGGAATTCTGAGGTAAGGAAGTTAAATCCAGCAGGATGCGCAAAGGAAACTTCTTGGTCTCGGAAGACCTCGAAGCCTCTCTTCTTCTTTTGCCCAAAATCATTGTAATTGAAATCAATCTGACCGTGTTCATCGTCGAAGGCATTCCGGGAGACATGGGGAAAAGTGGAGTGTCGGGCGCGCCGGCGCGTTCGCTGAGTACAATTGGTGTCCATCTCGGCCAATGCAGGTCGGCTTAGATACGACTTCTTCGGAGTGGTCTCGAGTTTGACCGGGCTGCTATCATCGTAGACTGAGCCAGATATTTTTCGCTGCTTCTTAAAGGTTCCCAGAGGCGTGAAAATGAGTTCCGTAGGTTCCACTTCTTGGGAGTTTAGCTCCAACTGCTCAACGACGGAAATATCCTTCTTCTGATTTCTCTTCCGCCTCATCTCAGATGTGGCTGAGTCGAAGATGTCCATACCAGGCCAATACACCCCCTTGAGTTTTATACACTCGCTAACGGTGCTCTCCTCGGCCGTAACGGTAGTAGTATCATCATTGCTTGCCACTGCCCCTAGGTATCCGTTGTAGTGATATCCCCTACGTTCACTGGGATCTGATATATTGTTTGAGTTCTCGAAGTCTGCACTGGTATTGTAAGACATTGAGCGAGATGTTGGCCAAAGTTGCATCCGAGGAGCAAACGATCGACGGTGAGAGGCCTGATCAAAACCAGGTGGTGGTGTAGGGGTGTGGCAAGCTTCACTCTTGATTGGATTGTCAGAAAGGCGAGGATCGGGGACATTGAGAATTGATCTTGGCTGTGTTGGGCGTGGTTGTGCAGATGTTACGTTCAAGGTCGAGCTTGTCCGAGCTGTAGTGCATTCGTTGGTTAGGAATTGTAACCATTCCACTGAGGCGGAGCAGTCTACCTGAAGTCCTAGTCCGAGTGCGTCTCTTCTCCCTCTGGCTCATCCTCTCAGACATAAGATCTTCGACGTTCCATTCGGTATACCACCGATCATAAGTTTCGATGATGCGTCGTGATGAATCCTCAGTGCCAGAGCGAACCTTTATTTTGTAGTAGTGAGACAAGTGTCCCTTGCTAGCAATATGGGT
Organism: Cenococcum geophilum 1.58; assembly: GCF_001692895.1. Classification (NCBI taxonomy): domain Eukaryota; kingdom Fungi; phylum Ascomycota; class Dothideomycetes; order Gloniales; family Gloniaceae; genus Cenococcum; species Cenococcum geophilum. Next base: position 2,775,224 of record NW_027137570.1, on the reverse strand, counting down.
GAGCAAGTGCGAGACATCACTGAAGTTGGGCTTCTTTGGACAAATGTTGCAGTGCAAAGGGATGCTGGTGGTGGCCATAACGGTCGGCCAATTATGAGAGAAGCAAGTGAGCAAGATACAAAAGCACGTCCAAGGAGAGTGCACTCTTTGAAGAGAATGTCTGGCCGAAGAAAGGAGCGGGCTGGCTGTGAAGAAGGAAGAACAGGAGGGCGACGGCGAGCAATTATGAGGTAGCACCGGTGTTGATGGTGTCACTTCCGCGGTAATATGAACATTGTTGACATAGCTGGAGAGGTAGGAACAAGTCTATTGAATAAACAAAGTTTACGAGGAAAGCTCACTAGGTAAGGAGGGCAATTACGAAGGAGGATCAATGTAGTTGGGAGTTTAGGTCTTCGCCAAGCACGCGGAGAAGTGATGGCATGCCGAAACCGGCCAACAACTTTCATCTTCTCTCGCTTTGTATCTCACGCCTCATGGTGAGGGAGACGTGAGGTATTAGATAGCAAGAGGAGCATCATGGTTATTATACCTGGTGGTGGGCCTTAAATAGAATTACAAGTGCATTGGATTGGATTGGTGCAGTTCATGAATTCATGTTCATGTCTCACTTCCCCAAGATGCGCTTCGTGATGGCCAACGGCATACAACTAGAGGTCAATGTCAGTCCACGCCGGCGAGGACATTCGTATAGTTGTCGCTGGAGACTTACTAGACCGGGTCAACTTCCACTAAAGCCGGATATTTCAGCAGGCTCAAGCCAGCAATGCCGAATACGGTATGGAAAACATCAACTATATCACCGGGCCTATCCGCAAAGCCACCCAAATTGGGGTCCTACAAAAGTCAGATGCTGGCCATAATGTCGATATTTTAGAAAATTCACCTGACAGCTGAGAATAAACGAAGTCAATCGATCTCCGTCAATCCAATGGAGTTTTTCAATCATGGCGAGGCTACTTGCAACCCACCAGCTGTAGCACACATCCTCCTTCTTCTCAGGCCTGCCGTTCAGACCTCCATTCTTCAGTTGTCGCTCGCTTAGCCATGCTCCTAACTTATCACGATCCACTAGGTCGAGACGACCAGCAATGGACAGAGCAGCAAGGCAAGCGAAGATCTGTCCACTATGAGACTCGGCTCCAGGACTATTACCATAGCCACCATCAAAATTCCCACAGCTTTGAATGTGCTCCACCGCTTTGTCCACATCGACGAGGCTGAGAAGCCCTAGAAGGGACAACGCGTTGAGAGCGCCGTACAGGAAACGCGTGTCCGTTTCACCCCATTCATCACCAGCAAAAGTTCCTGTTGCAGAATTCTGCAGGCTAGCAATGTCTTCATAACAGTGAGCTCAGGGTGTTAGTGACTCGTCGACAGGGAATTAAGCATACAGTGACCGATCTTTTGTCGCCCACCTTTGACACGCTCTTCTAACTCGTCAAACGCGTCGAGGGTGGCAAGGATTTGCACACCGCTGACGGTGTATAACATATGCGCGTCGTGCCCTGGCGCGGCTCCAAAGCCACCATTTTCATGCATGCACGATAGAACGAAATCAAGTACTTCGTTGCGAGGAAGTGCATCGGGATGGCCGAGAAGATGCACAGCTATCAAGCCCCAGTAAAGGCCGTTCAGACGCAGGTGCTCAGTAAGCCAGTATTCCAGCTCGTCTTTGCGCTGCAGTCAGGTCAGCGACGGGGCTTCTTGGTCGGCGTGGGAGGCCAGCCCGTTAGCACGCACGGTGTCAAGGCTCTGAATATAGCTGACATGTTTATCAACAAAGAGGCGCAATTCTTGTGGCAAGCGGGCGTCTGTGATGCCGCCGCGGCCAGGGCCAGAAACAAGAGACATGAAGTTGGGGGATATTGGGGGGACACTGGGTGGAGAGGTTCTAGTAGGAGCGCATAGATGCCTGAAGTTTTGGAGTTTGTTGGCCTCTTTCGCCTTCTTGCAAGGGTATGGGCGTTTGCGGTTGGTGCTGAAACCCTTACGGAGAAGATGCTTGGCGGAAAGCATTCCAGGGCGTCGTCGTCGTCGCAATGCCCCAAATCCCCTTAGTTTCCCTCTGGGTACTTCTGCAATCCCTCCACCAGCTTTGAATTCCTCATTGTCGGTCTGCTACGCTGGCCCTCACCCTTTGCTCTCACGCACTGGCCCCTTCCATCCCTCCTGTGTCTCCGGGAAGCCGGGCGCCGTCCCTTCGCTTTTATTGCCGCCGCACTACAGATATCCTGCAGGAGAGGTATGGGCTCGCGCTGACCTTTCTGGAGGCCAACCCACGCTCGCTGCACAATCCCATTGTCCATTCTTTTACTATTGACCCTTCCTTATCTGCCTGTCCTCCTGTGCCCTGTATTTGCGCCGACCGCTCGAGGCAGAGCAGTAACGTGCTAACGCTCAACTGCCGCCTTGAGACAGCACGAGCTGCTATTTAGACACCTTTTTGGGAACTGCGGGGGCACCTCCACGCGGATTGCATCAGGGGCTGCGGTTAGGGCACCTTTGTCCTCTGCCGAAACCAGCAGATCCTCTTGTTGTTCAAAAGCTTTGGTATGTCTCTGATGCGTGAATGAGCTCGTTTTTCGCTCTTTGTCGCGGCATCAGTGCGAGATGTACTGTTGTACAACAACATGTAGCATTTGCATGAAGCTTTTCATGCTGGGCAAGGAACTGACTGTTCCGTAGGCTAGCATCTCCATCCTTCACAACTCTACGCCAGCCTCCATCCCTACGGCCCTCGAAGTAGTGGGAATACCAGACCACACCGGGGGTCCTAGTCGTACAGACTCCTGTGTCCGAACCAGCAGCGGGTTCCTGCGTCGTTACAACACTCTCTTCTATGCTTAGAGTTACAAGATCAGGCTTTGGCTGAGGGCAGATTCGGTTCGTTGCTATAGGCGGCACTGGGCGGAAAGTTCTCGACTTTACCGGGCTACCACGGTTCGTGCCACCATTACTCTCAGATCCTTCCGGAATCATATCATGCCAAACCGAATCTTCTACGACTTAATGCTGATCAAAATGTCTCTACAGAGCCACCAAACAAGCGCAAATACAACCAACCGTTTTTCTGAAGACTATTCAGCACATGTGCAACCGCCACTAAGGCTCCTGACACTTCGACAGCCGCCTCGGTCTTGTCGTCGTACAGAGATAGCCTCCGCTATTCTCCGAGCCCGGGCTCCTTTGCTGAATGCAAGCTCTGAGGTATTTTCTATATCTCATCCTACAACTAGTGGAACTACAAGTTTTTCCTAGCGAAGCAAATCTTTGGCTGCTATTCTTCACTTAATCGTGGGCGAACAGCATAGGCCGACTTTGTCACCTAGGGTTTTATGTAGTCTTTGATTGCTAATTTTATTCACTAGTCGGTCATTACCTGGAACACGCACCGGAGGACGATAAGAAAAATGCCGAAGTCCTCTTCCCTTTCGCTGACGATGCTTCCAGCGCAGACGCTGAACTACAAAGAAACTGGCGCTGCCCAACAACTCAGCCCTCGAACTCCTCGCTCTCCCTCGTTGTCCGGCTTAGACGTCAAGGATGATATAAACGGCGAGGAAGCCCACGATTCCGACTTGCTGACGCCAATTGCCCCATTTTACCCGCTTCCAGACTCGCCGGCATCCCCGAGACACAGAAAAGACTCATCAAGATCTTTCTTCTCAAACATCAAAGCTTCAAAGTCCTCCCCTCGCATAAATGCCGCAGAAAGCTCTATAAGAGAGGTCTCAGAGTCTCAGTTAAAGCAATCTGGAAACCAAATATACTCGAATGGGCGAAATCCGGGTTCAACACCAGAATTGAACCGGTCACTGGAAAACTCCAATCCGCAAAGTGGTGAGCATGCACCTACGAAGTCCATGAAGCTTAAAATGCTAAAGTCATCAGGGATATCCTCAAACACTCCTGGCCCTAAACAACGAAGCCACGGAGGACCAGTAAAGTCGAACAGTGCACCTCACATCAATACCGAGACAAACGGCTCGAAGCGTACTTCAAACAGGCATAGACTGCCTGGTGCGGGATTGTTATCACGCTCTAAGTCTATTCGCGTTGAGGGTACAAACCTACGCACGAAACATAAAAATAACACCCCTAATCGCCTTACAGAACCAGGCCCTAAACAGTGGAAAACCACTGGAGAGGTGACCGGGATAAAAACTGCTCCTTTGGAGAAAGGCCAGTCTTGGAGACAAAATATGACTCTTGGCGCCATGCGAAATCGCTCAGCAGACCGCCACTACGGTATAGACTCCGAGGATGATGTCCCACGCAGAGACCGGAACGAGCAAAGCTCTCTATCTTCATCGTATAATGAGAGTAGGGGAGCTAATATTTTCAACGCCTTTAAGTCATCGTCGAACAAAGTAGCCGATGGGATCAACAAAGCCAGCAGAGTAATGGCGGAGAAACTTGTACGCAGTGGTAGCAGTTATGAAAAGGAGACACAAACCGAGGAGAATTACCAATTGAAAATAATTAACCTCGGCTTGGTTGAACAAACACGAAAGACGCGGATTTCTAAGCGTCTAGAGGCATCAAAAGACAAGACGGAATTCTGGATGCCGGCATTGCCTTGGAGATGCATCGAGTAAGTGTGGCCTTTCAAGTTAACGTGAACAACCTAGCGGGCTAACAGCATGGTGCGCAGTTACCTAAATATGAAGGGCTGTGAAGAGGAAGGTCTTTACAGAGTACCCGGGAGTGGGAAGGATATCAAATATTGGCAGAAGCGATTCGATCAAGGTGAGCATAGAATAGCCGCAAGTTCTGAAATGCAATTTCTAACAGCGCCCTGCGCAGAACTGGACATCAACCTTTTCGACGAACAAAATTTGTACGACATCAATATTATTGGCTCTATGTTCAAAGCATGGCTTCGAGATCTTCCGGATGAAATCTTTCCCAAAGCAACCCAGACCCGCATACAAGCGCAGTGTCAAGGAGCCAAAACCACACCTCAGCTGCTTAAGGACGAACTCTCGAAGCTACCACCGTTCAACTACTACCTCCTCTTCGCTATCACATGTCATATTAGCCTGTTACATTCATGTTCAGAGATGAACAAAATGGACTACAGGAACCTATGTATCTGCTTTCAGCCTTGCATGAAAATCGACGCCTTCTGTTTTCAATTTCTTATTCTAGATTGGAGAAACTGTTGGCAGGGATGCTGGACAGAAAAGGAATATTTAGCTGAGGAGATGGAATTGTTGAAGTCGCCTAGTTCTCAATCTGGGGATCGCAGCGCAACACCGTCTGGTGCGGCGTCCAGCCACACTGGAGATGACCGCGCGGTATCGTCTTCTGGGAGTAGCAAGCCTTCAATCACCGAACAATCGACACCAGAGAGGCCTCGCCCACCACCGCTGAATGCCAGGCAAAGCACCGAGGAAGAGGACGATAGTGCCACTCCTACACAAGCTGGACGCTCCCAGCTTGAAGTAAAGTTTAGAATCGGCGAACTCGTACCGCATTCGCCCTTAAATATTGACCTAACTCAGTCTAGGACGGATTGAGTTTATCTCCTTTGTTGTGCATGTCATTAGGTTCGCTCAAAAACTTTTCTGGTCACTTCTTTGTCTGATTGCATACTGCGGTTACGCTAAGTCATCTTTGTTGTCACGAAATCGCGATACCCACCTTTCACACAGATTTTGGACGGGCGTATCAGCAACGATTCTCATTTAGGCTATTAGCCGCTGTTTTTGGAGGTTTTAACGCCCAGCTAGCGCTGCACTTTTCATGTTCTATTAGACTGCATTAGTCAAATGTACGATAGGAGAGGAGAAAGGGGCTGGAGGTTACTGGCAGAGTGAATTCATCCATTCGCTTAATAGCAATACGCGCAGACATACGGACAACTCGTCGTGAAGATGCGGCCCTCTCGGATGCGATAGGACTTTTCGTTTTCTCAAGACGCACTTCACGGGCTTGAGAGCTGGCTGTCGCTCTTGCCCAATGGAACGGCTGCTGGCAGAATGGTGGACGGTGAGATCTCATTCCGGTACTTGTTGATGTCGAGCAGATGATAGAACAAGCAACCAAAGAAGCGCTAAATAGACATGACTTTCACATGTGTCAAGTGTCGCCTCACTCACCTCATAAATCGGACCCCCGGTGAACCGTTGGTGCGTGCACTATGCGCACGTGCAGTCATACTGCTCCTTATTACCAACGAATTCTCCTTCCGTGGAAATTCGTTGGATAAGGAGCAGTACAAATGTCCGTGCGCCTCAACGATCCACGAAGGGTCTGATTTATGAGATAAGCCTCACCGCCTCCTTGAAACTCTTCGCATCCCCCTGATACTAATGACGTCGTGGCGCTGCTGTTAGCTCCCCGCGACGCACGGCCTCTTGTTGTCGCAAGGCTGCTTCGCGCTGCGGGTGCCATCGTCGTTGCTGACCTTCTGTGCCTCCTGCCAGCCCTCATTCTTTCCAGCTAGCAACATTCAATTCCTCGTAGAGATTATGAACACAACGAAGCGACCGCCCTCTCAGGCTGTGTATCTGCTGCCTTTGACCGATGGCGGGGCACCAGACGTTCCTGGCACATACATTTACCTCCCTCCTCCCTCAGACCCAGCATACGTTGTTCGGTTCCAGATTGAAGGTACGAGCTCGATATGTCGGCAAGGTAGTCTCTGGGTGAACATCCCCGGTAAAGACGAGGACTTCCATAGGGACAATTATAGGGAATACAAGTCTGTTATCCTGTTATCAGCACTCTCAACACTGCTGACCCCCCCATAGACTTGTCCCAGACTTCAACCGCTGCACTGAGATAGACATCCCAATTTACAAAGCGGGAGCTTTTGCCTTCTACACCACCTTCTCGCCACTGCCAGACTTCTCTACCTCATCCGTTCCGACACCTAAGCCTACGCGGACTCCAACATACTATATTGATGTGTGCCCTAAGCTCTCCCTCCAAGGCTCATTTATGCCCATCGATTCGCTGATAGTCTTCTCTGTTATATCAAAATTCATGGGCAAGTTTCCCGGCGACTGGGATAATCATCTGCGGGGCATCAGCCAGAGAGGTTACAATATGGTCCATTTCACACCCTTGATGGTGAGAGGTGACTCCAACTCGCCGTATAGTATCTACGATCAACTTCAATTTGACAAGACTTCATTCCCCAACGGCGAGAAGGATGTTGCTCGGATGGTCGAGAAAATGGAACAGGAGTTCAACATGCTCGCCATGACTGACGTGGTTTGGAACCACACTGCTAACAACAGCAAGTGGCTTGAAGAACACCCAGAGGCCGGTTACAATGTGCAAACAGCGCCATGGCTGCGATCAGCACTCGAACTCGACACTGCTCTTCTACAGTATAGCAGAGATCTGCGCGTACTTGGTCTCCCAACCACCATCTCGTCTATCGACGACCTCCTGAGGATCATGGATGGCTGTAAGACTCGAGTTCTGGGCGGCTGTAAATTGTGGGAGTTCTACGTCCTAGACGTGGAGAGGGGCACCAAGGCTATTGTGAAAGCATGGGTGGAAGGCCAAGCTACCTTTCCTGAAGATGGATTCGGCAAACTTGGTGTTCGTGGTCTTGAAGAAATTAAAGAATGGCCTTTGAAGAAGAAGGCAGACTGGTGCGTGGAAAAAGGCCTTTTGGGCGGCGACAGGCTTGGAGAACGGTACCGTCGTCGGATGGATCCTCTGGTCTGCGCTGGCCTGCTCAGCGCCCTGTTTGGCCGGTACGATACAAGGACTAGCAGTACACCTAACGAGCGAGCAGCCCTTGGAACTATTTATCGAATTCTAGAAGAGGTTAATCTCCACTTCTATCGAGAATACGACGCTGATGCTGCGGAGATTATGGAACAACTATTCAATCGTGTCAAGTACTGTCGCCTTGATGATCATGGTCCTAAGATGGGACCAATCACTCGTGAAAGTCCATTGATCGAGCCTTATTTCACGAGACTTCCTCTCAACGAAGTCACCAAGAAACATAGCCCGGATTCGCTCGCTCTGGTCAATAACGGCTGGGTCTGGGCGGCAGATGCTATGAGGGATAATGCTGGACAGAAATCTCGTGCTTATCTGCGAAGAGAAGTCATTGTATGGGGTGATTGTGTCAAACTGCGTTATGGCGACGGACCACAGGACAATCCCTTCCTTTGGGACTATATTGCCAAATATACAAGGCTTATGGCGAAATACTTTACCGGATTTCGCATCGACAATTGCCACTCTACGCCAATTCATCTCGCAGAATACATGCTGGACCAAGCAAGATCTGTGAACCCAAACCTGTTCGTCGCAGCCGAACTTTTCTCTGGTTCTGAAGAAATGGATTTCAAGTTTGTTATGAGACTGGGCATTTGTGCATTGATCAGAGAGTGCATGCAAGCTTGGAGCACCCAGGAATTGAGTCGATTAGTTCACCGTCATGGCGGACGACCGATTGGGAGCTTCGAGGTGGACGATGTCATGAACGCAGACAAGTCTACAGAAAACGGTGGTCATGGCGACACACCGCCAGCGAAACGTGAAGTCATTCGGAAAATTAAGCAGAGCCCAGTCCACGCATTATTTATGGACTGCACGCATGATAACGAAACGCCAGCACAGAAGCGTGACGCTCGAGATACGCTCCCCAGTGCGGCTTTGGTCGCAATGTGCGCTTGCGCCACGGGGAGTGTCATGGGTTTCGATGAGGTCTATCCAAAACTCATCGAATTGGTCCATGAGAAGAGGCCCTACTCTTCGCCCTACTCTACCGGAGGGACGGTCAAGGCTCAAGCAGGCGAGGGTGGAATTGGTGGCATTAAGAAAATTCTCAACCAGATCCACGTTTTGATGGGCAAAGATGAATATGATGAGACGTTTATTCACCACGATCGCGAATACATCACTGTTCATCGAGTAGATCCTCAGTCAAGGAAGGGCTACTTTCTCATTGCTCACACAGCCTTTCCAGGGTATGGCAGCGGAAACGGTGAATTTGGCCCGACTCATCTTCCTGGCACGAAAGCGAAACTACTCGGGAGCTGGATGCTAGAAGTTGATACCAGCGATGGGGTAAAGGCTGCTGCTATCAATGACAAAACCGCCTTGCGAGGCTTACCCAGTCAAACCAAAGAACTGCAAGCCATCATGGTGGAATCTGTTGGTGATTCAACAACCATCACCATCCCGGAAAAATTCCCTCCCGGCAGCATCGCTCTCTTTGAGACCTGGATTCCAAGCGCAGAGCATGCCGATGGCCTTGACAAATTCGTCACTAGTGGTGCTCGAGCCGCTTTCAGGGACGTTAACCTTACAGATCTTAACTTTATCCTGTATAGGTGCGATCCAGAGGAGAAGGATGCGAGCGACGGTAAAGATGGTGTATACAATATCCCTGGCTATGGACCTCTCGTGTATGCCGGTCTGCAGGGTTGGTGGAGTGTTCTGCGTGATGTCGTGCAAGACAACAACCTTGGTCATCCTATCTGCCAGCATCTCAGGGACGGACAGTGGGCATTGGACTATTGCGTCGGACGGCTTGAACGAATCTCTCAAAAGAAGGAATACCACCGCATCCAAGGTCCAGCCAAATGGCTAAAAGAACGGCTCGACGCCATTCGCAAGATTCCAAGTTTTCTGCTTCCCCGATACTTCGCTATGGTAATCCAGACTGCTTACAACACGGCTTCTGACCGTGGAATCGAGTTGATGAACGATAATGTTCATACGGGCCAGGCCTTCCTTCGTAGTTTGTCTCTTGTTAGCGTGCAAGTTACTGGGTTCATCAACAGTGCGTCGCTTTGGCCTGAGAAGAGCGTTCCTAGCATGGCAGCTGGTCTTCCTCACTTTGCCTACGACTGGGCCAGATGCTGGGGTCGAGACATCTGCATCTCTGCACGTGGCCTCTATATGGGCACTGGTCGATATGCTGACGCCAAGGAGCACATCCTTGCATTTGCGAGCGTCCTTAAACACGGCATGATACCAAATCTCCTGAGTGGAGGAAAGCTGCCTCGTTACAATTCTAGAGACTCCATTTGGTGGTTCCTCCAAAACATTCAAGATTACACCAAAATCGTCCCAGATGGTTTGGATATCCTACAGGAGAAAGTGAAGAGACGCTTCCTTCCATACGATGACACGTGGTTTACGCACACCGACAAGCGGGCTTACTCAAAGACATCTACAATCGAAGATATCATTCAGGAGGCCTTGCAGCGACACGCATCTGGTATGGACTTCAGGGAATATAATGCTGGACCTGATCTCGACAGTCAGATGAAGCCGGAGGGGTTTAACATAAAGGTTTGGACTGACTGGGACACCGGGATGATCTTCGGTGGCAATCAATTCAATTGCGGTACTTGGATGGACAAGATGGGCGAGAGTGAGAAAGCTGGTAATAAGGGTGTCCCTGGGACACCCAGAGACGGTGCCGCGGTCGAGATTACCGGCATGCTATATAGCGCCCTTATCTGGGTAGACAAACTTTGGGAAGACGGCAACTACAAGTATGATGGCATCAGCCTTGACGACAACAGCAAAGCCATCAGCTTCAAAGACTGGGCTGGGAAGATCAAGGATAACTTTGAGCGGTGCTACTATGTTCCTCGGGATCCGAAAAATGACCACAGCTACGACGTAAACTCGAAGATCGTCAACAGGCGAGGCATCTACAAAGACCTCTACCGGTCCGGCAAAGAGTACGAGGACTACCAGCTTCGGCCGAATTTCCCTGTAGCTATGACAGTAGCACCAGATCTCTTCAACCCTGAGCATGCGCTTTATGCTCTGTCCACGGCCGATAAAATCCTTCTAGGACCACAGGGCATGGCAACACTTGATCCATCTGATCTCAACTACCGACCATACTACAATAATGCTGAGGACTCGACGGATTTCCACACGTCCAAGGGCAGGAACTACCACCAGGGTCCAGAATGGCTGTGGCCTACAGGTTTCTTCCTCCGTGCTCTACTTAAGTTCGATCTCATGAGGCGCAAGACGCCAGAAGAGAGGGTCGAGAGCTACCAACAAGTAACGAGACGGCTAGCAGGTTGCATGAAAGCTATCCGGGAGAGCCCGTGGGCGGGCCTGACCGAGCTTACGAACAAAGATGGCTCCTTCTGTGGAGATTCGGTGAGTGCACTGCGTCGTTGCCCGAGCTAGTGTGTGCATGCTAACATTGCTTCCTAGTGCCCGACCCAATCCTGGTCTGCTAGCTGCATCATCGACCTCTTCCAGGACGCTCATGAGTACGAGTTTGAAGAGACGGAGTGAGCTGTATGACTGATGACGCAGCGGCGCTATAACCTTCATGTGTATACGATTTGTGTGTTTCTGTGGGAGTAGCTGGGATGAGTGAGGTGGGCTGTTAAATCCTCACCTGTTGCGCATGGCGAATTTGAATGGCTGTAGAGTAGATATCCTATGAGTAGATACCCTAAGAAGCGGATAGGTTTAATACCGCTACCTGTCGTCTTTCTACGCCACTTGAATATTAACCTTGCTGCTGCGTAGATGAACAACGCACCGGCCGGTTGGACAAGAAGCTTTATTGAAATATTCATCAGCCGAGAAAGAGATTCGGGAACAAGATGGTTCCACCCATAGTCCAGACCCAGTCCGCCAATATAATTATCCTTTGTGAGAGCTCCACAAATGCAATAGCGTGGCTCGGGCGATGTATTTGCCAGCTGCTTGGCAAGAGTCGTAAAGACCATTTTCGAACAAACAAGCTCTCTACCGCTTCATGGTAGAAGAAGTCAGCTCTCCTCATCTGTAAGCTGACCATTATCCGTGGGATCAGAGAAGCTAGTGCCTGCAGACCAAGGAAACCTACGATGTGGGTACTCTGATAGCTTCTGGACGGAAATGAGAACTGATTGATCCGTTGGACTTCTTCGTATCTCCAATGATACCGCCACTTCGTCGTTTATAGGCTGAATTACTCGATCTCGAGGCTTGAGGCGGCCTATTTGACTAGCTACTATGACACCAGCTAGTGTCGTTCGTCTAATCGTTCTTGTATTCAAAATTTGGAGGTTTTGAGTGACCCAAGGCATAGCCTTTTTAACGTCAACTATGATGTCCCCGTGAACCTTTCCGCATCTTGAAAACAACAGTACTGCAAAGTGGTATCCACATGTATGATCGAATAAGATTGCCACTGGTTGGTCGTGAACCTCTTGCTCAAAGCGCAAGTTGAAAGCTTGCGGATTGGAAACTGACTGTTGGTGGATATATCTCATGAACCCGAAAGCCAAATTCTACTGAAGGAAGCGTGACTACGCACTTTAACACTTTGTTGGAGTCATAATTCCAGGTAACCCCTTTGTCCTCGGGAAAGGGAACAATAATTTGCTTGAAACTAAAGCCATTCTCGGTTGCTCTGGGGTTTAGTACGGTTATCCCGAAGATAGAAATTATCACCACCATAATCGCTTTGCTGCTTCAAGGTAATACCGATGAAATAGTTTGGCGCTTTTGACAGCTGACAGTTGAGCATAGCTATGGCGTTCGTGCTCCGAATTGAGTCATCCGGGCGCCTGTATGCCTGCTCGGTTCCATAGGGGTCGAAAATGCCATGTAAGGACGTTTCCGGGAAGGCTAACTTCAAATTTCCATCAGCTGGTGTGTAGAGAAGCGGCAAAGTGATCTGCACTCCCTTATTGGTAATTGAGTACGGATTGCCGTCTTTTGTCGGAACATGATCGACTTCTCCGGAAGTGGAAAAATCTCGAGGAGATGAGGCTAGCAATCCCGTCTTGACACGTTTTGATGCCTTCCATGCAAAAAGGGAATGATCATCTGAACGTTTCATGATCTCCTCTTGAAGTCTGAAAAAGGCCTTTTGGTTCTCCCCATATAGCAGAGGCATGTTGACTCCGAAAAGACCCATCAAGCAATATGCTTCATCCTCGACTCTTGTAGTCATCCGTCTGGAAGCCCAAAACATCCTCTTCGCTACACTGTAGTCATCAAAGTTATTCATCATTCCCTTCAAAAGAACTGTAACACCAACACCGGTAACGTCGGAGATAATCTCGGCCAAGTCGGTTTTCGTTCCAATTTCCACCCAGTCAGAGTCATAAAAGACCACGTCTGAGGGGGCGACCAACTCTTGCAACGTCCACCCCCGGGTAAACCATCGGCTGTTTCTAATCGCTGACTGGAGGTATGTTAGGTCTGGTTTGATGTCAACATCGGCGAGGTAGGCATAGCAAACTTCGGCCCCTCGATACCAACAGAACATTGAATTGATAGCTTCGGACAGTTCGGCGCTGCTAGTTTTGTCGATGCAGCAGGTGTCGACCCAGATATAGCGGTAGCCGTCAGAAACAGCCTGGTTACGGCAGCCGATGATTTTCTTGCATCCACGTAGTTTAGGTGCGTCCCCCCCTACCAGATCCTGAAAGGAAACCTCTTCTTTGCCCCAGGTATGGGAAAGGATTGCGTATGGAGGTATGTTAGAGCCATGGAATTCTTCAAGTCTCATCAATTCAGTGTTTAGAAGCCGCATTGTGGATGATGACTTTCCCTCTCGATTTACGTACGAGGGGGATATAATACTCAGAATCAACGACTAACGCTGTGATGCCGCATAATGTTGGGTGCTTTTGTACTCGAGACGGTGGATAGCGCCACATGTCGCGAAGTTAGTCACAGGTTATCTCAGTAAGCGACTCAGACAGCACCTAGCCCGCGCGCTACGTTTTTTATGATTTTAACTAGTAACGCAGGCTTGTCCTGCCATCTAAGGGCCTATGGTGCGAGTTTTGGTGAGGCTCGACTGAAATTTTTATAATTTTACATACAGTGCATTGCACGACCAGCTTCCACCTAACAGTAAAAACAACGCTTTCACCCAATATCTCAGTTACGCTCTCGCCATCTCCACGTATGTATATATGTATATTCCGCCATCTCCACAAGGGTGTGGCCGGTGCGGGTCGGCCACCCTCCCTGCTTGTGGTGGCGATATTCAGTGCCAAATCACTCTGATTACCGTTAGATATTACTCCAAGTATGCTGTCGCAGCTCGATCGTTCTGCACTCGCACTAGTTTTACAGTCTGAAATTGTCGCTATAGAACAAAAACACAGGTTTTCAGAGCCCTTGCTAGTCCTATTTATTAAATGATTTCTCCTTAGCTACGCTAAAGAGAGTTACGAGAATGTAACCCTCAATATAAAGTCGTTTCAGACTCCCACTTATTCAGAGTTTTAAGCGATGACTCTGTGTGAGGATGCTGAGGGCCAAGAATCTGTTTCCGTAGCTGGAAGCATTTTTTTATTAGTAAAATGGCCTCTTTATTATGGCTTTGGGACTTTAATGTATGTGCGAGGTTGTTCATGCTGGTCAGCATGTCTGGATGCTCCTCCCCAAGCACTTCTTTCTCGTCTCCATCACTTGCACCTCTAGCTCTTCGGCCTCCTTCCACCGCCCTTGATCCTTATACGTTAATGCCAGATTGCCCATGCTGGCTAGCGTGTCTGGATGCTCCTCCCCAAGTACCCTCTTTCTTGTCTCCGCCGTTTGCACCTCTAGCTCTTCGGCCTCCTTCCACCGCCCTTAGTTCCCGTACGTCGACGCTAGGTTATTTATGCTGGTTAGTGTATCTAGGTGCTCCTCCCCAAGCACCCTCTTTCTCGTCTTCATCACTTGCACCTCCAGCTCTTCGGCCTTCTTCCACCGCCCTTGATCCTTATACGTTAATGCCAGGTTGCCCATGCTGGCCAGCGTGTCTGGATGCTTCTCCCTAAGCACCCTCTTTCTCGTCTCCGTCGCTTGCACCTCTAGCTCCTCGGCATCCCTCCACCGCCCTTGATTCCCGTACGTCAACGCTAGGTTGTTCATGCTTGTTAGCGTATCTAAATGCCCCTCCCTAAGCACCCTCTTTCTCGTCTCCATTACTTGTACCTCCAGCTCTTCGGCCTCTTTCTACCGCCCTTAATTCCTATACGTCGACGCCAGGTTATCCATGCTAGTTAGCGTGTCTGGATGCTCCTCTCCAAGCACCCTCTTTCTCGTCTCTATTACTTGTACCACTAGCTCTTCGGCCTCCTTCCATCGCCCTTAATTCCTGTACGTTAACGCCAGGTTAGCTATGCTAGTCAGCATGTCTGGATGCTCCTCCCCAAGCACCCTCTTTCTCGTCTCTATCACTTGCACCTCTAGCTCTTCGGCCTCCTTCCATCGGCCTTGGTTCCTGTATATTGAGGCCAGGTTATTTATACTGGTTAGTGTGGAAGGATGCTCCTCCCTAAGTACCCTCTTTCTCGTCTCCATCACTTGTACTCCTAGCTCTTCGGCCTCCTTCCACCGCCCCCAACCCCCGTACGTTAACGCTAGGTTGTTTATACTAGTTAGCGTATCTGGATGCTCCTCCCCAAGCACCCTCTTTCTTATCTCCATCACTTGCACATTCAGCTCTTTGGCCTCCTTCCACCGCCGTTGATTCTAGTACGTTAACGCTAGGTTGTTCATGCTGGTTAGCGTGTCTCGATGTTTCTTTCCAAGTACCCTCTTTCTCGTCTCCATTACTTGCATGTTTAGCTCTTCAGCCTTCTTCCACCGCCCTTGGTTCCAGTACGTTAACGCTAGGTTATTCATGCTGGTTAGCGTGTCTCGATGTTTCTTTCCAAGTACCCTCCTTCTCGTCTCCATTACTTGCATGTTTAGCTCTTCAGCCTCCTTCCACCGCCCCTTGATTCCAGTACGTCGATGCCAGGTTAGCCACGGCTGGTCAGCGTGGAAGGATGCTCCTCCCCAAGCACCCTCTTTCTTATCCCTATCGCTTGCACGTTCAGCTCTTCGGCCTCCTTCCACCGCCCTTGATTCCAGTACGTTAACGCCAGGTTGGCCATACTAGTCAGTGTGGAAGGATGCTCCTCCCCAAGTACCCTCTTTCTCATCTCCATCGCTTGCACGTTTAGCTCTTCAGCCTCCTTCCACCGCCCTTGATTCCAGTACGTCGACGCCAGGTTGACCATGCTGGTTAGCGTGGAAGGATGCTCCTCCCCAAGCACCCTCAAATTCACTTGCACCTGCAGCTTTTCAGCCTTGTGAGGTTGAGGTTTGTGACTTGCTATCTGAAGTTTTATTGCTGGCATGGTTGCGGTTGATCTAACCGATCCGCTATCACCATTACTTATGCCAGCTTCGGAGAAAACGGCCGGGGCCTGTTGGGAAAATACTAAGGAACGTGTGCCCCCGAGGGAAGTAAGTGGTGTGGCGCCTGAACTATTTGAAGAGTGAGGATATGGAGGGAGCCACTGCAATATCGGTCCTGCCCTATTAGATCCAATAAACATGGACAGTGTGTCCAACAGCCAGCGTCGCTGCCAGCGACGCTGCCAAGAAGCTGATAACATAAGCAGCCAGCGAGCGGTCTTTATTTTTAGAGTCAGCGAGCGATGAAGTCACAGCGCGCTATCAGCTCGCTGCCTTGGTGGTAAGGTAAGGAAGATTTTTTGGTGTCTTGAAGCTTTTTGTAGATTATAAGGATATTTGGTTGATATTTGGAGGATTAGCTATACGCCAAGCAGTGAGAAACCCCTGGGAAACTCTCGCTTACCTATAGTAAATATAGCATTTTCCCCGATTTCTCTATGCACGCGTGAGGGTCCTCTACCCAATATCCCATTAAAAGTTGACTACTACTATGTAAAGAACCTTACTTTTTACGCGTTAACCAGGCAGTAGAGCTTCTTCTTCTACTTCTTCTTCATTGTCTCTGCAATCTACGCGTTAATTAAGCTCTTTAATATCTAGGCTTTGTTAATTAGCTGCTTCCTCTCCCCTTTTAATTAACGATGATACCGAATTAGGTAATTAAAACAATCCTTCCTCTGTTGGTATATTATAAAAGCCTCCTCCAGCTGATTAGAACTACGGCTGTATCTTTTCTATTGACTAGGACAATCTCTACCTATAAAAGCATGGCAAGCTTACTGGTAAATATGGATACTGGGTTCTTTATAAGCAATTAATATCTAGCAAAGCTTTAATATTAGCTATTTAGCAGTATAGAGCAGACCTTTTTTAGAACGGTCCTATGGGTATAAAGAGACTCTGGCTGTGTAGAATCTGCCACCTAGCTTAGAAACCAAGTTCTTTACTTATAATTAACGGCAACGATTATATTATTGGCTATTTAAGATTAAAGTATAACATTAATGTAGGCCTTAGAAGCCATAAGAGCAATATATAATTGCTAATTCCGTTAAGCCCGTTTAAAGAAGCCGCTTAAGCTTTATCTGCTTTAGGAGGTGGCTATAAACGCTAGCCGTTTTAGGCAGCTGGCTATATTTAAGCATATGTTAATTGGACAATCCTATAGGATATTACCTTCTATTAAGCCACCAGTGCTTATACGCGCGCTCTGCTTATATTTAATCATCCTTAGATACAGGAGTGTCTTATAAAGGCGCCCACGTCATTAAGCGATTGGATTAAAGCCTTATTTAAATAGCGACATATTGGTATTAAAGACCTCCTTTTTACCGCGCTTAGTAAAATCTACCTTAGCTATGACATCTAGACGTCTATAAATGAAATGTCACTACTTAGTATAGTGGCTTATTTTATTGATAAAGACGGTAAGCTTTAATTAGTGCTTTTAGGGCTTTTATAATTGCGAGGATTACATACTGCTAAGAATATTGCGACGGCTTTGGCAGAGGTAATTAAAAAGTATTAATTTAATTATAAGCTTGGTTGCTTAATAACCGATAATGCTTATAATAATAACAACCTCTATAATTACCTCTTATAAAGCCTCTTAGTGCCTAAAAAGGAACGGCTTTGGTGCGTTGGTTATATTATTAACCTTGTTATTAAGGCCCTAATATATAGCAAAGGTGTAAGCAAGCTTAAACGCCTTTTAATTGGTGCAAGCGACCAAGCCAAATTTAACCTTATGCGGCAGAAAGGCTTCGTGGGCAAGGTTTATAATATTGTTAAATACATCATGCGATTACTAAGACGTCGCGAGGACTTTATTAAGAATTAGCTTAATGCCTGCATAGAGGACGAGCTATTTAATTACACAAAGCTTCTGCTTATTAAGGACGGAGGCGTTTGGTGGAATTCCACCTACTTTATGCTCTGCCGTGTATTACTTCTTCATAAGGCAATTAATAAATATCTACTTGCTTAGAGGAGGCTAGCTAATAATAGCTACGATCTAACGCAGGACTCGCTTACTAATGATGATTGGAAGCAGGTAGAGCAGCTTATTAAGATTTTAAAGCCTTTTATATTAGCCACCAAGCGTATAAAAGGCGACGCTAATAGCCCTAGTGTTAAAGGCTTATATAGCGCTCTATAGGAGTTAATTACTAATATAAAGCTCCTTTATTAAATTCTTCAGCGAACTTAGTAGAGCCTTAAGAACGAAAGCGACTCCTTCCTTAAATTGGGCGTTAATATGGCTATCCAAAAGATGAACAAATATTTCGACAAAATAAAGGATAAGAGCCCTTACTACTTTGCCGTAGTAATTCTTTATCCGTTACTTAAACGAGCCTACTTTCGCGATAAATAGAAATGGTGGCCTTAATAGTGGAAGCATGCTGAGCGGTGTATAGAAACCATATTTGCTGACTATATTAATAATTAAGAAGATGAGGAAGATAAGGAACTACTCATGCTGAGCGGTGTATAGAAACCATATTTGCTGACTATATTAATAATTAAGAAGATGAGGAAGATAAGGAACTAGTTAAGCTGTAATATAGGAAGGTTCCTTATAAATCCAACGACGATTTAGCTGATGAATATGCGCAGTCGTTAATTATAGACAAAAGCCTTACTTCCTCTAGGCGCAGTTAAAAGCGTATTAAGCTCGCTAGTAAGCTTAATCGCTACTATAACGTAGGCCTTAAGCTTATTAAGATCCGTACTGACGATGGCGATAAGGTAAATGATGTTATTCCTAACCCTCTTACCTAGTGGCTTAAAGTCGGTTAAATTCTCTATCTAACGCTTGCTAAGATTACTCTTAATATATTTTCTATACTAGCTATAAGCTCTATATGCGAACGAGTCTTTAGTTAAGCTAAAAAGATCGTTACTAATAAGCGCAATAGACTGTCAGCCGATATAATTGAAGTAGATTAATGTTAGAAATGGTGGCTGCTTAAAGGCCTTTTATTAAGCAGTTTGATTAACTGCATTAACACTAACGGAGCCTTAACTGCGCCCTAGTTAATGAGCTTTAATATTAATCTTATTGGCTATAAGCTAAATGCGGAGGCAGAAATACTGGCTTGGTAAGCTTCTTTTACTAAAGCCTTACTAAATTAAATTCTGACACAAAAATAGAGCCTCTAGAGCCCTTACTACCTTCCTTATTACCTACCTTATTTGAGCCTCTGTACGCGCTAAGCGGTTTCCACTATATTTTATACACTGTACTAAATAAATTAAGGAGGATTTTTAATTGGGCAACGTTAATATTGTATATATAGAGGTTCTGCCAAAATTCCAATATAAAACACTATTAAATCCCTACAATTTGCCTAATTAGGAAATTAGGCTGACAGCGAACAGCGAGCCTGCCTATTTTGGTGCAGCGAACAGCGAGCGATTTGACTGGTGGCCCTAGCTCTCGCTCGCTGCCAAGAAGCTCGCTGGGCGCTGGCTGTTGGACACACTGAACATGGAGGACTCAGAAGGGTCAATTTTCGGAAGGGTAAATCCAGGTTTGTAAGTTACGCCGGGGTAGTTTACGTCATTCAGGTTGGTCTTCGTGTTAGGGTGTGTGAAAAACTCATGTATTAGGTCCACCTTTTGCTCGATACCATGATGATCTCGCTGAGAGTCAATAGCATTCTCAACATAAGCTTTAGGATGATTTTCCTCAGCAATGGTAGTCGGACTCCCATAGCCTCTTTTGAGTCGTGTTTTCTTCATTGGTTCTAGTGGATCTCGACGCTTCTGCTTTGGAGTATGTCTCACGTTCCTAACAGGCGGCGTTTGGGGAAGTGGAAGGTGAGTCAGTCGGATGTTTTTAAAACAAAGTCTTTCCTTCCGAGCGACCTTATAGAAATGGACGCCAACGCTCTGATCATCCCATGTATCTATTCTTTTTCTTTTCTGAGGGGAAAGGGTTCTTATTGAGTTGTCGTGGTCCTCGAACGACCGATCAAGGGTATCATCTCGGTAGGGCAATGGAAGCCGAGTGCGTGCATCTTCGAAGCATATATTACATTTGGTACTACAAATAAGCGACTGTGCTTTTGGAGGCGATATCGGTGATAGCTTACCATTGCTTCCCGCCATCCGACAAAGTAAAGGCAGAGCTTCGACAGCCTGGTCTTGGGCATCGCTCATTTCCGCTAAATGCATGGGAATACCGGCCGATGATGAATGCCATGGTTAAGCTCATGCCTGGTCTCAGGCCATCAAAGCTGGACTTTGAGATGACTCCCGAACTGTCCAAGGGATCAAATAACTCATACTCCCCGGCGGCGACTTTAGCATGGCCAGGTCCCGTTGAGAAATGTGCTAGTATTATACCTTCGATTTTCTGCTACCTGTTCAGTATAACGTAACAGACGTGAAGAGTTAGTCATACAAGCCAATCGAATTCCGAGGGAATAGGAAAAACTCTTCCTAAAGCGTCTTCGAATTTCACTGGGGCTTGGAACCAGGTATAACGCAAAGCCGGAGTTGGGGACTCTTGCATTTTGACCAAGAAACTAACAACTCTAGCATTTGATTGCCATATCCTAGCCACTTGCTCGACCAGCGTTTTTAGCTGCGGAATTACTTCGCTTGTTACTCTTTAGTACACCGGAAAATGCTGCGGGATAGGATGTTAACCTTGTTATTACTGTAGCAATCTTTTCCAAGGTCGACTGTATACTCTGCGTAATCTTACCAGTCGCTTCAGTACTCTCACGAACCTTAACAAGGCCCGTTTGGGTCCTTTCGACCCTTTCGCCTGTCACATATGTGGAAGATCTGTGCAAATGTCAGTTGGTTTAATCATGTGATTTGAGGAAGGAAAAGAAACTAACAACGCCTCAGTAAGCAGTCTCATATTCAGGCTCCCGACATGCGCTATAACATACGCTCGCAAATTGCGCACTTCATCATCCATAGTGAACCCCCACCGCAGCTTCTGAGTCCATATCCTCACCTTGGAATTCCCAGGCTGGCCAGTCAGACTCTCAAACTTCTTAAGCTTGCCCGCGAATTCGTCCAGAACATGCGTACACATAAGTGCAGCGACCCTGATACTCACAACATATAACTGCCTTTCTAGTGGAGCTTCTAAGTGCTCAATTTTATCCAAAGCTCGCTGGAGGCTGTGCAGCTCTTGCATCAGCTCTTGATATTCAGATCGCGCTGAGGTGCGGAGAATCGCGATGATGTCTTTGATAAGCTTGCCGGCGGCGATGAAGTCGCCGACTGCGAAACCAAATGACATGATGATCGGTGAGAAGACATATACTGCAATGGCACGACGGGTTTGTGAAAGGTGATGGATGGAAAAGGCTGGCAGGCATCAGGATTGAGATTGAAGGTTGTGGCGTCAGAATAGGCAGCCACATGATGCAGCCCTTGCCGATCTGTGCGGGGTCAGGCTGAAGCCAATACTTTCATCTTCGACTCAAGATGTATTAGACAACTTGCGCAGTCGGGGCAGGGGTCGCCTCCTAGTTTCTTACACCTCAATACTATGGCGTTCTTTCATAATCAACTAGGCCCTATATAGAAGGCTCGGCGCAGTACGCAAAGCCTTGTCGAATTTGACGTTTTGTAACCGTCGGTAAAGAGGCGTTCTATATGCGGCTTAGTAGGCTAGTAAGCAGTCCTGCAGATTCTGAAGATCCTGCCGAGCTCTGCCGAATAACCTCATATCGCTCCTGCCTACCAGTCTTATTGCCATGGATTTTGACGACAACGACGGCGCCGAATTTAATGCAGCTGCTAGAGCCATCCTCGCTATAACTTCTGCCACATAACTGGTATACTGCTCATCCAATTACCGCTTTTTGTGTCCTCTAGTAACCAAGTAAAAACTGATGAACCAAATGGTGTCAGTAAGGACAGCTGACAATACATTTTGGTAAGCTCAAATTTGGTTTAGAAAAGCTGACGATCTTCTGCAGAGCTACAGACAAATCTTCCTTATATACACCACCTCCAACAAACTTAACTCCCACGCATATCGTTCTTACTACCCCTTTCTACCTCCCAGGAGGCTCCAATACCTCCTGAGAGACCCGAATACAGCACGCCTGCCTTTAGGGCATCTTAAAAGCGTGTATAATAGGGAGTCGGGAGTTGAACAGGAAGCCGACGGCCACGATTGTATATATCGGCAGCAAAGGTTGAGCTTCTGCAGGGCTTACTTCCGAGCCTTCTGCTGAACGCCTTTCAGAAAAAATATGCGCCTTACCTAATAAAATACGCCTTACCCGATCCTAGCGTTCGGCTTAAATAAGCCGATTTTAGCTGATCTAAAGGACGGGTAAATACGAGCTCGTCGCGCCACCAATTTGGGCTGCATTAGCTGTATTTTATAAAGGTAGGGGGTCCTTGAAGCTGGCGCCGGGGGCGTCTTCTTGGCGGGTGTATGTAGTCTAGTTTCCAGCTGCGCAAGTTGTCTATTAATGTGTTGGCCAACCTGGCGTCGATGTACAGGAATCAAGAACGGTAGAAGAAGACCGAAGAGCTGGACGTGCAAGTAATGGTACTTGCAGAGGAGCATCTGGACACGCTCACTAGCATAGCTAACCCCGCATTTACGTTAAAGTCCTAAAGCCGTAATTGTGAGGGCTCGGTCGATTTGGGCTGAATCAGTTGGTAGCTTATATGCAAGAATTCCGAACCAAAGAAGAAGAAAAGAAAAGGTAAAGGGGGTTGCGAAATATACTCCTTGCCAAGAATTAGAGTGCGGCAGAATATAGCAGAACTTGGCGATAAGCGTCACGGCGCCGTAACAGTAATAAGACTATTTCACTAATATAAGAATACTTCTAGCTATACAAATAGATCCTTAGTCCTTAGTGACGATGGTACTGGAGGAGTCCTCCACATGCGTTTCCTGCTTACATAAGCAGAGTCCCTTCCTGTTCGGTCTCCGCAGCAACTACTTCGGTATCCGTAGTAGTCACCCCGGACCCCGTAGATATAGGCCTATATCAAGGCCTATATTCCTCATAGTTAGATTCCATAGATTCATTTATTTAATATCCTCAGATCCAGTTCATCAGGTTATGAGCACTCGTTGCTACTAAGCTGCGACGTTAGAAGATTGACACCTTACCATAGGTTGTATAAAGGGTTACTACACCCGTGCTAAGTCATATCTTACTGTTCTATATTTAACGCCTTACTAAAGGCCGCATTAAAGGTAACTACACCTGCGTATAAAGTTATTTCTTATTGTTAAATTTACGCGTTAAATTCGTTTGTTTACGCGTTAAAATTATTTATTTACGCGTTGCCATGGGTAAAGACTATCCAGGCATTTAACGCCTCAAGAAAGATGGTTTAAATTAGACCCAATATTAGACGCAGCTTAGCACGTACCTACGTGGTAAGGGCCTTCTGCACATTATTTGGGAAGATACGGGCCCACCCCTCTACCCAAAGCTCTAGGAAGAAAAACCTATAATATCTATTAATCGAGTACTAAAGGACGCTAAAAAGGAGGAGCGAGACAAGATCCTTAAGAGGTCTTAAATTATTGCGGATATTAATGACTTAATTCGCTTAGCTAATAAGGCACTCTCTGACAAGTATAATAAGGAGTTTAAACAGTATAACAAGGACGACGGCAAAGTCTATTTAGTCATCCTTAGTATAATTAATAATGAGATCCTTACTGCCTTAGAGCATAAGCAGTTGGCGAAGGACTGTATTAATCACCTTAAGCAGTCATTTGAGGCCCGTGGCTTAATCTATAAGGCCAACATTTTTTTTAAATTTTTTTTTTATATCCGATTGTATTATACTACGTACAATACTGCGCATGCAGCCTCTAGGCTATGGCGCTATAGTTCTATATACATAAATCCTTTCTAGGCAGCTTAACATATACTAGTAGCTATATCCTAGTAGTTTATAAACCCCTAAGGGTTTATAGCTCCTTAGTAAAATACTAAGTTACTATAACTACTAGGGAATGAGAAAACGGTAGGAAAAACCAGAGGAAATCCTAACACCTATCCCTATCCTTTTGCAATTTATTTCTGTCCTTTTGCTCTCTACTGTCCTTTTACTAAGAGCCTAGTAGGAGTTACCTCCTTCTAGAATCCTATTTATTTTATCTCTTCTTCTATAGAACCTTCTACGCTAGTACTATGCATATACTAGTTTAGCTNCTCTAAGATTCTCACAGTCTTTACTATTAGCAAAGTGTTTTTCCTTACAATTAATGCAAAGAGGGGTAGTGTGCTCGCAAGGCCTNCCTNATATTAAACAGGTAGGANAGCAGTGGTCTTTAGATAAATNTGCAGCCGCACAGAATCTACAGGCTCTAGTAGAGCATCTATCTCCTATATGGCCAAATTTTTGGCAGCTAGTGCACTGCGTAGTAGGAGAGACTTCGAGGTATTTTACTACCTTAGTAGCTGTACCTGCAATTGATATCTCTTTTTACTTAAGGATTTCTTGTCTTTTTTCTTCGTTCTCTATAGTAAAAACTATAAAGCTAAATCTGGTCTGTAGATTGTGTCTTTTTTCGCTAAATGAGATCCATCTAGGTAGTCCTTGTATCCTTATAGGATTAAAGGTCTCAATCTCTTCTTTTAGAAGCTTAGAGCCTCCTTCTCCTAGGAAAGGTAGGGTAGGAACCCCATGGGCTATAATTTGAACCCATGGTTCTAGTTTTTGTTCTCTTTAAAAGGTAAAGCAGTTATGCCAGATCTTCTTATATTTAACTAGGAAATCTGCATTATACTCTTCTGTAGTCGTAAGGAGAATATTTTATTTTCCTTTAGTTCTAGCTATAGACGCTAGAACTAGCTTTTTTACTTGCAGTTTTAATGCAAATAGTTAATTAACTTTATTTCGTATAGAGAAGGTATCTAGAGATTGGTCCTTTTCGTCTGTAATTAGGACTAGCTTCCTTTCTTATAGCTGCTTTTTCTTACTTCTAGTAGAAGTAGAACCCCTACTAGAAGAAGAAGGGGTAGAAGGTAGTGGTGGTAATGGTAAGGAGGGTGGGGAGGACGAAAAAGAAGGGAGGTCCTTCTTTAGTCTCTCTGCGTAAGTATTTTTAGTAGAAGCTACCTCCTTACGGAGAGCTTTTACTTCTTTTACTAGTCCTTCTAGGACCTCTTTTGCCTCTTCTTCTTCTTCTTCTTTTGCAAAGGGGTTTTTTCCTATTAGGATATTGTGTGTATAGTCCACTAGCTGTCCAACTTGTTCTTCTTNTTCTTCTCCTTCTAGCCCTCTATAGGCCTGGATTAGGCTTCTTAAAGCCTNGTGTAGATGTTCTTCCGGAGAAAGGGAAGATGGAGGTGTTACGGCACTGGCAGAACCTGGCAGAACTTGGCAGAACTTGGTTAGCAGAACTTGGCAGAACTTAGTTGGCAGAACTTGGTAGAACTTTGCGGTTACGTGACTAGAAGACCGTATAAAAAGAACCCTACTTTAACTAGCGCTACTCTTCTTCTCCTTTCCTTTCTCTAGCTTTAGATTCTCGTTTATAAACTACTAATTATATAGGCTTGTGCGTCCCTCTTGCCGTACTCGTGCCTTAATTAACTAAGTTGCTAATATTATTTAAAGCTTAACTACCCTTTCTTCCTAAGAAGGAACTTAAATATATCTACGGACTACAAACTAGAATAGAATATAGAATTAGACCTAAAGAATATTACTAGAACTAGAAGAATAGAAAAGAATAATAAGACCTATAGAATATATATAGACCAGAACCCCTACAGAATCCTATTAGAGGTTACCCTAATAACTATACCATAATGCTAAGAAATATAGCAGCCGGTAAAGCAGCCATAGGACCCTTAAATACCTCCGATAGTGAAACAGTAACTAACTTAAACTCCTAAGCGGAGCTCGTAGCAGCTAATGCCAAAATTAAACGACTTTAAGAGCTGCTTAAAGCTAGAGAACCCCCTACGCCTAGTAAGGAATTATTAGATACCTAAAGACTTGCTATAGTCCTTAAGGCTCTAGCCTAACGTACAGTATTAGTATTATCGCGGTCCGTAAAGGTTGCGGACCCCCTATTACTTATAGACGGAACCAACCCTATATTTAATAATTAGAAGCTTTAATTATAGGACAAGCTTAAAGTCAATACAGACTACTTCCCTACTACTTAGGCTAAAATGGCCTACGTCTTCGGCCGTACTGGTGGGGACGTATAGACGTACCTACGTCTACGGTACGCATAGGACTCGGTAAAGCCCTTCCTCTCTAAAGAAGAAATAATCGTCTACCTGTCTTCTATTTATAAGGACCCCTTTAAAGTATAAAACGCCCGACTTAATTATTATTGGGAATAGGGCAAATTGCCGCCATATGCGGCAAATTGCCGTCACGTGAGGCAAGTTGCCGTCACGTGTTGCCGCGGTACTAGCGTGGTAAGGAACCTTAAGTTTCTTACCCTTCCCCTTTCTTGGAAGAAGATACAAGAATAATTATTATACTATCTACGAACCGTAGCTACGTGATATCCCCTTATGAGTCCAATACTAATTAGTGGTTAACTTCACAGTTATACTATAGAATAGCTAGGTATTTACTAAGAAGAGACGAGCCACTATACTAGTGCTACTTATGCTAAGGGAAGCTGTCTTTTAAGGTTAGAACTGGTCCTAAACCTTAAATAGAACTCTTCTATAAATCTAAGGATCTAAAGGCCAGAACTAGTCCTAAGCCTTCCCTAGATTACAGATTCTTGCGTCCATTATATAGAACAACACGCGTTATAAGTCTTCGCGATTTAAGGCCAGAACTGGTCCTAAGCCCTATAATTATAAATACACGTTACGAACGCGTACTAAACGACAATCCCTATACTACTAATATTCCCTTCCTCCGAAGATATAACTATAGCCACTTTAAATAACTAGAGAGACTTCTTACCACTAGGGGTAGCTATATACGCGAAACTTATTAAGAAAGATTAGGACGTATTTACCTTTAATATAACAACCTATACCGTAAAACAAGTTAACGGCTTTCTCTTATACCATATTCTATTCTACTAAGATAGCTACTACGCCAATTTATAGTTATAGGAATACTTTAGGGAGGATTTTATAGGATAGACCGCCGATACCTAGGCACTTAGTAATATTAATATTATTTAGGATTTTTAAGATTCCCTCTAAAGGAATAGGGTATATGTTGCTAAGGATAGTAACCTAATTACTAGTAATATTTACGCCGTTCTTATTAGTATAGAAGAACCAGTATGGACGAAAGCTAAGATTATATATTAACTACGGAAACCCAAAACCAACCTATATTCTTTAGAAGGCAACTTTAATTTAGAACGAAATCCCTAGAACGCTACTCTCCTACCTAGAGGTGCTCTACTACCTAGAGGTGCTCTTTCTCTACCTCTACTACCTCTAACTCCTCTATCCCAGCTAACTAATAAGCCTCTATCTTAAGAAGTCACGAATTTAATAAAGGTATATTTAGACGAAGAGAAGAAGTTTAAAGGAGAATTATATAATATGCTCGGAGTAAAACTATAGGTCTTTTATAACTGCTGTAATAAGGTTAAAATTTAACGCCACTAGTTCTATTATGCTTTCTCTATTATATTAAAGGGATAGGCGGCAATATTCTATTACGACTATATTATAGGTAAAAACTATAGCTTTAATATAATGCTTTAGCTTATTAGAGCCTATTTTGAAACTAATAAGAACCGCCAACTCTATATATCCAAATAGCGGGAAACTATATTTTAGAGAGTTATTGCTTCTAACCTAATAATAACTCGCCTAAAGTGCCTTTAACTACTCTTTAATAAACTTTAGAAAATCTAATATAGACTTATTAAAACTTACTAAAACAAAAACAGCCTAAGGGACCAGGTTATCTTAGTATACTATAGTGTTCCTAAGTGCAACTTAGCGCTATATAAACCTATAGACACATTTAAAGGAGTATATACTAAGCTACGCTCCGCTATAGGTACTATAATGTAAATATAAGAATTTTAACAGCTCTATACTAAAAGCCTTACCTAACTAAGCATTCCTAACTAACATAATTATAACTAGACTAATTAAATATATAGCGGCCGTAGTAGGGAATACGGCAAAGGGTATAATTAACGTTAACTATAAGGTAATTATAAAGGTCCTCGTAGAGGTTTATTTCGAAATAATTACTAGAAGAAGTACTACATTTATAAGAAGCCAAATTGCTAGTTAACTAGATACTCCCTTAATAAGCAAAAAGAGGCATATAACAAGTTCCGTTAGAGTATAAAAAATATTAGAAATTATAAAGTTACTACGGCCTACTTCTAAAGCTTTCTAGTTCAATATAAAGGCGTAGAAGACCTTAAGGGTAAGGTTAATGAGACCGAACAGCTCCTTATAGATATAGAAATTGAGGACTACTTACCTAACCAATACTTTACTAAGTATGGTAAGGTAAATAGTATATAAACTGTCGCTATTCTTAATAACCAATCTACGCTCTATTTTATTATAAAGTTAGATATCTTTAATAAGCCAAAGGAGAGCTCTACGTTTTCCTTTAACAATAAATACTCGGCAAACGTCTTTTATAGTATTATGCCGGATACTAGAGCCGCAGGAGTATCTATAGCAGAAGAACCTTAAGTTTAAGCCCTTTAGTAGCTTAATAGCTCTATTTAGATTAACCATTTAACAGCAGGCTAATACACAATTCGTTTTAGTAAAGGTACTATAATCTCTCTTAGCATAATTAGGGTTCAAACCCCCTTAGGGTACATCACTTTTTATATTATTCCCACAAACACCCTATTTCTATTTTGCATTAAAAATATAAATAAACTAGGTATTAAGCTTAATAACCTTAAGAATATACTCATATAGGGAGATAATTAGGTGCCTATTATACGTAAGTAGGGTCACCCTTAGCTGCTCCTTTAATAACCAGAAAAAAGTGTTGCTTAGAGCCATTTAACTAAGTTAGAGTTACGCTAACTACACCGTTGTTTTAGTCACCTATTAGTTTACCAATTACTTAGGGTTCTTCAGTAAGTAGGCTATAAAGTTAAGGTTAAGGTAATTAAGCATCTTATAAAATACTGCCACCACTACTAAATAAACTAAAGGTCCCCTGGCCGATTTAAGTTTACCCTTAAAGATAACTATAACTTTAACTTCTATATTATTGTTAATGTTATATACCTTAGCGGCAAGCCAGTACTCTAAGTTATTAACTTTTTAACCTTCTTCCAAGCCGTATAATTTTTAAAGGATATATTAGCTAGGAACGTATAGGATACCCTTTAGTTATACTAGATTAATGTCTACCTAGGACCCCCTAATTAAATCGTCTACAATATAGGAAAGAACTTCTTATCTATAGAGTTCCGATAATAAATAAAGGTAATAGCAATTAAGGTTAAGGAAGTCCCTATTAAGGCACATAATAGTATTAGAAAAGTAGAGCAATATTATATACCATTACGCCGCATATATAAGATTATCTCTTTAGAACTAAAGGACGCTAGCGAAGAACTTACCTTATAAATAGCTGTTAAAGCTATTAATAATTCCGCTGGCCTAGATGGACTTATACCTACATTACTAGTTTTTAGCGCCTACCCTTAAATAACTAACAATTCTCCACTATCTCCCTTTATTATGTAATAAGCTAAGGCTATTCGCAAAGTAATAAAAGAGGTACGATATCTATACGCTACGCGCTAGGTTAATAACGCACTAGGAATAAGAAATAGCCTAAATACCTTAACTACGCTTAATCTGCCACTCTAACCTAAAGTATAGGTATAGCGTAAAAAGGGAGGATGGTTAGGCCCATATAAACTTATTATAATTAATAGTTAAACTTATACTCTTTAGATGCCCTATAGACCTACTTAATTCCATTTAACCGTTATTAGGCCCTACTATAAAGATAACAGTTCTAAGCCTTTATAGGATGCCCTAGAAGATACCCTAGAAGATGCCCTAAAGGAGAACCACAATTAACATGCCCTAGAAGGCGACTGTAATCCTAATATAATTATAGTAGATGTGCCGCAACTATAACGCGGTAGAGGTCGCCTAAAGGGATCACGAAATCGCCAATATTTTATTAATTTTAAAGAGCAATTTATTACTGCTATAGAGAGTAGAGTTAAGTTATTAATGGCCTTTATAACAGCCAAAGAGAAGGCTAACTTTAAGCTCGCAAAACAGCTCTAAAAGGAAGGTCGTATTACAACCTTAGGAGCTCCTTTTTAAGCATCCAATAAGCAGGAGATTAACAGTCTTATTATAAGAGGAGTCTTTAAATTTAAGAAATATAACCCTACTAAGTTTAATAGAGTTCGCATCTTTAAGTTAAGAATGGTTAATGAGATTAAGGGTAAAGCTACTAACGCCCCATTTAAGAAATTAAGGCTTATTATCTAAGGTTATAACAATAATAATAAAGAGATAATTCTTATATAATCTCCTATAATTTAATAAGCTAGTCAGCAAGTTATTATTATATTAGCTCCCTCCTTAATAAAGAATGGAATAGCAGTTTATTTATAAGATATTACTTAAGCCTACACCTAATTAGAGATGTACCTTTAGCGCTTAATATTAGCATACCTTCCAGAGCAAATTCGCCACCAGTATCCTAAAGACACAATCATAGTTGTGTTTAAGCCATTATACGGAATTGCAGAGGTAGGAACTTATTAGTGGGCTATTTACAGCAAGCACTATAAAGAGAAGCTTTTAATAACTACTTCTACATTTAATCCCTACTTCCTTATTATAACTATAGGAACTCTATTTGGAATCATTAGTATATAAACTAATAATATAATTATCTTAGGAGACGACCAATTCTTAGCTCTTAAAAAAGATAAGCTAGTAAAGGCAAATCTTATAGTAAAGCTAAAGGAAAGACTTAATTTAATAACACCATTGCTCTTTAATAGATGTATCCTTTCCATAAATAAGGATTCTATTGCTTTACACTAGAAGGGTTAAGGCAAGAAGATCAACGTTATTAATATTAATTCTCTAAAATAAGGATATATAGAATAACGCACTTATAGGGCTTATGTTGCTTCTATCTGTTAACCTAAGGCTTCCTTTAATCTCTTTATTGCCGCCTAATACTAGGAACTAACTAAGGATAACGTTCTTGCTCTAAATAAGTGCCTTTTCTAGTAGATAAATCATCTCGACCAAGGGCTACTCTATATGCCTATTAATCTCCCCACCGCTAAGATCTTTATATTTATTAATAGATCATTTGCTAATAATAAAGATTTTAGCTCCTAGTTAGGATATAAGATTATTATTATAAACAAATCTACTAGAGAGAATAACTTTACAATTTATGGTAACCTTATCTATTAGAGCTTAACTAAGAGTAAACGCGTTACTTAAAGCGTTCTAGTATTAGAGATATATAGAATAGTTAGCGGAGTTAATATAGTAATTATAATTAAAACTACCCTTAAGATAATTACGGATTAACTTAAAATTCCCGCTATTTTTATAATTATATACACTAACTTATACTCCCTCTATAAGTATTTAGTTAAGCTTAGCACTATAAAGGAGAAGCGTCTTATAATCGATATTATAGTACTTTAGTAATCCTACAAGCGTTAAGAACTCTTTAAGATTTAATAGATTAATAGCTAAAATAACCTAGCAGATATAATAACGAAGGTAAACCTAAATAAGGCACTAGAGACATTTATTAATATAAATACTCTACATATATAAGTTAAAGGTTGGGTTAAGAGGGAAATTTAAAGAAGTTAAAATCTTATAGAACTTTAACCGCCAGTTAAAGTTGTCTAATTAGTTAGATTCTTGCTAAGAGCGCTGCGCCTAATTAATTTAGGTAGTAGTATAGAGTTCTACCGACGCCATTTATTAATCTAGCCAATTAGGATTTTCCATACCCGGCATAAAAAATCGCCATTAGCTCGCTTACTACTAGCGCCTTAGCGGCCCACTCGTCTTCGCGTTAACCCCCTAATACCCTTCCTCTTTTCCTTCTTCCCCTTAGCTTTATACTTTTATATAGTAGCAATCTATAGGTGTTTATAGATGGCAACTATAAAAAAAAGAGTTGCCAGTATTGGGAATAGGGCAAATTGCCGCCATATACGGCAAATTGCCGTCACGTGAGGCAAGTTGCCGTCACGTGTTGCCGCGGCACTAGCGTAGTAAGGAACCTTAAGTTCCTTACCCTTCCCCTTTCTTAGAAGAAGATATAAGAACAATCATCATACTATCTACGAACCGTAGCTACGTGATATCCCCTTGTAAGTCCAACAATTATAAAAGCCTAAATATAAAAACAATAGAGACCTTTTTAGCCTTTTAGACCCGCTTTCTATACCTAGCCAACTAGGCTTAAATTCCCCAGAAAGATCTAATGCCAGACCTATTTAATAAGCTTACCCTAGACCTATAGCGAGCCGTACTGCTAGTTTTTACTACTATATAGACGCTAAAGGAACTTATAAACTAGTGCTTAGCTATTAACTAAGGCCTCCGCCGAATTAAGGCACGCGCCAAACGGTACAAAGCTAGAAACCTTTTAAATTAGACTATAAGTAATATAAAAACGGCCCGCAATACCCTAGCACAATTAGCAACCCCCGCAGCACTACCTATATAGCCTACCGCTAATTTAGCAGCTAGCTATACGGCTAGCCCTGCTATAGGTCTAGTAAATGCTCGGCCTATATATAGCAACCCCTATATATAGGCCCTTAGTAATTAAGGAGCTTACTTCTCTTACAAATAAAAAGGTTACTATATAAAGAATTACCTAACAAACGCAAAAGCAGACGAGGTTCTATTAATCTAGGAGGATAGCGCGGAGTCGGAAAAAGAGGAACTCTAGAGGAAGACTCCTCTCTAGGGTTAAAAGGGATTAACATATTAGATATTAATCTGGGTCGGCTAGTTAGTAAAAAAAGCTACACTATCCCTTATACTTTATTCCGTAATAAATACCAAGTTTTAACCTCTGCTTTAGCTAACTCTAGAGTAAATGCCTTCGCCTTAATAGATACCTAGTATGCCGTAAAGCTAGCTAACTTTCTAAATATACTTATTAAAGAACTGCCCAAACTAATTCCTATCCGCGGGTATAATAGGCGGATAGGACCACCTATTACGACTATCTTGCGGATTTACCTCCGTGTTAATGGACGAAGGTAGTATAACGCCCCCTTCCTTATTACGGACCTAGGTAGCCACAATATAATTTTAAGGCGAAAATAGCTAGCCTATTTAGGCTTATAGCTTAATATATAAAGTAAACAGCTTACCTAGCCTAAAACCCTACCCCCAACCCCTTCCTTTATAAAAGAAATCAGCATTATAATAGAAAACCTCATACGGCCCTAGATTAATACTATTTACTAGGCCGATACTGTGCGTAGGGACTAGGCCTTTAAGAAAGATATATAGCTTAATTCGCAACAGATCCGTATACTACGTCACCCCTAAACTACCTATGTTACGCCACCCGCATTAAAGACCTAGGAAGTTAGTAGTAACCCAGAAAAGCCCCCTATAGAGAGCTTAGGCCCTATACAGCCATAAAGAATAGCAAGGGATGTCGGACGTTATACTAAACTAATAGATTAGAGGGATAACCTACGGAAGATAGAATAGGAGCTAAAAAAGATTATAAACCCTAAACCACAAAATACGGTCCGGAAAACAGCTATAAGAAAACCAGCGGACCTCCTACTAGTTAATATCTGCTACATTAGTGCCGTAGGATTCTACCAGAACTTAGTTTAGCCTAATACCGTCACCTTTACAACGAGCTTATACGAAATTAATTAAATAATTAAGGAAAAGGGAAATAAGCTTAGTGGATAAGAAAGCGAGCTTATAGATAAGGAACTAGTAGAATAAAAGCTACCCTATTAACACCAGAAATTTAAGGACATATTCTCTAAAGCAGCGTCTAATATACTTCTACCTTACCAACCATATAACTATAAGATTAAGATTAAGCAGGGCAAAGAAAACACCCTTAGCTTTAGCCCCCTCTATAAGCAGTCTATTACTAAATTATAGGCCATAAAGTAGTATCTTATTAATAACCTAAATAAGGGCTTTATTAAGCCTAGCTAAGCCCCTTTCGCCTTACCTATTCTTTTTATTAAAAAGCTAAATAGAGGACTCTACTTCTGTATTAACTACTATAAGCTAAATAATATAACCCGCAAGGATCGCTATCCGCTACCCCTACTTAATAAAACTCTGGCCTAAATAAGTAGAGCTAAGGTCTTTATAAAGCTTAATATCCGCTAAGCCTTCTACTAAATTAGAATAGACCCCAGGTCTAAAGATCTTACTATATTTTAGACCTATTACGGAACGTATAAATATAAAGTACTCCCTTTTAGACTAACTAATAAACTAGCTACGTACTAGTGGTATATAAACGATATACTCTTTAACTACCTTAACGATTTCTATACGGCCTATTTAGATAATATTATAATCTACTCCAAGAATAAGCTAGAACACAAGGAGCACGTCCATAAAGTCCTATAACAGCTCTATAAGGCTAGCCTCCAGGTTAACATTAAGAAGTTAGAGTTTAGTGTTAAGCGTATAAAGTACCTAGGTTTTATTATTAGTATAGACGGAATTAAAACCAACCTAGAGAAAACGGCCGCAATTAACCAGTAGGCACCCCTACAGACCGTAAAGGGGGTATAATCCTTCTTAGGGTTTTATAACTTCTACTAACGCTTTATTAAAAACTACAGCAAAATTGCCCGGCCTCTTAACTATTTTACTAGAAAAAACCAGCCCTTCTACTTTAACGCCATATATAGGCAGGCCTTTAATAAGCTTAAGAAACGGCTGGTATCGGCTCCCCTACTTGCCTATTTTAACCCAAAACGGCCCTTAATACTAGAAACTAATGCCTTAGACGGCGCAATAGCTAGTGTTTTTTCCCAGAAGTAACCGGATAGAGAGTGGCACCCTATTATATACTATTTAAAGACTATAATAGATACTAAGCTAAATTACTATATCCATAACAAAGAAATGCTAGCTATTATCTCTAGCTTTTAGCACTGGCGTATACAGCTAAAGGGGACCCCTAAGCCAATTAAGGTAGTTTTAGATTATAAGGCCCTAGAATACTTTATAACAACTAAGGCCCTTACGGCCCGGTAGGCACGCTAGGCGAATACCCTATCTTAGTTTAACTTCTTAATTATATATAGACTAGGCGCTACAAACCGTGCGGACGCTTTTATAAGGTATAAGTAAGACCTAGATAACCAGACAGCTATAAAGATCTTACTACGGATCTAGACGCTACTATAACTAGAATACCTTAACCCCTAAATACGGGCAGAACTAAGCACGGACTCCTTAGGCGCCGAGATATATCCTATTAACTCCTCTAAACTTGACCTTATTAATAAACTACTACAGGCCAACCAAACAACCCCCTCTCTATAGGAATACCGTAAAAAGGCAAAGAACATTACTAGCCTATGGTCCCTTAAAAACGGACTACTTAAGCACTAGAAACGGCTAGTAGTAGCTAAGGAATAGAACTTACGGACCCGGCTTATTACCAAAGCTTATGCCTAGGTCTCTATAGCCTACCCTAGAAAAAATAAGACCCGTAAAATTATTAGTAACCGCTACTACTGGCCCGGAATAATTATAGATATTAACCGTTATATACGGAACTGCGACAGCTGCCGTAGATCTACAATTCTACAAGATAAGACCCCAGGACTATTAAAACCTCTCCCAATACCCGACCACCCTTAGCAGTATATCTTTATAGACTTCCATAAGCTACTAACAGACTGCGACGGATATAATATAGTTATAATTCTAGTTAACCGCTTTAGTAAGCGCCCGTTCTTAATTCCCTATTATAAGAATATTAATGCTAAGAAGGCGGCCTAATTGTATATCTACTACGTCTACCGCATTTACGGACCACCAGATACTATTATATCCGATTACAGCCCGTAATTTATATTAGCCTTTTAGAACGAGTTTACCTAGATCCTAGGTATTAGGCTAAAGCTCTCTATAGCATATTACCCCCAGACAGACAACTAGACGAAGATTGTGAATTAATATTTAGATCAAAGACTTCGGCCTTTTATTAACTACTTTTAGAATAACTGGGGCGAACTACTACCCCTAATAGACTACGCCCAGGCAACCCTACCCTATAACTCTACGGGATTTGCACCTATCTAACTAGAAATAGGGTATTTACCCTAAATAAGCTTTAACTGGGATAGACCAGAAGGACTACGGACCGTATACAAGAAACTATCTTATAAGGAAGCCCAGCAGTACGCTAAGCGCTTAGAGGAAGCCTAGACGGTAGCCCGTATAAATTTAGAAAAGGCCTAGAAATTAATAGAATAGCAGGCAAATAAGTATAGGCGCGAACCCGACTTTACCGTAGGCGATATGGTCTGGGTTATAATAAAGAACTAAAAGACGGAACGGCCTAGCCGTAAGCTAGATTA
This sequence comes from Cenococcum geophilum 1.58, assembly GCF_001692895.1. Classification (NCBI taxonomy): domain Eukaryota; kingdom Fungi; phylum Ascomycota; class Dothideomycetes; order Gloniales; family Gloniaceae; genus Cenococcum; species Cenococcum geophilum. The sequence goes on along the minus strand of NW_027137570.1, from coordinate 2,738,548 downwards.
TTAGATGGCGGGACCGTATAAGGTCCTTAAAAAGATAGGTAACTCGTACAAAGTAAAGCTCCCGGATTTAATTAAGGTTTACCCCATTTTCTCGCCGGATAAGCTACGGAAAGCTATAAACGACCCATTGCCTAGACAAAAGAACGAACCTCCCCTACCGATTTAAGTTAATGGCGATAACGAATGGGAAATTAAAGAAGTACTAGCCTATAAACTAGTAAGGAAAACGCTAAAGTACCACGTTAGTTGGAAAGGCTATAACCCAGATCCTACCTAGTACCCTATATAGAACTTTATTAGTAGTCCCCATAAGCTTTAAAAATTCTATAACCGCTACCTTAATAAACTAGGACCCCCAAAGTACCTAGACAAGTGGATAGAGTACTAGTATAGCGAAGACGATAAGCTACCGGAAGAACATAAAGATAAAAACGCCCTATAAGCATAATACGGACTACAAAGCCTAAGGGCAGGCTTTTGCGGAGGGGGGGGTAATATTACGGCACTGGCAGAACCTAGCAGAACTTGGCAGAACTTGGTTGGCAGAACTTAGCAGAACTTAGTTAGCAGAACTTGGCAGAACTTCGCGGTCACGTAACTAGAAGACCGCATAAAAAGAACCCTACTTTAACTAGCGCTGCTCTTCTTCTCCTTTCCTTTCTCTAGCTTTAGATCCTCGTTTATAGACTACCAATCGTACAGGCTTACGCGTCCCTCTTGCCGTACTTGTGCCTCGATTGACTAAGTCGCTAACAGGAGGTATACTAGGCATACTATCCGTAGTAGTCGTTGGTTTTATTATCTTTTTTACAGGTTTTTAGTTTTCTTTTTTAGGAGAAGACTAAGGATGTTCTCTTTTTTCTCCTGTCCTAAACGGGCCAGGAGAAGGAGAAGGGGGAGAAAAAGTAGATATAGAATCTTCATCACTTATTTCTATAGGAGGTTTTTTTTTAGACCTATTAGGCCTTGGCATTTTATATCTTATAGGGGGGTTTCTAGTTTTTACTATCTTTATACCCTTTCTCCTTACTAATCCTACTAGAAGATTTCTGGGGAGATTAGGCTAAAAGGTAGTAGAAAGACTAGCCCCTATTGGTATTCGTAGTAGTAGTTATAGTTTTAGTGTTCCTGTCCGGCCTCGCTTATAAGCTAGGACCACCCCTAAGAAGAATTTTCTGCTAGGGAAAAGGGGTAAAACGACAAAATAATCCACCTCTAGCTCGCTAGGCAGTAAGAATTAGGTCTTAAAAGTTAGGAAATCGATTGTTTTTGATGGTAAGATGGGTATGCGTAAGTTTTAAAGTGGCGCGCCACCTTTTGGTAATGGTGGCATGTGTGGTCAGGTAGTTATATATAGCTAGTAATACAGTAGAGTTCAACATACCTGCTTATCCAGGGCCTCTACCTCAGTTTTCGAGTAGCTCTCCCTTACCAAGGGCCTAAAGGGCCTGGGGCTTTCCACAAGGTAGTTGGCGCTGCCACCACCAAATAACACGGGGGAGTTTCACCAGGTTCTTCTCGGGTATCTCTATAATAGTGATATAGCCTAAGTACTAAGTCTAACCCCCCAGCAGTCTATATAAAGAGTCCCCTCCTAGAGTTGGTACGGCTTTTGCACGGCTTGGGGAAGCCTTCCATAGCCTCTAGTTTTAACGCCCTCCTCTTTATCGTTTTCCGCCGGCACGGGCATAAGCTGCCATTTGCAGGGTTCGCACTAACTCCCTGTACCGCGCCTACTACTGGCGTAATCCTATAAGGGCGTTGTGGCTGCATCCTTTTAATATGGGAAGCCTTAGGTACCTTCTACGGTCAAGGCTAGCCAATCCTCTCCCGCCCTGAGTAACTCCTGTTTACTCCCTTAAGCGTACCTCACCCAGCGTACTGCCCTAGCGAGCAGTCTATCTATTGGTACAACCGACACGGCGCATCTGTTCCCTCAAGCCACGTAGTAGTCTCTCCGGCCAGGATGTAAATCCTGCCTGCCTACTAGGGTGCACTAGGGGTTAGAGCCCCAGCTAAGGGGGTGGAGGTCCCTAGAGCCAGCAGTGGGCTACTACGCACTACGCCCCGGTAATTACTCTAGATAGTCGTTTCGCGTTGCCTATAAGAGTCTCTCCTCATAAATAGGCCGACTGTGTCTTGTAGGAGGGGGCTATAGACCAAGGTCCCCGTGCCGGGTGACCTACTCCCCCCCTCTCCTACTAAACCAAAGCTTGTGTCCCCCCTTTTTATAAGCTGGCCTGTGTCTCTAACTGGTCGAGTCCTCGGTCCGACCTGGCCTGTGGTTTCCCCTATTAAGCCTCCCCCATATATATATGCATCAGGTCGCGTGCACCACGCCTATTAAGACCCTCCTGTGAGTCACCTTTTGGACGCCATGGGCCGTCGAAGCTGGCCCTGTGTTTCCGCGCTGCCCTAGGAGCTTTGCCCGTGTTTCCACCTCGTTAGCCGTCTAGTTGCCGTCGCGTTGCCGTCGCGTTTGCCATCGCGTCGCCGTCGCGTTGCTGTTGCTCTCGACCAGGTCGCGCGCGCACCACGCCTATTAGACCCTCTTCTGAGTCACCTGGGTGTCGTATACCAGATAGGCCCTCGTAGAGGGGCCTTAACGAGTTCTCTAGGCAGGGCCTTAACAAGTTTTCGCCGGTGGCCTTAGGGCCTTAACAAGTTTCGTACGAAGTATCTACAACGCGTTAACCTTAACAAGTTCTTATAAAAAGAGGTTCCCTACGCCCTCGCCGTATCCTCTCGGTCTCAGAGCTAGTGCAAGCCCAAGGGTGTCCTGTTATACGACTAGGACGCGTCCACGTCGACTGGCTAGACGATAAGGCCAGTTTCGGGCCTGGCTACGAGCCAGGTAGTCGTATATCGGGTGGTTTTCGTATCCCAGTTTCCCTTGATAGGCCTCCCTAGATGGTATGACAGGAGCTCCAAGCGGAGGCAGTGAGGCTCCTGGTGTTGTTGAGGGCGATGTACGCGTCGCGGGCTCAACACCACGAGTCGCAACGACAGCGCGCTGCGCGCGCTGCGACGGCTCTCTACCATCGCCTCTGCACTTGGCCATCAAGAGGAACGGATTCCAGATGATGTTTCCACCCGCGGCGACGTGGACGCGTGCAGTAGGGCTTCGCGGGCATAAGGCCAACATATGGGAGACTTTTGTTAAGCTCCGATATTAATCGGACTAAGCAATTACTACTTTTTTAAGCTGTTACCAAGAAGCGGTTTAAGGAGTTAAGTAGGTAAAGCTTGCCCTAGATAACAAAATCATTAACTATTAATTTATTAACGCCGTTGACGAATACTTCTCTATATAGGCTCAGATTTAACGAGATAAGATTTGTAACGGCTACACAATTTTATTACTCTAATTAATTGCTGACCTTACTAATGAGGCTCGGCGGAAAAACTTAGCTAATAGCTTCGCCTTATTTAATTAGGAGTAGCCTAGTTAAGGACGCGGTAATAGTTGCGGTAAAGGTTAAGGAGCTAGCCGCCCTAACGACCGCAGTGCCTTATTAGGCAATTGGAGCCCTACTAAGGATGCCCTAGACAGGTGCAAATAGTGTAAGAAAAGACATTAAGGTGGCGAGGACTACTGCTAGATAAAGTATACCCACCTAAGGCCCGACTGGTGGAGGCCTAGTAAATACTCTAGTAGCGGAGGTAATTAAAATAGAGCAGCCTTAAATATAAGTAAGACCTCTAAGGCGACATCTAATTAATCCTCTTAAGCTACCATAGTAGTTAGCTTAATCTTTGCTACGTAGGCCATTAGGCTAGTAGCTATAGCTTTAGGAACGTCTATTAAGGACTCCTAGATAGCCGACAATTGCTTAAATATTTATATAGGCAACGATATTAAAAAGTTCGTATAGTATAAGGAAATTAAGCCCTTCTAGATCTAGACGGGAGGAGGCTTAATAAAGGCCATTAGCGTTAGATTAGTTAAGCTTATAGTTACCCAAACTAACTACTCAGCCCATATAATTACATTTACTAAAGTATATTACTATCCTAACTTCTTTACGAATATTATCTCGCTTAGTATTCTACGAGAAAAGGGAGCCTTTTTTAACGGTCTCTATAATATAATTAACCTCGTTAAAGATTGGGCAGAAATAGCCTATACCCTATGCATTAACGGTCTTAGTTTATTTATCCTATTAGACGATCCCGCACGACCGCGCCTTATTAAGGAACTTCCTACTAAAGACACTGTACTAGAGGTTTCTCGGGCCCCGTAAGAAGACGAGGTCTCTTAGGCCTTATAGTTAGGGGGTGACTCCTAGTTAGGGGGTGCTGCAGGCGATCACAATATCGCACCGTAGCCTAATTGACCTTTACTTACTAACGACGAACTAAGCGGTAAGTTAGTCACAGACATCATTAAAAGATCGCAGGAGATAGAAGAGGTCTCTTGGTTACTGCAGGAAGGAGATAAGGTTTCTTGGGCCTTGCAGGAAGAAGACGAGGTTTCTTAGGCCTTGTAGTCGGGGGGTGACTCCCAGTCAGGGGGTGCTGCAGGCGATTACGATATTGCACCGCAGCCCGATCGACCTCTACTTACTGACGACGAACTGAGCTGTGAGCCAGTCGTAGACAACATCAGAAGATTTCAAGAGGTAGATGAGGTCTCTAGGGCCTCGCTGCCGGGGGGTAACTTGCAGTCGGGGGGTGCTTCTGGCGATCACGATATCGCACCGCAGCCTAATCGACCTCCCCTTACAGATAAAGAATAGGCAGGTCTTAACCAGCAAGACCTTCCTAATCTAGGAGACTACCTCCGCCAGGAAAAGACTCCCTTAAGGGACAGAATTAATACACGTGATATAGCGAACACGCGTACGCGATCAAAGCCACGGCTTAACTATACTATACTCCATAGGATGGGAAGGAAGGAGCTGGCCGCAAAAGCTATCTACCTTACCCTTGCGTTCGCCCACGCATTTATGGGTGCTTTATTGCAGTATTAGTGGACAAAAATAATTAAGGGACTACCTTTAGAGCTACGCAGATGGAACAATAGAGAGCTTATAATAGGCAATTAATTATAGCTTAGGGAGAGGTTAAATAGGACCTATAGGACACTCGGAGGATTATAAGGTGTTTCTTTTATATATTAACAAGTTTAACACTAATTTAGGAAGGGTCTACTTCTGTTTTTAGTAGAGTACTAGGGGGTATGACGATGGTACTGGAGGAGTCCTCCATATGCGTTTCCTGCTTACATAAGCAGAGTCCCTTCCTATTCGGTCTCCGTAGCAACTACTTTAGTATCCGTAGTAGTTACCCCGGACCCCGTAGATATAGGCCTATATCAAGGCCTATATTCCTCATAGTTAGATTCTATAGATTTATTCATTCAATATCCTCAGATCTAGTTCATCACTTAGCATTCTTATAGAGATACCTAAGTAAGTAGTAGATAGAGAATATAGTATACGTTTGGACCAGCTCGTGCACGCGACCAGCTCGTGCACGATTTCTTAGCAGAATGCATCACCAAACTTGAAGCTATATATATCGCAGCACCACGTTAAATTGAACCAAATTTTGGTGTTAAACACGGGTAGATTAGAAGATTTGAACTAGCTATAAAATATAGTCCCCTAAGTAAGCTAGGGCTTGGCGTTGGCGCTAAGGCCTTAGAGCTCTTGGTAGAGGGGTACTCTTATTTACATCCGATATCTTAATAATACCCTTATCTTCTACTTCCTCTCTACATTTGGCTCGAGCCTTCCGTGATATTTAAACCTTCTTAGCTTCGTTTTTAAGTTGATAATTAGCCTTATGAGCCTCCTTAGCTGCCTGCTTTTAGAGCCGAAGAGCCGCTGCCTACGCTTCTCGTTGTATCTTCTTTTATGCCTACTACTGTTTCCGTTACTCTACTATAATCTTATCCTATTCCTTTTGGAGTTTCCGTTAGCGCTTTACTTTAGCTTTAAGAGCTTCTTCTTAATGTTTAGTTTGCTCTTACTCGGCTTAAAGCTCCTAGGCCTACCGAATCTTATTTAGGCTATAAAAGGTAGCCTTACCCTACTCTAGAGGAGCAAGTTAGGTAAATAAAGGCTTACCCTAACAACGCTTCTTCTTCTCATTATATAGAGCTTCAGTAAGCCTACTAAGGCGATATTGGAGTAGTTTGTTCTTGGTTATAAGTTATATAACCGTATTAGTTAACAGCCATGCACGCTTATCATATATATCAGTAAGCGTCTCTTAAAAGAGCCTCTAGACTACCCGCCAATTATCTACTATAAGACGCGATCGCGAGGACTCCCTTAAGGAAGGCCTACTATCTTCTTTAGTGTTGAACTAGTTAAGAACAACGCTAGGCTCAAAGGGGTAGAGACCTGTCTTTTTCCATCCATTCTTAATATTGGATATAGTAAAAGCCTTTCTAAAAGCCACCTAAAATAGCCGGAAGAAGTCTCTTTTGGTAATAAAGTAAAGGCCTTGGCTCTTATATAGAAATTGGTCTAGCTCCTAACTATAATATATTATAAGCGGTGAGAAAAGAGAGATATCTAGAGGCTGGAGTTTATAAGTTAAATAAGGTGGGTATACAGCTATAAGTATTCGGTGCTTATTATAATATTCAAGGAACTTTATATTAACGTAAGAGCCGTGCCTATTAAGGATAAGAAGCCTCCAGTCTCTTCCATTTCGGGCCTTAGCCTTTATCTCCCTATTAAATATAGTTTCCAGCCAAGCGTATCTAAGATCATCGTTTGTCTAGCTACTAGGTAATAATATAAAGAAGTAGTAGTATTAATCTAGATTGTAATCTTGGAGCTAGGTGTCTTATATATTGCCAGTAACTGCTTAGTAGATAAGGCCTGGTAAAAGAGTTATTCTATCTACGCAAATTGTTGCCAAAACTGTAATCCACTCTCTATTCCCATCTTGAATTATATACTTAATCTTTTCTGCCTTAAATACAGTCTTAGAAAATACCCGCTTTGCTTTTATAAGTATACCAATAAGGAAGCCTTTCTCATCCATATTATATGAATTTTGCCGCTTAATCCCATATTCCTTAATCTTTTGGCCTAAAAGCTCGAAGTAGAGACTGAATTAATAGGCTAATTCAGCTGTTTTGCGTACACCATTAATTGGGATAAGGTAGCTACTTTTAAGAGAGGGGCCCTGCTTTTTAACCCAGCGCAAGGCCCAGTAAATTCCTAGTATTCTTCCTGCAATCTCTTGCCTAAAACTTCAAACCATAGCAACTATAGGAGGTAGGCCACGCTCTGTAAGCTCATTGATATAAGCTATAAGCACTTTAGACTGCTTTTAAGTAAGGAAAGATTGAGAATAGTAACTATCTGCCTTTGGGCCCGTAATATTGCGATAGCGGCGAGAGAGGGTAGATCGCTCTACTCCATACTCTTTAGCGGTTTGAGTATAATTGGGCTTCGATTGTAAGCTTAAAGCAGCAAGAGCGGCGTCAATTGGATCTATGGTCGTAGAGTTATAATATTTTTAATATTCGCGATTTTTAGATTTTGGTGTGCATGAGGTGGGTCCGTGCATAAGGTGGTCCGAACGTATAATAGGACTGTAAAGCGACTTTATTTTAGCTAATCCAAACATTCTACCAAAAAATCCACCAAACAAAAAAACCCACATCATATGATGTACCCATCTAGTCCCCAACACATTAACTGCTTATCCCCTTCGAATTTTTTCAAGAGCTTTCCACAAGCGCTAAGAGCAAAGGAGAAGCGGCAAAGGGCATCAAAGCGCACTGCTTAAACCGAGCAGCCAACATCATACACCTGAAGTGACTGGCCCGAAGCGGGCGCCGGCACTGAGGCAGCTGGGACGGCATAGAGGCGGCAGATATCAGCGCCGCCAGGCGTGAGTGTTCCGAAGCAGAAGCTAGAGAAGACATGTTAGCGCTGAGCTCATGAACCCGAAGAAGGGCCCCAAGTATAAGGGGCGCTAAAAGAGCTCACTTACCTCTCGCACGAAGGATCCGCAATGCACTTCGCCCTGCACTTAGGTAGGGTATCGATACCAGCCGGCGTAGAAATCGGCTGCGCATTAGACGGCCCACTCGGCGCCCCGCCGCACGTATCGCGGGCCACCAGCCCCCGCGTCCGATGGTTGCCCGCCTGCGTCGTCTTCTCGCTGGGGTTGCTCTCGCTCCCCGTATTGGTGCCAGTTGCCGTATTGGCGCCAGTTGGGTTCGCAGCCGTCGGCGTGACAGTCGGGACGGAAGCGCACGCCTTATCGTACGCAATCAGGTTGGTGCTGGGCGGCGGCGGGATGTCGGACGCAGCGCAGGCGTATAGCATGCACTTGATGTTGTTGTCGACCATGCCAAAGAGGAAGGACAGGCACGCGCTGTTGGCGTCGCAGTCGCTCTGGCATGCGGCTGCGTTCTGCGGACCCGAGGGCTGGGAGAGAACTGCCTGTTGCGTGTTGCTGCCGCTGGGGACCTTGCCGCAAATTTGGTCGCGGGCGGAGAGGAGTTGGTCCAATGGGAGGCAGGAGGAGAGAGAGATGAAAGAGGAGGCGGCAAGGAGGACGGTGGAGGGATGCATTTTGGTAGGTAAGTTGGGGGTAGAGTGGTGTTTTTGAACGGATTGAAAAATTGGAAAGACTGTAGATTGAGCTTAAAGAAAGACGAGAATGATGTTCACTGTAGAGAATTACTGTTTCTGTATGTGGTGGATTTGATGTTTCTGTGAAAACCTCGTCCTCTTTATAGCCTCCATACTTCACCTGAGGATATTGGAAGGGATAGGAAGACGCGTTCATCCACGTCACTTACCCACTGCTTGAGTATTTTCTGCTCATACTTCAGGCTTTGGTAAAGCTTGCGCCTCAGTTGCGTACATCAAGTGGACAGAGCGTACAAGGTAGAGCATTGACGATATACACCATCCGGCGCATCTGGTTGGAAGCGCGTGTTAACCACGCTAATCAAAATGCGTAGATTATAACCCAAAAAAGGTAAAAATACGTTAAAATGGCCGTGCGTATTACCCCAAAAGGTATAAACCCCGCCGTTTGATTACTAAGATCAACACACGCTTTCAACCGGATGCGCCAGGGTGGTGTACATGCTTAAGGGCCAATCACTGTGTTTGGCGAAGATTTAAAAATAGAATTACTCAAAACATGCGCCGTTTCGTTTTTTGATTACGACAGCAGAGAGTAGTGAAACAGACTGCACGTAATTTCCCTTCCCCTTAGTTAACTCTCTAGCAAGATACACTGACTCAACGCATAATACGGAGGTCGGTAACATAGCCAATTGCACCTTCCCAATTAGGCAGTTAGGATACCCCCAAGCTTCCCACCCGCAGTACTACCTGTAAGAGCATTAAAGACGCTAATATTTTATTTAGAATCCATCTAATCGTTAATTAGGCAAAAGAAATCAGTAAATTAGGGTTGTAGAAGCCTCTGCTTTGGTAGTTAACGGTATTTAGGCGTCCCAGCGGTCGGGCGGCCGAGGCGCCCCAGAATTGTGCGACCGCAGATTGCATCCTTTTCTACTTAGGCAGAAGCTTCTACAACCTCAATTCTCGCGTTCTTTGTGCCTAATTGACGTCTAGATATATTATATACAAAATTCTAGCATTTTTAGGGCTCTGTTAAGAGTTTTCTAAGGAAACATATCCTAACTGCCTAATTGGGAAGGTGCAATTGGCTATGTTACCGACCTCCGTAAAATTGGAGAAGTTACATATTGAGAGCTATATTGCCCCGCTACGTATGCATTTTAACTCGCGTCAAACTTATTCTTTTTATTATTAAATTAACTTTTCGACATCTAGAGGGAGCGTGCCTACCGGCAAAATGCCTACTTAGGGAAATCTAAGGGAAATCCAGGGGAGAACCCCGGATCCAAACAAATACTTCAAACACCGCTTACGCACAAACGTCGTGTTGAACGCGCAGTAAAGGATGAGGACTCTGTCTATTTTGTGTGGCACTAACGCTTGATACCACACCTGCCCCTCAATTAGGTCACGTGCGGTTCTAACTGAAGGCCCTCTAACACCTTATCTCATAGATCCGACTTGACTCGGCATGCTCAGACTAAGAAACTAATGAATATCCGCAAGCTAACCTATTCGATCGATCGATCTGTTTCTTGGTCTGAGCCACTTTGTATGAGGCAATCCATCAACTTTAACGAAATTAATGTAAGCAACCGCCACGTTTATTATCCTGTCAATACCTGCGTTAGAATCACCTTAATCAGCTCTCTAATCGATGGATTTTCTAGAACTAACCGCCAGCCATGGCGTCGAAGAAACCCCTCTGTTTCGTCTAGCAGGAGCTAGTCTTCTCAAGCTTTCGATCGAACGGTAGATATCTGGGACATCTGCACCGTGTGCTAGTGCATCTAATACAACTAGAATTCAAATTCGGGACATTAGGCGCGCGTATTTGGCGTACAAGCAGTCTTTGTTAATATCCACAAGCGTTGCGTGGTAGCTCTGCACCGCTTCTCTAGCAACAGCAGCATCATAGCCGCGATGGATTAACCGGTAGGGAGGGCTTAAGCACGTTATAATAAATAGATCTTAATAGGTTCCAACTATTGGACTATAGATATAGTGGATAGAGAGTGGGTAGTTAACGTTGTTGCGTCGTTAGTGCGGATATTGCTGGTTGTACTGTCGATCCAGATCGGGTTTTCTTACCACCGTCTTACTACTGTCTTTGATGCCTAGTACCCTAGGTCTCACCACCCGTTTCTATTACCTATTTTGTCTTAGTTGTCCATAGTATTTGACTTAGTTGCCTAGACCTACCTCATGTATAAATAGCTTCTTTTCTTTATAGTTTAAATAGACAAAGTCCTTATTCTTTACTTACTCATCAGTGCACGGACTACCGATCGACAGTTATGAGCCTAGGTGACTTGCCATATTGCACCTATTAATTTAATTAATCGTACCCCTTATTAAATACTTCATTTATCCTTATAAGCACCTTTTAATATAACTTCTTAAGCTACCTAAGCTAATTAGGATAAATAGATCGACCTTATTAGGCTTTAAGCTTAAACAGGAGACGTATAGGAATACGTCAACCCCTTAACTAAATAGGATTAGTTGCCCCGTTTACTTAAACCAGTCTTTCCTAGGCCTTAAGATGTAAAGATAAGAACGACTTTATATACAGCTCTCTCTAAGGACAAGAAGGACGAGCTTTAAATTATCTATAAAAGATATAAGATAGTAGAGAAGGAATATAAGAAGTAGAAGGTAGCTTTAACCTCTTTATAAAGCTATATTACTAGTATAGTAGCTAGGAACCTTAACACCTATATACTAGGTACTGACTCGGTATATAACACCCTGGTAGCTCTTAAGAAGAGGGTTACCCCTATTAATATAGCACGCAAGCTGTACCTATCTACTTAATATACTAAGGTTAAAAAGGGCCCAAAGAACTAAAACTTCGAGGCCTAGCTATAGCAGTAGGAGAAGACATATAACAACTATAAAAAGATTAAATTGCCGGACGTACACGGCGACTAAGCAATTAGAGATTTTTTAATAGTGGTAGAGCTAGTGTAACGGAACCTTGTAGCAAGAACTACGATAGGCTCGTTATTAGGCTAGGTGTGTAGGAAATATAAGTACAAAAGTCAACAACGTAATAATAACTGGTGGAGTGGTTGCCCAACAAATTAACTCTAATTGTATTCTAAGAATTACTATAAAGAAGGAACTATCTAGGTAGGGACTAAGGGTCCTTAAATATATAACTATACTCCTATAAAATCCTTCTTATATATAATATACGTCTTATATATAAGGTACGTAAGTTCCTCTTATTTCTCTTGTTTAATACGTAGCATATTATATAACCTTAGTTACCATTTCTCGTCACATAGTTCTATCGGCTCTATTCTAGACTGTGCCTAAATTAACCAACTAGCTTCTTCCGTCTCTTCTCTAAGTAGTTATAATATTATACTTAAAGCGTTTGTAACACCATCTTCCTCCTCTTTATTTTCGTCCTTAAAGATTTAAAATATCTCTAAGTTATTCACTAGAGGTATAATATCTGTCTAATTAATTTGGTTAATATTATTACTTATTATACCTAAAGCAATTTCTTCTTTACATACCCAACGTTGTACTCGCACTGTTACTGTAATATTATCTCTTAGTAAGATTATGCCGTCTCTATATTCTTATTATTTAAAAGAGGGGTTAGTTTGTGTTGCGTTGGTGAACCCATCTTTGCGATAACTATCCTCTTACTTAGAGTATATTAAAGCGAATGTTCGTTTATTCTATAACGTTCGCTTTACTTCTAATGCTAAATATACGCGGCCTATTACTCTTAATAGTTATCTAGTTCCCTAATTAATTTATCTTAGGGTCTTATATTTAATCTACTGCTACGCGGCTAGATAGTAAACTATTGTAAGCCTTTACTAAGTTGGGACGTTCCTATAACGCGGAACAAAAGGCCCTAGATGCTTAAATTGCGGCGTCTGCTTATCTGCTTCGTTTTAAGAAGGTTTATAAGAAGGTTTATTTTAAGGAGTAGAAACTTGTGGAATAAGGTCTATAGGAACTAGGTAATAAAAAAACGGATTCTCTTCTAATAGAGAAGGAAATAGATCTAAGTAGTTCGGCAACTGCTCTTCTTAGGTCCCCCTTAGGTAACTTATTCTTTGGCAATCCTTTTTTATTAATGCTACTTAACCTAATTTCTTCTAATACTCCTATACCTTTCCTATAGCGTTTTTTAAATTCTCTAGTGGCTCCTAGGTAGTTTTAGTGTAGCCTATTTACTTAACCTTATACTATATTTCGTCGTCGATATCCTTATAATTAATAATCTTTGAAACTTGCTATTTATCTTCTTCTTATTCTCTATACGTGTCTGCTTTATAGACTGGTGGCTTAATATTTCTATATGCTGGCTCTAGTATTGCGATATGCTATATAGAGTAGATTTTTATTTTAGCTAGTAGGTTTAACTTAAACGTAACTGGTGAAATCCTTTATATAATTTTAAAAGGTCCTAGTCTAACGTGGTCTAATTTCTTACTTAGTTGTTGACTCTTGAAATTTTTGTATAGTAGCTATACTTTATCTCCCTCCTTAAGATCTGGTCCCTTAGATCTCTTAGTATTATAGTACCTTTTTATTCTCTACTATACTACCTTAGCTGTCTCTATAAGGTCTATATAAAGATTTATTAAATCCTTTATTCTTTCTTTAGCTGTACTACTTGTTTTCTTTACTTGCTATAGTAATAACGATGTTCTTAACTTATATCTATAGTTTGCCTTAAATGGTAATATGCCTATTCCTTCTTGGGGTGTTGCATTATATATAAATTGTATAACTGGTAATAGCGATACCCAATTATTCTATATATAATTGATATAATGCCTTAGATACTGTTCTAGTGTCTAGTTTAGTCTTTCCGTTTAACCGTTTGTCTGTAGATGATATGCAGTAGAAGTTGCTGCTTAAACTCCTTACTCCGCTAAAAACACTTCCTAAAATGCTGCTATAAATCTTAGATCTCTATCTGATATAATTTTGCTTAGTGCTCTATATCTTATAAATACTTCTTTAACGTAAATTCTAGCGATATCTTCCGCTGAGATTTCTTCTATATATGCTATAAAGTATCCCCACTTTATAAGCTTATCTACTATTACTAAGATTACGTTATAATCTTGTCCGGTAATAGGATCTTTTAATTTTAGTAACTTAATAATAAAGTCCTATAATATGACCTCCTATGGTCTCTCTAGTATTTTAATAGGTTGTAGCCTTCTATATAGCTTATACCTCGTTAGTTTGTTCCTTTAGCAATCTAAATATTCCTTTATAATTTTTCTGGCTATCCTCCAGATTCCGTTAATGATGTATTTCTCCTAGAGTCTCAATACTAAGCCCGTGGCCCTATTGTGTTCTTAAGTTAGTCCCTTATAGAAGTCTTCCACAAACTGCTCTACTATGCTTCTTGGGATATATTTCGCTTCTTGATTTTTGTATATATCCGTCTATGGATCTTCTAGCTATACTTCTAGAATTCTTTATACCTAAAAGCTTTCCAGTATCTCGTAGACTTTCTCTAATTCATCGTCTTCTTAAGTTGCTACAATTTCCGGATGATTGTACCTAATTAATCCGTCTGTATCCTTTTGTAATAAAGCCCCCGATAGCTTTTCCTTATTTTGTAGTTTAGCTTTATAGCTTAAAGCATCTGCCTTTGTATTATCTGTACCTTTAATATACTAAATCTCGAAATAGTATTTTGTAAGTATCTCTGCCCATTTAACCTATCTTTAGTTAAGTTCCTTTATTATTAGGAATCCTGTTAGGTTCTTATAATCCATTTTAACTATAAATGGTTTTTCTATACCTTATAAGAATGCTCTCTATTCCTTTAATGCTGTAACTATACCTAATAACTCCTTGTTATAGATGTTATAGTTTAACTCTAGTAGTATTATCTTCCGACTATAGTATACTACTAGATGCCATCTATCTTAATGCCTTTGTATAAAGTATACTCTTAGTATATAGTCTAATGCGTTTGTTTCTATAACCGTCTCTAGTTCTGGTTAATAGATCTTAAGAACTGGCTCCTAGGTAAATAACTCTTTAACTTTCTTAAAGAGTTCTCTTTGCTCCTCCCCCTATGCCTATAGTTCTTCTTTCTTTATTAACCGCGTAAATGGCTTAATGTCCTTTAACTATTGTGCTATAAACCTTCTATAGTAATTATAAAACCCTAGGAACGATCTTAACTATATAACGTTCTCTAGTTCCTGCTAATTTACTATAGCCTTGATCTTCTTTAGATCTATGCTGAGTTAGCCTAGTTTAATAATAAATCTAACGAAATTAGTCTTCCTAGTAAAGAACTCGTATTTCTTAATTGCTACTAGCATTTATTCTTCTTATAGTCTCCTTAAGACCCATTTAATGTGTTCCCCATGTTCTTCCTTAGTCATTAAGTAGATAATGATATTGTTGAGGTATACTATAATAAATTTATCTAAGTATTCTCCTAATATATTATTAATACGCTTTTAAAACGTTGCTAGTGCGTTTATAAGTCCGAATTGTATAACTAATGGCTTATATAGTCCTTCCTTTAACCTAAAGGCTGCCTTCTATTCGTTGCCTTCCTTAATCCTAATCTAATAGTATGCCTATCTCAGATCTATCTTTATAAAGATTTACGTATTACCTATCCTATCTTAGATTTCGCTAATTAAGGGTAAAGGATACCTATCCTTTCTAGTGATGCTGTTTAACTATCTATAGTCGATATACAGCCTTAGTTTGCCATTTTTCTTTAGTATGAATAGTACTGGATAACCCGCTAATAATTGCGATGGTCTAATGTATCCCTTTTATAGATTTTCTTAAATAAACTCTTTTAGCGCTCTACCTTCTTCTTTAGTAAGCTTGTAGATTGGAAAGAACTTTAGACTTATTCCTAGTTTTAACTCTATCTTATAGTCCCATGCTATATATTTTAACAGCTTTTTACTTTCCGGTGACCATAGTTTTTTACTATACTTATAGTATTTCTTTGGTATATAACTTAGTCCTTTTTCTATTTCTTTATAGGTTGCTCCTACTTAGTACTATACTAACTTAGCTTGTTGTTATATTTTGCGGCGTTAAGTATCTCTAATATTAACCTAACCTATAATCTAGTTAATCCTTAGATTGTATTCCTGTAACTAAGGTATGCCTAATACTGCCTCGTCCTGTCCCAATAGTAGGATATTAAAAGACATCTTAATTAGTCTTCCTTTAATAGTTATCTAAATAGGTCCTGTTTTAAGATTAATAATCCCTCCTCTATAGGTTATTAGATCCCCTAAAATCGTAACTAATAGGTAAGGTTACTTCTTTTATCTATAAGGTAGTCCTATTTTCTTAACTACTGCTAGTAAGATATGGTTTCGCGTTACTCTACTATCTATTAGCGCTTCGAACTGCTGATCTTACTAATTAATTTATAAGTTTAGGTGTTGTCTTTGAATTCTTTTAAGGGTCTAAGGCTCTATTACTGGCTCCCTTTGGTCCCGTGGGCCTCTACTTTTCCTAACTATTAGCTGCTTAATCCTAGTGCACTTGGCTCGCTCTTTAGCTAATACCTAGTTCGCTTTTTATCTTTAATATACCATAGACACGTGTTTTCTAGGTATTCCCACTACTATTATTTATCTAAGCATTCTTCCGTAAGGAATCTTTCTAGTTAAAATACTAAACTTCCTTTCTTTTGGACCTCTACTGGATGCTATTTATATATATATTTAGCATTCCTATACTATTACTCGTCTATTATCCAGTATATTCTTATAGGGTATTTCCAATTCTTTTTCTTTAGATTCTTATATATTTTATATATGTTGTCTATACACACAATCTATAATAACGTGTGGTATGCTAGGTGCTTTAGGTTAACTCTTAGCTTATCTTTATCCCTAAGTTTAAACCTTTATCGTACTGATCTGAACGTTACGACTTTATTTATAGGTATTAAGATGCGTCTCTCGCTTCTCTAGTCCTTTAAATATTCCTTTAGATCCTTTAACGTTATAATTAAGGCTCCTTTAATATGCGTTATAGCCTTTTCCGTAATTAGGTGGTCCTAGATAACTTTTTTATCTAACTATATATAGAAATCTTCCCACTTATTATTGTGTCTTTGCCTATACCACTTTTAGTACAGCTGCTAGAGTATATACGGTTTGTTTATAAGGAAGTATCTTCTTATTACTGTATTGTGACAGCCCTTTATATGTCGTTTTTCGAACCTAGTTAAAATCCCTAGATCCTCTTTATTTTCCAGTTTGGTAAGCCACTTAGCTCTTAGTATGCCTACTCTCAGCCTATTAGTAATTCTTTGTACTAGTGCTCTATCCTTTATACGTCCCAATATGCTAGATCTCTTGTCTAGTTTCTGTTCTTACCATGCAATAATTCTTTGCCTAAACTCTTTTATAGTTTTTTTTAGTTTGCGCCTTACGCTCTAATCCTTAAAGTTATCTTGCTTCTTAATCCTGGTATTAAACTTTTAATCTTTAGGCTAAACACTGCATTCCCTTAGTAAGTCTTCTGGGTCTATATATCTATCTCCTAGTCTAACTACTGTTTATATTGCAGATTCTCTGATCTATAAAGAAGCTTCTTACCTCTTGCCTATAGGTGTCCTTATTTATATCCCAAAATCTTAGTCCCTTAGATTCTTTAATCCTAAGCTTGCTTCTAACTTAAGCTTAGTTCCCGCCTTAGTCTAACTAGGCGTCTATGGTGTTCTTATCTCGTCTTAAGATTCTTAAATCTCACTTATCTTGTCTTAAGAGTTTTATGCCTGTGGGAAACTTTATCCCGAGCTTATTTATATATTTCTAAACTAAGCTGCTGCCCTACTCTATCGGTTTTCGTCTATTGTAGGTCCTTGGGTGTGCCTTATCTCGCCTTAAGAATCTTAGTCGTCTCTTATCTCGTCCTAAGAATCTTAAGCCTTTAGCCTTTTGCCTTTATCGAGTACCGAAGTAGTTTGCTGTCCTACTTCTCTTACGTCTTACAAAGCGATAAACATCGTGTCTAGTAGGGTTTCGATCCCTACTAATGTTCCCTATTCTATAGTGGAATCATCCTCTGCCTCTAATATAATATCTCCGAGGTCTACTCACTCCTAGTAAGCGGCCCTTATTGCCTTATCGTTATGGAATGTTTTACTTAGGTCGAATTCATCGTCCTTAATATCCGATCTATAAACTAGTTTATTGGTTCCTCTATATCCTATAGGTGCTGGCTCTTATAGCTAATAGCTTACGCCGTACTTAGCGTCCTTATAAATTTGGTATGCGTTATTATAACAAAACGCAAAACTTCTAATTAAATATTCTTTTATTCCTTACAGCATATTATTATCCCTTTATACGTATATATTGTCTGCTAGTCTTATACCTTTTACTATATAGTGACTCTACCTACTTCTACAGTCTCTAACGTAATAACCCTATTTTCCGCAATTTATGTAAGCTCCTTCTTTAAACTATTTCTCTTACTATAGAGTCCGCCTAAATGTCTTCTGCTATTAAGATCCCTAATTCAGCCTTTGCTCCTTAGACCTTTAATTACTTAATCCTTATTCTTTAGGTTTCCATAGTTTGCTCTATCTCTTATAGGCTTCTTTAGTACTACTTAGGTCTATTAGCTCTGCGCCATACTATAGTTTTTAACTTAGCTTTTGTTATTGCGTACTCTGCGCCTTATATAACTATAGAACTCTATCCTAGCCTTTTTTAGCCTATTCCCTTTAGTAGATCCGATTATTAATCTTAATTACCTAATTTATTAGTTCCCTTAGGGTATCCGCATCTTCTATTAGAATAATTACGTCCTAGACTTTAGCCTTAAGTCTTTGTTTATACTATGCTATAAGCGCCCTATTATTCCACTTTATTTATATTACTAGTGTCTAGAACTATATCGTATACTTAATTGCTAAAGTTTATTATACGAGGTTCTAGAGTTTTCTTTCTACTATAGTTGTTTCTTCTAGGTCTCCAAATATCTATATAAGTTGTTCTGCGAATTCTTCCTAACTTAAGAACATAAATCGCATATCTTAGTTAGTGGTCGTCATTCCATTTGCCTATATTTCCGTAAGGTAAGATTTAAACCACTTAAGTGCTTTTCCTAATAAGAATAGTCCTATATAGGCTATCCAATCCACGGGTGTAGGTAACTTTACTCCTTCCTATAAGACCTTAAAGTGTATTTGCATAAGGAATCCTTTAAGCTTTAACCTTTCTCCTATAAATCTCTTAATTAATAGTAGCTTAATCTTTACTGCTCCTATCCCGTTAAGTCTTTCTTCCAACACTATATTATTAGCTGTTAGCTGGTTAACTATTTCCTATAGCTATCTGACCGTTATAGGTTGCTATAAGTTAGTATCTGCCATACTGGTATTACCTCCTGTCCCTAAAGTAGTTGCTGCCGTTAATAGTATTGTAGTGGCTGCTTTTAGTAGCATGTTGTTTAACTTCTTATATTAATACCGTAACTAGGTAGTAATTATGTAACGGAACCTTATAGCAAGAACTACAATAGGCTCATTATTGGGCTAGGTATGTAGGAAATGCAAGTATAAAAGTTAACAACGTAATAATAACTGGTGGAGTGGTTGCCTAATAGATTAACTTTAATTATATTCTGAGAATCACTATAAAGAAGGAACTATCTAGGTAGGAACTGAGGGTCCTTAAATACATAACCGTACTCCTATGAAATCCTTCTTGTACGTAATGTACGTCTTATATATAAGGTACGTGAGTTCCTCTTATTCCTCTTGTTTAACACGTAGCATATTATATAACCTTGGTTACCATTCCTCGTTATATAGTTCTATCGGCTCCATCCTAAACCGTGCCTAAATCAACCAACTAGCTTCTTCCGTCTCTTCTCTAAGTAGTCGTAACATCGTACTTAAAGCGTTCATAACAGCCAGCATTACTAAATTAGGCCTTAACGTGGAGGGTTAAATTTAATAAACATAACTAGGCTAGTAACTAGATAATATCTATAGATCGACTAGTTAAAATATATTAGAACTATTAACAAATAAAAACTGCCTAAAAGAGAAGGGATTAACTTAGCGCTAATATAGTAGGCTTTTAGGGCGAGTCAATTAACGGAGCTCCTAAGGATAAGGCTTTTAAGGACAAGGCTCCTAAGAATAAGGCCTCTACTACTATATTGTCTAGGACGTTATAGAAGAAAAACACCCCACTATATTACTATAGAGATGTTTACTAGTTTCTAGAGCGTCCTTATATTAACAAATTAGTTTAGTTAAAGGAATGGAAATTAGATAAAGCCATAGCTATAAAAGTTAAGGAAAGGATTATAAGCGCCTTAAACTAGACTAAGTTAAAAATTAAGAAGATAAAAAAGGAGGCTTTAGGTAAGAAAGCTCTATAAAAGGAAGCCATACGGAACCCAAATATAAGTTAAAAGGAAGATAACCACGGTATCTTCGCCGTATACTAAGTAGGCGCCTATAATGCAGGTTCTAACTACAAGCTGCGTAATAGTATAATCCTTAACAGCGGAACCACAATATACGTTATTAACAATCGATTAAGATTCGTTAACAAGCTCTAACTAAGTAATAACTTCGTATATACTAGAACAGGCCTAGACCCAGTTAAGGGTATTATTACGGCACTAGTGGAAACCGGTAGATTATGGCGGACAGTTACAAATAGTTATAGATAGTTGTAGATAGTTGCAGACAGTTGTAGACAATTGTAGACAGTTTTATACAGTTTTAGATAGTTGCCGTCATATAACCAGAGGATTGTATATAACGTCGAGCGGCGCTGCCCTCTATCTCCTTTCCTTTCTCTAGCTTTAGATCTTCGTTTATAGACTACCAATTATATAGGCTTGCGCGTCCCTCTTGCCGTGCTTGTGCCTTAATTAACTAAGTCGCTAACATTATCTAAAGCTCGTCTACTCTTCTTTCTGAGAAGGAACTTAAAAAATATCTACGGACTATAAATAAGAATAGAATATAGAAGTAGACCTAAAGGCTATTACTAAAACTCGAAGAATAAAACAGAACTAGAAGAATAGAAAAGAATAATAAGATCTATAGAATACGCACAAACTAGAACCCCTATAAGAATCCTACCGGAAGTTACCCTAATAACTATATCACTATGCTAAGAACTATAGCGGCCGGTAAAGCAGCCGTAGGACCCTTAAATACCTCCAATGGTAAAATAGTAACTAACTTAAACTTCTAGGTAGAGCTTATAGCAGCTAATGCTAAAATTAAACAACTTTAAGAGCTACTTAAAGCTAGAGAACCCCTTACACTTAGCGAAGAGTTATTAGACACCTAGAGGCTTGCTATAGTTTTTAAGGCCCTAGCCTAACATACAGTATTAGCATTGTTACGGTCCGCGAAGATTGCGGACCCCCTATTGCTTACAGACGGAATTAACCCTATATTTAATAATTGGAAGCTTTAATTGCAGGATAAGCTTAAAGTTAATACGGACTACTTCCCTACCACTTAGGCTAAAATGGCCTATGTCTTCGGCCGTACCGGCGGGGACGTATAGACGCACCTACGTCCTTAATACACACAGGACTTAGTAGATCCCTTCCTCTCTAGAAAAGAGATAATTATGCACCTATCTTCTATCTATAAGGACCCCTTTAAAGTATAGAACGCCCGACTTAATTATAAAAGCCTAAATATAAAAATGACGGAGACCTTCTTAGCCTTTTAGACCCGCTTTCTATACCTAGCTGGCTAGGCTCAAATTCCCTAAAAAGATTTAATGCTAGACCTATTTAATAAGCTTACCCTAGACTTACAGCGAGCTATACTGCTAGTTTTTACTACTATATAGACGCTAAAGGAACTTACGGACTAGTGCTTAGCTATTAACTAAGGCCTTTGCCGAATTAAGGCACGCGCCGAACGGTATAAAGCTAGAAACCCTTTAAATTAGACTATAAGTAATATAAGAACGGCCCGCAATGCCCTAGTACAATTAGCAACCCCCGTAGCACCACCTGTATAGCCCGCCGCCAATTTAGCAGCTAGCCATACGGCCAGCCCTACTATAGGTTTAGCGAATGCTTAGCCTATATATAGCAACCCCCGTATATAGGCCCTTAGTAATTAAGGAGCTTGCTTCTCTTGCGGTTAGAAAGGCTACTATATAAAGGATTATCTAATAAACGCAAAAGTGGACGAGGTTCTGTTAATCTAGGAGGATAGCATAAAGTTAGAAAAAGAGGAACCCTAGAGGAAGACTCCTCTTTAGGGTTAAAAGGGATTAATATATTAGATATTAATCTAGGTCGGCTAATTAGTAGAAGAAGCTATACTATCCCTTATACTTTATTTTATAATAGATACTAAGTTTTAACCTCTGCTTTAGCTAACTCTAGAGCAAATACCTTTACCTTAATAGATACCTAGTATGCCGTAAAGCTAGCTAACTTTCTAAATATACCTATTAAAGAACTGCCTAAACTAATTCCTATTTATAGGTATAACGGGCGAATAGGGCCACCCATTATAACTATCTTGCGGATTTACCTCCGTGTTAACGGACGAAGGTAGTATAACATCCCCTTCCTTATTACGGACCTAGGTAGCCATAATATAATCTTAAAGCGAAAATAGCTAGCCTATTTAGGCTTATAGCTTAATATATAGAGTAAACAGCTTATCTAGCCAGAAATCCTACCCCTAACCCCTTCCTTTATAAAAGAAATCAGCATTATAATGGAAAACCTTATACGGCCCTAGATTAATACTATTTACCAGGCCAATGCTATGCGTAGGGACTAGGCCTTTAAGAAAGATATATAGCTTAATTCGTAACGGATCTGTATACTACGTCGCCCCTAGACTACCTATGTCACGCCACCCGCATTAAAGACCTAGGAAGTTAGTAGTAACCTAAAAAAGCCCCCTATAGAGAGCTTAGGCCCTATATAGCCACGAAGAATAGTAAGGGACGTTGGACGTTATACTAAACTAATAAATTGGAGGGATAATCTGTAGAAAATAAAATAGGAGCTAAAAAAGATTATAAACCCTAGACCGTAAAATATAGTCTGGAAAACGGCTGTAAGGAAACTAGTGGACCTCCTACCAGTTAATGTCTACTGCATTAGTGCCGTAGGATTCTACTAGAACTTAGTTTAGCCTAATACCATCACCTTTATAATAAGCTTATACAAAATTAATTAAATAATTAAGAAAAAGGGAAGTAAGCTTAGCGGATAAGAAAGCGAGCTTATAGATAAGGAACTAGTAGAACAAAAGCTGCCCTTTTAATACCAGAAATTTAAGGACGTATTCTCCAAAGCAGTGTCTAATATACTTCTACCTTACTAACCGTATAACTACAAGATTAAGATTAAGCAGGGTAAGGAAAACACCCTTAGCTTTAGCCCCCTCTATAAGTAATCTATTACCGAATTATAGGCCATAAAGTAGTATCTTATTAATAACCTAAATAAGGGCTTTATTGAGCCTAGCTAAGCCCCTTTTACCTTACCTATTCTCTTTATTAAAAAGCTAAATAGAGGACTTCGCTTCTACATTAACTACCATAAGCTAAATAACATAACCCGTAAGGACCGCTATCCGCTGCCCCTACTTAATAAGACTCTAGCCCGAATAAGTAGAGCTAAAGTCTTTATAAAACTTAATATCCGCTAGGCCTTCCACCAAATTAGAATAAACCCCAGGTCTAAAGATTTTACTATATTTTAGACCCATTACGGAATATATAAATATAAGGTACTCCCTTTTAGACTAACCAACGGGCTAGCTACGTACTAGCGGTATATAAACAATATACTTTTTAACTACCTTAACAACTTCTATATGGCCTATTTAGATAATATTATAATCTACTTTAAGAATAAGCTAGAATACAAGGAGTACGTCTATAAAGTCCTACAACGGCTCCGTAAGGCTGGCCTCTAGGTTAACATTAAGAAGTTAGAGTTTAGTGTTAAGCGCATAAAGTACTTAGGTTTTATTATTAGTATAGACGGAATTAAAACCGACCCAGAGAAGACGGCCGTAATTAACTAGTGGGCACCCCTACGGACTGTAAAGGGGGTATAATTATTTTTAGGTTTTTATAACTTCTACCAACGCTTTATTAAGAACTATAGCAGAATTACCTGGTCTCTTAACCGTCTTACTAAAAAAGACCAGCCCTTTCACTTTAACGCTATATATAGGCAGGCCTTTAATAAGCTTAAGAAACGGCTAGTATTGGCTCCCTTACTTGCCCATTTTGACCCGGAACGGCCCTTAATGCTAGAAACTAATGCCTTAAACAGCGCGATAGCTGGTGTTTTTTCCTAAAAGCAACCGGACGGAGAGTGGCACCCTATTATACTGTGGTTTGCAAAAGTATTGCGAAAATCAAATTAAGCGAGCCACGCACACACAACATCAACTTTTGGTCAGTTCACTATATAAATCGTATACCTACCACGCCTGATACGCTTATATTTGCCTTTTATGCCGAAACGAATCCCTTAGTAGCAGCTTCATCAAATTCTAGTAGCTTTTCTATTTAATTGGTCTATTAAGTGTATTACAGCAGCTACTAAGTTACACCTTTTAACTATATACCGATTTTAGCTTAATCTTAACCTCTATAGGGAGGCATACCCCCCCCCTAATCTTAAGATTGGGCGGCTAAGAGCTATAGATAAGGTATATAAGAAAGTTCGTAATATATAATATTATAGTGTTAAGTATACTAATATTTATATAGGCCCTTATTGCTTACTTAGAGGACCGCCTAACTGCCTTCCTTAACGAAATGGCCTGGTTCCTATAGGACGATTATAACATTATAGTATCCTTTTTATCGATTTGGCAAACTCTCTAACGTAATAGGTAGAGTAGAAAGGCCGTATAAAGGAGAGCGTAGGAGCGCTCTAAGGACCTACGTGCTGTATAGAAAGGACGCCAATATATATAGGACGTTGATTGCCTTATATTTATTAACGAATCAGGCGCTAATAAAAGGACTAGGTATAGAAAGTTTGGCTAGAGCCCCGAAAACGTTCCTGCAATTAATACTACATCAATTAAGCAATTAGAACGCTGGAGTATTCTTCCTGCCTATATAATTAACGGCTACTTCCTTAAGACTCTTATCTGGCAGGGCTTAATTACTGCCGAAATATTTAACGCCTAGATTAATCTACAGTTCTACTACATTATATTCCTGGCCATACAATCTTAGTATTAAATAACGCTTTAATATATAAAAGCTAGGTAAGGAAATAATTGCGTATATAGTAGAGCTATGTATTCTAACTAGTAGATATAAGAATTTATAAACCTCTGTGCAGCCGCCTAAATCTATATTAAGTATCTTCCTCCTTATTGCCTAGAGTTTAACCTAATTAAACTTTCTTTTCACGATCTAAAGGCGTGGATTTAATTAAACTTTAATACAATTAAGGACTATTAAAGCTTTGGTGCATTTTTATAGTTTAGTATATAGTGCATAGAATTACGTCACTTAGTAGAAGAACACTTTTAGTGGGCTGGCTACCTAGTAGAGAACTAGTTAGGGACACAATCTTTTATAATCTAGTGCTAGGTATATAGAAATTAATAACTTACTATCCCTTTTAAATTGCTTAAAACGTTTTAAGCTTACACCTTAGTTGTAGTAGGAGGCCTACTGCGAGGCCTAACTTCTCCTCCTATACCTTGTTACGGAGTAAGCACAAGCGGTGATAATATATAGCGAAGTAGGTATTATTAAGCTATATACATAAACTGCGTAATGAAGTCAAGACGTTGCGTAAGGAAAGAAGGTAGGAAAATGGGAAGAAAGGGCATATATCGTTAACTTGGTTGCTTAGTTAACACATATATAGGCAGAATAGGGTTTAGGTCGTGGTCCTGGCAGAACTTAGCAGAATTTGGTAAAACTTGGCAGAATATAGCAGAATGCCGTAGATTGCCATTAGATTGCTATTAGATTGCCGTTAAATTGCCATTTTACGGTTGGTCTCTAATTACTAAGTCGGTAGAAATAGGTAGATGTGTATAAGGTGTTACGGGGGTATCCTATAATAGTACCCCCCCTTTAAACTCAAGCTTTTGCGAGATGGGGCTATAGTAGTTCTAGGTAGAGTTTATAAAAGTCTTTTACGGCTTATATAAGTCCTATAGAGTTAACAGGTTCCTATAAGGACTTAGTAAAGCCTCTCTATTTCGTAAGATATATATATTAGCGTTTTTGTTTATTATACTTAATATTATTAATTCTTTTAATAAAGTACTCGTTCTTACCATCCACTTTAACTAGTAGGGAAGGGTCTTATATCTATTTAGGCAGGGCATCTAATACGGGGGCAGTAGGGCGGAGGACTAACGTATAGAATACGGGGTGGATTTTAACTATATTAGGGAGCTTCAGTCGGTAGGCATAAGAAGAGATAACCTTTTCAACCTTATAAGGGCCAGCGTTCTTCCAATTAAGTTTCTTAGTAGGTCGTTTTATATTTAGATTTCTTATATCTAGCTAGACAAAATCGCCAATTTAGTAGGCTAGTGCTAGGGTTCGTTTCTTATTCGCTATAGCTTTATAAATAGATTAAGCCTATATCATCTTATTAGTAAGGAACTGTTATAGTTCCTCTATCTTCTCTACAAATTTATTTACTTCTGTAACTTATAAGGCGTAATAAGTAGGGTAAGGAACATTACTAAAGGGTTTAAAACCCATTCGTAGGTATTAGCCGTAATTAGCCAGAAATAGGGAGACTTTCGTAGTTTCCAAAACAAAATTATTTATAGTAAACTCGGCAAATACAAGCCAGTTAATTTAGTCATCCTATAAATACGACGTGTATATCCAAATATACTATTCTATTATAGCATTTACGCGTTCCGTTTAGCCATCCGTTTTTAGATAATACGCGGTAGATAATAGTGCTTTAATATAAAGTTAAGTAGTTAGTTCCTTCCAGAATGCCAAGATAAACTAGCTGCCTTTATCGGAGATAATTATTTCGGGAAGTCTATGGAGTTTCTATATATAATCTAAGAATAGTCGGGCGATAGCAGGCGTTAATATATCGGGGCAGGCGATTAAGTGTCTCATTTTAGATAATCGGTCTATAACTACTATAATGTTCGTACAGCCTCTACTCTCAAGAAGGTTAATAACAAAGTTGATTAAGATATCCTTCTATCTTCAGTCTAGAACGGGCAGTGGCTTTAAAAGACCGTTATACGTCTCATGCGAGGCTTTAGCTCGTCAGCAGGTATAGCAGCTAGAGACGTACCTTCGTGTCATATTATATATATTCGGCTAATAATACTCCCATTAGAGTAGTTCTAGGGTCTTTCCTTAGCCTAGGTGGCCGGCGACAGGTAGATTATATATATGTTTAAGGAGTTTAAGCTTAAGCTTATTATAATTAGGGATAACTAGACGGTTCTAGTAATATAAGCAATTTCTACAGGCTTCGCATTTACTTAGAGAAATCTTTTTAGAGCGTCTAATACCATCTTATATTAGCTTAAGCGTCTCTTGGATAAACTCGTCATTTAGGTATTCGTTAACTATAATTTATTCAATTAATTAATTAATTATTTTAAGGACGTATACCGTAAGATCTTTAGTAGGAGGGTTAAATAGTTTAGGGCAAAGCAGGGTCTAATTTTGGTAAGAGCGCGCTTCTTTTAGGGCTAGCGCGTCTTATAAGCATCAGGTTAGGGCATTAGGCTTCTAACCTTAGACGCCTAGGCGGTATATAATCAAGAATTAGAAATAAGATAGATATTCTAACCAGCGGGCCTAACGATAACTCAGCTATTTCGTGGTTGTAAAGTACTATAGGTTTTTATAGTCGCTAAAAACCTTAATTAAAAATCCAGCGCCTTCTAGTTTGGGTCGCCATTATTTAAAACACCTAATAATAGTTAATAATTCCTTATTATAGATCTTATAGTTATATTCGGCTAGGCTTAGTCATTTTAAGAAGTATACTATAGGGTATAATACTCTATCCTCGTTATACTAAGACAGGATACCTTTAGTAACGTAGTTAGATAAGTCGGCTTCTATAATACTTATTTAGTTTAGGTTAAAGTATTAAAGTATAGGCGCAGTAGTAAATATAACCTTTAGATAGGCAAAGGCCTTCTTATATTCCTTGTTAAAAATAAAGACTTTATCCTTTCGCGTTAAAGCTATAAGGGGTAAAACCAGGGCGGAGAAGTTATTAATAAACCGTTAGTAGAAATTAGCAAATCCTATAAAGGCTCTTACGTCCTTAACGTTCTCAGGTTCTTACCAGTTCACAATTGCTTCGACTTTCTTTAGGTCTATTTATATACCATTTATAGAAATAAGGAGTCTAAGGTATAGGACTTCCGTTTTATAGAACTCGCATTTATCTACATCTAATTATAGACTAGCTCCGTATAGGGCTTATAGGATAAAGTCAACGTATTTCTAATATTCGGTTAGGTTATTACTATATATTAGGATATCGTCGATATAAGCA
This sequence comes from Cenococcum geophilum 1.58, assembly GCF_001692895.1. Lineage (NCBI taxonomy): Eukaryota > Fungi > Ascomycota > Dothideomycetes > Gloniales > Gloniaceae > Cenococcum > Cenococcum geophilum. The sequence goes on along the minus strand of NW_027137570.1, from coordinate 2,710,451 downwards.
GTACAGAAGATATCTAGGTAGGGGCGCAGGGTATCGTTTATATAATATTAAAACGAGCTTGGGGCGTTTACGAGGCCAAAGGGTATTACTAAGTACTTAAATAGTCCATATCGGGTACGAAATGCAGTAAGCCATTTATCCCCTTTTATAATGCGGAGACGGTTAAATACAGAGATAATATCAAGCTTCGTATAGTAACGAGCCTTACTTAGTCGGTTTAGTATCTCCTATATTAACGGGATTAGATATTAGTTCTTAATAGTAACGGCGTTAAGAGCTCGGTAGTCTATATAGAAGCACAGACCGCCGCCGGGTTTCTTAACAAAGATCACTAGTACGGTTATAGGCGATAAGCTTACTCTAATAAATCCTCTACTCAGGTTCTTATCTAAATACTTTTATAGTACTTAGAGTTCGTTTTAGGACATCCTATATAAGGGTCTAAATCTAGGCTGCTTTCCTTCTTTAAGTACAATCTTATAGTCGTACAATCGGTGTTCCGGTAGCTTATCGGCTTCCTTTTATAAGAATACCTCTAGGCGGTTATAGTACTCTACTAGTACCTTTATAGCAGGGTTAATGTACTTCTTTAGTGCTAAGGCCTTCTTAATATCAGCTATAGTGACAGCAAAGATTATATATTTAGGTTTCTTAGCAAGTTACGCTAACAGAGTAGCTCTAATTATGCGGATATCCAGGGTACCGAGCTCGTTCGGCTCGTCCATAGTTTCTTATTCAGGTTTAGGTTTAGTATTAGGTATAGAGTTAGTGTCAGATTCGGGTTTAGGTTCTTTAAGTATTCTTTTTATCATAGGATACTAGTCCTTCTAGTAGTTTCATATACTAAGCTTAAGTTTCTATTTAGTTCGGGGCGGTATAGTGCTTAGTAATAACTTATAGAGCTTAGTAGAATTTTCGGATCCTTAGTAGGTGTCGGTGGAATTCTCATATCGGTAGAATTTGGTAGAAATCTTACGTTAGTAGAATCTGGTGGATTCTTTAGATTTTAGTTCTGGGTCTAAGCAGCGAGTTATAAAGCACTTCTGCTTATAACGGAAGGCGGTAAATAGAAGCTTAAGGTTGTCCTAATTAATAGTCACCTTATATAGCTTTATCTAGGGTTATTTAAGGATTACTAAGTAACCCAAGGTAGTAATAAAAAGCTTAATTAGTTCTTTATAGTTTAGGTATTAAAGTCTTAGGGTTACCACATAGGTAATACAGCCTAAGACGGTGCGTTTGCTATTAAATCTAAATACGTTAATATGCCAGTTAAGGGGGGTTAGGGTAAAACCATTATCTTACGCAAAGATCTTATTAATAAATCCTATGCCGCTAGCTCCTATATCAATTAGGATTTAAGTATTAACCTATTAACCATTCTGCTAAAGATAACAGTTAATAGTTATGCTATAGTCCCAAGAGTCGGAGTTCGTAACGTTAAATACGTTTAACAAGATCCTGTGGCAAAGCCGTCCTAAAGAGCAACTTAGCTCCAAAACCTTCCTTTTAGAGGCAATCGGGGTGGGGTTCTTATAGGACGTCAGCTGTAGCTTTATCCTTATAAATGGTGCTTACTAGATATAGGGGTGGAACCAGATAAAGATCGGGGACGGTAACCGGAAGATCAATATAGTAAACGGCTGCTAGTGCTAGCCGTTTATAAATCATTTCGAGGCATAGGGACAAAGTAGTAGTTTAAGAGGTGGGAGCCACTTCTATATTTAAAGTAGAGGCCTAGCTTAATGCGTTATTCTCATTTAGAGGACCCTAATAGGGCGTATCCTAGGGTCCTAGTGTTAATATCTATAGCGTTAGGGTGCTTAGGTTAAGATAATAACTTAGTAAATATTCGCGGGATTATTATATTATACTAATAAACGGGCTTTAGTATAAGGCGTAGTATATCATTATACCATTTATTAATAACGTTTACATAGGCGTTAAGAGTTTCTAGAAGGTCTACGCCTATTAGGGAGGTTTTTAGTTTAGGGCTTAAGGACTTAACAAGGCTGTTAATTAGTGTGAAGTTATTTCAGCCTATTTCCTTTACGTAGCGGTTAAATTCGGAGAAGTATACTAGGAAACTTTTCTTTTCTTAAGTTATTTAGTTTATCTTTCTTTAAGCGGTGGCTTAGCGGTTTAGGTTACCGTATATAGCTTTAAGAAGTATAACTAGGCTTTATACTAAGTTTAGTTAGAGAGGTTTAATAAGGTTAGCTACGTCTCCTTTTAGTTAACTTAGGGCGTAATAGAGTTGGTTGGCTTTAGTTAGGTAGCGGTCAGCATTACTAGTTAGCTTATTCTTAAGCCGGCTTAAGAATAACCGAAGCTCTTATCGTTTACCGGTAAATACTAGGGGGTTTAATAGTTTCTTAGATCGTTTCGGTACAGTAGTCAGTTCTATAGGATAAGTAACTACTATTAATTCGGGGCTTGCGTTCCGCGTGTTTATCTCCAGAGATAGCGTTTAGTCTTAGGCCTTAATATAGGCATCTTAAGGATACGGACTTCTTCTTAAAGTGCTTTAATTAATTGTTATTATCGTGCTTCTTATTTAGCTTGCTATTAAGTTAAAGTGGCTTAATACTATATAAGGGCGTCCGTAAAGGACTTCTATATACCTGCTAATTGTTCTTAAAGTATAGCTATAATAGCGTCGGCCGTTATAGGGGCTTTAGGGTCATTCTGCATTTTTGGAGGGTAGTGTGGGTTTTTAACGCAACGTAGTGTCACGGAGTAAGCATAAGTGGTAATAATATATAGCGAAGTAGGTATTATTAAGCTATATATATAAACTGCGTAATAAAGTTAAAACGTTGCGTAAGGAAAGAAGGTAGGAAAATGGGAAGAAAGGGCATATATTGTTGACTTAGTTACTTAGTTAACACGTATATAGGCAGAATAGGGTTCAGGTCGTGGTCCTAGCAGAACTTGGCAGAATTTGGTAGAACTTGGCAGAATATAGCAGAATGCCGTAAATTGCCGTTAGATTGCTATTAGATTGCTATTAGATTGCTATTTCGCGGTTAGTCTCTAATTGCTAAGTCGGTAAAAACAGGTGGACGTGTATAAGGTGTTATGGGGGTGTCCTATAACATACCTGCCTACTTATCCCTATATATAAGGCCTCTAAGTTATAGAAGTTTTTAATAAGTATATTAAGAATAAATTCAAGCTTAGTTTAAAGCTTTGGTGTTATTTAGTTAGGCCATTTTTTTACCCAGTTAAAGAATTCGCGAAGCCTTTCCTTAGAATTGGAGTTGCTAGTAATGGGACTAGTTAGTAGCGCTAGCGGCGGTATAGGGGGGGTAGCTACTAAAGCCGGAGCTACTAAAGGTGGCTAAGGTAGTTGCTAAGGTAGTTAAAATAAGTTCTGTTGTCCTCCGGTGTTAGTATAGTAGTTAGGGGGGGGTTCTATAGGGGGGGGGGGCATATTAGCCTTAGGTAGGATAATAGCTATAATTATTAACTCCTGATTAAAAATATCCTTCTAGCCCGTGCGCCCGCCACCCGCCCCCTCTCCCTATACCCCCTATAGCTCTATTTTTAACTAAAAGACGGACGGTAATAGCAGTAGGAGGTTCCTCCTTAGTAGCTTTACTATCCTTAATTTAATTGCCCTAAGCCCTTATTATAAGGTAATTGACTAGGTAATAAGAATAAGGAAGCTCTAGGTTCCTATTTACCCAGCAGGTCCCCCCACTATTAATATATATTTTTACGCTGCAAGGCTATTAAAAGGCCACTAAAGGAGCTAGATTACCTAAAAGAACTTCTACTAAGATGCTTTTAGGTAGGGCAAGACGCTAGGCAATAGTTGTACTTATATTACCCTTCTTTTTAGGTGTATTAGATGCACCTAGGTTAAGAATATTTAATAGATACGCGCTTATCTATGTACTGCCCGGTAAGGCAATACTAGAAGTATAAGGAGAGGCGTATTCCAGAGTAGGTAGAGGCGTCTTAGTTAATATAACTACTACTTCTATACGTAGTCCTTTTTTCTTATTTGTATACTAGGTCCTTATAATTTCATTAAGCTTATAGACGTGTACTTTAGTGTAGATATCTTACGGGACAATATCGCGAGCCATTATACGATTATAGGAAGCGGCTGCCCTAATAGAGTACTTATCCTTAAAGGATCTGTTTAAATGATTGGCTTTGACTTTATTAATCTAGTAGTTGATTTTAGTAAGAAGCTCTCTACTAACGATACGCTGCGCGGAAGTTAAAGCGAGGTCTGCCTCTGCTACGTGGGCTTTCTAAATTGCTATATAGTATATCTATACTATATCGGGCTCCAAGGGAGTTGGCGAGCTTGAATCTACGCTAATAACTTAATTGGGTGTATTTTTACGTCTCGGCGGAGGCCTTAAAGGATTAGTAGCTTTGGTAGGCTTCTTCCTAGATATCGACTTTAGATTTAAAATATTCTAGCTCAAACGCCTAGCAGGCTTTTAAGTATGCTAGGCGACTCTAGCAGCTATAGGAGCTTCTATAGCACCTCTAGTTAGATAAACTATACGCCTACTAGCTATTTAAAAGCCTTTCTCTTCCTCCGGAGGCTTACGAGGCTCCCACTTAATAGTTGGATTAACTAGCTCTACATCCTTATTCTTATCGTCTTCCTTATCTAAGTCCTTATCCGACTCCTACGACTCTAACTCTATCTCTTCCTCCTCTACCTCCTCCTCCTCCTCCTTAACGTCCTCGTTGCAACCAGGCTATAGAGGTAGGCAGCGCGCTAGAACTGTACGTAGGCCTATATAAATAGGCGTCTTGGGTTAAGTAATAGTATTCCGCTTAATTAGTTAAGAACCTTATATAGATTAACTAGCGGCTCGTTTCTGGAGGCTCCTGCGGGCTACTATGGCGCCTATAACACTTAAAAATTAACCTAGATGGATAATATAATATAAATATAAAACCTTACTATTTTGGAAGTAAAAATAATACGTGTAGGCGTGGTAGGTATATAATTTGTATGGTGAACTAACTAAAAGTCAATGTTGTGTGTGCGTGGCTCGCTTAATTTGATTTTCGCAATACTTTTACAAACCACAGTATACTATTTAAAGACTATAATAGATGCCGAGCTAAACTACCACATCTATAATAAAGAAATGCTGGCTATTATCTCTAGCTTTTAGCACTGGCGTATATAGCTAGAGGGAACCCCTAAGCTGATTAAGGTAGTTTTAGATTATAAGGCCCTAGAATACTTTATAACAACTAAGGCCCTTACGGCCCGGCAGGCACACTAGGCGGATACCCTATTTTAGTTTAACTTCTTAATTATATATAGACTAGGCGCTATAAACCGTGCGGACGCTCTTATAAGGCGCGAGTAAGACCTAGATAACTAGATAGCTGTAAAGATCTTATTACGGACCCAGACGCTACTATAACTAGAATACCTTAACCCCTAAATATGGGCAGAACTAAGCACGGACTCCTTAGGCGCCGAGATATATCCTATTAACTCCTCTAAACTTAACCTTATTAATAAACTACTATAGGCTAACTAAACGACCCCCTCTCTATAGGAGTACCGTAAAAAGGCAAAGAACGTTGCTAGCCTATAGTCCCTTAAAAACGGACTACTTAAGTACTAGGAACGGCTAGTAGTAGCTAAGAAACAGAACTTACGGACCCGGCTTATTACCAAAGCTTATACCTAGGTCTCTACGGCCTACCCTAGAAAAAATAAGACCTATAAGATTATTGGCGACCGCTACTACTAGCCCAGAATAGTTGTGGATATTAACCGCTATATACGGAACTGTAACGACTGCCGTAGATCTATAATTCTACGAGATAAGACCCTAGGACTATTAAAACTACTCCCGATACCGGAACGCCCCTAGCAGTATATCTCTATAGACTTCTATAAACTACCTATAGACCGTAACGGATATAATATGGTTATAATCCTAGTTAACCGCTTTAGCAAGCGCCTGTTTTTAATCCCCTGTTATAAGAATATTGATACTAAAGAGGCGGCCCGACTATATATCTACTACGTCTACCGAATTTATGGACCACTAGATACTATTATATTCGATTACAGGCCATAATTTATTTTGGCTTTCTGGAATAAGTTTACCCAGATCTTAGGTATTAAGCTAAAGCTTTCTATAGCATACCACCCCCAGACAGATAGTTAGACGGAAATTATAAATTAATACTTAGACCAAAGACTTCGGCCTTTTATTAACTACTTTTAAGATAACTAGGCTGAACTACTACCCCTAATAAACTACGCCTAAGTGACCCTACCTTACGATTCTATAGGATTTGCCCCTATCCAGCTAGAAATAGGCTACTTACCCCGCATAAGCTTTAACTGGGAAAGACTAGAAGGACCCCAGACTGTACGTAAAAAACTATCTTATAAGGAAGCCTAGCAGTACGCTAAGCGCTTAGAAGAAGCCTAGATAGTAGCCCATACGAATTTAGAAAAGGCTTGAAAATTAATGTAATAGTAGGTAAATAAGCATAGGCGAGAGCCTAACTTTACCATAGGAGATATGGTCTAGGTTATAATAAAGAACTAGAAGACGGAACGACCTAGCCGTAAGCTAGACTATTAGATGGCAGGACCATATAAGGTTCTTAAGAAGATAGGCAACGCGTATAAAGTAAAGCTCCCAGATTTAATTAAAGTTTACCCTATTTTCTCTCCGGATAAACTATAGAAAGCTATAAACGACCTATTACCTAGATAAAAGAATAAACCTCCCCTATTAATTTAAGTCAATGGCGACGATAAATAGGAAATTAAAGAAATACTAGCCTATAAGCTTGTAAGGGGAACGTTAAAATATTGTGTTAGTTGGAAAGGGTACAACCCGGACCCTACTTGGTACCCTATATAAAACTTTATAGGTAGCCCCTATAAGCTTTAGAAATTCTATAGTTATTACCCTAATAAACCCAGACCCCTAAAGTACCTTAACAAGTAAATAGAGTGCTAGAATAGCAAAGATAATAAGCTGCCCATTAAGCATAAAGATAAGAATACCCTATGGACATAATACGGACGTATAAAGCCTAAGGGCAGGCTTTTTCGGAGGGGGGAGTAATATTACGGCACTGGTGGAAACCGGTAGATTATAGCGGATAGTTGTAGATAGTTATAGACAGTTATAGATAGTTGCAGACAGTTATAGATAGTTGTAGACAGTTTTATACAGTTCTAAATAGTTGCCGTTACGTGACTAGAGGATCGTATATAACGTTAAGCGGCGCCGCCCTCCGTCTCCTTCCCTTTCTCTAGCTTTAGATCTTCGTTTATAGACTACCAATCGTACAGGCTTGCGCGTCCCTCTTGCCGTGCTCGTGCCTCGATTGACTGAGTCGCTAACAGGTATAGGGACGGCAGCAGTCACAATCTAGACGCTAGTAGGCCCTAAGAGGATCCTACTAGCTAATGCAGTATATATACTAGCGTTTTATACAAATTTAGCCTATCTAGATAGGTTTAATAATAAGAATATATAGTGGGACAATAAAAAGAACCTACTATATTATAAAGACGATTATAAGACGTTTACCTATTATAAACGACATTATAACTAAAACACGCTTAAATATAATGAGCTAAAAGCCTTATTTGTAATTTAATTGCGAGAACCCCTTCCTAATTAGGAAGTAGTAGGTAGGCTTTAGTATAAGAGACTAGGCTATATAGGATCTATAAGAGGCTAGTCTAACCGGAACGTATAATTATCTAATTAATAGTATAGAATAAGAGTTACAGGCAAGTAGAAGATAAGTTAAGGTAAAACAATCTTTATGTATAAAGGATAAAAGCTTTCTAACCTCTTTTATTTAGAGACTAATTGCTAGTTCTTCTCTAAAGGGGAACTAGCTTCCTATATATTCCTTCTAAGACGCTAATAAAACCTTTCGCCCCTAACCTATCTAACTGTGTCTTCTAGAATATAGATAGGACATAAATAAAACCTTTTACCGTCTTATTGGATATATACCTCCTAGGGGGTTCTATTACAATTGCCTCCCCTTCTAAGGTCTTAGTCCTTTAAGACTTCGCCTCTACTAAGCTTTTATAGAGTTCTAACTAAAACAACTAGGGAAACCCTTAGTGGAAAGGTACTCTATAATGCGGCTTATTACCAACTCCTTATTAGCGCGGAACTTTACTTTATCTTTTATTCCTCTGTTTTTCTCCTACCCTAGCTCCTTATAGTGCTTTCGTAATAGGATTTTAATAATAGTAATAAAAATTTGGTAGGATTTACCTCTCTAATTTTGGGAATTTGTTATAAATAGATCTGGAGGTTATCCAGTATAACGCGTTAACTAACCACCATCCCCATTCACCTAAAATAGGTTTTAATAATAACGTCTTTTATTTTAATTTCTTTCTATTTATAAGTTATTATCTCTTACTTGTCCTTCTATTAACAATACTATTCGTCTCGTTTTTAAATAGGCTGTTCTTATCACATTTTACCTTTTAGCTTCTATATCTCTAGCCGCACTTCTATTACTACCTTGTTATCTTTTCTTAATATATTTATAAGCAATAGAATCCCCACCTTATCTCTTATAACAATGCTAACTTCTTAGAGTATTTTCTTATAATAGCTTGTAGTCCTTCTGCGCGTCCCCAAACCGGCGGCAGTATTATTCCTCTCCCGGTAACGCCCTAGACAGCGTCTATTGCTTCTATAGCAGTTTCCCTAAAATACTATCGTTACTACGTTTATGCTCTTACGCAGGATCCTTCCTACGTCTATAAGATGCCTTACTCTAATAAAAATAAATCCAAGTGCTCCTATTGCCGCAGTAGGAGAAAGACCTGCGTCCCAGTATTTCCCATTCCGTCTTATTCTAGATTTCGCTAATTATGCTAGATCCCCGCTGTCTATGCGTATAAGACTTATAGGCTCTAACACGCTATCTAAGATTTCCGCTAATATCCTAATAGTAACAGGTGGGGATAGAAGGTGTCTTCCCTCGCTTATAAACTCTTTAATTTAATAAAGGTTTCTACTACTGTAAAGATATAATAATCTTAGATATATAGTATCCAGGAGCGTATATACAAACAGCTTACCCTTATTAATAATAATATTCGTACTCTTACGCGGGCTACTCTAGCTAGGTGAGTTTCTCTAGTAACTCACTTAGGAACTGTACTAACTTCTTTAGCTAACGTCTCTCTAATCCCTGCTTAGACGCTAATTTAGAACCTAGAGATACTAAGGATAGCGATAAAGGTTAAAATAAACGTTCTCCTTGCTAATCTCCTACCTATACTGGTCCTTCCAGTACCCGTTATTTTAAGAAGAATATTGGTGGAAGTACTAATAATTCTAGGGATAGAAGAGCCGATAATACCGTTAATAATAACGTTAAGATAGAAGAGGAGGCTCCTATTATTGCTGCTAGTATTTAAGTTATTACCTAGCTCTTTCCTTTTTATTATAGAATAGCTTTATATAGTGCTTCTCAGGTGCCTCTAGGATGCCCTATTATTAGAAATTAACTTTATACTTTAGGGATGCCTTTATTCTTAGCTTCGGTAACAATTCTTATAAAGGTAGTATACTACTATAATCCCTATATATAATAAACGGGTAGTATTCCTATAGGTACTTTACAATTTTTAAAATTTTTTAATTCTTTATAGGCTGTCCTTTTACTCCTCTTTATATTATTAACTCTACTATATATCTCTAGTGCTAGACCAGATACTCTCTTTTTATCCCTAAGGGGTCCTTCTAAATCCCTAAGGCCTTTTCTTATATTGCTACTACTTATTCTTAAATAGTGTCTTTTTTAGATAGTATCCCTAGTAGTTCTCCTATAGGTTCTATAGGCTTCCCCTTATAGGGTTCTAGGATCCCTATTATAATAGTAAAACATTTCTATTCTTAATACCTATGCTTAACCTTATAGTTTTAATTTATAAAGTTTTCCTCGTCGTCTTATCTATGGTATATCCGGAACCGTTACTGAATCTTTACCTTTAGTCCTTAGGAAGGTTTTAATTACTATATTATATCCCAGCTAAAGGTGCTCCTTAGGTTCCTAACTGTTATACGCCTAAAAGTATCCTTTCTAGCAAACTAAAAATTCGCGCTTCTTCTAGCGCTATCTTTAGTTTAAAATATCTTCTATATTCTATTCTAGTTCCCCATTAATTTTGCTAGGTAGTAGCGGTTCCGCACTATCTCTTCTCCGGTATAGCTTTAGTAAGGAAACATGAAATATAGGATATATTAGGTATAATTTCGGCAATTCTAATTTATAGGCTTAATTTTCTTTAGTTTTCTTAACTATTTTAAAGAGTCTAAGCTACTGGTAATCCAACTTCTTCTTAATACGTTTTATTTAGATATTTTTTATAAATAGTAAGACTTCGTCTCTTATCTCAAATTCTTTTAGCATATATTTTTTATTATAGTACCTTTTTTATACGGCTTAGGCGTCTAGTAAGTGCTTTTTAAGTTCTTCTCTGCGAATTCTTATTTACTTAATTCTCTTGGACGCTACTAGTGCCTCCCTTTTAGGAACGATGTCCTTAATGTTTTAAGGGTTATTTGCTTTTACCCCAAACAATACTTTATAAGGGGTCATTTTTATACTACTATAGATGCTTATATTATATACGTGCTGCGCTAGAGCTAACTATAATATCTAATTATCCTGTTAATAATTAATATAGCAGCGGAGGTAGTGTTCTAATAACGCATTTAGACGCTCTATTAGCCCGTCTGTTTACGGGTAGAAGGCAGTGCTTATTCTTCGCCGTATTTTTAATAAGAGACAGAATAAAGGCCAAAATGCACTGTTAAATACGGTACCTCTATTAGATATAATTCCCCTTAGCGTACTAAATAAGAGCCACCGTTCTAAAAACAGGTCTGCTAGTTCTACTACTATAATCGTTATTATAACAGTAAAGTATTCTAAAAACTTTGTATACCTGTTAACGATTACTAGGATAGCGTTAGCAACCTCTCCAGTTCTTATCTTAGTAGGGGGTAAGCCTATAATAAAATTCATTGTTAATTCTAATATAGGTCCCTACGGAATAGAAAGCACTAATAACTTGCCGTATAGGCAATGCCTGGATATCTGTATCCTTTAGCACGTATTATACCTTAATATATAGTCCTTAACCTCTTTAGACATTCCGTCCCAAAAGTATTTCCTTTAAACGGCCTTAAGGGTTCTATTAGCACTATAGTATCCCCTAAAAGGGTCGTTATAGAAGACCTTTAGAATTTCGTCTTAAATCGCTTAGTCCTTTAGGACATATACAGCACCCTTAAAGCGCAATAAACCCTTTTAGTCTTACTACTATAGCTTCTTAGTAACTCCGGCTAAGTTAGTCTCCACTATATTTTTCTACCTCTCCCTAGAGGCAAAGGTGTCCCTTTATTAAGCTTAAAGAAGAAGATCTAGAAAGGTTTTATACAGATTACTTGCTTCTATTTCGCCTACCACTATTATAAACTTAAGGTATAACACAATACGTTTTAAACCATTAGTGCCAGTAAATTCTCCTACCGTTATATAGTATGCCACGCTGCGGATAAGCATCTTACCTATCCCCCTTAGATCCGAAAACTTGCAGCTAATACGCTATTAAGTTAAAGGTGCCGCGATACCTCTAGTATATCCCGTAGAATTCTCGCTAATTCTAGAGTACGCTAACTTTATAACGTCTGCTTAGTCTATAACCTAGTCTATAACTATATCCTGCGGCTCTACAATCGTATTACTTTGTAGCTATATTACTAGGACCTCTACCCTATTACGAAATTCTATAGTTCTAGGGAAAGAGTCTTCTTTCTTCCTAAGCAAATTTTGCAATATAGGGATTATTTCCCCTATACTATCCTAGATTCTCCCTATATTATAATCCAAACGTCTTAATAACCTATTAACAGAATTTATCTTTCCTAGGCGGTACGTAATTTTAAAGTCGTACTATAATAGTGCCTCTACCCATCTCGCTTATTGACCACTTAATACCTTTATAGTTATAAAGTATTCTAGGTTATTATAGTCTATAAAGACTTTAATAGGATAATTGCTTCCTATATAATAATATCGCTAGTGCTTTATTACTGTGATTATCGCGAGTAGCTCCTAGTCGTACGTTATATAACGCTACTCTATAGGGGTTATTTTCCTTAACTAAAACGCTATAGAATGCCATTCTCCGTTTTTTAATTAAGATATAATTGCCCCTAGGGTAAAGCCGGATGTATCCGTTTTAAGGTATATATATAGCTCCTAGTAGAAGTGTATTAGGATAGGCGCCGACGTAAATAAATTCTTTAACCAGTCTATTACCTGCTTAGCAGCTTCCCTAAATATAAAGGGTCCTAACTTCTTACTATTCTTAAATCCTTTTAGTAGATTAGTAATTAGGAGTATTACTTATAAATAGTAAATAATAAACCTTTGGTAGAAGTTCGCCGTGCCTAAGAAAACCTATACTTCTCTAAACGTTATAGAGTATAGCTATTCCCTAATAGCGTCTACCCGGCTTTTCTCCATTAACACTCCGTTAACGCTAATAATAAAGCCTAGAAAATTAATGCTAGTAATATAGAATAAGCATTTTTTCAGGTTTATATAGAGCTCGTATTCCCGCAGTCTTTTAAGTACCATTTATATATAGTGCGTATGTGCTTTATAGTTATTAGAGTAAACTATAATATCATTAAGATAGACTATATATATCGTGTCTAATAGGCCTAATAATGCCTTATTAATATAGGCCTGAAATATCGCTGGTACGTTAGTAAGTCCAAATGGCATCACTAGGTACTTAAAGTAGCCGTACTATATTTAGAACGCCGTTTTCTACTTATCGCCGGCTTTAATCCGGATTCAATAGTATATATCTTTTAGATCTAATTTCGTGAATATCTTCGCGCCTAACAGCCTGTTAATAAGCTCCCCTATTAAGGGTAGCGGGTAGCAATTCTTTATAGTAATCCTATTAAGCGCCTAATAGTCGATATAGAGGCGAAGGGTTCCGTCCTTCTTTGGTATAAATATAATTGGTACCCCTGCTAGGCTTATAGAGGGCCAAATCTATCCTTTCTAAAGATTATCCACTATATACTAACGTAATACGGCCAGTTCGTTTTCTAATAAGTTATATAGTAGTCCAAAAGGAGGTTGCTTATCCCCTATATCTATCTCGTGCTTAACCAATATAGGGTTAGGTAAGGTCTATATAGCCTCTTTATTAAAAACCTCTTCTAGGTCCGTATATTCCTGCGGAATCTCTAGTTCCTTAACTGTGTATAGCCGGACATCCGAAAATAAATACCCTATATCTTTATTCTTAGGGTTAAGAGTAGTATATATAGTATATACCCACCCTTCTTCTTATATATAGCTTAGGAAAGTCTCTTAATCCTTAACTATAATACGCGATTAAGACTTCCGGTGTTAATATAAGGCTAAAGGCTAATTAATGTCTAAATTAACTTGGTAAAGCTATAGGTATCCTAGAATAAGGTTATACCCCTTAATTTCTATAGCGTAGAAGCGTGTCTTTTACGTATCCTATAGACCGTCGCGGTCCTAGCTAGCAACGGGAAATATTTATTCCCTATAGCACGGAATCCGGTGGCCTTTAATACTTTAAACGGTGCACACCTATAAGCCGCTAAGGTCCAAATCTAATTCTTTTACTAATAATTAAGAAATAAACCCCATACTCGCGCCGCTGTCTATAAGGCAGTCTCGCGTCACCTATTTATTATTAACTTAAATGGAGACAGGAATAACTATATAGTAGTTTACTCCCTCCTTCTCTTACTAGCCTAGTATAAGGGAGTAAAGATCTACTAGGCTGTCTCTTTTTCTAATTAGGCCGACTTTTACTTCTTTTACTAATAGAAGCGGCTTATATAGCCCTTCTTACCGCAGTTATAACAGGTGCGTATCTCCCGGTTCCCCTTCTATAGATTAAGTCTCTGCCTATTATTATTTTAAGGTTAACCAGTATTGCTCTAGGGCTACGAGGCCTACTTACATTATCCTTCCGTAGAGCAGTTAGGTCGGAATCTACCCCTATTATTAAAGCTAGGTCTAGTCCTACGCTCTTTATTATTAGCGTCTTATTCCTTTCACTTACTTAAATAGTCTCTTTTAGCATTCTTAATCCAAGTAGCTTTAGAGATAAGCTTTTCTTAAAAGGTAGGAATTTCGCCCTTCTCCTAAATGGCCTATTAAATCTTAGGTTATAGCTTAGCAAGTAGCTAGTGAAGTTATATAGCGTTATCCCATAGGTCCGAGTAGGGTATATTATCTTTTAGCTCTTCTAAGTAGTTTATAAACTAGACTACACTTTGGCCTTCTTACTATTTAGCGTTATAGTATCGCTAGTTATAATCCATCCCTTAATTGGTAGGGTCTTAGACCTAATTAACTAACTAGGTCTTAAGTTCGCTAAATTTAAAGGGTGTGGTAAGTTTCTTCTTATAGCATATTTATAAACTCTTAACAGTGCTACGCAGGAAGGTGGAAGCAATTAGTGTCTAATTATACTTATTAGAGTAACATTTTGGATTTAGCCGAAACTTGGTTTTATATTAATGGATAAAACGATTATAGTTCCGGAGACTATTACTATTATACTTATTAGGTTTCTTTATGCAGAATCTAGGTTTTTCTAACATTATAGCGTAGTATAGCGTTGCCCCTTTAAGTCCGCTTTGTGTCTAGGGTGTCTATACTTCTCCTAACTATCCTTATAATTATTCTTGGTAGTCCTAATATACTTATCTTAATTATATTTCCAACTCTTTTGTTTTTTATAGGGTCTCGCATAGCAACTGCTCTAATAACTTTTTAGTAGTAATCGTTCCTAAGGGTCTTGTAAAGTTAGATAGACTAGCCGTGGCTTCCTAGTTTACTCTTTTATAAGTAGAGGGAATGCGCTCCTCTAAGGAGACTCTCTAAGCCTCCTACGGTAAGGGCGTTGCTTTATAGGGTATAGGAGTATAGTCCGTCATTATTAATTAATAGCTGTATGTTTCTAACGGATTATAAGCAATTAGAATTGTAAGAGGCCAGTTTAACCGGAACGTATAATTATCTAATTAATAGTATAAAATAAGAGTTACAGGCAAGTAGAAGATAAGTTAAGGTAGAATAATCTGTACGTATAAAGGACAAAAGCTTTCTAACCTCTTCTATTTAGAGACTAATCGCTAGTTCTTCTCTAGAGGGGAACCAGCTTCCTATATATTCCTTCTAAGACGCTAGTAAAACCTTTCGCCCCTAACCTATCTAACTATGTCTTCTAGAATATAGATGGGACATAGATAAAACCTCCTACCGTCTTATCGGATATGTACCTCCCGGGGGGTTCCGTTATAGGACTAAAGGTAATTAAGTATCTACCTTAGGAGGTAGGAGGTACGAAGCTTTAAGGACCGGCGACGATCAACTATAAATCCTATGCTGTCAGTAAGGCTTACGAAATTGTATTAAGAAGAGCACCTACTAATAAGGCAACGAGGCCCTTCTACTAAGTGCATATTAACTTATTTCTAAAGATTATAGCGCATAACAGTTATAACTAGACGATATATTTCTATAATAAATTTCTACAAATAAATAAGGTAGAGACCTTTACCTAAAAGTTGTTATTAACGCAAGCAATTATATAATATTTAAATAGGGTAAAGCGTTAATATAATTAGAAGATTACGGTTATCCGAGTTAATGGCGAGACCTCCCTTAGTGGCGACTTCTATAGTTAGACGAACTAAGAAGAAATTATAGTAGAGCAATTGGCCCTATATATAAAGTCTTAAAACGGTTCTACTAAACATTCTAGGGGGGTGATTATTATTAAGTCTTATTATATGCGAATTAAAGCTTAATTACTAGAAGAGCTCTAGCTAGAGATTATTAGAGCTATAGCGTATTTAATTAATCAAACACCGAATGCCTAGCTTAGCTAGATAACACCTTTTAAAAAGCTTTAGTTAGCACTAGGGCTCTCGCCATTAAAGCTAAATATAGCCTATTTATGTCTATACGGCTATAGAGCTTACCCGCTTAAATATAACCTCCCACGTACTTAAAAGCTTAAGCTAAGAGCTTATATTAGATACCTAGTTAGGTACTAGTTAATAAATATCTTTAGGGTCTATATACTTAGCGAAAAGAAGGTAATTTAAATAAGAGATGTAACATTTAATAAGCAGTTACTCTATAACGACAATTAGCTAAATCTCGCGAATCTGCTCCAAAAATGCGCTAATTAAATTTTAGAGGTAATTAATGTATTACATATTAACAAGACGCTTTAGGAAGAGCTTAATAAAACGTTAAATAAGGACGACGAGACTTTAGATAAGATTTAAGTGGAAAATAGTAGAAATCAATAGGCAGATTCTAGTGGAAATTAAGACTAAGTAACCAATTAAGATAATAACGTAGTAAGCTTATAAACCTTAAAGGACGATTTCCTACCTGCCCTTTTTACCCTAGATAAGACGCTAGAACCTTAATTAATCCCTACTAAAGGATCCTTAAGTTCCTTAGCTCCCTTAACCCGCTAATAACCGCATTACAAATATATACCTATAGAGGATAACTTATAGGATGGTAACGGCGCAGCCGTTAAGGAAGATAATATTATAAAAGGTAAACAATTAAGGAGGCTACCTAAACAATACTTAACTTATTTAACTTACCTTAAGGAGGTAGATAGCTATAGAGCACTTTAGGCGGCCTTTTACGTAGGCCTAAAATATTATAGGAAATTTTATCGCGATAAGCTACTACCTTTGCCTAAGAACTAGAAGGAGCTTATAAAACACTAGTATAGGGCAGATTTCCTTACTATCGCTATAAAAGAGTACACGGACCTAGAAGGTCGTGGAACATTTAAGGTCGTAGATAAGACTCTATTAGTTAAAACGGTACCTACTATATAAAGATTTACCTATAAAAAGGACACTAATAGTTATCTAACAAAGTTTAAAGCATAACTCTATATAAGAGGCGATCTATAAGAGTTAATTTATAAGGATACTTATGCGGCGACTCTAGTAGCTAAGGTCTTTAGAGCTCTCGCAGCAGTTATTACAGCATTTAATTTAGACGTTTAGTAGGGTAACGCTATTAACGCGTTCGCAAATAGCTTAATTAACAAAATAGTCTATATTAAGTGTCCGGATAGATTTACTATTAAGGGCAAATATCTACTACTATAAAGGGCTCTCTACGGACTTCGATGATTGCTACGTCTCTAGCATAATAACTTAAGTTAGGAACTAACCAATTTGGGGTTAAAGCCTATTAGCGGAAAGCTATGTCTTTACTATAACGATTGGCTGATCGTATTCTTCTATATGGATGATATCTATACTATAAGCACTAAGAAGAACTAGTTAAAGCTTTTAAGCTTTAAGAATGCGCTTATAAAGAAATATAAGATAAAGGACCTAGGTAAACTATCCTAGTTCTTAAAAATTTAAGTCCTAAGAGATAGAAGTTAGAGAAAGCTATGGCTCTGTTAAGACTCCTACATTAAAAAGATCGCTAATAACTTTTATTTAACTAATATGCGCTTAGTTAGTATACCTATAAGCACCAATAAGCTCCTATTAAATCTAGAGAAAGCTTTTAAATAAGACACCTATATCTACCAGAGGATGATTAGATTACTCCTCTATATAACCTATATTACAAGACCTAATGCAGCTAAAGCCTTAAGTAAGCTATTAGAATTCCTACAAAATCCCTTACCCCTATATAACGCCGCAGCTTATTAAGCAATCGCCTACCTATATTAGAAAAGGACCCTCGCGATTAAATACTTAGAATATAATATAGGGAGTTAGGTCTTTATGGGAGCAAGTGACGCAGCGTTTAGAGACGACTTAATAAGTAGACGTAGTATGGAAGGATATCTGTTTACCCTATTTAGGGAACTAATTAACTGGCGCTCTACTAAGTAGACGTTAGTAATAAAGTTAAGCATAAAGGCAGAGCTTATAGCTCTATTATATATAGGGACAGAATTAATCTAGTGGGGTCGCTTCTTTAAAGAAATTGGATTAACCTTAGATGATAGGTAGACGATTAACTATAATAATCTATAGACGATTTAACTGCTTATAAAAGACGGACCAGAGCTATCTATAAAGCTCTAACACGTCGATATATACCACTACTGGTTATGTTAAGAAGTACGTAATAATTAAATTAGGATTAACTAGACGCCTATTACAGTAATAGTAGTAAATAGCTTAACAAAAGCTCTACCAAGGCAGAAGCACAAGACATTCGTTTATTAATTAAATTTGGTTAATATTAAGGAAAGGATTTAAATTAACTAAGGTAAACAAGGAGGAAGATATGGGGTATATTTAACTTAACACCATGCTAAGACCTGCGATACAGCTTTGACCTATAGGGGCTTAAAGCTGGGGGGGTGTGTTAATCTAGATTGGGTTTTCTTACTACCGTCTTACTACTGCCTTTAACGCCTAGTACCCTAGGTCTCACCACCCGTTTCTATTACCTATTTTGTCTCAGTTGTTTATAGTATTTAACTTAGTTGCCTGGACCTACCTTATATATAAATAGCTTCTTTTCTTTATAGTTTAAATAGACAGAGTCCTTATTCTTTACTTACTTATTAGTGCACGGACTACTAATTGACATGTACACTTTGGCAAACTGCGTTACGGCTATTTTAAAATTAATGTCAGGAACAAGAAGGCGGGGAGACTTCTCTATAGACCATTCAATTTGCCAGAGCTTACTGTGGTTTGCAAAAGTGTTGCGAAAATCAAATTAAGCGAGCCACGCACACACAACATCGACTTTTGGTGAGTTTACCATACAAATCGTATGCCTACCACGCCTGCACGTATTATTTTTACTTCTAAAATAGTGAGGTTTTATATTTATATTATATTATCTATCTAGGTCAATTTTTGAGTGTTGTAGGCGCTATGGTAGCCCGCGAGAGCCTCCAGAAACAAGCCGCCAGTTAATCTACACAAGGTTCTCAACCAATTAAGCGGAATACTATTGCTTAACCTGTTCATGTAGGCCTATGTATAGTTCTAGCGCGCTACCCGCCTCCGCAGCCTGAGGACGTTAAGGAAGAAGAAGAGGAGGAGGAGGAGGTAGCGGAGGAAGAGGTAGAGTTAGAGTTGCAGGAGTTGGATGAGGACTTAGATGAGGAAGATGATAAGGATAAGAATGCAGAGCTAGTTGATCTAACTATTAAGCGGGAGCCTTGTAAGCCTCTAGAGGAAGAGGAAGGCTTTTAAATAGCTAGTAGGCGTATGGTTCGTCCAACTAGAGGGGCTATAGAAGCTCTTACAGCTGCTAAAGTCGCCTAATCTGCTAAGGCCACTAAAGTCTCTAAGTCGAATTGGCGTACTTAGAAGCCTGCTAGGCGTTTAAGCTAGAATAGTTTAAATCTGAAGTCGACATCTAGGAAGAAGCCTAAAGCTGTTAAGCCTTTAAGGCCTCCGCCGAGATGTAAAAATATACCTAATTAAGTTATTAGTGTAGATTTAAGCTCGCTAACTCCCTTAGAGCCTGATATAGTATAGATATACTATATAGCAATTTAGAAAGCTTGCGTAGCAGAGGTAGATCTTGCTTTAACTTCCGCGCAGCGTATTGTTGGTGGAGAGCTTCTTACTAAAATTAACTGCTGGGTTAATAAAGTTAAAGCTAATTATCTAAATAGATCCTTTAAGGATAAGTACTCTATTAGGGCGGCCGCTTCCTATAATTGTATAATGGTTCGCGATATTGTCCCGTAAGATATCTACACTAAAGTACACGTCTATAAGCTTAATAATATTATAAGGACCTAGCATACAAATAAGAAGAAAGGACTACGTATAGAAGCAGTAGTTATATTAACTAAGACGCCTCTACCTACTCCGGAATACACCTCTCCTTATACTTCTAGTATTACCTTACTAACTAGTACATAGATAAGCGCGTATCTGTTAAATATTCTTAACCTAGGTGTATCTAATACACCTAAGAAGAAGAAGGGTAATATAAGTGCAACTATTGCCCAACGTCTTGCCTTACCTAAAAGTATCTTAGCAGAGGTTCTTTTAGGTAATCTAGCTCCTTTAGTAGCCTTCTGGTGGCCTTATAACGTAAGAATATATACTAATAGTAGGGGGACCTGCTAGGTAAATGGGAACCCAAAGCTTCCTTATTTTCACCACCTAGTTAATTACTTTGCGATAAGGGCGTAGGGCAATTAAATTAAGGATGGCAAAGCTACCGAGGAAGAACCTCCTGCTGCTATTACTATCCGTCTTTTAGTTAAGAATAGAGCTGCGGGGGGGGGGNAGGGAGAGGGGGCGGGNGGCGGGCGTACGGGCCTAGAGGATATTTTCAATCAGGGGTCGATTATGGCTATCATCCTACCTAAAGCCAATNCCCCCCCCCCTATAGGACCCCCCCCTAACTACTATACCAACACCGGAGAATAACAGAACTTATTTTAAACACCTTAGTAACCACCTTAACCACCTCCGGTAGCTCCGGCTTTAGTAGCTACCCCCCCTACACTACCGCCAGCGCTACTAACTAGTCCTATTACTAGTGACTCCAATTCTAAGGAAAGGCTTCGCGAATTCTTTAACTGGGTAAGAAAATGGCCTAGCTGGATAATAATAAAGCTTTAAACTGAACTAGAATCTATTCTTAATATACTTATTAAGAACTTTTACAACCTAGAGGCCTTATATATAGGCATAAGCGAGTAGGTATAGGAGGAGAAGTTAGGCCTCGCAGCGGGTCTCCTACTGCAACTAAGGCGTAAGCTTAAGACGTTTCGAGTAATACAAAAGGGATAGTAAGTTATTAATTTCTATATACCCAGCACTAAATTATAAAAGATTGCGTCCCTAACTAGTTCTCTACTAGGTAGCCAGCCCGCTAAAAGTATCCTTCTACTAAGCGACGTAATCCTATATACTGTATACTAAACTGTAGAAATGTACTAAAGCTTTAATAGTCTTTAATTATATTAGAGTTTAATCGAATCCATGCCTTTAGATTATAAAAAGAAAGTTTAATTGGGTTAAACTCTAGGCAATAAGGAGGAAGATATTCGATATAGATTTGGGCGGCCGCATAGAGGTTTATAAATTCCTATATCTACTAGTTAGAATATATAGCTCTACTATATACGCGATTGTTTCCTTACCTAGCTTTTATATATTGAAGCGTTATCTAATACTAAGATTACATAGCTAGGAATACAATGTGGTAGAACTATAGATTCAATCTAGGCATTAAATATTTCAGCAGTTATTAAGCCCTGCTAGATAAGAGTCCTAGGGGGGTAGCCGTTAATTATATAAGCAGGAAGAATACTCTAACGTTCTAACCGCTTAATTAATGTAGTATTAATCGTAGGAACGTTTATGGGGCTTTAGCTAAACTTCCTATACCTAGTCCTTTTATTGGCGCCTGATTCGTTAATAAATATAAGGCGAATAATGTCCTATGTATATTAACGTCCTTTCTATGCAGCACGTAGGTCCTTAGAGCGCTCCTGCGCTCTCCTTTATACTACCTTTCTACTCTACCTATTATGTTAGAGAGTTCGCTAAATTAATAAGAAGGATACTATAATGTTACAATCGTCCCATAAAAACTAGGCTATTTTATTAAGGAAGGTAGTTAGGCGGTCCTCTAGATAAGTAATAAGGGCCTATATAAAATATTAGTATACTTAACACTATGATATTATATATTACGAACTTTCTTATATACCTTATCTATAGCTCTCGGCCGCCCAATCTTAAGATTTAGGGGGGAGTATGCCTCCCTATAGAGGTCAAGATTAAGCTGGATTCGGTATATAGTTAAAAGGTATAACTTTGTAGCTGCTGCAATACACTTAATAGACCAATCAAATAGAAAAGCTACTAGAATTTGATGAAGCTGCCATTAAGGGATCCGTTTCGATATAAAAGGCAAATATAAGTGTATCAGGCGCGGCAGGTATACGATTTGTATGGTAAACTTACCAAAAGTCGATGTTGTGTGTGCGTGGCTCGCTTAATTTGATTTTCGCAACACTTTTGCAAACCACAGTAATGTATAATCGATGGATTTTTCAAGCTGCCTAATCTCGTTATAATAATAAGAAGTGAATATCTGTAATATTAGCTATGCGGATACAGCGACATGCGTTATAAACGTCTGCTAAAGTGTCTGAGACCACAACGGATAGATGGCCTAAACTGGCTTAGCCCCATCGGGCCGGATTTATCCGGCATCCCATTGTAGTCTGAGCATGCTAAGATAAAGATCCGACGCTTCGTAGAACATTCAGGTGACTCGGGGCAACGCATAGGCTAAGCACTAACTCCTGGACCAATTAGAACCCTGCGTACCCCTGTTACCAAAATCCTCTGCGGAGCGTCTGAGAGCTTATAGGACTCATTTTGGTACAAGCTGGATGTTTTAAAAATTAAATTATGTGTATTTCTACGAGCGATGTCTTAACCGTAAAAGTTATTGTATATTTTATTAATGCAATAGATTCTTTAGGTAATTATATCTATATATTTATAGATTATAACCTCCTACTAAGAATACTAAAGGGCGAGATGCATCGTCGCAAAATGTTAGTTAGATTTTAAAACGCATCTTCGTAGATTTTAAACCAAAACCGACCGACTGTCTATATCCAACTTCTCATAAAATAAAGCTACAATATCGCTGTAACGTGGAGGCGATAGAGAAAATAAAGGGCTTTTAGCTTATAGTACTTAGATATAGAGAAGTATGTAAGATACGGCAGTGAGGCAAGATTGCGACAAAATTGCGACAAAATACTGACCGGCCGTAAGGCCTTGATAATCATCGGTTACGTGCCGAGGCACGTGCCCGTAGTATAGTCTCCAAGATCCTAGAGGCCTTACCTCCTTAAGGATTCGTCTCCTCCATAATCTATGTTCCTACAATCCTGCCTTACAGCCCCCTGTCTATAAAGTCCCTTCACACCAACAATTTGATTTAATGCGACCGACTGCCCATGTCCAATAATTTATATAATATAGTTACAATGTCGTTTTTTAATGCAATAGATAGAGAAGCTAAAGAGCTTCTACCTTATAGTATTTTTATAGTAACTAGACGTTACAAAAGGGTTGAGATACGGCAGTGAAAAAGGTGATTTTTGGTGTATTTTGACGCTCTGTTACCACTAAAGCTGGGCTGATAAGTTCTCAGACTCTCGGGGAGAAATGCCTCTTAGTGTAATATAATTGGTTCAGAACTTAACAGGACTAGGGTATAGTCCACAAGCGTAGCACTAAATCCTTAACGTTACGCCGTTGCGGGATTTCTCCCTGGGGTCTGATTTATGAGATAACGAATATCAACGGGGGTGTTAGGGTTACGTGCGGCTCAGCGACTCAGCGGGCGCCCAGCCGAGCAGTCAATACCAGCGTAGACTTGATCATGGTGCATATAATATAGACTAGTTTCAGTTTTATACCAAACTTCTACTACACTACGCGCATTAAAGTTAAATCCTGTTATTTTAAGAAGTAATGATCCTACTGGCAGCTTTCTAGGGGTTTTGTGTAACGGAACCTTGTAATAGATACTACGGTAGGCTCGTTAATGGGCTAGGTATATAGGTAATGCAAATTAAAGTTAACAACGTAATAATAACTGGTGGAGTAGTTGCCTAATAGATTAACTCCAATTATATTCTAAAAATTACTATAAGGAAGGAACTATCTAGGTAGGGACTAAGGGTTCTTAAATACACAACTATACTCCTATAAAATCCTTCTTATACGTAATATACGTATACTCTATCTACTCTATTATAGATCCTATAGATCCTATAAATTATATAGATTACCTTACGTAACTCGTACTACTATTCCTCATTATATAGTTCTACCGGCTCTATCTTAAACCGTATTTATATTAACTAACTAGCTTCTTCTAACTTCTCTCTAAGTAGTTATAATATTGTACTTAAAGCGTCTGTAACACTATCTCCCTCCTCTCTATTTTTGTCCTTAAAGATACCTAGTATCTCTAGGTCGTTTACTAGAGGTATAATATCCGTTTAATTAATCTGGTTAATATTATTACTTATTATACCTAAAGTATCTTCTTCTTCTTTTATAGCCCGTTGGTCTTATACTATTGCTATAATATTATCGCTTAGTGAAATTATACTATCTCCGTATTCTTGTTATGCGAAAGAGGGGTTAGTTTATATTACGCTAGCGAGTCCTTCGTCTTAGCAACCTTCCTCTTATTTAGAGTGCACTAAAGCAAATATCCAATTATCTTGCGATGTTTGCTCTATTTTTAACGCTAAGTATACGCGTCCTATAACTCTTAATAGTCTTTAAGTTCCCTAAGTAATTTGTTATAGGGTCTTATATTTAATTTACTGCTATAAAGCTTAATAATAAGCTCTTAGTTATATTAGTAAAACTTTATTACTTATAGGATACTAAGAAAGAGGCTACTAATACTTAACAGCGAGCTCTTAATTCTCGTCTTACTACGTTTACTTAACTAATCCGTCTTAAGAAGGTGCATAAGAAGGTGCGTTTTAAGGAGTGGAAACTTATTGAATAAAGTTTATAGGAACTTAGCGATAAAAGAATAGATTCTCTTCTAATAGCGAAGGAAATAACTCTAAGTAGTTTAGCAGTCGCTCTTCCTAGGTCCCCCTTAGGTGACTTATTTTTTAGTAATTCTTCTTTATTAATGCTACCTAACCTCTTCTCTTTTAATACTCCTATACCTTTTCTATAGCATTCTTTAGGTTTTCTAGTAGCTTCTAGGTAGTCTTAGTGTAGCCTATTTACTTTACCTTGTACTATATTTTATCGTTAACGTCTTTATAACTAACAATCTTTAAAACTTACTATTTGTCTTCTTCCTATCCTCTATATATATCTACTTTGTAAACTAGTGGCTTAACATTTCCATATACTAGCTCTAGCATTACGATATACTATATAGGGTAGATTTTTATTTTGGCTAGTAGGTTTAACTTAAATATAACTAGTAAAATCCTTTACGTAATTTTAAAAGGTCCTAGTCTAACGTAGTTTAACTTCTTACTTAGTTATTAACTTTTGAAATTTTTATATAGTAGCCACACTTTATCCCCCTCCTTAAGATCTGGTCCCTTAGATCTCTTAGCATTATAGTACCTTTTCATTCTTTACTATACTACCTTAGCTGTCTCTATAAGGTTTATATAAAGATTTATTAAATTCTCCATTCTTTACTTAGCTGTGCTACTTATTTTCTTTACTTAACGTGGCGATAATAATATCCTTAGCTTATATCTATAATTCGCCTTAAATAGTAACATACCTATTTCTTCTTGTAGTGTCGCATTATATATAAACTATATAACTAGTAATAGCAATACCCAATTATTCTGTATATAATTAATATAGTGTCTTAGATACTACTTTAGTATCTAGTTTAATCTTTCTATTTAACCGTCTGTCTGCGGATAATATACGGTAGAAGTTACTGCTTAAACTTCTTACTCCGCTAAGAATACCTCCTAAAATGCTGCTACGAATCTTAGATCTCTATCCAATATAATTTTACTTAGTACTCTATATCTTATAAATACTTCTTTAATATAGATTCTAGCAATATCTTCCGCTAAGATTTCTTTTATATATGCTATAAAGTATCCCCACTTTATAAGCTTATCTACTATTACTAAGATCGCGTCGTAATCTTATCCGGTAATAGGATCTTTTAACTTTAGTAACTTAATAATAAAGTCCTATAATATAACCTCCTATAGTCTCTCTAGTATTTTAATAGGTTATAGCCCTCCGTATAGCTTATGCCTTATTAGTTTATTTCTTTAGCAATCTAGATATTCCTTTATAACTCTTCTTGCTAATCCCTAAATTCTATTAATAATATACTCCTCTTAGAGTCTTAACACTAAGCCTATAGCTCCGTTGTGTCCTTAAGTTAGTCCCTTATAAAATGACTTAATAAACTCTTTTACAATAGACCTCGGCATATATATCGCTTTTTAATTTTCGTACTACTCTAAGTCTAGATCCTCTACCTATACGTCTTAGATCTTCTATATCCATTTACTCTTTAATAATTTATAAATCTATTCTTCTTATATTGCTATAATTTTTGGATAATTATACCTAATTAATCCGTCTATGTCTTTTCGCAACAAAGCCCCTAATAGCTTCTCGTCATTTTATAGTTTAGTTTTTCTACTTAGAGCGTCTACTCGTGCATTTTCTGTACCCTTAGTATACTAAATCTCGAAATAGTATTCTGTAAGCATTTCTGCCTATCTAACCTACCTCCAATTAAGCTCTTTTATCGTTAGGAACCCCGTTAGGTTCTTATAATCCATCTTAACTATAAATAGTTTCTTTATGCCTTGCAAGAATGCTCTTTATTTTTTAAGTACTATAACTATACCTAATAACTCCTTGTTATAGATATTATAGTTTAACTCTAGTAGTGTTATCTTCCAACTATAGTATGCTACTAGGTGCTATTTATCCTTATATTTCTATAGAAAGCACGCTCCTAGTACATAGTCTAATATATCTATCTTAACTACTATCTCAAACTTTAGTTGGTAGATTTTAAGAACTAGCTCCTAGGTAAACAACTATTTAACTTCTTTAAATAGTCTCTTTTATTTCTCTCCCTATATCTATAATTTTTCCTTTTTCATTAATCTTGTAAACGGCTTAATGTCCTTTAACTATTAAGCTATAAACCTTCTGCAGTAATTATAAAACCCTAAAAACGATCTTAACTGCGTAACGTTTTCTAGTTCTTACCAATTTACTATAGTCTTAATCTTTTTTAGATCTATACTAAGTTGGCCTAGTTTAATAATAAATCTAACAAAATCTGTCTTTTTAGTAAAGAACTCGCATTTCTTAATTACTACTAGTATCTATTCTTTTTGTAGTCTCTTTAAGACCTATTTAACGTGTTTTCCATATTCTTCCTTATTTATTAAGTAAATAATAATGTCGTTGAGGTATAATATAATAAATTTATCTAAGTGTTCTCTTAATATATTATTAATACGCTTCTAAAACGTTGCTGGTGCGTTTATAAGCCTAAATTGTATAACTAATAGTTTGTATAGTCCTTCCTTTAACCTAAAGGCTGCTTTCNATTTNTCGCCTTCCTTAATTCTAATCTAATAGTANGCCTATCTTAGATCTATCTTTATAAAGATTTGCGCATTACCTATCCTATCTTAGATTTCGCTAATTAAGGGTAAAGGATACTTATCCTTTCTAGTAATGCTGTTTAACTATTTATAGTTAATGCATAGCCTAAGTTTTCTATTCTTCTTTAGTATAAATGGTACTGGATAACCTGCTAATAACTATAATGGTCTAATATATCCCTTACGTAAGTTCTTCTAGATAAACTCTTTTAGCGCTCTACCTTCTTCTTCGGTAAGCTTATATATTAGAAAGAACCTTAGATTTATTTCTAGTTCTAACTCTATCTTATAGTCCTATACTATATAATCTAACAGCTTTTTATTTTCTGGTAACTATAGCTTCTTGCCATACTTATAGTATCTCTTTAGTACATAACTTAATCCTTAATTAGTTTCTTTATATATCGCTCTAACTTAGTACTATACTAACTTAGTTTATTATTATATCTTATAGCGTTAAGTATTTTTAATATTAACCTAACCTATAACCTAATTAATCTTTAGATTATATTCCTGTAACTAAGGCATTCCTAATACTGCCTTATTATTTCCTAATAGTAATATATTAAAAGACATCTTAATTTATCTTCCTTTAATAGTTAACTAAATAGGTCCTATTTTAAGGTTAATAATGCCTCCTCTATAGGCTATTAGATCTTTTAAAATTATTATTAATAGATATAGGTGCTCCTTCTGTCTATATGGTAGCCCTATCCGTTTTACTACTACTAGTAAGATATAGTTCTTTATTACTCCACTATCTACTAATACTTTAAATTGCTAATCTTGCCAATTAACTTATAAATTTAGGTGTCGTTTTTAAATTCCTTTAAGGGTTTAAGGCTCTACCACTAGTTCCCTCTGGTCCTATAGGCCTCCACTTTTTCTAACTATTGGCTGCTTAATTCTGTTTATACTTAGTCCACTTTTAGCTAATACTTAGTTTACTTCTTTTCTTTAATATACTATAGACAGGTATTTTCTAGACATTTCTACTATTATTGTCCATCTAGGTATTCTTCTATAAGGAATCTTTTTAGTTAAAGTGTTAAGTCTCCTAACTTCTAGACTTCTACTAGATGCCAGCCGTATATATACTTAGCATTTCTATACTGTCGCTTATCTAGCGCCCAATATATCCTTATAGGGTATTTCCGGTTTTTCTCTTTTAGATTTCTGTGCATCTTATATATATTATCTATGCATGCAATCTATAATAGCGTATAGTGTGCTAGGTACTTTGGGTTAACTCTTAACTCGTTTTTATCTTTAAGTTTAAACCTTTACCGTGTTAATCTAAACATTATAACTTCGCTTATAGGTACTAAGACGCGTCTCTCGCTTCTCTAGTCCTCTAATTATTCCTCTAGATCCTTTAATATTATAATTAAGGCTCCCTTAATATAATTTATTACTTTTTCCGTAATTAGGTGGTCTTAGATAACTTTTTCATCTAACCANNTATAGAAATCTTCCTACTTATTATTGTGCCTTTATCTATACTACTTTTAGTATAGCTGCTAGAGTGTATACGGCTTATCTATAAGGAAGTATCTTCTTATTACTGCATTGTAATAGCCTTTTATGTGTCGTTCTTTAAACCTAGTTAGAATTCCTAGATCCTCTTCTTGTTCTAGTTTAGTAAGCTACTTAGCTCTTAGTATACCTACTCTTAGCCTATTAGTGATTCTTTATATAGGTGCTCTGTCCCTTATATAACCTAGTATACTAGATCTCTTATCTAGTTTCTGCTCTTGCCATTTAGTAATTCTTACTCTAAATTCTGCTATAGTTTCTTTCTTTTTGCGTCTTATAAGTGGATCCTTAAAGTCTTTATACTTCTTAATCATAGTATTAAACTTTTAATCTTTAGGCTGAACACTTTATTTACCTAGTAAGTCTTCTAGGTCTGTATACTTGTCTCCTATTCTAACTGCTGTTTATATTATAGATTCTTTAATCTATAAAGAAGCCTCTTACCTCTTACTTATAGGTGTCCTTATTTATACTCTAAATTCTTAACCCCTTAGATTCTTTAATCCTAAGCTTGCTAACTTAAGCTTAGCTCCCGCCTTAGTTTAACTAGGCGTCTATAGTATTCTTATCTTATCTTAAAAGTCTTAAATCTTACTCATCTCATCTTAAGAATCTTGTGCTGTTAGGAATTCTTATCCTAAGCTTATTCGTATATTCTTAAACTAAGCTACTACTCTACTCTATCGGTTTTTGTCCGTTATAGGTCTTTAAGCTTGCCTTATCTTATTTTAAGAATCTTAGTCGTTTTTTATCTTATCTTAAGAATCTTAAGCCTTTAGCCTTTTGCCTTTATTAAGTGGTAAGCTAGCACTAGTAGTTGTCTACTTACTTAATCGTCTTTAGATATTACTCCTTCCGTCTTATAAAGCGATAGATGCCGTATCCAACGGTGTTATAATACCCATTACTAAACCTTGCGCTATGGCGGTCTTAGTTTCTGCTTCTATTACGTTATTAAGGTTTAGATACCCCTAGTTAGTTCCTTTACTATCCTCGTCACTATTAATTAATAAGTACTCTAACTCTATTGTTATTGTTGCTAATTATTATCCGTATATTACTGTAATATCTTAATTTAGCTTATAGAGTCGATCTTATTCTTTACCTAACTCTTTAGTTCCTTTAAGTCCTCTTAACTCTAGCTCTTATAGCCAATAGCTTACGCCGTACTTAGCGTCTTTATAAATTCGGTATGCGTTATTATAATAAAACGCAAAACTTTGGATTAAACATTCTTTTATTCCTTGTAGTATACTATTATCCCTTTATATATATGTGTCTTCTGCTAGTCTAGTTCCCTTTATTATATAGTAACTCTAACCATCTTTGCAATCCCTTATAAAGTAACCTTATTTTTTGTAATTTATGTAAGCTCTGTCTCTAAACTATTAACTTTGCTATAGAGTCCGCCTAAACGTCTTCTGCTACTAAGATCCCTAGTTTAGCCTATGCTACTTAGTCCTATAATTACTAGATCCTTAACTTCTAGGTTTTTATAGTTTCTTACTCTATCTCTTATAGGTTTCTTTAGTACCACTTAGGTCTATTAGCTCTGCGCTATACTATAGTTTTTAACTTAGCTTTAGTTATTGCGTGCTCTACGCCTTATATAACTATAGAACTCTATCCTAACCTTTCTTAGTCTATTCCCTTTAGTAGATCCTATTATTAATCTTTATTACTTAATTTATTAGTTCCCTTAGGGTATCCGCATCTTCTATTAGGATAATCGCGTCCTAGACTTTAGCCTTAAGTCCCTATTTATACTATGCTATAAGCGCCTTATTATTCTACTTAACTTGCGTTACTAGTATTTAGAACTGCGTTATATACTTAATTGCTAAGGTTTATTATATAATGTCTTAGAGTTTTCTTTTTGCTATAGTCGTTGCCTCTAGATCTCCGAATATTTATATAAGTCGCTCCGCGAATCTGCTCTAGCTTAAGAACATAAACCGTACTTCTTAGTTTATAGTCGTTATTTTATTCACTTGTATCTCTATAAGGTAAGGCTTAAACTATTTAAGTGCTCTTCCTGATAAAAATAATTCTGCATACGCTACTTAATCCATAGGTATTAGTAGCTTAGCTCCTTCTTATAAAACCTTAAAATGCATTTGCGTAAGGAATTCTTTAAACTTTAATCTTTCTCCTAAGAATCTCTCAATTAATGGTAGCTTTATCTTTACTACTCCTATCCCATTAATCCTATTTTTAAGTATTATATTATTTTCTATTAACTGGTTAACTATCTCTTGTAACTGTCTAACCGTTACTGGTTATTGTAAGTTAGTATCTACTATACTAGTGTCGTTTCCTAATATCAAGGTAGTTGCTGCCGTTAATGGCGTTATAGCGGCTACTTTTAGTGGCATGTTATTCAACTTTTTGTATTTAAAACCGTAACTGTGGTAGTAATTGTGTAACGGAACCTTATAGTAGATACTACGGTAGGCTTATTAATGGGCTAGGTATATAGGTAATGCAAATTAAAGTTAATAACATAATAATAACTAGTGGAGTAGTTACCCAATAGATTAACTCTAATTGTATTCTAAGAATTACTATAAGGAAGGAACTATCTAGGTAGGGACTAAGGGTCCTTAAATACACAACTGTACTCCTATAAAATCCTTCTTGTACGTAATATACGTGTGCTCTATCTGCTCTGTTATAGATCCTATAGATCCTACAGATTATACAGATCACCTTACGTAACTCGTACTACTATTCCTCGTCACATAGTTCTACCGGCTCCATCCTAGACCGTGCTTATATTAACTAACTAGCTTCTTCCGACTCCTCTCTAAGTAGTCGTAACATCGTACTTAAAGCGTCCGTAATATTTCATTAACAACATTTTTAGTATAGGAAGCTTTAGTATCGTTAAAATTACAGTCTCAGCACTAGCGGTTAATGCTAGACATTATAAATTAGACCACTTAATCGTATACATTATATTTTAAAATACCAATCTTTATTACCCATTAGGGCTAATTTTAGCCTTAGGATCAGTAATATGTCTTATTTCTTTATTCGTCTGCCTTCCATCCCGCGTTCTATCCCCAGCTAACTCGTATATAGGATTATCATTAAATATAAGCGCAGGCTTATTTTATAAGGCCATCTCATAATAAACAGCTAGATTTTGCATCTTATGTCTTTCCTTAGATATAAGCTCTTCTCCAACAAATACCCTAGATAGCCGCTTTTCTGCCGCCGACTCTAGCTTAATTATAGGACTATTAGCTATACCTCGCTGGCGCCAAAATCGGAAGTAGTACAAGCCCAATACAATAAGTAGGATAATTGCTATTATATCTCTAACAACTATTCCAGTAATAGCGCTAGTAAAAAGTAACGTGTAGTTAGTATGGGTAATAGTTATATTAAAAACAACTCCAACCGTTAGGATTATAATAATGTTCTACGCGGGTATTAGTAACTAAAATAGTGCCTAGTAGACTAAGAAGTTCGAGCGCTCGTAATTAGCAATAATATAAGCTTTCTACAGGAACGTACGGCCGAGCGTATATTATATATCATTTACAGCGCAGCGGATTAGGAAATATCTTATTAAATTATTATAAATAGGGTAGGTGGCCTATAGGTCAAACGCAGCGTAAGGGAGAACAATATTAGTCGTATTAGCTAGATTATTAGTGTTTCCGAGCGTAAAAGTAATTAAGGGATTAAGGCCTAGGAGTTAGTTATAAGTTTTATCGTTTACTAGATAAAGATTGGTAGATAGGTTATAAAATAGACCAAATACTTGCTTAAAGCTATCGCAGACTAGTTATAAAAGCCATATTTAAGGGACGGTAGAGTCTATTAGGGATAGTATTTCAAAGCTTATAAGCGTAACAGTACCTATAAGTATATTTATTACTATAATTGTCTAAATGCCTATACTAAGACTTTAAAAGTTATTACTATTAAACGGAAACCAGACCTAGCTAGATATAAATCGCGAGCTATTATAGCCACTAAGTATAAGACTTCTAGAGAGCTTAGGGATTCCTTTAACTTATTATTAGAAGAAAAAGATCTTTGTCTAAATAAGTTCGAACGGGAATTTATGGACGCAATTACGTGAGCTAAGCGAGCTCAGGAAACCCCTTAAATTCCACCTATTTATGTACGATTAGAAGAGCAAGTCACCACCATCTAAAAGAGTATACGATACTATACGTATTTCGTGCCCCTGGATATGACTTACCTGTATCATTAAGTTAATATAAACACTGATTAGTGAGCGCGCACAGATCAGCAATCACTTAATACCTCCCCCCGAGCGATACACGACAGCGACCACCCGTTTAAATCCTAGTACGACCTGCTGGAAGGTCGGAAGTTGGGGATTACGGACTATATCACCATCTCTATATACTTATTTAAGTCTTAGTACGGTTTACCGGAAGTTTATAGACGCGAATACAGACCTTTACGGAACCTCCTACCCTCCTGCGAACCATTACGGACCTATTAATTGCCTTTACGGACCGTTATAAGACCTCCCCCACCCGCTATAAGCCACTACCACCCGCTACAAGCTCCTCTTAACCCGTTATAGCTTATACGGACATACTACGCTATATAATATAGCAGATATAAGCAAGCAAATCAACGAAGGTCAAAAGAAGTGGAGTTAAGGAGTCGACCTTACGTCTACAAACGGCGTTAATAACTACATTAATTTTAAGATCCTTAAATACGGACACTATAAGCTTCTAAACGACGACCTATAGGAGTAATATAAGGAAGACTTTGCAGACTTTACGGAAGCTATTTTTAAGGCTTGCAACCTCATAGCTATTTATAACTTACGAACCCTTTTACGTCACTAGGGTATATGGGTTAAAAAGGACAAGCGAGTTACCATTGCACGGTCTTTATACGATATACTATATAAGGAGAACCAAACGGAATGGACTAAAGAGGAGATCCTAGATCACATTAAAGCCAGTAGATTCTTTGCCTCCTTTAAACTTAATAGGATCTCTGGTCTTATAGGACCTTTAATATATATAAATCCACTATTGCCTGGAGGAACACCAGTAGGACCTTTGCTATATACAATGTCATATTCCCAACCTACCTAGCAACCCACCCCAGCTTAGTCACCAGAGCCTTAACCAAATATTACAACTGCTCTGTCTGTACAAGCTCCGCCCGCGTAAGCTCCGTCCGCGCAAGCTCTGCCCACGCAAACTCCGTCCACACAAGCTCCGTCTCTACAAGCTCCGTCTCCACAAGCTCCGTCTATATAAGCTCCGTCCCTACAAGCTCCGTCTATATAAGCTCCGTCCCCGCAAGCTCCGTCTACATAAGCTCCGCTAACTTCACCCTCTTCGTTAACCAAAGCTAAGGAGCTATGGCAGCCAAGCTTATATAAACCTCCGTAACCTACCTAGCAATTACTACCTACGGCAACCGCCTCTACCCTCCCCCCAGCAACTGCTCCTACCCCACTTAGTCTTTCCCCCGCCCAGTATCTTTACCCTAATACTGCCAACGCCGACCCTAATATGCAGCTGCATATGGACCAACCCACGTACGACCTTTACCTTCCCTAAAATAAGACCTCTACAAAGGCGGAGCAAAACGGGCTATATAAGGCAAAGCCTACATTAGGAAATTTTTTTTTGGGCACGTTGTCGCAAGCGAAAATCGGGGTCTGCAAAACCTGCGTAAGTCGCGATTTTAGCGATTTGCGGCAACTTGCGGCGATTTGCTACAAATACATAGGCTACCCATNTAAATCNCCGCAAATTGCGACTTAAGTAGACCCTAATTTTCGGCTGCAACAAAAACGCAACAAAAATACTATAAAGCTCTACACGAAGCTCTACACAAAGCTCTGCACGAAGCTCTGCACGNAGCTCTATACGAAGCTCTGCGTATAGAGGCTCTGTACGAGGCTCTGCACGAAGCTCTACACGAGGCTCTGCACGAAGCTCTACACGAAGCTTTGCACGAAGCTCTGCACGAAGCTCTACACGAAGCTCTGCACGAAGCTTTGCATAAAGCTCTACACGAAGCTCTACACGAAGCTCTACATAAAGCTCTAGCTCTGCACGAAGCTTTGCGCGAGCTCTACACGAGCTCTACACGAAGCTTTGCACAAGGCTCTGCATGAGGCTCTACACGAAGCTCTGCACGAAGCTCTGCACGAAGCTCTACACGAGGCTCTGCACGAAGCTCTACACGAAGGCTCCACGAAGCTCTACACGAAGCTCTGCACGAGCTCTACACGAAGCTCTGCACAAAGCTTTGCCACAAGGCTCTACACGAGGCTCTATACGAAGCTCTGCGTACAGAGGCTCTGTACGAGGCTCTGCACGAAGCTCTACACGAGGCTCTGCACGAAGCTCTACACGAAGCTCTGCACGAAGCTCTACACGAAGCTCTACACAAAGCTCTGCACGAAGCTTTGCGCGAGGCTCTACACGAAGCTCTACACGAAGCTTTGCACAAGGCTCTGCATGAGGCTCTACACGAAGCTGTGCATGAAGCTCTATATAAGGCTCTACACGAAGCTCTACGTATAGAGGCTCTGCACGAGGCTTTGTGCGACATACGGAGGCTCTACACGAAGCTCTGCATCGGGTCCCCGCTATATTCCCAATAGCCTCTACACGTGCCTCTGCTAAGTGTACCCCTTATCTATATACCTAAGTAGCCACCTTATTTTTTACCCTTTCTTTCTTACATCCTTTCTACCTAGGGAGGCACCAGAACGGCAGCTAGCTAAGGACCGTCGCCAGAACTAGACAACCGTTAACCGTTGCCAGAACCAGACGACTGTTGACCGTCACTAGAACCAGACAACCGCGACCATCGCCAGAACCAGACAACCGTCGACCGTCGCCAGAATTAGACGACCGTCAACCGTCGCCAGAGCCAGATGACCACCGTTCGAATATATAGCCAGCGAACGGCCGTAGAAAACGATTCGAATTAATATAATTAATCGATCAATTAAATTAGGCGGAGCCTTCAATCAGGCCAACCTTTCCCCTAAATTACAGATAGGTAGGTATAAACAGTAGCACAGATAGGAGGCATAGATGGTAGGCATAGACGGTAGGTATAGATAGGTAGGCATAGACAGGTAGCACAGATAGGTAGGTATAGACAGGTAGGTATAAATAGTAGGCACAGACAGGTAGGCACAGATAGTAGGCATAGACAGTAGGCATAGGCAGGTAGATATAGGCAGGTACAGATAGACAGACAGACAGATAGGTAGGTAGGTAGGTAGGCAGGCACTAGGCCTAGTTAGGAAATCGGTATATAGCCAGCAGATTATTAGGAATACCGCCAATTAATAATTTGGAGCCTTTGTAAAGGGTATCCCCCTTATTTTAATTACTTAATAAATAGCTCTATATTTTATATAGTTATATAGGAATATAAAATATGTAAAATATAAAATATATAAAATATGCAAAATGTGCAAAATATATAAAATATATAAAATATACAAAACGTGTAAAATACACAGGCTCTACGCGTTTGCTGCGAGTTGCTATAAAATGCGCAGGCTCTATGCAGTTTACTATAAGTTGCTGCAAAATACGCAGGCTCTATGCAGTTTACCGCAAAATGCGTAAACCGCACAAGACCATATATGACTGCCGCGACCGTATAGTTTGCCGCAAATTGCCGCAAACTGCAATAACGAGCCCGAAAAAAAATTTCCTGATGTATAGCTAAGGAGTATAAGCAACCTATGGTTAATATACTACCCCTAGGGGCGTATATCGCGTTTATTTGCCAACCAAAGGCCTTATTTAATCTACCCTTTGCTGCCCAGTCTTTAGCCGTTATATGGGAAAAGGAACACCCTAGCCAAAGAGCATATACTACCTTCTTTACTAACCGCCGCTACCGCTAGCAGTACTAAAATCCACCGCCTATACCGCTGTTTTAACTACCCATCAGCCGAAAAGCTATATAGAGTCCTTAAACACTCTATGGTTCATTTACGGCCCATCAAAAGGCCGTACGGTTCATTTTACGGACCATAAGTAGGACTTACGGCCAGCTTAAGGCACCGTTTAGAAGGTAGCCTAGAAGGCAACTTAGGAGGGATTTCCTATATATTTCTTTTATATTTTACGGTTTTATTAAAAGTAATTACGGAGGTTATATACAAATGGTTCTATTTTAAGTACCGCCAGTATATAATTATAGCACCTATTATATGGAGGAATTTCCTATATATTTCTTTTATGTTTTAGAGTTTTATTTCTTATATTTCTTTTATATTTTACGGTTCTATTAAAGCAATTACAAAGGCTATACACAAGTGGTTTCATTTTTTAAGTACCGCCAGTGTCTAAATAAGTTCGAATGGGAATTTATGGACGCAATCACGTGAGCTAAGCGAGCTCAGGAAACCCCTTAAATTCCACCTATTCATGTACGATTAGAAGAGCAAGTCACCACCATCCAAAAGAGCATACGATACTATACGTATTTCGTGCCCCTAGATATAACTCACTTATATCATTAAGTTGATACAAATAATCTTAAATTCGTTTTTATATAACGGAAGTATTACGTACAGATATACGATATAAAATTAAGACATTAATTTTTTAGGCAGCCCAATTTAATAGAATAACATTTAAAGAGATTGTTTACAATATAATACACTAGCAGTGTATACATATAACAGGCTTAGTATTTTATTTTACCCTTTTAATATATACATAAACGACGGTTGCAGATATTCAAAATTTAAGAAATTAGCCGGTTTTAGCCTAAGGCCAAATATTCCTAGGTAGAAATCCTTAGTTACAATACCAGCTACTATCTAACTAGTTAAATTAAGCCCACCAGAATTTTAAAGCATTAGCCCGACCGCGTTAAGGCTATAGAGGCCATTGCTAGTATAATTAAGTTACTGCTCTAACATAAGGTTGTATAGGCCTATTAGCTTCTATATTAATAATTAGTTATATTAAAATCCTATACCTTATTAGCCATTAAAAGGATAGACACCTCATAAGGTACCACAATTACTTAAGTCGCTAGATAGACAGCCTTTAAGTATAGGAACCCAGGTCTCTTAGCTAGCAGTAAAAGGTAAAACTCAAAAATCCTGCTTAGGTGTGCCTACGCGGATTATAAAGGTTAACCAACTCCCATTATTGCCGTCCCAGGCTTACAATAACGAGAAGACAAAAGGAGCCGGGATAACTATATTCGTGTTGTTTCCCATACTAGTGTATAAAGCCAATAAATATTAAAGCACATATGACCTCTAAAGAGAATTGTAGGACTAGTCGAGATAGGAATTGCATGTTAGAAGAGAGTAAATAAAGAAGTAAGCAGAATAGAGGGAACCAAGAGAGCGACGCCCCACCGAACATTGGCCCCTGCATAGCTGCAGAAGTTGTAAGCTAAAATGGGGCTAGGAGCCTAAACTAGGGATACTGGCACTTTGCTGAAAGTGAGTAATACAGTCCCGAAGCATGCACGCCCGGGTAGCATGGGTATTGGGTCAGTTACACCTGGCGGAACTGTTACTAGCAGGGAGTGTTAATCTCACGGTCTGCAATGTATATACAGGCTGACCGTCGGGAGTATCCAAAGTGAAAGGAAGCTAATTAGTCTTATTGCGGGCTACTATGGTATCCGGCCTAACTTTTGTAACTGCACCGTGCATGTTGGACTGTGCGGTGGCTTTGTAAAAAATTGGTAATATCCCTTAACCCGCTGATTCTGGCTCTCAGTTATCGATAAGGATTAGCCAATTAGAGGCCTGATTCTTGGCCACTGTGATAAGAACTGCAGCGACGTAAGGTTATTCAAATCCGTGGTTTCTATGTATATATATATTTATAGGCTAGTCCTTAGAGGAGCTTTGCCAGGTGTTCCTCCCAACAGGGCCCTGTCGTGCAGAACGGAATCCTACACACAGAACAGCCCCATCTTGTTCTCGGTGTTAGTGCACGGTATAGCTTGGCATTGCACCTCAGCGGGTTAAGGGATACATTTTAAAACTTTATATGCCCCCCTAAGCAGCTATTACGGCCTTACAGCGCTCCTTTATGCTATATATTAGTAAATTAAGTTAATCTGTAGTAATAGAAAGGGGTATAAGAAGGAATAAAGGAAAAAGAAACATTGTATTGTATATAAAATAGTATGTTGATTGGTGTATTGAATTGTCAATGCGCTGCAGGGGGCCCCTGCTGCTGACGCCGCATTTACAAAAGTTAGGCCGGATACCATAGTAAATGAGAGGCCAGAAAGCTTGCAGGGGACCGGTTGCATGAAGACTAATAAGGGGAACTGTTAGTCTAGGAAACAACGGTAGGACTCAGGAAAGTAGAGAGGATGAAGCAGGTTGTGCAGCGGAATTGTAACAGAATATACACATGAATTATTGAATCGATGATATGAGCGTCTGAGAGACCGCCTCACGCTTCGGTCGTGCAGAACCCCGGTAACTAAGCCAGTTATTATGTGGGGTGCGGAGCTCCACGCCACTCGGGACCGAACAACCTAGCAAAAGGTAAGCGGGTAACTGGCTTGGTTGCCAGTTGCGCTGCGTAGAATAATATATATATACTAGTTGCAGCCGGATCACCTGTCGATGCGGAGCTTTTACCGATATTTTCGGAACGACTGTAGCCAATCGGTTTCCGCTAATACACGCCGGCCAACCATACCCCTTAAAGTTTGACTACAGGCAAAACTCCTTAATACAATACCGGGTATCTATTATTCACACGCTTGCGGAGAAGAGGATTAATTAATCTGATTGGTGGGTACGGGCTTAAAGGCATCAATTGAGAATGGGTATATTCGCAAGGCCATTTATAGGGGATTGCCCTGCCTTGACTAAACGTAATGCCCATAGACCCGTGCGCAAGCATATCGCTGCAGTATCTATTTACAAAGCCCAAAATATACAACTAAAGAAAAAGGTATGGGTGGGAGGGAAAGCAAGCAAGCAAGGCTTAATTTTGTAAATATTGATAATATTAGTGTTGCTAAGATACAGGGGTGCTGCTGTAGTGCTCGCTTAGCCACATAGATATATCTATCTATTATTTACACGCTTGCGGAGAAGAGGATTAATTAATCTAATTAGTAGGTACGGGCTTAAAGGTATTAATTAAGAATGGGTATATTCGCAAGGCCATTTATAGGGGATTGCCCTGCCTTAACTAAACGTGATGCCTATAGACCTAGAAGCGCAGCGCCCGTACTATATAAGGTAGAGTAGGGGAAGAAAAAATAAAAAATAAAAAAGGGGGGAAAAGGAGAGATTTAAGTTAATATATTAGAGTGCCAAAATAGGCACTCCTATACGCCGTTGTGCCTAAATACCTTCGCCTATTACATCTAGGGTAAGTAATAATAAAAACAGTATTAGCGTTCTATATTAGAAGTTTATACTTAGCCAGAATAGGTCTTTTAAGGATAATAAATAGTAAAGCTGGAACGCTTATAAGGACCACCGGCCTAGTTACTATATTTAGCCGTCCGTAAAACCGTTATCTTAAATATATTAAGTAGCACCTTTTTAAAACAAGTATCCGTTATAAAGCTTAGAGTAGAGGCTAAGAGCGGCGACTCTATACTTTAGCTTATTCCTAACCACGTAGCTTATAAAGGCTAATCTCTTAAAGTAAAAAAAAGGGGTGTTTTTAGGTTAGGGGTTATTTTTAAATAGGTGTTTTATAGCTTGAACTGCATATTTAGGTTGCCCTAAAGCGGCAATTATAATTAAGACTCCTTAGTAATTAACGTCCGTTTTACTACGCTTTAGACGTAATATTATATAGTCCTCTACTAGCGTTATATTATTTCTAGTATATTTTATAATAAAGAAGGCGTGGCTATCTTTCTAAGCCTTAGTGTAGGTAATCTTGCCTAGATAAAGGAATCCCATAAAGGCTGTAGTAATGGCGGCGTTAAAGTTAAGATCCTTAACGGATTAAGTATTTAGGGTAACTAATTAGGTAAGGATATCTTTAGTAATTAGCAATCTTTTAGCCGTAGTAGAGGGATTTATAGATGTTATACTATCTAGAATCCTCTTAATAATAGGATTATTAAAGACGAAGGTGTTATAATTAGCGTTAATATAGTAGGATCGAATTGCGGAGATATAGGCTTTAACTATAGTAGGCTTAATACGGCTTATTCCTAGACTAGTATTACTAAAGATCTATTAGGTAATCTATTCTCCTAAGTAATAGAGGGGCGCTAAGTACTTTACCGCTCCGTAAAGGTTATAGTAGCCCTTCTAACTCTTAATTACGGGATAGTATAAATCTCTTATTCTATTAGAGAGGCTATGCTATAATAGTTAGCCAAAGTATTCTAAGGGGGCTTTTACCTTAATCTAGAAATTAGGTAGGGGGTCTTTAAGAGGAACTAGGTCTCCTATTTTAGCGTTAGATTAAATATAATAAAGAAGCGTATAGTAACGGTAAATTAGAAGTATCCTAATGCGGGTATAGTAATAACACCCTATCGCAATTAAAACGAGATAAAGTATTAGCTAGCCTATTTTCTATAAAGGAAACCTACTCTATATAGAGCGTAATATTATAGGCTACGGCCAGTTAGAGGATCTTACGGAGTAGGTAATTACCCAGTCCTTTTACCACCATATTCTAGAATCCTAAGAGTGCTATTATATTATCTATATAGATATAGACTAAGCTATACTCCTACCGCGTTACCTAGAGCTAGAATAAGGTTATAATCGCTCGGACCTTCTGCTTATTAATTAGGGCAAGGCGGTGTTCTACATTAGGGTAGCAGCTTAAAGAATTGTCTTAGGGTAGAGATATCAAATAGGGCGGCTATGTTATCCCTTAAGAATCCTTAAGGAAGAAGAAGGCCCTATAATTAAGAATCCTAGATACGTCTAAGAAGAGATAGAATTATTTTTAATCCGTATTATTAAAAAAGAGGATATTATTTAAAAGGGTAAGAGCATCCCTCTACCATAATAAGTCTTAGCGAAGTTTAGCTATTAGCCGTTAGTAAGGATAACCACCTACCTTTATAAAAGTGGAGATAAACTCCTAAATAGAGCGGTTATATAAATACCTAAGCCTAATTACCTAGGCGCTCTAAGTAAGTCTACTAGCTAGTTTTTAATTCTAAACTAGCGTTAGGGATCTACCACTTAACGCTTTATTAATCTCCTTAATTATAGTAGCCTATTTTAAAGGAGAAAGATATAGCTTAGACTTTAGAGTATCTATAATATAACCTAGGACTTTAGCCGTAGTGCCTTTAATATTCTTTAATTTATTTTATAGGATGCCTAATTCATTACTTAATTAGTTATATATATTAAGCAATTAAGGGAAAATAGAAGCATTAGAGAGTATAAAGATAAAGTTATCTAGATAGTACTCTAAGGCGGTATTTAAGATATATTAGATAAGTATCTAATAGAATCCCTCCGCAAAAAGATTAAATAAAAAGGGTGCAGTTTAAAGGCCGAATAAAAGGCAATGTTTAAAATACACTATACCCTTCTAGGAGAACCCTATAAGGCGTTAAGCTTTAATAAAAAGTGGAATATTCCAAAAGGCGTCCTTAATATCCCTCTTAATAATTATATAACCACGGCCTATATATATAACGTATTAGAGAACCTAATTAACTATTAAATATTATAATATAGTAAATACTATAGGGATTAAGTTATTAACAGATCGGCTAGATAGTAAGGATAAGTTATAAATACGGCGCCATCCCCTATCCGCTTTAGGTACTAAACCTAGCGGCAAGAATATAATAAAAGACGTTACTATTATAATCTTACCTATATTTAGATCGGCGCTAATCTTCTCTAAAATTAGGACTATATTTATAGCTATTAAGGCTTAGTTCTTTTAGAAGAGGAGCTTAATTTCTAGGTCTGCCCTAATCTAGCATCCGAACTTTAAGATACCAATAATATTACGTTAGAGGTTGCCAGGGTATAAGGATAAATAACGCCCCCACGCTTAAATAATTAAGGGGGAGGGAGAGTCCTATAGAGGAGAGGAGGGTAAGAAGACTAGAAATAATAGTATAGTATTTAGCCTACCCGTACTATAAGGGTAGAGCACGGTTTTAGTGGAGTATAGGTATAGCTTAATAAAATCCTCTTCCTCTTCTTCCTTTTCCTTATTAACACTTTCCTCTAGTAATTGCTACTTATAATTCCTTACAGCATATAGGCTACCGCACTTACTACAGGTATATAGGAACTTGCAATTCTTACCTAGGTCACACTTCCCTCTATTAAAGCTATAATAGGTCCTTAAGATATTAGTGCTTACTTACGCGCGTTTTAAGATAGATACGGATTTATAAGTACTAGGATTATAATAAATATCTAGGAAGTTACTAGAGATCTTCTAGTTAGCTAGCTCTAACTAGTTCTTTTAAATAACTATAAAGTGGTGCTCCAAGGCCATAGTCATTAAGGGAGCAATTTAGTAGGTAGTAGATAGCTAAATAACTTAATTATAGAAGGCAAGCATTTAGGAAATAAGATTTACTAAAAGATTCTTATATATAACAATTAAAATTATTATATAGTTAAGGAAGCCCTTTACCCACACTTTAACGGATAGGTAGTCCTTTATTATCCCTTCTTTTAGTCTTATAGAAAGAACGCTATTAATAATAAGGATATTATTCTAAGGCTTAGACTAGAGCTAGTATATCCAAAGGCAAGAGAGGTTATTAGGCAAGAAAGTACCCTAAAATACCTTAAGTATCTCTTTATTCGGGACGCTAAGGAAGAGAGTATTTAGAATATTAGCTATAGATAGGAGCAACTTACCCGGTTTATTAATTGGGGTTAAGAATAATACTACCGTAGCTGATCTCGCTATTACTATAGCGAGGCTTAATATATAGAGTTTAATCGCCTAATCTTCCTATTTTTTTCGGATGTGTAATATTTTAGTACGGTCCTCCTATTCCTAAAGGAGTCTTATTTTTCAATTAATTGCTTAGTCCTTAACCTCCTTTACCTAAGCTCTTCTAATCCTTAGGTCCTCCTTATGTAGTTACTAAAGCCATTCTTTGGCTTTTTTAGCAGCTAAAGTCTCGCGTTAAGCCGTGGAGAGAGGCGCCATTATAGAGGATGGAGACTATAACGCCGGCGTATCGCCTAAAGGTGTAGGGGAAGGTAAGGGAGACTAGTAGGTAACCTCTAAGGAGTTTAGCTCGTTAAGTATATTATCATTAGTTAAGTTTTTAAGGGTTTTACGGATAATTCGCGAAGGTTTAGACGAGCGTATAGGTTATTAAGTTATTAACAGCAACAATTAATTATTAGAAATTAAGTAAATAAGGCATTGGCTCTTAAATGAGATTAATATAGAAAGCAAGCAAGCAAGGCTTAATTTTGTAAATGTTAATGATGTTAGTGTTACTAAGATGCAGGGGTGCTGCTGCAGTGCTCGCTTAGCCATATAGACATGTCCATATAACGATATATTTGGCATTACGATATACACGCCCTAATTAAGCCTTTTTTGGTGTAACTAACGATAATCTAACTTTTGACGATATCGTTGCAACGTTAAAATGGGTCCTCAATTAAGTTTTTACTGCTTATTCACCTACACGTGACTCTTAATATAACAATACCATTGATGTTGCGGTACATTTGGCGCCAAAACCCATGTGGTACTAAGGAGTTTTGCCTATCCCTTTGTGTGGCAGAAGAGACTTTTCGTATTAGGCGCTTTGGGCGCTCCTACCTAGGTTAGCATGCTGCAGGCACCCTAGCTAG
Source organism: Cenococcum geophilum 1.58 (assembly GCF_001692895.1). Classification (NCBI taxonomy): domain Eukaryota; kingdom Fungi; phylum Ascomycota; class Dothideomycetes; order Gloniales; family Gloniaceae; genus Cenococcum; species Cenococcum geophilum. The sequence continues at coordinate 2,665,845 of NW_027137570.1, read as the reverse complement.
CGTGATTTTATTAGCAAGCCTCACCAAAACGCGTTAATATTGCGATGCCCATGAAATGCTACAGAAGGCCACCACGAAAAACACCTATATATTTTTTGAGGAAGTTGGGCAAAAAGTTGATATATAACGTCATGACTGTAAGTTTCTGTCCTTCCTACATTAACCAGCTGCTGATTATATAGGAAAATCCTCCATTAGAGTCCTCCCCCGAATTACTGCCACCTATCTACTTTATACGCGTTCTTAACGTCAATAAGGATAAGCCGGTAAAGGACCAGCTTAAGGTTATAAGGGAGGATGTGCTGTATACGTCAAATAAGGTATACCGAGTGCTATAAGTAGTTAAACGGTTTAATCAGCGGTTATTTAATATAGAGGATCAATTAAAGGCAGTAAAGGAGGGCTTAAAGGACGCTAAAAAGGACGCTGTAGTAAAGGCTTAATTAGCTTTAGAGTCTTAATATTAGAGGTGTAAGGAAGTAAAGGACCTACCTAGTCGTTGCCTACTAAATAAAAGTTGTTAAAGCACCAAAGGCACAGAGGAAGCCTATAGGCCTTATATTTATATACCATTTGCCTAATTTTTACTATAAGCTTCCTTACCTCTTTCCATCTACACATCTAGCACCTTAGTAGGGTCTTATAGCCTTACTTCCTTATAAAGCTTTTAATAGAACGGTAAGTTCGCGTCTTACACCGTTAAATTGTAGGTAGTGGGGTTTTGGCAGTAATATAGGTAGTTTTTTGATTTATTTTAATATTTTTATAACCAGGTCCAATGCCAGGTTAATATTACCCATATTTTAGTAAACTTTAACAAAGAAGACGCTCAGTATTATGCTTATTTAGGCCTATCCGCTAACTGCCTATAATAACAAGGTTCTATGCCAATCATATATAGAAACGGCGGTAGGTTTAGAAGGGCTTCCTTAACATCCGGAAGATCTTCTTACTAATAATATAGGCGTTAATTATAGCTGTATTAAGCGCCTAGAAGAATAAGGGCAGCTAGGTGCATACGGTAGTAATCTAGGTAGTATAGTAGCTTTAAAGTTAATTATAAATATTAACGCCGCCTATCTAGTTATTGTAGTCGATAGAGAGCCTAGAAAGCATTAACTTCTTAATTAAATTATTACCCTAAACGTAAGCTACTAGTTTCTTAAGAAATAAATTATATGCCCACGGCCGACGCTGATTAACTTTATTAACGTCCTTATTACTATATAAGTGAGCTATTATTAAAAACCGTACCAAATTCTTATCCTACTATATAATTAAAAGCACTAAATTAACTACGTTAACGACTACTCCTGTAATAAAATTAAATGGTAGCCTTTCCTTCCTTTTATTAGCCCTTTTATACACCTCTAAATAGCCCTTTAAGTTTAATTAAGCTATGCCAGCTACAGCAACTTTAAGTTATTAAAGCACCTAGAGCAACGGAATATTTATAAAGTAGTTATCCAAAAATAGATAAAATCAACGAGCCTAAAGAGGGAGCTATTAAGTAAGGTAGAGGACGCACTTAAAGGTTTTTAAGAGGATAATATCCTAATAATCTGTTTAAGAAGGAAGCCTAAAGAAGTAGCTAGATAAGGTAAACATAAAGCTATAGTAATACCCATATTAACAAAGGCTTAATATTTTAAAGCCCTTAGGTACTAGCTTACTAGGCAATTTAATTATAGCTATAGATTATTTAGTAAACCTTACTATTATCTTATTAAAGTTAACTATAGATCTAGGTATAATGTACTTCCTAAACGCCTCACCTAAAGAAGTCATTAATGGCTTAATCTTCTTAAAAACCTAACTATTAGGATTTTTTTTTGGGCGCGTTATTGCAAGCGAAAATCGGGGTCTGCAAAACCTGCGTAAGTCGCAATTTTGGCAATTTGCGGCGATTTGCAGCAATTTGCTACAAACACATAGGCTACCTATACACGCGCCTGCCCTATCTATATGTTTATAGCAAATTGCCAAAATTGCGACTTACGCAGGTTTTATAGACCCCGATTTTCGCTTGCAATAACATGCCTAAAAAAATATCCTAATGTAGAGGCTTTGTATAAGGCTCTATATAAAGCTCTACACAAGGCTCTATATAAAGCTCTATATAAGGCTTTATACAAAGCTCTATATAAAGCTCTACACGAAGCTCTACACGAAGCTTTGCTTATAAACTCTATCTAGTAGGCTTAAAGCCCTCCAAATCTAAAAGGTTTAACTACTAGGTATGGAGGTGTCTAAGCCGGGACTTGGAAAATCTTATATCCGCAGAAAATTAAGTTTCTTAGCTAATCTTTCGGTAATCTAGTATCCTTATCTAACGTTAACCATAAAAGGATAACCTTCCCCTATTCTCTATATTTTACCTTTTAATCCTTCTTCTTCTCCTAGACTTCCTAACGCCACGCTACCTCTTTATTAGATTACAATCCCTACTATAAGGCATTTTTTACTAACTTGGCGTTAATGCAAGTGCTACACTACCCTTATATTTCTAATATCCCGTATTTTATGCTAACGATAGCGCAGAGCAAGCATGCTTTGGCCTCTCCTAATATCGCACCTATAGTTTAATCCTCCAATATCTAATAAGCGCTCTTATACTACCTCTAGGCTTCTTACCTAAAAATAACCCTTCTGTGCATCTATAGCTATTTACTCCACTTAAATTTAGTCTCTAAACTACCCAAACAACCCCTTCTATTTAGAAATTACTCTTCTTAAGTAATCTAAACTCGACTTAGACCTATATCGTCCCTTTAGTTCTTAGAGGCACCGCTCTACATTAGCATAAACCGTTAGATATTATAATTAGTGCCATATGGACAATTCTATAAAGGGCTAATGTTAAAGATCCTTAAGCCGCTTTAGCTTATTTGGCGTTCTAGTGTTACTCTATTATATACGTTAATTGGCTAGTATATTTATACGTTTTTAGCTAAAAGCCTCGCTAGATTACGCGGCTATTCTAGCTTCTATACTATCCTTTACTTAAGGCAATACCCTATAGTAGCTTATCTATAAAATCTACATTCACTGCTACGTTAGTAATAGCACGAAACGGTAATAGAGACGCTTGCGGGCGCCCTAGCTCCTTATATCGCTTTATAGGGCTTAGTTTAGCCGGCCACTGCTCTATATAATTTTAGCTAAACTCCTAGCAGGACCACGCTATAATATCTTTGTCTAAGGAATACTATTAGTCCTAATTCTCTAAGTGTTACTACTAACCGCCTTTTAATATATAGGGCGGTTTTAGCGGCGTAAAGTGTAACCGTAACTTATAACTCTAATTCCTAGTAGTATAGCTATAAATAGCCGTAGGGCTATACTAAGTACTACTTAGAACTATAGTCTCGTAGAGGATCTAGTACGGAAGATCTAGTTTACTAGTATAATTAGGTTAGAAAACGGATATATTAGCGCTAGCCCTAACTCTAAGGAATAAGGGTAAAGGAGGCACTTCGCCACTAACCCCCTTAATAAGGAGGCTTGGTGCGATGCCCCTATTAAAGGCTAAATATACTAGCTTAGTTAGTTGGGTCTTAATCCTAGTTTCCTAATAGGCGTTAATCTTATAATAGAGCTTAAGCCTATGCAAACCTTTATATATTATAAACGGTAATTACTAATAGAGTGTAGATTATACGTTTTAATTCGCTATAGAGCTAATAGGGTTATTTTAGTGTAAATACCGCGGATAAGAGCTAGTGGTAAAGAGGGGACTAGCTTACATTTAAAAGCCTAGCGTAATTCCCCCTTAGAGCTATTAAAAAGGCATAAAATAATAGTAACTCCGATAATAATAGCAGTAGTAATAGTGGCACCTTCTTAACCCCTTTGTTTTTATTTAGAAATTTCGCTTAATAATAGTAAATTCTATACTAGTCCCTCTAGAAAATGGACAGCTTTACCTTAATATTATACAGTTATAGCTTCTAAGAAAGGCGTAAGTAGTATACCTTAGATAAAGCATAAAATACCCCTTTCCCCTCTAAGAAATAACCCTAGGGCGTATTAAGCTTGGCTAATTAGAGGTATATTATTCTATATAAAGCCTTAGTCTAGAGATTTCGTCTAATAAAGCGCTTATAGACCCTAACTATAATTATAAGAATAATTATTATAAAAATTTTAAGGATAATAAGAAGATGTCTATAGGGATATATCTAGTTAAGTCGCTAGAGGAAGCAGTTAAGGTAATTATCCCTACTACTCTCTCCCTATTTTCCTAGTAGCTATAAATACGTATATCTAACGGCTAGTAGTAGATTTAATAGTTATTAAAGATAGTATAGCTAACTCTAACCTAGAAGCCGAAGGCAACGGAGTTAATAATAACACTAGTAATAAAGCTAGTAAAGCTAACAATTAACTAACACCTTATAAATTAGGTATGCTCTTCTCCTCTATATAATAGCTTTGCCTAATAATTATTAGGTAACGGAAATAACCGTAGTAATAACGATAAGGGTAAGAAGTTACCCTCTTTAGAAGAGTTTAAAGATATCTTTAGCGTATTTATATATAACTATATTAAACTTATAGCGGAAGACATTAATAAAATAAACGGTTTAGTTAAGAGAACTAATATTATAACTATTCCCTAGGCTAGTCCGCTTACTAGGAAAGAGAGTAATTATAAAAAAGGGAATATTAGAGGTGAATTACTTTTAATATTAAAGAAGCAGAAGCTCGAACAGCTAGAGCGGAGTAATATTATTAATTATAATTCTAATAATTCTACTAAAGATAGCAGCGGGCGTAATAAGGGTAGTAAGGGCGGTGGTTTATAACCCTAGAAATAATAAAAGCCGCCCGCCTCTTGCGAAAACTTAGCCCCCTAGCCTCTTATTAGCCTCGACTCTTAATGCCCCTAAGTTAATTATAATAATTACTAAGTAATATCCACTATACGGCCCACCAACCCTTCGCTTTAGGGGCCTACCTCTTTTTATAATATTAAACTACTACGTAATAAAACTAGCAACTTAAGTAAATATAATTATAGCAGTAATGATAACTAGGGTGGCGTTTTAAACTTAGAGCCTGCTGCGAAGCATTATACCCTATAGTATTATACCCCACAGTATTATACCTAGCGTTATTGCTATTGCTTATAGTCTATCTTATAAAGATTCCGCGCTAAAGACAATAAAGCTAATAAAATAACCGTAGACAATAAATGGGAGATCTGTAAAATTCTAGAGGAAAAAATAACCGAGTTAGGGCTTAAATATAAGGTAGCTTAGATGCCTACCTAGGTTTATAAAAGCGGGCCTTTAAATACTAAATATACTCTTAAGTTTTATAAAAAACGCGTCTAGTACGCCAAAGTTAAATAATAGATGTACTTTTTTGCGGAGGTAACTAAAGTAAAGACTAGAGCTGCTATGTGGAAGGGATAGGGCTAATAGCTTAGGGGGCTAATAGCTTAGTATTCTTGTGTTTTAGGTGGTAAATCTTTTACTTAAAGATCTATTTTTAGTTAAAGTCTTATTTTTAGCTAATACTATCCCACTAATTATCTTGCTTGTGATATTAACACTTATTAGGTCTTATATTTAGCGCTATTTATCTACGCCTTATTACCTCCTTTTCCTTTAGCGCTGCTTATTTCCGCCTTATTGCCTTCTTTCTTTAGTATTACTAGTCCTACTAGTCGCCTTATTTCTTTTTTAGGAAATATATATATAATACTGCCTATATAAGAGTTATATTCTTTTTAAAAACTACCTTCTAAGGTTATTCCACGCTATACCTTTTTTCTTACATATATCTACAAGGCGTTTCTCTTTATTAGCTGTCTATAGTTTCTCCTTTATAGCCTCCTCTTTAGGCTTAAGCCTTAGAATCTTATAACAGCGCCTACATTCCTATAGTATTCTACCTATAAAATGTCTAGCAATTTCCTCCTATAATAATTCCTTATTAAGTTTTCCATTATATAAGCTTATAAGGAGGGCCTCGCTATTAGTTATTTATAGCACCATCTAGGCCTATAAGGTTTTATTTATAACTTTAATCTTTATAAATAAAAGTAAAGGATAAGGCTATATATTATTTAATAAGGGAGACCTACTAGTAATACGCCCTAAAACTCTAAAGGTATACCGAAACTTAGGTTAGGTCTTTACTTAGGTAGAAGATAGTATAATTAATAAGGAAGGGGAGCTAGATAAGTAATATATAACTATTAAGATTAACTATAAGACTGAGGTTATTAAGGAGTAATATAGGTAGCTTTTAGTAAGCTATCCTATATCTCTTTCTTTTATAGCACTATACTAACGCTAAGCCTTATATAGACGCACGAGACTACTTAGTAGTGGCTCTATCCTCTAGGAAAGTATATTATATAGCTTAATAACCTCTTTACTAGCGTTAAACTATTTTAAAGGCTTCGTGAACTTAGAGTTAGAGCGGCTAAAATAGTTAAAACAATAAAGATATAGAATAAGGAGTAAGGGTAGAAATTTATTAATATATACTAATCCTTTAAGTTTTAAAACTCTATTAGAAGTTACGTCAAATATATAAGAATTATTAAAAAGTAATCCCTAGGGATTGCGTCTCTCCGAGGAGATTGTTAATTAGGTAGAGTATTAACTCTATACATTTCTGCAGCCGTTATCCTTAAATGCCGGCGCTAGCCGCTTCTTACTATTGCTAGTACCTTCTTATATGCTTATACCTACTAAAATAATTCCTAGTAGCTATTTCTAGCATTCCTTAGCGGACTATCTCTGCTTAGGTTCCTTATATAATAGTCCCTTTAGTATAGACCTAAACGTCTCTGGCGTACTTACTATATAGATAGGGATTATATTACAGACCTAGTTATTATACTGTCCGAGACTTAGCAGGCCATAGGAGCCCTATACCTCTAAGTTAGGCTTCTAGTTAGTTAGAAGTTCTAGTATAATAAGTCTAAAGGACTATATATTAATAGCTTTGGAATAAGGTAGGTTTATTATATAGAGTTTAGGAGCCATATACAATAATAAGCTAGTAATAGTCGTTATGTTTCCTAAAGCTTTAAGTTTTAATTCTCCAAAGTTGGCAATCTTGGGAGTAAGCCTATTATTATTAACTCTAATAAGGATATTCTCTGGCTTTAGGTCCTAATAAGTAAAATCTTTATTATATATAGTAACTATTCCATTATAGACCTAAAGCATAAAGTTAGGAATGTTATAAGCGTTAGGTTTTATTAAGTTAAGGCTATATAGAATCTACTCTATAATTATCTATAGTAGCTACTAATTCTCTAGTGGTATTAAGTTAATTACCTTTACTAAGTTTGGCTAGAAGAAGGATAATTAATTAGCACTTAACGGCAATGTAGTTTCGGTAGCGTTTACTTATATACTCCCTAAGCTTAATTATCTTCTTATATTCCGCTCTTAATTCTTCCTACACCTTTCTTACTATGCTATTATTATAGTTCCTTGGCGGCAAAGATAGCTATAGACTTTAATTCTTATACCCTTATAACTAATATATAACCCCCTTTTCTTTCTAATCCCTATTTCTATATATATACAGCATTATCTTTTTCAAATCTAAGATTACTAGTTTGGTTCTTATTTATCTTAGCCTTAAGACTAGGGAGCTGTCTTAGTAGGGAGTCTAGAAGTTCTTTAGTAAATTTTATAGCTTTTTCTTACCAACTACCTTCTTCCTCGCGTAATAAGACTAGATGCTATACCCAGAAACTAGCCGTTTAAAGATTAATAGTGACTAGGCCAGAGATTTTTATAGATGATCCCTATATAAGGACTACTTCGCGGCTATTACCATTAATTATATAAATAGGGTTTGTTAACAACGTCTTTACTCTTAAGCGTCTTATAACTAGGCTAATATTAAACCTAATATACCGCCTACTAATGCCGGTCTTATTATTCTTAATAAGCTAAAGGTTATATGTCTTAGTTTTACCAAAAGAACTAAAGAAGTATCTATCTAGATAATAGTAATCTTTAAAAGTTAGTGCTAAAAAGGGGCCGGTAAGCTCCTACTTCTTAAACTAGCCTCCCTTTTAGTTCGCCAAAAGAGTATTAATAGGGGAAGTAAACTTATATTATAAATTCTCGGATAACGTAAGGATATTAGGTGTACCCTTAAAATTTCTAAGAATTAAGAAAATGTTAGAGAGATTAACAGTCTTAGTAGGTGCTATAGTTATAGAAACAGGAAATAAATTAATAAGATTATAGGGCGAGCATTAGTAGGTAGCGGGGATAAGAGGACCTATAGACTTATACTAAAGGGGTGCTAGGACCCTAACTTATAGTAGGGGGTGTACTAGAATAGAGGAATAGTTAATTTAGATTATATAATAACGCGAAGGGTTAAACCTAGCGTGCCTTAGCGCCGACCCCGCCCCTACATTTCGCTACCCTCGCCCCTATAGAGTCGCTAGCTTTAGGCCTTATTATCCTAGCTAATACCTTACCAGCTAAAACTAATTTAGTAGTTAGTTTTAACTGCTGTGCTTATTATACTTTCTTTATTAAGTACTTCTCCACCATCTATATCTCTTAAAGGGCCGAAACTTCCTAAAGAAGCTTTACCTTAGGCTACCAGTAGGTTTAGGTCTTAATTAATAATCTGCATTCCCTTACTTGCTTTAAAGAAAGCCCGTATTACTTTAAGAGATATATATAGAACGCCATAATACCCCGCCAGCTATCCGTAGAAGGTATCTCGTCTATATTATATTTACGAAGAGCATTTTACCAAATATGCTTACTAAGTGCGTCCTTTAAATATCAGGCTTTGCATTCCTAGTATTTAGGCTAAGTAATATTCCGTTAAAGCTTATTAACTTAGCTTAGTAGAAATCTATTATATTCTATTTCGCATAACTATTAGTATAATTACTAAACGTCGCTAGTTGGGAATTCGATCTTAGGAGTCCACTAGGCCTCTTCTTTTAGGAGTCTAGCCAGATCTGCAGCTTTAATAGGTAGTACGCTAAATTTAGTAGGCGTAGCCATCTTACAGGACTATTACGGTAGAAGATTTTAAGTGTTCCTAACTATAAGGAGGACGTATATAAAACAGGGGAGTTTTCTTAGGAGATTTATTAAGTAAGTAAGATGGTTTTTTTAATAAGTAATAAAAAGCAGTCCGGTAATAGTAAAGGCGTAGAGATTAAACGCGTTATAGTTAATGACGGCGAATAGAACTTGCCGCGGCGGTATATGCTATACTAGCTACCAACCAGCCACTTATAAGGTACGTATCCTATTCTATAACCGCTTTAAGTTTATAAGCCAAATATTTAATTTAATTAGCGATATAACGTCCTGGCTTTATATCTTAGCACTATTCTTACCTTCCCGGAAGGTAATAGCTATAGCCCCGAATATTAGACTATATAGTAAGATTTAGCCTTAGCCGATAGAGTAGTAACTACTTTACTTATTATAAGCAACTAATATCTAATCTAATCCAAGCTCGTCTCCTTTAGCTATTTATATAAACTCCACCTACCTAATTAACCTCTAAGGTCACTATGGTTAGAATAGCCCTTATAGATAGCTTAACCTAGTTTCCTAAATATAATTATTTAGGTTAGGACTTGGCCCCGCTTACTAATGCCGTTATACCTACTAGTACCCTTAATTTTGCTATAGCAGTCACCTAGAAGGAATAGTTATTTTAGCTTACTTAGGCTACTGTCTAAATAGTTAAGATAAACTACTGTTTTTGTTAATCCTATACTATTTATAGAGAGTATTAGCTATATATTAATATATTAAAGTATTTATTCTTACATCGCGACTATATTTACTAGGTATTTTACTCCTATCTTCTAGTATTTTATGCACTAAGCCTTTATAGTATACTAGAGATAAGTATACTTATAGTAAACCTAGGTGTAATTATATATCTAGCAATATATAGTAAGTTAAATAGCTATAAATGCTGACTATAGGATAGCTCCCCTTATAAGTTAATATATATATAGCTAATAAAGCTAAAAAGAGGTAAAATATATATATTAAAAATATACATAATATCACTCTTACTACTATAAGCATCTTTAGAAACTAGGGAACTTAGTGTTTATAGTAACCCCTACCTCCTCTATTACCTATAAACCTAGCCCTCTACTATCTTTAGGGTACTCTATATATTAGCCTTATATAGAAATTGCTAGAAAAAGTTTCTTACTAAATACTCTAACTAGTTTACTAGAGTACTGTATTAGGGACAGTCTTTTCCTAAAATTACCTAAACTTCTTCGCCCCTTTTAGAATAAGCTAAGTATTACCTTCTAAGAACCTAAACGAATTGTTAGCTAATTTTACCTTAAGAATAACCTAGTTTTATAGTTAATAGGTTTTATCTACTAGCATAGCTGTAGAATAAATTTAAGTAGAAAAATCCTAACTAATTCCGCCAATCTAGTTAAGATATTCTGTAAAAATTTAATTGCAGACGCTAGATATAACACGTATATTTTAGTAAATCTAAATAAATTTAAGAGGAGTTGGAAGGAAAACTAATAAAATAGTAGAAGAAAGCCAGAAAACTTATTAGATATATATACTTGCCTTTAGCCTTCCTTAATTAAACCTATATAAACTTATATTATCTAGTTTAATCCGCATTTTATTAATGCAACCTAGCTTCTACGTCCTTATTAAGTTATATCCCGCGTATATAGTATAGACACTACCCTACTAACTATTAGCTAGCTATAAGCACTATTTAGGCCTCTATAGTAGCGGTCTGGGCGTAGTATTATTACTTATATCTATCCCTAAGCAAAAGGTCAAGGAGATATTTTGCTTTAGTGCTAACTTATTCTCTCTATTTAGTTATTAACTTAGGGAGTGTAACCAGATGCTACCTAAAATTAATAATAAATTACTAGCTTTATTCTAATAGAATATATATAAGTAAATAGGTCACTATTAGTAAAGTAAGCTTTAGAAAGACTATAGCGAAAGTAAGTACTTTAAATAGTGAGTTTTTAGAAAATATATTTATAATTAAGAAGCTCGGATTAGCCTACTTTCCCTATTATTGTTTACTTTTAGGTAAAATTATTAAGTAAGCCAAAAACCCTAAAAAGCCAAATTTATTGGTTCTATAGCGTAGAAGAGAACTATATTAAAATTAGGACTCTTAAACTTCCGTAACCCCTTTAGTACTAAGGACTAAGTTTCTATAGTTCTGGTAACTCCTAGATTTAGTTTTTTTAATACGGCCTCCCCCCATAGAAGATACGCAAATTAGGCTAATATAAATTCTTTAAAGTCGTATCTTAATTGCTTATATACTGGTGTTACTAGGAAGCACTTATATATTAAAATACTTACTAGGATGTTATGTTTAAATACCCTAATTTATACAATTTAAGTAACTTCCTGCTTAGAGATAATAGTTAGACAAGATATGGTTAAGTAAATAGGTTCTATACCCTTATAATACATATAAGAGTAATAAGCAGTGGAGTAGGTGCTAGAGGTATAGTAACTAGCTAGCCTAGTAGGAACGTATATAGATAGAGTTATACAAGAAGGTAATAAAGGTAAGGTAATAGAGTAGGGTATAAAATATAGAGTAATTAGGTAAACGAATATTTACAGCCTTATAAGCTAACGCCTGCTATATAATAATTAGTACCAGTCCCTAGCTTTAGCTACCTTAAGACCTAAAAGCTTTAACGCTTTATTAAGGCGCTAATATTAAAACCCCCTAATTATAGATGTCCGTGGAGGAGATCGCTAATATCCTAACTATCTATATTAGCTGGTTCCATTAACTTACCAATTTTACAGTCTTATTTATTAATGTAATAATAGAAATAATGGGGAAGCGGGTAGTAGACTCCATTTGCTTAATTCTATAGAAAAATAGTTAGGATAAGTGATAATAGAATAGGTAAAGTAGAGAAGATGTAAGGATAATTAGGCTGCGGATACAAGCAGTAGAACGAAGGGATTTAGACTAGCTTAGCTAATAGGTATAAAATAAAACTAACTAAAATAGTATCTAAAATATTTTAGGAACATTTTAGAAATACTATTTTAGGAACATTTTAGAAATACTATTTTAGCTAAGCCCGCACTTATTTATTTAATCCTAACCACCCTCCTTTGCTCTAAAAATGTTAAGTAAACTAAAAATAGTTAACCTTATAGCCATTCTTAACGAGTATTACCCTAATACTATATTACGCACTATATTTAAAGACGTAAGCGGAATATTAATCTTTAGCCCTTCTTATTTAGCTAACTTCTTTTAAGAAAGTAAACATCCTCTATAATATTATTAAAGCCATTAATCCTAAAAAACTCTTAAACCCTAATATAAGGTTAAGGACTATATATGCGTAACGAGCCGTAAATAAAGTAAAGACTTTCGCGTTTAGGACTTTACTTATGCCTCTACTAGCTAAGTAAAAAGAGGAACTAGTAAAGTTCTTTAAGCCTTAGAGCCTCCAGCCTAATAACGCTAAGTTTAAGTCTAATAGTATTAAGCCTAGTGGTATTAAACCTAATTCTAGCAGTATTAAATTTAATCCTAGTAGTACTAAATCTAATCCTAGTGGCGTTAAATTTAAGCTTAATAATATTAAGTCTAAAACTAAAAGCACTAAATCTAAACCTAAAATCGCCGTATCTAGATAAAGGGATATTAAATCTAAGTCTAAAAACGTTAAAGCTAGAACGAAACGATCTAACCTAAAGGCAGAATTTTACTAAAAAATCTATAATATATAAAAAGTTATATATTAAAAAGAAGCTAACGCTATCTGTTGGATTTTCTTTATGTTATTTTTTTGCGATCTTCTAATCTAGTTTACTAATAGGGAAAAAAACGATATAGGACTTCTACCCTATGGAAAGGCACTTAGTCTACTTATTAAAAAGGTTTATATATAAGTTATAGGTAAACTAGCACTTCCTATAATAGCTAATAATATCGCCACGTAGGTAAAATTTGGGTAACTATGTTATCTTATCAGTGCTAAGCTAGGAGAGAGCGCTTAGTTTCTACTTATAGATTATATCTCTAGAGACAAGTAGGTTATATTCCTAAGTTCGCGTTATTTAGTGCTTATATACTACCTTAGATAGATAAAAAAGGTCCTAAAGATAGCCTTTAGCTTAGCTAGCATTCTTAAACCTATTAAGAAACTAATCCTTAAAGAAGTAAATAAACATAACACAAATAAAGTGGTAAAGGGGATCCGCGACTTTTAGTTAGAACTATACTAATTTTACTTAGAGTTACTAGGGCCTATAAAACGGTATCTAAGTATAAATAACTCGGGATTAGCTTATTTAAAGCGGCGTTAAATACCTAAATAAACTATTAATTAAACCTTTTTTAAGTCTTGCTTATAACCCCTAGCCAAACCAAAAGTGTATTTAGTAAATTAAATGGCGTAAAAATAAGTAGGTAGAATAAATTATTTAGACTTTATTAAGACGAACAGTTATAGCATTTCTAGTAAGATTTGGATAATCTTAGTTTAAAACCCTACTAACTTACTAGGTAACGTACATTAATAGATACTACTAAAAACTTTAATTTTGCCAATTTCCGGTTAGACTTCGCAGACTTTAGTTTAGATTTTGCTACCTTTACGCCAGAATTAGCCAACTTTAATCTAGACTTAGATAACTTTAACCTACTTAATCCTAGTATAGAAGTATCCTAACTAGGCCAATAGGAGATAGAATACTACGTCCCCGCTAATAAAAGCCAGTTTGCCAGATATGTAAAAGATGGCATACCCAGGCAATAGGACGATATATTTATAGGTGGCTTTATTAATAGATATATCTTTATTAGTGGATATATCTTTATTAGCGGACATGTCTTTATTAGTGGATATATCTTTATTAGTAGATATATATACAGGTAGGCTCTAGATATTAAGAGGAATAATAAACTAATCTTTTAGTATTCCTATTCTGGCTTTATCTTTTAAATAAAAAACCACTTAGCTTTTTGGAAGCAGCTTAGCAGTTAGCATATATATAGAAATCTATACTAGCTCTGCTTATAGTTGTATAGAGCCTAGTTATAGATAAAGTCCCAATTTTATTACCTAGCCCTTCTATAACGTATTTCTCTAAATTAGGCTCTAAAGCTTTAACTTAAACATTTCCTTTATCGCTAAGATATAAGGATATTAATTTAATATAGTTAAGAGCGTCTAGTAGAACCTCCTCTAAATATTTAGGTATAGATAGTGTCTATATTAGGGAAACTATTTCTATAAAGAGGGAGGGTATTATATAGGGCGTCGTATAATTAAGTAGCTAGGATAGTAAAGTCTGCCTAGAGATCTTAGTATTTAAATTAGTAAAGTTTAATAGAAATATAACTACCGCTTTGCGAGCGTAAGTCACCATAGTATAATAAAAAGGATTTAATGATGCCTTTCGGTAGAGGGGCTTAGTAGGGCTTAGTTAGGTATTCGCTGGCTAGCTTATTAGGCTTATTTTAGTCGGGCTAAATCTAATAGCTTCGCTTATATTCCGTAGTAAGCCTTATTAATTAACTAAGCCCCTTATAGCCAGCGATAATTATAAGGCTAAAGTCGCGCGTGGCGTTCTATTACTATCTAATAGGCTATTAATACCGCCTTTTATGCCGTCTAGCCTCCTAGAACAGCTTTAAGCTATCCTTAACTTTACAAATCACTAGTAGCCCCGCATTTAATTACTATCTATAAAGCGAGGCGGTATTTGCCCGTTTTTTATAGCATTTACTATTTCTATATATTAATAATACTCTATTATCTGCGATCTTAGTATATATACTTAATTAGGGTTAATTAAGCACACCGTGCCCTCTATTATGTACTAGATTACATTCCAAAAGTAAGAATTACCTATTTAGGCCTTTAACGGTAAGAATTTACTTTTAATCTAGATTATAGAGTTATATTATTAATGGCTTATTTATCCTAACACTAACTCTTAACAGTTCTTCTACCTGTAGGATTAAGCCATATATATATAAATTTAATTTAGGAAGCTTTTAACTAAAGCGCCCTTATTATTATAATGCCAACTAAAGATATAGGCCGCATTTAGTATAGCCCAATCCTTATTTACCGCACAAATAGTCGTTCTAAGACCTCTCGCTTAACCTTTATCTATTAGAATATTATTACCTCCTCGCACCAAAATATTATATAGAGTAAAAGTCGAAATCTTCTATACCTCTGTATCTTATTCCAAACCATAGAGCTATTTAAGACGTTTAATTATATTTATCTCTTCCTTTTAACCGTTTCTTTCCTTTTCTATACTATCTAGTTTTTAAGGTCGCAGTCGTTATTAGTTGCATATAAGAAATAGCCTACTTATATATTATGGACAGTAGTAGGAGTTATAGTTAGCTATATAAGAGTTTAAATTTTATAACTATAGGCAGATTTTAATAGTGCTGCTAGGTTATAGAAGGTATTCTCTACTATATCCTAGTAAATTACTATCTATATATATATATATATAAACCTGCTTTATATAGAATATAGCTCTATACTAATTAGATATTTAGACCTTCCTAAAAGTTCCAATACTTATATAGAGTAGCATTTAGATGCTTTTATATCTTAAAATAGTTTAGTTACCTCAGAAAAGAAATTATTATTTTAGTTTTTTCCTAACATCCTATACCCTCAAAGCTACCCGTTTAATCCTCCTCGCTATTAATTAACTAACGATTAATATCTATAGAGTTTTGCGTCTCACAATATTAGTTCTATAGATATTTCTATTAACTAGGCTCTCTATCCCATATAGAATACCTTAGCTCACTAAAGCTAAGCCACTACTTATAGAACAGCCTTAAGCTAGTAACACTAAAAGCTAGGGGGATTATATAGAGGATCTCTTAGTAATTATACCTTACCTACGGCCAAAGGGCCTAGAAATATGGTTTTTAATTTATATAGTAGGTATTATACAAGTCTTAAATAGGCCACTAGTGATTTTACTATTAATATTAGTAGGTGCACTTCTAACTGCTCTTAAGCCTTTTAGTATATATATTTATGCCGTTTTTTAATAGTATTTACTAACTAGTTTCTAAAGGTCCCTTACCTATTTAAGAGCTTTAGTTCTGTATAGGGTCGCTACTTTACTTTCTTATAACACTGCCTATGCCGCTAGTAAAAGCGTAGGTTACGGCGTCTTTAAAGCGCAATATTAAAGAGGGAGCCCTTAGACATATTATAGAACTATTAATAGACTTCTATAACAATAAAAGCTCTATAGAAGTTGTAAAGGTTATAAACCTAGGAGAACGATTTATTAATCTTATGGATTACCTATTGTTCAATACAATGCCTTTTATAATTAATATTATCACTATTATAGTCTATCTATCGCACTTTATTAATAGATATATTGGACTTATTGTAATAGCTATAGTTATCTTACAAATCTGGGCCAAACTTACTAAGAATCCTAAGCTTTTTCGGATGCGTTAAAATTATACTATAATATAATATAGGGAAAGCTAGATTAAATATAATGTAATAAAACATTAGGAGCTGGTAATTTTAGCCAACTATTAAGATTATAAGAACCGCCAACTTTCCTCTATATTATTAGACTTTATTAAGCTAATATAATAAATGTCTTAGCTGTGCTTATTTACTAGTTTGGCAGAGTATAGAATAAAAATAATCGGCCTAGTAACTGTAATATGGCTTATAGTTCTTCGTGTTATAGAGGGTCTTACATCTCTAGGCAGCTTATATATTCTAATTAAATCCTAGCTAAGCATATTTAAATTTATAAACTTTTATATAAGATTATATAATATTCTTATAGACTGCCTTAGTGCAGAAAAACGTTTTTCTAAACTTCTTTAAACTAGGCCATCTATTATTAATAAAGGAGTAATACGCCTTAAGGTTACCGCTAGGCGCGTTAAATTTACTAATATCTTATTTTCCTACGCGGATGGCGACTAGCCGGCGATAAATAAGATTAGTTTTATAATCGAGGGTAGAAAGACTATTATACTTATTAAACAAAGCGGAAGCGGCAAGTCTATAGTCTTTAAGCTCTTACAGCGGTTTATTAACCCTAATAAAGGAGACATTAAAATTAACGGCCAAAATACCCGTAATGTTATGTTAAGTAGCCTGCGAGATAATATCGCAATTATACCCTAAAGCCTTAACTTACCAAATATATTAATTAAGGAAATTATAGGGTATAAGCTTAGCGCTAAGGCTAATGAAATTAAGGAAGCCTATAAAGCCGCTTATATATATAACCGGATAATGCGTTATAAAGCCCAATACAACACCAAGGTTAGGGAAGAAGGTGTTAAACTATTGGGCGGTAAGCGTTAACGCATTGCTATTGTAAGGGCCGTTCTTAAAATTTTAAAGATTCTGCTTCTTAATAAAGCTATATCTACTATAGATAATCTAACAGAGGTACTAATTTATAAATTACTTAAAAGTTAAGCAGAATGTCAAATAACTTTAATTATTGTTTATTGTCTTAACATAATTAAGGACGCTAATAAGATTATTATCTTAGATAAAGGAAAAGTAACGGAAAGAAGAAGCTATACTAAGTTATTTAGTCAGGGTGGGCTGTATTATATAATGTGGACTAGTAATAAAAAGTAACGGATAGAGGCAGGAATAGGAGCTAAATAAAATAGAAAGCTAGCATATATACCTTATAAATAATAATAATTTTATATTAGTAGGCTAGTGGCATAGGTATACTAAACTTATAATATATACTAAGACTTCTATTTCCTGCCTTGTCTACTATATAAATTTTAGGCTTTTAGCCTTTTTATATTTAGTAAAGAATTTTTCGATATAGAGAAGGTCTTAACGCAACTTAGCTATATTAAAGATATACTTATTAAGCGGGGGAAAGATTCTATATATATAACCGAATTAAAGGAAAGCCTAATAAAACCTCTACGTAACTTAAGCATTAAAGAAAACTTTAAAGAAAAGCCTAATTTTGGTTTTAGATCCGCCAAGGAAGTAATAAATAACGCGAGTTTTAAATCCGCTAAAGACGAATTAGATAGTAGAGCAGAGGAATAGTTATAGAAATTTGTAGAGAAATAGGAATAGAAATGCGTAGAGGAATAGGTATAGGAATGCGTATAGGTACCCTTTATAATGGTATTATATGGTCTAATAGCAGGTATAGTATAAATATAACTATTACGCAAAGAGGGAGAACTGTTACTATTATTATTAAATTTGCGTAATATGCCAACCTATTTAGAATCTAAGAGGAATAAATTAGGATCCGCTTTAACCACTAATTTCACTATTAAGTACTAACCTTAAAGGTACTACCTTATAACTTACTACTCTATTTCTTGCCATTATATATCTTACTACCTAATTCTATTACCTATTTATTACCTATTACTAACTAAGTAGCAATATTAACCTAGTAGCAATTAAGTAACAGTTACAAATCGTTATTAGCCTTTTGCTACCTATCTAGTATATATAGTAAGGCTTTAGAGCCTCTTATAATAAGACAGAGTTCTTATAAGTAACTTATCTATTTAATAAACTATAAGTATTTTTAGTATTTCTAGGTCCATTATAGTATAAGACGGCAAGCGTAATTATATTAAGGATTCTTAATTAATTCTAGAATTTCAATCTAAATACGTAAGGCGCTTTTTATATTATTTATATAAGAAGCTTTAGGGCTAAGCTAGGGTATTATATAAGGCGTTATGTAAGGTATTATTAGACTAGTAGCTGCGCCTAGGATCTTAGCTAAGATAAAATATAACTTCGGCCGCACTCCTCACTATTAATCTTTATGCCCCGCACTACTTACTATTATTCTTTATACCTAAGCTATCTCGCCTATATGCAAGATAAATAAAATATACTATAATATAAGTCTGTCTACTATATTCTTACGCCGCAATAATTAATGGATTAGCATAAATACGGAGATAGGTTAAATCCGTATTAGAATAATCGCATCCGTAATATATCTACAGAAATAGTGTCGGCATAATTAGTACTAGTATAATTAGCACTAGCACAATTAATACTAGCATAATTAACACTAGCTTAATTAGCACCTGTATAAACTTAGTCTTATATAAGAAATTTTACGCCAGATATAGTCTTTCCTAATAAAGAAGATAGTGTTAGTATAAAAGCGCGGATTAACCTATAAATGATTGTTATCTATGCGGCCATACTATATGCGTGTATTATTTAAACACAAGAAATAGAGAATGGTATTATATAAGTTCGGCCATTCTAATTACTAAGCTTATCCTAATTATAGAGCTAATGTAATTACGGAGATAGTTTATACGTAGAGATAAAAGAAAAATGTCTAAATTATAAATATAAAGCCTATATAACTTTATAAGGGGGGAATAAAACGGAATATAATACGGGATATAATAAGTTGGACCTATATAAGCGTACCTGCTTATAGTTTTATAGCACTGCTAATAGCGAGATAGTGTAAATATTAAAACGTACAAAGTCCTTCTATTAGGTCTTATAAGTGTTAGTATAATTAGTGTTCCCAGTGCTATCTCCAGCAAGGTTAAAGGATACTTTTAGTTAATAATAGAAGGTTTTAGCTAGGCGGGTATTATAATAAATAATATAAGCTAGCTAATAGGTAGAGACATAGAATTAAATAAGTAATCTCTTTTATTTAAGGTGGCTTTAAGAGCCCTAATATATATAAGGAAATAACCCTAGTTTAACCTTTAGTGTCCGTAGTCGTTTAGAGTCTAACACCTTAGTAGTAAAGCTACCTTCGTGGCTAATAGAAGGAATTACTCTAAGTACTAAGACATTTCTGTTGCTAAAGCCCTAAAAACATAACCTAAGTAGGTATCCCTATAATAGAACTATTCTTAAGTCCGTAAATAGTATAGCGAAAGATTTATATTAATACTAACTGCGGCTACCTCTAATGCTTAGAATTCACCGCTAAAGTAAGCTATTATATGCTATTTTTGCATCTCTATATATATTTATGGTGATTTTATATCCCCTAGTGGCCGTATATCTTATAGCGGCCCCGTTTAGCGACCCCGAATTAGGCCTTAACCTTTACCAACCTTTACTATCTACGGCATAGCGGGAACCTAGTATGTAAGTATAAAACGTGTTATAGCAAGTAGCGTCTTTTTATATTTAAGGTTTAATATCCCTTTCTATAGGCTTATTAGTATCTTTACTCCTCCGTTTCTACTATTACTTACTTATTTAACTTATTACTAAGACTCTTACTTTTAGCCGCTAGGAACAACCTATACAGTAGAGCTTTTACTACAATACTATAGTAGGCAAAAGAGTGCTAAAACTACGCTAAGCTGTAAAAGTAGGTTAATATTATGGCTTAGAATGTAAAAGCCTCCTAGGAAATGTAAAGTACTATATAACGAGAGAATAAGCAACTTTAGGCTTTGCTAGTAATTAATAGCGTCTCTAAGGACCAGATAAAGACCTTTTATTTATAATATTTATACCAGTAATAAAGAGACGTTAATAGTTATTCTAGAGACAGAGATAAATTATAGGTACTTTCTTATAACGTATCCGGAGTCTTAATTATCTGTATAGTAATATACCTTAATAACTTCTAACAATTATTGCGGTAATACCACTTTAAGCTTTATAAAGGCCGAGCAGGTTACCTAAAATTAGACTCTATTAGGTACACAGTTCTAAGATATAGGAGAGCAATTTTAGTTAAACTAGCTCGCCCTACTAACGGCTACTAGGACTACTTATAATAGAGAAACTTTAATTTATACCAAACCCACTCTAGAAGGTCCCGAAGTTAAGTATTAATTACTATATTTTAATTGCCGGGTTACGAAAATAAAATGCGATAGGAACTCTTTATATAGTTACTATTAGATATATAGCAAAGAGTGTAACTATAAGCGGCTGTACGTTTAACGCAATACTATAGTACCTTTTAAGCAGCGATTGGAAATAAGGGCCTATTAGGTGCTAAGTAGTATCTAAGTGTCTATATATTCTTATTTTGGGCACTGCCGCCTTTTTAGCTTAGGGGTCTATTTTTAGTAATTTTTACTTAGCGGAAAGATAAAGGGCGGGGGTTAGTAAAGGCGAGTTTGGTATTAATAAGGCGATAAAGCGCTAGCTATAGAAAGCGATAGTATAGCCAAGCTAGGGATTCTTATTAGCTTAGGACTTTATAATTAGGATAGCTTAATTAGGGTTTATTAATTATAATCTTTTTTATTTATTTCTTTTTTAGTAGTAGTAAAGAAGGAGAAGCGCTTTATCCTTACTTTTTTAAGAAACGACACCTGTTATATGCATAAGTACGTATATAGACTTGTAAGTTAGGCATACCATAGTGGCTATATAAACGGGTGTGCACGATATTTGCCATTAGTTATATCTAAGATATCCTAAACTATAACATTAAAAAATATCGATTTAATTTTATAGCTATAGGCTTAGGACTAGAATACCTAGAAGCGCTCTTCTTTAGAAAATAATATGCGTTAAGGTAATCTAGTTACCCTATTTACCTTCCCCCGTTCTTCTCTAAGCCGTACGTCCTTAACTATATCTTAAACCGCATCCTAAAGCCTATACTTTTATTAACGGCGTATAATTAGAAACAGGACCAGTGCTATTAAAATAATAGTAGTGATTATAGTAATCCCCGCGACAACTGTACCGCTTATACTACTAGGACTTTTCTTACCTATATCTACTATATCAGCTTATATTGCTAACTTTATTATAGGGTTACTTACTAAGATAAGACCTTTTAGAGTCTTATAGAGTTTTTTTAAGGTGCAGTATAGCCTTTGTAAGTTTTTGTGAGAAAGATTAAGGTTATAGTTAATATAATATATATTGCGATCCCTAGCAGCTAGCAATTACACCTTTTAACTATACGCCGTCCCTAATAGACCGTTGAAGTTAAAACTTAAAATTAGAAAATTATTTTAATATTTCTATTTAGTCTTTTTAATTTCCTATTTTATAATTTAAGTTTTATGTTTCTTATTTATAATTTCTTCCTATTTCTTGCTTCCTATTTCCCGTTTTATGTTTCTAAGATTAGTAATACTAAATATCTTTAATAAGAAACTAGAACAAATTGCTACTAAAAACATTATTTTACAGTATTTAAAAATATAAAATTATGTTCTTTTACCTTTACACTAGAAATAAAACGCAAAAATGTTCTATCTCCGAGTTTCTCCTTTAATCTATCTTCTTTGTCTCTTATGTTGGTGTTTTGCTCATACTTAGGTAGAGCGGATATTAATTTTAGATAATTATAGCGTCCTAAAAGGAACTCCCGGTTTCCCTTAAGGAAATAGTAAACTATACTATACGCTAGAAGCATTAGCCTTACTAACACTAATATTAAGTTCTTTATATCTTACCTTTCTTTATTAGCAATAGAGACGCCTATATAGCCTATCTCCTACCTCCTAATAGCTATAATAGTAATGCTCTTCTACCTACAGACCCTATATGTAAATAAACTTAGATAAATTACAACCAAATATTAGGGAGTCTTATGTTATCTACACTAATAGGAGATACTATACTGCTAATGTATTAAGAAAATGGCCACATTACCCTACTAAATTAAACCCTAGGTAAGGCCTCCTCTAGAGAAGTTTCTATTTATAAAATAGTAGTTCCTTTTCCTTCTAACTTACTACTAGCAATTTATTAGGTGTGGAATAGTAATAAAATTAGGGGGGATAGTTATAGGCGCCTTCTTATATAAGCACCTTTTAATAATAGCAGCTGCTATTAGATAAACAGCAGTCCTAGGTCTCTTTACTGTTAAAACCTACTATAGCGACAATATAAAAACTTTAAGGGTAATAGTTTATAGTATAGCACCTAAGTTAAGCTGCCCTAGGACCTTGTTTATGGAAGTGTATATACATTATACTAGGTTTAGGATTGGCCTATATTGCTAAATCCGCTAGTTTTACTAAATGGAAAGTAGGAGATATACACAACTTATATAGATATTTAGATAATGTAATACGTCTTAGATACTAGTTTATTTATAATAGCTGCTAAAAGTATAAGGAGGAATTAAAATCGGATACGCTGACAGATTATTACCGTTTTATTTAAGCATTTATTATATATTTACTGCGTTAACTTTAAAATCCAGTTATTTAGAAATTGTTTTAAATCTGCATCCTAAGCTATAGGTTAAATGTTTATTTATAAATTCCATTTAAAACATAAGCAGTACTTCTAGAAGTTAGGTCCTTTTAAATCTCCTTTAAAATACACGCTTTATTATCAATTAATATCTATTAGGAGTAACAGCTAGTAATACTTAAGCTAATATTTAAAATAGTTAAGGCCGTTAATCTAATTTGTTAAACGGTTAGATTAAGAATAAAAACTCTACTACATTAAACGTGGCTCTAAAGTCTCTATATATACACTAAGAAGTCGTTATTAGCTTCGTGTAATCTATAACGTATTTAGTTAATTAGTTAGAGCTTTACACGTTAGTCGTTTAATTAAGGACTAATACGACGTCTAAAGTTTTGTAGGTTGATACCCCCTAGCTATATAGAGCCTTCCGAGCTATAAAAAAGGTACAAAAAGTCGCGATATTAATTTGGTGTTAAGTTAAATATACCCCTAAGAGCTCATAATTAAATATCCCTTAAATTTAAACCTTTCCTTAATATTAACTAGATTTAATTTGCGAACAAATGCCTTATTCTTTTAATGCGGTAGAGCCTTTATTAAATCGTCCGCAGCTATGCTAGATATAGGCGTCTAATTAACCTTAATTCTTCCTGTTGATCGTGAGATTAAGAGATAAAAAATTAATAACTTTATCTATTAAACGTGGCTTTAGGGCCTCTATATATATAAGGAAGATATAAGGAATAGAAATAGGTAGTAAGTTATAGGGTAGTAAGTAGTAGGGTAGTAGGTTATAGGGTAGTAGGTAATAAAGATAGTAGTAAGATGGTAGTAAGCAAACCTAATTTAGGTTAACACTTCCTTTCTTAAGCTTTTTATTAGCTCTTCCTTAAGGGCCCTTAGCTTAAGCTTGTAATATTTAAGGGTTAACTAATTACTGTACTAACCGCAATAGGCGTACGTCTATCGATCGCTATAGTATAGTAAGTTATTCTTATTATCCTAAAAGACTCTATATTTATTAAACTTTTAAAGACAGACTAGGCTTATATAAAAGTTTAGTATATATACTGCATTCTTAAACTAGATTCTCCTAGTTCCGTCTAGTATCTAAATTATAATCTTAGTAGTTTAAAGTCCTTAATTAAATCTAAGCCCATTCCGGCGTATACAAAGTTATTACTTAGCTAAAGCTCGTCAACGAATCTTAATTAATTGTTAATGGCGTGTATAGTGGTTCTAGAATTAAGGATAATATTATTACAAAGTGGATAACTAGGGAGTATTCTAGCATCTCCCTCTTTTGTTATAAAATCGTACTCTAATATAAGGTTAGTTTGTAACTAGTAAAGATATAAAAGAGTCTAACCGTCTACTCCTATTAACTCTAGTACTAGAGGATACTCTAGTAGAGCTAATCTAAGGCTTATAAGGGCTCTTAAAGCATTATCCTTTTTCTTCTACTCCTGTTCTATAGTAATTCGCTCTATTACTTATTCTAGTCTTTTTATAGTAAGTTTCGTATATTTAATAATTTTATCGTTTTTATTAAGCTTTATCTTAATCATTTTAAGTTTACGCTAAGTTTGCAGCTAAAAGTCCTAAAACTGTAACTTAGTTCTTAACTGCTTATTTTATAGAGATATAATAGTAATATAATCTCTAATAAGCTCTTCTTTAAGCGTATAAGTATAGAGACACATCTAATAGCGATATACGTTAAGTTCGATAATAGGTTTAGGAAGGCTTTAAGTATAATCTATATTGGCTACAACTTAAGTAAGGCAAATAGTGTTAATGGGAGAATTTGTGAAATCCTTACTTATCTAAGACGAATGTAGCTAATTTATACAAGTTACTCTTAAGTATGGGGAGGTTTTAAGGTAAAGAAATTCTAGCTTCTAATTAATTTTAAATAGAACTATACTATAAGTAGTAGCTAATAGTAACCGATTTCTAATAATATTGTATTTATTTATAGGCTTAAATTAAAATATATATTACTGTATAATTACAGCACCTGTTGTACCAAACGCGTGCTTACGCGTTCGGTACACCAGGTACGCGTTTACGCGTTTAGTGCACTAACCACTTGCTTACGCGTCTGGTGCACTTATAAAGCACTAACTAATTAGGGGGGAGGTGCATCAGTATATAGACCACGTAGTCTGCTTTATATAATCGACAGTCACCATCCAAACAAGCATACGATACTACATGTATTTCGTGCCCGTGGATACAACTCACTTGTGCTATTAAGTTAGTATGAACACTGATCAGTGAGCGCGCACAGATCAGCAATCACTCGATACCTCCCCCCGAGCGATACACACGACAGCGACCACCCGTTTAGACTCCTAGTACGACCTACTAGAAGGTCGGAAGTCGGGGATTACGGACTATTACTAACTCTGTATACTTATTTAAGTCTTAGTACGGTTTACCGGAAGTTATAAATGCGAATACAGACCTATACGGAACCCCTATTTTTAAACCCCTCGAACCTTAAACCTCTTTGGACCTTTTGCGGAAAACCCCTACCCTCCTGCGAACTATTACGGACCCATTAATCGATTTTACGGACCGTTACAAGACCTCCCCCACCCGTTATAAGCTGCTACCACCCGCTACGCACCACACTATACTATAGTATGGCAGACATCAGCAAGTAAGTTAGTAAAGGTTAAAAGAAGTGGAGACAAGGAGTCGACGTTACGTCTATAAACGACGTTAACAACTATATTAGTTTTAAAATCCTTAAATATAAACACTTTAAGCTTATAAATGACGACCTATAAGAGTAATACTAGGAAGACTTTATGGACTTTACGGAAGCTATTCTTAAGGCCTATAACCCTATTACTATCTATAAACTACAAACCCTTTTATGTAACTAAGGTGTATAGGTTAAAAGGAATAAATGAGTTACTATTATATAGTCCTTATATAATATAATACACAAGAAGGACTAAATAGAATAGACTAAAGAGGAAATCCTAGACTAGTTCTAAGAAACTAAGGAACTCTTTACTTCTTCTAAACTTAATATAATCGCTAGCCTTATACCTAACCCACTTAACCAAATTCGTCCTATAAACCTAAGCGGCTTTAGACTTAACCTTATTGGCTAAAATATACCCTACTCTTAAGTTACGGATTATAATACCCCTATAAACCAAAATACGGACTAAACTACCCCCGTTATTTAAGTCATAAACCCGCAAGCTATATATCCGCAAGCTATAGATCCGTAAGTTATAGATCCGCAACCTACCTAAGTAAAGACCTACGGTAAGGAGCTAGCTAACCTAGCTAAGCTTTATACCGACGAATCTAAGTATAGCGGTGAAAATAATAATTTTAACTTTAAACTGACTATCTTTACGGACCTCTACTAGAAGGCTAATATTCCTAAATAAGAGTTTAGCCAAGCCTACTCTACTATACTGCGCGGCCTAGCACTTAACCACTACTATACTAACCTTAAGAGTAACCCCCTTAGTGTCCCCTTTAATAAGCTATAAGAAGCTATCCGTAATTACTTTAAAGGACTGGAATATAGGCGTGATATCCTTACCTAATAGAATGCGACTAAGCTATGGACCGTAATTGATAAGAATACTAAAAAATTAACTATAGAGTGCCTGCAAATTCTTATTAAAGACCTCTAGCACCTATAGCACGGCCTTAACGCTAAGCTTTAAACAGACGACTTCCTATATAATAAACTTATTACGGCCTACTAGGAAGTAGAGCCCTGTAAGTACGCCTACTACAAGCCTACAGATACCTTAGCTGGCCTTATTAATAATCTACGCTCCTCTATTGTAACCTATAAAGTCTTAAACCCACTAGGCAGCACTTAAGCCTTTATTACGGATATTTAATATCCGCAAACAGACTTAGACGTCTACTTTACGGACCGCCGCTACCGCTAGCAGCACCCGTACCGACTAAGTCCTACCCGTAACCCCTGCAGTAACCCCCGTATAAAAGTATACCCCCATAGACGAATAAGCTAGAAATGCTTCGTGTGTGGTAAGGAAGGATATTGGTCTATAAGGCATACCCAGGAAGAACGTGACAGGTCTAAGAAGAGATTTAATAAACGAATTAGCCAGTTTATCTTAGAATATAAAGGAGAGGAAGAAGAGGAGCCCCCTAATAAGTTAATAGAAGCCCTTATAATTAACTTTAACCTAAATAACTAGGAACAGGAGACCCCAGAGACGTTCCTAACTACTTTCGGACCTTTTACGGATAGCTAAGCCTTTAATATTACGACCGTATTAGCCGACCGTTCCTTTATACACTCAATTACGCCTAAAAACCATTCCGTAAGCACCCCTGTTACGGACGTTATAGATTATAAGCAGGATCTATTTGCATATATTACCACAGAACGCTATACCCCCAAGGAATTCTATGGTGTTATAATCGACACAGGCGCCTTTAAGAAGTCTACTACAGGCTACGGATAATACCTCGCATATAGGACCACCGCAAATAACAATACGGACATTAATATTACGCAAACTAGGGCCGTAAACGTCTAATTCGGCATTGGCTCAACTGCATTAATTAGATTAGTTACAGTTAAGACCCTAATTGGCCTAGTTAACTTCCACATAGTAAAAGCAGACACCCCTTTCTTACTTTGCCTTGCGGACATGGACAGGTTACAGGTTTACTACAATAATATTACGGACACCTTGATCGGCCCCGTAACTGCCCTAGGAAGTAAGTATATTACCCTGCCAATTACACGACAATTTGGACACTCGTTCCTTATATAGGGAGAGACTTTACAGACCTATATTTAGGAATCTTTTAACTATAACCTATGCTACCTTACCAGTACGGAGATCTACTGTCTACACCGCCGTTTCGGCTACCCGTCAGCCGAAAAGCTATATAGAGTCCTTGAACGCTCTAGACACGACAACGTTAATAGGAAGGTAGTTAATTACCTAACTAAATACTACTCCTTTTGCCAGAAATACGGACGTTCCCTAGGCTAATTTAAGTTCACCCTTTATAAGGACCTTAACTTTAACCACTTAGTATACGTAGACATTATGTATATTAACGGCAGCCTAGTATTATACATAATTAATAAGGCAACCCGCTACTAAGCCGCCCGTTAGTTATAAAATATATTTATAAAGTATACTTGGGATATTTTACGGACCTGCTGGATTAACACGTACGTTAGACCTCCTAAGTATATTACCTACGACACTAGTAGGAACTTTATTAGTAAGGAATTCTAGTAGTATGCTATGGCCATAGCTATATTAACAAAAGCTATTCCAGTTAAGGCGCATTAGTCTGTTAGGCTTATTAAGCGAGCTTACCTAGCTCTATAGAGAGCTTATTAGATTATTATAGATAAGTGTAAGGATATCTAAAGGGAACTGGCTTTATAGATAGCCATAAAAGCCGTTAATGATATTACTGGCCCTAACGGACTAGTACCCACCCTCTTAGTTTATAGAGCCTACCTAAGGATAAGCAACCTAGGCCCCCTTACCCCGTCTATTACGGAACGAGCAGCTATAATATAGAAGGCAATAGCCGAAATAGTTAAATTACGGGCTAAATAAGCTATTAATAACACCTTATACTACCGTAACGGACTTAATACAACCTTAGTACACAACCTCCCGCTTAACTCTAAAGTCCTTATATGGCGTAAAAGCGGTAGTTGGAATAGACCTTACCATCTACTGGCCGTAGAAAACGAGACGTGCTATGTATAGCTTCCTAGCGGGCCAACTAGCTTCAGAAGCATGTCCGTAAAACCCTACTTTTGGCCCGAAAACACCTATGATGTCAAGCTAGACGAACTAGAAGCAATCGCTAAACTAGACGAACTAGAAACGACTGCCGAATTAAATAAACTAGAGGTACCCTTACCTACCCTAGAGGTTCCCCAGAAACCTACTGAACCTACTAAACCTACTATAAAGCGTGGCCGAGGACGCCCCCGTAAGAATCCCGTAACGGAGAACCACTTAACCTCCGTAGGTATATCCGCAAAGCAATCTCCGCCTGCGGATATATCAGTTCTAGTATAGGAAACCCCTTTTACGAACTTATGGCGTAAAGAGATTAACGGACTACTTAAAAAGGGTATCTTTGCGATTATAACGGAGAGAGACGTTCTGCAAGGCGTCCGTATATTTAACTTACGCTTTATTAACGAGATTAAGCACCCTAGTACTAACAAAGCCTTTAAGAAATTAAGGCTTATTATATAAGCTTATAATAACTAGGGAAAGGACCTAGTCCTTACGCAATTACCTATAATTTAACGGGTTAGTTAACGGATTATACTTGTACTTACGCCTAGACTATAGTAAACTAAATCCGTAGCCCTTTACTTATGGGACATCTTATAAGCCTATATATAGTCTAATACCTATCTAAGTAGGGATATCTTTATATAACCACCCTATGAGCTTAACCTATAACCAGAAACAATTTTATAGGTTATAAAACCTCTTTACGGAGTACTAGAAGCCGGAAACTATTAGTTTAAGATATACCACTAGCACTATATTAGTAAACTTAAAATGGAACAGTCGACCTACGACCCCTATCTCCTATATAGCCCATTAAACGGCCTTAATATTATTGGACTCTAAATAGATAATACCCTCTTCTTAGTAGACTAGATATTTGTGGACGCTAAAGAGACTAAACTATAAGAAGCTAAGTTCCTGGCAAAGCCGTAAGAGTAGTTAACTAAGTAGACTCTAATTAAGTTTAACGGAGGCTTAATTATATAAAAGGGTAACTTAATCCAGCTAACCTAGGAACGCTAAGCTTAAAACCTAAAGCTTGTTATAGCAAAGCCTACGGACCTTACTAGTTCCCGCGGAGAGACCTATAAGACCGTAAATATAAAGGACTAATACGCTGCACAGCGTGCAAGAGGCGCCTATATTGCCATAGTCTGCNAACCCNAATCTGCCTACNANTTATCCTTTACGGCCCAGGTAATAGATCCGCAAGAGGAAAATATTAAGTAGCTTAATAAGCGTATTTAGTGGCAAATTAACAATGCAATAAGAGGATTTACTTTTATACCACTAGACCTGAATTCCTTTAGCGTACTAGTATTTACGGACGCCTCCTTTGCTAATAATAAAGACCTATTATTATAAATCGGCTTTATACTTGTACTTACGGACCGTAATTAGGATATAAATATCCTGTATTAGTCCTTAATTAAATGCAAATAAGTAACCCGTAGTGTACTAGCTTCTAAACTATATGTACTAGCTTATGGCTTTAATATAGCAGCCGCAATTAAATTAACAATCCAAAAGATCCTATAGCTAGAGCAGTTACCCCTAGTTCTATATACTAATTTAAAGTCCCTCTACGACTGCCTAGTTAAACTAGGTACGATATAAGAAAAGAGGCTTATGGTCGACCTAATGTGCTTACGTCAGGCTTATAAATGACGTGAGATTACGGAGGTTAAATGGATCAGCGGCGGAAACAACCTAGTAGATGCTATGACTAAGGTAAAGCCGTGTTAAGCTCTTAAAACCCTAATTAACACAAATAAGCTTAATCTAAAAGTTATAGAATAGGTAGAACGAGACTGATGGAGCACTTACGGTCCATTTACGGCCCGCCGGAAGGCCGTACGGTTCATTTTACGGACCGTAAGCAGGACTCACGACCAGTTTAAAGCACGATTTGGAAGGTAGCCTAAACGGCACATTGGGGGAGATTTCTTATGTATTTCCTTTGTGTTTTACGGTTCTATTAAAGCAATTACGGAGGCTATATATAGGTGGTTTCATTTTTTAAGTACTGCCAGTGTATAATTACAGCACCTGTTGTACCAAACGCGTGCTTACGCGTTCGGTACACCAGGTACGCGTTTACGCGTTCAGTGCACTAACCACTCGCTTACGCGTCTGGTGCACTTATGAAGCACTAACTAATTAGGGGGGAGGTGCATTAGTATATAGACCACGTAGTCTGCTTTATATAATCGACAGTCACCATCTAAACAAGCATACGATACTACATGTATTTCGTGCCCGTGGATACGACTCACTCGTGCTATTAAGTTAGTACGAACAATTACTTAATCGGTATATATAACTATGGCTTCTACTAGGCTAGAACCCTTATAATAATATAGCTTAATTACCCCTAGCGTTTCAAATGCTTAGATTATACCTCTTTAGCGCCAGAATCTAGGGTCTCTATATCCCTTCCCTACTTTATAGTCTTAGGCGCTTAAAATATATAATAATATATAAGTAGCATATAACCTCCTTATTTAGCCACAGCGTTAACTATAAGGCACGCTAAGATAGCCGCTAATATTATATTAAATAGCGTTCTCTTTTAATCCTACTTACTAGCTAAAGCGACCTTTAAACTCGCTAATAAGATATATTTTAACCGAACTATATAACCAGTTACAAATAATAACATTATTAGTCTTTACTTAAAGCGCTAGTAGCGCTACTTATTCCTTACTAACCTTCTATTTTTATTACTTAAGCTATAGCTTAAGTATTTTTGGTATGCTCTAGACCCGCTAGTATTTAATACTAGGTAATTTACTAGAGTTAAACCTTACACCCTTTATTAGTAGGATTTAGCGGCATTACTATAGAGAGGTACTAGGAGGTTTACCCTAGACTATATATTAGTTAGGGCTTTAAACTGCTAGAAGACTTGTTTAAATATCGTAATATAAGTTATCTTAATAGACTTATTTTTTAAATTAAGGGGTTAAGGCAAGGCGGGGAATAGATAATTTCCCTAGTATTATAGAAATAGAGGAGTAGTCCCTAAATAATTTGATTCCGCTCCCATAGGGGCAAAAAGCCCTTATAGTAGCTTTGTGGTAGGTTATAAATGCTAAGCCTAGCCCCTAAGCCCAACTACCCCGCCTAGGAAAGTGGTGTCTGTAGGCTTATAGCCCGCATAGGTTACGCAATCGCGTAATTATTAGTTAATGCGGAGTATATACTAGTAGGGGAAAGAAGTCTATACGCTAAAATAAGCCATGCGCGATAAATTCCTATATAGGTAAGTGGACTATATAGGCTCTAAGTTAATGCAGGGTATACGCTAGTAGGGGAAGGAAGTCTATACGCTAAAATAAGCTATACATAATAAATTCCCGTGTAGGTAAGTGAACTATATAGGCTCTAAGCCTATAAGGGGCGCGAATACGTTAGCGTAATTACTAATATAGGAAATAAGCCCGTAAGGGAACAAGCCTACGTACTAAAAAAAGCTATATACGATAAGAGCCCCTACGGGAAACTACCTATTAATTTACTTAACTAATAACCGAAAACCCGGATCCTAATTAGAAACTTAAAATAGAAAACTAACTTTAGCTAAAGTCTAAAACTAGGTAAGAATTAGTGAAGCAGAAATTAGAAACCTAAAATTATATTTCGGGTAAATAAAACGCTATTACTTTTCGTTTTTTTTTTAAAAACGACATATAAAACTTGTTGCTTTCTATATTTATATAAACAGCACTATAGCTATAGGGTCTACTATATATAGTTTAAAATGGATATAACTGACTTACTATAGTATAAAGATAGTCTTAATAGCGAAGGCAAGTACTATAGGAAAGTAAGGTTAATATACTTACTAAATAAACTACAGTTATACGCTTTTTGTGTATAGAAATCCAGAAGCTTTATAATATAGAGTAATAGTATTACGATTATGTCATAAAAAGCTTAAATGCGATTAAAAGACAGCTATATTTTAGCTAAGAACTAGAAGATAGGGGCAACGGAGAAAGTACTTCTATTAATGGTAATAGTTATACCTCTAATAGTCTTCTATATTTAACCAATTATATAGTATTAAAACCCTTAATAAAGGGTAATACAATTTTTAAGTCACTTATAAAAGGGATTAGTAGATATGTTTTTTAGGCCCTAATTTAAGAAGCTTCTTTAAAAGAAAAGGGTAGTAATTGGAAAACTATTTTAGTAAGTGTAGGCATAAAGTAGGTCCTAAGAAAGTACTAATAGTAGATATATAAAAATAAAAATAACTTTAATACTATAAAGAAGAAGCTGTTTTTATATAAAGAGCCCTATAGACCTGGCATGCTAAATAAGTTTCTATATAATAGATTCTACAGGCTTAAAGAACTAGAGAAATTCCCATAAGAGAAGCCTAATAAATTTGGCGATAAGTAAAAGTCCTATTATACTTCCTCTTAACCCTTTTTTATTACACTAGTAGAGGTATATAATCCCACTTAGTAGATTATAATAGATAGAATAAGCGCTAAAGAGTATACACTAAACATTATTCTTTAACTCTTTAATATATAAATCTATAAGCCTACTAACCTTAAACACTACTAGTACTTGCTTAGGATGTAAGTGTTTAAGCTTAGAAAGAAACTTATAGAGTTTAGGGTTATTATTATATATTAGTTATAACGGAACCTTGTAGCAAGTACTACGGTAGATTCGTTATTAGGCTAGGTATACAGGTAAAGCAAATTAAGTCAACAACGTAATAATAACTAGTGGAGTGGTTGCCTAATAGATTAACTCTAATTATATTCTAAGAATTACTACAAGGAAGGAACTATCTAGGTAGGGACTAAGGGTCCTTAAATACACAACCGTACTCCTAAGAAAGTCGTTGCTTTGTCTGCTCTGTCTACTCTATTCGCTCTATTACAGATCTTATAGATTATATAAATTATACAGATTACATCACGTGACCTTATTTACTATTCCTCGTTATATAGTTCCACGGGTTCCATTCTAGACCGTGCCTATATTAACCAACTAGCTTCTTCTAACTCCTCTCTAAGTAGTCATAATATCGTACTTAAAGCGTCTATAATACCATCTCCCTCCTCTCTATCTTTATCCTTAAAGACTCCAAATATCTCTAAGTTATTTACTAGAGGTGTAATGTCCGTCTAATTAATTTAGTTAATATTATTACTTATTATACCTAAAGCTTCTTCTTCTTCTTTAACTCTTTATTATGCGCGTATAGTTTCGTCTATACTATTACTTAGTAAGATAATACCATCTCTATATTCTCGTTGTGCGAAAGAGGGGTTAGTTTATATTACGTTAGCAAGTCCTTTGTCTTAGCAACCGTCCTCTTATTTGGAGTGCACTAAAGTAAACATTTAATCGCTCTACGACGTTTATTTTATTTCTAACGCTAAGTATATACATTCTATTACTCTTAATAGTCGTTGAGTTCCCTAAGTAATTTGTTATAGGGTCTTGTATTTAATTTACTACTGCAAAGCTTAATAATAAGCTATCTATTACTCTAGCGGAACTTTGTCGTTCTTATAACGCTAAAAAGGAGGCTGCTAATGCTTAATAACGTGCCCTTAATTCTCGTCTTACTGCGTCCACTTAGTTAATCCGTCTTAAGAAGGTCTATAAGAAGGTTTATTTTAAGGAGTAAAAACTTATAAAGTAAGGTCTACAGGAACTTGGTAATAAAAGAACGGATTCTCTTCTAATAGAGAAGGGAACAACTCCAAGTAGTTCAGCAATCGTTCCTCTTGGGTCCCCCTTAGGTAACTCATTCTTTAGCGATTCTTCTTTGTTAACGCTTCCTAACCTATTCTCTTCTAATACTTCTATACCTTTTCTATAGCGTTCTTTAGGTTCTCTAGTAGCTCCTAGGTAATCTTATTATAGCCTATCTACTTTACTTCGTACTATATTTTATTATCAACGTCCTTATAACTAATGATCTTTAAAACTTGCCATTTATCTTCTTCCTGTCCTCTATACGTGTCTGCTTCGTAGACTAGTAGCTTAACATTCCCGTATACTAGCTCTAGCATTGCGATATGCTATATAGGGTAAATCTTTATTTTAGCTAGTAGGTTTAACTTAAATATAACTAATAAAATTTTCTATATAATTTCGAAAGGTCCTAGTTTAACATAGTCTAATTTTTTACTTAGTCGTCGACTCTTAAAATTTTTATATAGTAGCCACACTTTATCTCCCTCCTTAAGATCTGGTCCCTTAGATCTCTTAGCGTTATAGTATTTCTTTATTTTCTGCTATACTACCTTAGCTGTCTCTATAAGGTCTGCATAAAAATTTATTAAAGTCTCCATTCTTTACTTAGCTGTGCTACTTGTCTTTTTAGCTTAATATAGCGATAATAAAGTCCTTAGTTTATATCCGTAATTCGCCTTAAATAGTAACGTACCTATTCCTTCTTATAGTATTACATTATATATAAACTGTGTAACTAGTAATAGTAATACCTAATTATTCTATGCGTAATTAATATAGTACCTTAAATACTGCTCTAGTGTCTGGTTTAATCTTTCCATTTAACCGTCTGTCTATAGATAATATACGGTGGAAGTTACTACTTAAACTCCTTACTCTGCTAAGAATACTTTCTAGAATACTGCTACGAATCTTAAATCCCTATCCGATATAATCTTACTTAGTGCTCTATGTCTTATAAACACTTCTTTAACGTAGATTCTAGCGATATTCTCCGCTAAGATTTCTTCTATATAGGCTATAAAGTATCCCCACTTTATAAACTTATCTACTATTACTAAGATTGCGTTATAATCTTGTCCGGTAATAGGGTCTCTTAATTTTAGTAACTTAATAATAAAGTCCCATAATATAACCTCCTATGGCCTTTCTAGTATTTTAATAAGTTATAGCCCTCTATATAGCTTATACCTTATTAGTTTATTTCTTTAGCAATCTAGACATTCCTTTATAACTTATCTTGCTAGTCCCTAGATTCCATTAATAATATATTCTTCTTAAAGTCTTAACACTAAGCCTATAGCTCCGTTGTGTTCTTAAGTTAGTCCTTTATAAAACGTCTTAACAAACTCCTTTGCGATAGACCTTAGCATATACGTTACTTCTTAATTTTCGTACTACTCTAAGTCCGGATTCTCTGCCTATGCTTTTTAGATCTTTTATATCTAATCACTCTCTAGTAATTTGTGGATCTGTTCTTCTTATATTACTGCAATTTTTGGATAATTATACCTAATTAATCCGTCTGCGTCTTTTCGTAATAAAGCCCCTAATAGTTTTTCGTTATTCTATAATTTAGTTTTTCTACTTAGAGCATCTGCTCGTGCATTCTCTGTACCCTTAGTATACTAAATCTCGAAATAGTATTCTGCAAGCATCTCTACTTATCTAACTTATCTCTAATTAAGTTCTTTCGTTATTAGGAACCCTATTAGGTTCTTATAATCCGTCTTAACCATAAATAGTTTTTCTATACCTTATAAGAATACTCTCTATTCCTTTAGTACTGCAACTATACCTAACAACTCCTTATTATAAATGTCATAGTTTAATTCTAGTAGTGTTATCTTCCGACTATAGTATGCCACTAGGTGCCATCCGTCTAGATGCTTTTATGTAAAGTAAGCCCCTAGTATAAAGTTTAATATATCTGTTTCTACAACCGTTTCTAGTCCTGGTTAATAAATCTTAAGAACTAGTTCCTAGGTAAACAACCTCTTAACTTCCTTAAATAGTTCTTATTATTCCTTTCCCTATATCTATAGTTCTTCTTTCTTTATTAATCGCGTAAATGGCTTAATATCCTTTAACTATTGCGCTATAAACCTTCTACAGTAATTATAAAACCCTAGGAACAATCTTAACTGCGTAACGTTCTCTAGTTCTTACCAATTCACTATAGCCTTAATCTTCTTTGGATCTATACTAAGTTGGCCTAGTCTAATAATAAATCCGACAAAATTGGTCTTCCTAGTAAAGAACTCGCATTTCTTAATTACTACTAGTATCTGTTCTTCTTATAGTCTCTCTAAAACCCATTTAACGTGTTTTCCGTGTTCTTTCTTATCCATTAAGTAGATAATAATATCGTTAAAGTATACTATAATAAACTCATCCAAGTATTCTCTTAATATATTGTTAATACGCTTCTAAAACGTTGCTAGTATGTTTATAAGCCCGAATTGTATAACTAATGGCTTATATAGTCCTTCCTTTAACCTAAAAGCTGCCTTTTATTCGTTGCCTTCTTTAATTCTAATCTAATAGTACGCCCATCTCAGATCTATCTTCGTAAAGATTTGCGCATTACCAATCCTATCTTAGATTTCGCTAATTAAAGGTAAAGGATACCTATCCTTCCTAGTAATGCTGTTTAACTATCTATAGTTAATACACAGCCTTAGTTTGNTATTTTTCTTTAGTACAAATAGTACTAGATAACCCGCTAATAACTGCGATGGTCTAATATATCCCTTTTATAAGTTTTTCTAGATAAACTCTTTAAGCGCTCTACCTTCTTCTTTAGTAAGCTTATAGATTAGAAAAAACCTTAAACTTATTCCTAGTTCTAATTCTATCTTATAGTCCCATACTATATACTCTAACAGCTTTTTACTTTCTAGTGACTATAACTTTTTGCCATACTTATAGTATCTCTTTAATACATAACTTAATCCTTAGTTAGTCTCTTTATATATTGCTCCAACTTAGTACTATACCATCTTAGTTTATTATCGCGTTTTATGTCGTTAAGTATCTCTAATATTAACCTAACCCGTAATCTAATCGATCTTTAGATTATATTCCTATAACTAAGGCATTCCTAATACTGCCTTATTATTCCCCAATGGTAATATATTAAAAGACATCTTAGCTAGTCTTCCTTTAATAGTTAGCTGAATAGGTCCTATTTTAAGATTAATAATACCTCCTCTATAGGCTATTGGATCTCCTAAAATTATTACTAATAGGTAAGGGTGTTCCTTCTATCTGTGTAGTAACCCCATTCTTTTAACTGCTATTAGCGAGATGTGGTTCCTTATTACTCCACTATCTATTAATGCCTTAAACTATTAATTTTACCACTTAATTTGTAAATTTAGGTATCGTCCTTAAATTCCTTTAAGGGTCTAAAGCTCTACTACTGGTTCCCTCTAGTCCCATAGGCCTCTACTTTTCCTAACTATTAGCTACTTAATCCTATTTATACTTAGTCTAACTTAGGCCAATACTTAGTTCGCTTTTTATCTTTAATATACTATAGATAGGTATTCTCTAGATATTCCTACTATTATCATCCATCTAGGCATTCTTCCGTAAGGAATCTTCCTAGTTAAAGTATTAAGTCCCCTTATTCTTAAACTTCTACTAAGTGCCAACCATATATATACTTAGCATTTCGGTATTTCGCCTCGTCTATTATCCAATATATTCTTATTAGATACTTTCGGTTTTTATCCTTAGGTGCTTTATATATATTACACGCATCATCCACGTATGCTATCCATAATAGTGTGTAATAAGCTTAATATTTTAGGTTAACTCTCAGCTCGTCTTTATCCTTAAGTTTAAACCTTTCTCGTATTAATCTAAGTGTCGTAACTTTATTCGCAGGTACTAAGATTCGTTTCTCACTTCTCTAGTCCTCTAATTACTCCTCTAGATCCTTTAACGTTATAATTAAGGCTCCCTTAATATAAGTTATAGCCTTCTCTATAATCGGGTAGTCTTAGATAACTTTTTCGTCTAACTATATATAGAAATCTTCCTATTTGTTATTATACTTTTACCTATACTACTTTTAGTATAGCTGCTTAAGTGTATACAGTTTATCCGTAAGGAAGTATTTCCTCATTACTGCATCATAACAACCTTTAGTGTGTTATTCCTTAAACCTAGTTAGAATCCCTAAATCCTCTTCTTATTCCAGTTTGGTAAGCCACTTAGCTCTTAGTATACCTACTCTTAGCCTATTAATAATCCTTTATACTAGCGCTCTATCCCTTATACGTCCCAATATACTAGATCTCTTATTTAGCTTCTGTTCTTACTATAAGGTAATTCTCGCTCTAAATTCCTCTATAGTTTCTTTTCTTTCGCGTCTTACGAGTAGATCCTTAAAGTCTTCTTACTTCTTAATTACGGTATCAAACTTTTAATCTTTAGGCTAAACACTGCATTCTCCTAGTAAGTCCTTTAGGTCTATATATTAGTCTCCTAATCTAACTACTGTTTATATTATAGATTCTCTAATCTATAAAGAAGCTCCTTACCTCTTACCTATAGGTGTTCTTATTCGTACTCCAAAATCTTAGTCCCTTAGATTCTTTAATCCTAAGCTCGCTTCTAACTTAAGCTTAGCTCCCGCCTTAGTCCAACTAGGCGTTTATAGTGTTCTNATCTNGTCTTAAGAGTCTTAAATCTTACTTATCTCGTCTTAAGAGTCTTATGCCTATGGGAAACTTTATCCCAAGCTTATTTGTATATTCTTAAACTAAGCTACTACCCTACTCCATCGGTTTTCGTCCGTTATAGGTCCTTAGGTATACCTTATCTCGTCTTAAGAATCTTAGTCGTCTCTTATCTCGTCTTAAGAATCTTAAGCCTTTAGCCTTTTACCTTTATTAAGTGGTAAGCTAGCACTAGCAGTCGTCTACTTACTTAATCGTCTTTAGATATTACTCCTTCTATCTTATAAAGCAATAGATNCCGTATCNAACGGTATTATAATGCCCGTTACTAAACCTTACTCTATAGCGGTCTTAGTCTCTACTTCTATTACGTTATTAAAGTTTAGATACCCCTAGTTAGTTCCTTTACTATCCTTATTACTATTAATTAATAAGTACTCTAACTCTATTATTATTGTTACTAATTATTATCCGTATATTGCTATAATATCTTAATCTAGCTTATAGAGTTAATCTTATTCTTTATCTAACTCTTAAATCCCTTTAAGTTCTCTTAACTCTGGTTCTTATAGCTAATAGCTTACGCCACACTTAGCGTCTTTATAAATTTAGCATGCGTTATTATAACAAAACGCAAAACTTCTAATTAAACACTCTTTTATTCCCTATAGTATACTATTATCCCTCTATACGTATATGTCTTCTACTATTAGTCTAGTTCCCTTTATTACATAGTAACTCTAACCATCTTTATAATCCCTCGCAAAATAACCTTATTTCCTATAATTTATATAAGCTCTATTTCTAAACCACTAACTCTATTATAGAGTTCGCCTAAACATCTTCTGCTAATAAGATCCCTGGTTTAGCCTATACTCCTTAGTCCTATAATTACTAGATCCTTAATCTCTAGGTTTTTATAGTTTCTTACTCTATCTCTTATAGGCTTCTTTAGTACCACTTAGGTTTATTAGCTCTGCGCTATACCATAGTTTCTAACTTAGCTTTTATTGTTGCGTATTCTGCGTCTTATATAACTATAGAACTCTATCCTAACCTTTTTTAGTCTATTCCCTTTAGAAGATCCTATTGTTAATCTTAATCGCTTAATCTATTAATTCCCTTAAGGTATCCGCATCTTCTATCAGAATAATTATATCCTAGACTTTAGCCTTAAGTCCCTATTTATACTGTGCCATAAGCGCCTTATTATTCCACTTAACTTATATCACTAACGTTTAAAACTATATTGTATATTTAATGGCTAAGGTTCGTTATATAATATCTTAAAGTTTTCTTTCTGCTATAGTTATTACCTCTAGATCTCCGAACATTTATATAAGTCGCTCTATAAATCCATTCCAGCTTAAGAACATAAACCGTACTTCCTGGTTCGTTATTATTATTCTATTTACTTATATCTCTATAAGGTAAGGCTTAAACCATTTAAGTGCTCTTCCTAATAAGAACAATCCTGCATACGCTATTTAATCCATAGGTATTACTAGCTTTGCTCCCTCTTGCGTAACCTTAAAGTATATTTACATAAGGAATCCTTTAAGCTTTAATCTCTCTCCTAAGAATCTTTTAATTAATAGTAACTTAACCTTTACTACTCCTATCCCGTTAATCCGTTGTTTAAGTGCCGTATTATTTTCCATTAGTTAATTAACTATCTCTTATAGTTGTCCAACCGTTATAGGTTGCTATAAGTCAGTATCTACTATACTAGTATCACCTCCTGACCTTAAAGTAGTTGCCGCCGTTAATAGCGTTATAGTGGCTGCTTTTAGTGGCATATTATTCAACTTCTATATTTATTACTATAATTAGGTAGTAATTATATAACGGAACCTTATAGCAAGTACTACAGTGGGTTTATTATTAGGCTAGGTATATAGGTAAAGCAAATTAAGTTAACAACGTAATAATAACTAGTAGAGTAGTTACCTAATAGATTAACTCTAATTATATTCTAAGAATTACTACGAGGAAGGAACTATCTAGGTAGGGACTAAGGGTCCTTAAATACACAACCGTACTCCTAAGAAAGTCGTTGCTCTATCTGCTCTATCTACTCTATTCGCTTTATTATAGATCTCGCAGATTACACAGATTATATAGATTACATCACGTGACCTTACTTACCATTCCTCGTCACATAGTTCCACGGGTTCCATCCTGGACTGTGCCTGTATTAACTAACTAGCTTCTTCTAACTTCTCTCCAAGTAGTTGTAATATCGTACTTAAAGCGTCCGTAACATTAGTTGTCCTTTATCGGTAATATAGTAAATAAAATCTTCTGCCCGTGTTAAGGGACTTAAGAGATTATTATAAATTATATAGAGCTTAGAAGAGGTTAAGCTAAGAAAGACAAAAGTATGGGTTTTAGAACGTAGACAGACCACTAGGCATTTTATAGGCGTTCTATAGTTTCTTATTAAATTTCTACTTTATTTTTCTATATAGCATTACACTTATAAAGTCTTGCCTACTAAATTACGCCAAATCCTAAGTTCTCTATTATTACTTAATAATCTATTAGCGTCACTCTGGCTCAGTTTATTAATATTAGTAGTATTAATTTGCCCTTCTACTAGGTTACTCTAGCGTAATTTATTAATAAGGTGGCTAGAAGTCCGTAGCTTATTACTATTATTTAAA
This sequence comes from Cenococcum geophilum 1.58, assembly GCF_001692895.1. NCBI lineage: Eukaryota > Fungi > Ascomycota > Dothideomycetes > Gloniales > Gloniaceae > Cenococcum > Cenococcum geophilum. The sequence goes on along the minus strand of NW_027137570.1, from coordinate 2,623,754 downwards.
ACTACTGTCTCTTTATTACTATTTTTATTACTATCCTCTTTCTATTCTTAATTATAAGGTATAAAATATATAATATTAGGGTAGTATATATAGATCGTCTTCTAAGCTCTTCCTATAGACCTATAAGAATTATTAGTAATCTAATTTAGGTTTATCTAAGGCATATATATAATAGGACTTATTTAACGAGTATAGAAAAGAACTATATTTTAGCAAGGCTTGGTATTTAGGGAAAAAGTAGCTTAATTTAAGGACATTTAGAGGTAAGGCGAATGCCATCTTTATAATATTTCCTTTACTACTTAGCTAGGCTAAGACTAAGTTTAGAAAGGAAGATTAATATTACCTAAATAAGGCGAAGTATATTAGCGGCCCCTTTACCCTTTAGCTGGCGTATAATATCTATTAGCTATAATTACTCCTTATTTAATATGCGCTCTATACCTAAAAGCGTAAGCTATTAAACTAAATCCAATAGTAGCTGTTTAGGTTAGAGGAGGCATTATTAGGGGTAATAATTAGCTAAGCTATTACTAAATATAAATACCTAACTAGAATATATTATATTAGTGCGGAAGAACTAACGCCCTAGTCTCTAGCTTTATAAGCAGTGCTTAGCTATTATTACTTATTAGATTATAAGTAGTCTTAGTGCTCTAGCTCTTATTAGCATTAATATAAAGAAGCTTATATAAATACCGCATACTTTAGTGGCTAAAGAAGTTTACATAAATTTGTTAGCCGGAATCGTATAAGTTACTCTAAGATTAATTTTTCTACCTAAATTTATATAACGTGGGTGAAAGCAATACCACTTTCTAAGCGCTATGCTACGGTTTCTAAGGCATATAGTATAAGTAAGGAGTTAGGAAATAAAGCTGCTGCGTATTTAGCCACCTCTAATATAACTAAGAAGAAGTTTAGAAATATAGTTCTTACTCTATCTGGAACTAGATAAGGGCTTCTATATATTAGTGTTTAGGAATAGCCCTAATAGTTAATTATCGTTTAAAGTTAATAATCCGGCTAAGCTAAGTTTTACGCCCAGAATTAAATAGGGGATTTATTTAATATTATAAGAAGGGGCTTAGATACTAGATGCTAGTAGAGGTATTAGCCCCCTAAATACCCAGAAGCTATAGGCGGTAAAGAGATTATTTTATAACTGTTAATATAACTTAGTGTTACAGCGAAGCAGCTTATATAGTTTAATATTTTTAGATTAGAACTGTGCTTCTGGCGTTAGTCCTATAAGGGTATAAAGGGCGCTATTACGTAGTTTTTTCTTTTCTCTATAGCACTTATAATTCTTAATTCTTTTATACTAGCCCTAAGCTCTTACTAGCTATACTTTCTCTAGCTAAGGACCACTTATAGCCGTCTAATTCTAAATAAGTAGGAATACTATCTTTACCTGCCTAAATATCTAGAACGGAAATTTTGTATCCTTATAACACCTAAGAGTATAAGAATATATATATCTTAGGAACAAACTATACGGAAAGCTATAGTAAGGCCAGCCCTATATATTAAGTTTAGATTATTAATCTTCTTACCTAATAATAGGCTTATCTAACCCCGCGAATATAGTTACTAGTGTTAAGTATATTTCTCTAATACCTTCTAGTAGGATAGCTAGATAATTATAGATCTTTTAATTATACTAATAGCCAAGCAGGTAATAATAAGGCCCACTTTACAGATATTTCTAATAATAGCTTAGATTATAAAAGCGAAGACAAACAGCCTACTAGATTCCTAAGAAGACTAAACTAAATTTTAGAAGGTATAACCAAAAACGGTGCACTTAAATACTGGGTAGAGTGGAAGCCTAGGCTAATAAGCATTAGAGCCGCGAAGAGAAATAAGAATTTAAGGTATTGCTTAGTTTATATTATAGATAGAGTAGCAGTTTTATGCTAGAAGCCTACTAAAGAGTCTATAACTAACCTAATGTTTAGTAAACTTTAATCTTATTATAAAAGGAACCTTAATAAGTTTATTAGGTATATTATAAGGTTCTAAGAGCTTAAAGAGGCGCTTAAGAATAATAATAGAAAAACACTTATAGCTTTAGTAGATAAAAGTGAAATATAAAAGAGACTTAGATTAGCTATATAAAACGCCTTAATAAAAGTAGGCAAAAGGAGATTAATAGCGAATCTTTAAAAATGAAAGAGAAGTAGAATTTACCCCTAAGTATATGGCGTGTAGTAAACTTAGGCCTAAATAGTTTAGAAACAGAACTTTCTCCTATAGTACTTTAACATTTTCTAAATAATTACTAAGTATTTCTAGTTACTGTTAGGCAATTTAATTATTTCCTATATATAATACGTTTTAGTCTTATCTAGCCTGCCGTTTTTTAGGAATATCTTATTATTACTAATTTACTTATAGCTGTCTCTTTTAGCTAGAATCTAGCATTAAAAATATATATGTCTTACTGGTATAAGCGCACCGCCTTTCTTACTACGCTTTTAAAAGTAAGAGTCCTATAAACTACAGCAATATTAGTAAAGGAGAAACCCCCGCAAATAGGTATACTTACTAAAGATTGCTATATTACTAGCCTCTGCTAACTATTTATTTTTAACGTACTAGGGTAGATCTAATAATCTATCCGTCCTAAATAAGCGATTACGCGCTAGCGGCAATATTATTTAAAGGTTAGCCATTAACCCTTACGTTATATTCGGAATAAAGAAAGTAATAGTAAAAATCCCCTAGCTATCTATTTTAAGTAAGAGATATAGGAACTAGCTAGCCTAGGTCTCTTAATCTGTTAAGGAAGGTTAGAAGTAACCTAGGTAAGGTATTAAAGTTTTACCTAATATCTCTAAGAACTACACTAATAAAAGTCTACGTATGTAAGCGCTACAATCTTTATAAGCTTTAAGGAGGTACTTAGCTAAAAGTAGATAAGCGGCAATCCTAACTCTACTTATAATAAAAAGAACTTTATTAAACTTATCTAAACTCTATATTTAACTATATAGCCTATTAACGATTGCAGATAACTGGCTTAGTATTATTATTAGTGTATTACTAAAACCTTTATACCTTTATACTAAGAGGGTAATAGTAGTACTAGCCTTATTAGAGTCTTGCGAATACTATATAATTAAGTATAAATAAGCTTAAAAAAATCTACTAAAGTGGCGAGCAATGCCTGGCAATGTAAGATATATATATTCCCTAGGTGTGACTTTCTACAGTTTCTTAAGAGTAATTAATACCTATATGGCCTATATAGAGTCTAACTAATATAGAAAACTTTTTATAGTAACTTTATTAGCTAAACTAAAGCTATAGTTTTAAAAGCATAAACGGATAAGCTAGATTATATAATAAATAAGCTATAATATAGAGCTAATAGAGAGATAAATTACTAATAGAGTTTTTCTTAACTTAACGTAAACCTATAGTATACCTATAAGCGCAATTACGGAGACTAAGTATAATTTAAGGAATACTTTATATATATAGCGCCGGAGATATAATACGGATAGTTTACTAAGTAATATAATAACTAAAATAAGCTAGTATTCTTTTAGTATAAGAGTAAGTGTAGTATAGAGTAATAAACTAATATTTCCTAAGCGGAACTGGGAACTACTAAGAAGTTAGTAAAACTATATATAAGACCTTAAATTACGTAAACGCGGCCTATCTAGCGGTAAAGTAGGCCGTATTGGCTTAGATTTAGATAAAGGACTTTATTACTAATTAGACTAGTCCTACTACTAAGATATAGCGGGACTATATTAATAACAAAAAGAGAGCCACAACGTTTCGCCAACTTGGCGCGGCCTGAAATTCTAAGAGTATAGATAATAATATTTACTATAATATAAAGAAGAATGAGAATCGCTATAAGTACGCTTATATCAGAGCTTTTTTTAGCGCTTAATAACTAACGTATAATTAAGTCTTTTGTAAAAAAAAAAAGAGAAGATTAACTTATAGGTAGGTGCATTAATTAGCTATAAGAGCTTCTATAAAGTAAATGCTCTAAATACGGCTCTAAGGGAGATAAGGAAGATTGTGATTATTTATATAGTGTTCTATAATGCTGAATTTCCTAGGTAAAATATACGTTATATACTAGTACCTAGATATATACTTTACTTACATAATTTAGCCTATATAGATAGTTTTAAAATATATAAAGACGGATTTTAAAATCTAGAAACCATTTTTAGAGAAGGCGGGGTTTACAAATTAGCAATTTACGATTTTATAATTAATCTTAAATTTAGTATCCGAGATTACTAATCCCTAATCCTTAAAATATAATACTTAACTTACTTAGTATCCAGCTTCGCCTTTTTTTTTAGTATACATACCTTCTAACTAGCCGCTTATTAGTTTACCGCTAAAGCCCTAGCATTAATTCCTTTTAACGCGTGTAAATAAGGGGGCCACGTTTAGAGTATACCACTTAGGTATATCCAACAGACGTCTATTATCTCGCTCCCTTTTTATTAGTATTAGGGAAGAATAAGATATAGCTAAGCGGGAAAGTATTACTAGCGTGCATAAGCCTTTAGATAGTTAAATTTATAGTATACGCATTAAGAGCTTATATCTAACAGTTAGTATAAGCTAATAGGTAGTAAGAGTATAATTAAAATCCTAACCAAGTGCCGCAGCTAATTAGAGTAAAAGTTCGAAAGCTATAAAACTAGTATTTATTAGACACGGCTTTTATAAAGGAACAATTAACTATAGGACACTCTCTATAGACCCTTTAACTAGTCCTTACGCGCGCGAGCTGTAATATATCCCTTAACTCTATAGCTAGATCCGCGAGACTAGAATATATAGTCTTAAAAAGCTTAGTATTAGTAGTAAAATCTAGGTTTGGCAGTATATAAATGTCTACTATTCTCCTTATAAGCTTATCCACTAACTTTATATTAACTTATTAATATTTAACCACTACTAAGATTTAAGCTTTATGTATTTTTTTCTCTTTACCCTTAGCTATTCCCATTATAATATCTATAGTATAAATTTTTTTTAAACGCCGTAAAGAAGGAATTAATAGGAAATGTTATAAGCTTATAAGAAGAGTCCCTAATACTAAACTCGCCCTTATTATTAAAAGAAATAGAGTTAAGTATATTTTCTATTCCTATCCCGATAAGAACTAGCCTAAATCTATAAAAGAGATAGTTAGTTTCCTTTAAGTTTTTGCTAGAATATATCTTGCTAACTAAAGTATATAGTAATGCTATAATTTACGGAATTACTACCTAGCTAACTACTAAACTGTTAACGAGTTTTAAGAAGCTGGAGGGCTCCTTACTAAAGATCCGATGGTAGTCTACCTAGTAATAATAATATTGTAAACCTAAACCTCCTTTAATCTAAGCTTTAACGGTAGTTATATTAGCTTTAATAGGCTTAGTAAAGGTATATAGACTTCTAGGTTTACTAAAAATATACTTAACTAACCCCTTAATAGCTTTCCTATTAGTTTTTATAATAGGGGTAATAATATTACAAGAGATAACTAGGATCCTAACTAGGAACTAGATAAAAACTTCTTAGAAGATAATAATAAGGACTTCCCCTATCTTGCGCCTATTAAAGAAGAGGATAAATAATTCTAAGATATATCTAATTAGCTACTATTTATCTACGCCCTTTAACCTAGTACTAGACAGTTAAGCTATAAAGTTAAAAAGAGGCCTTATGCTACTGTAGTTAGTTAAAACTAACCTTAAAATATAACCTAGGCTTAGATAGCTAGGGCAGCTTAAGGTATAGCTAAAGGGTAAGTCCACCCAACTTAAACGGGTCTTTCTCTGCTAGGTTATATCCTACTAGTAGATTTATTAAAAACGCGTAGCGTAGTAGTTGCTTTCCTAGCCGTTAGAATAGGGGTTATACTAAGTCCGCATTACTAATATGGTATATAAATAATAGATTAAACAAAACCTAGTTGTTTAACTCGCTTTAAATAATACCACTACCTCTAATCTTTAAACCCAGCTCTTATACCTAGTAGTTTTATTTTAAATAATGGATAGTTATATATAATTAAGTGGGGTCTTTAATACATTTATATTATGCTAATTTGTTAAAGTTAAACCGTTATAATTTAAGATTAGATATTCGCGACTAGTAAAGAACTATTAGGTTCTGGGTAACTGTTATAATATTTTAATATTAGAATTCCGCATTATCTTAGGGATAGCTAAGGACTAAGCGGCTCTTTTATTTTGTTTTAGACGATCTAATTATTATTACTAGGTTGGTAATCTGCTTTTATGCTCTACGGTCTTTTATTTTAATACTATTTTATATTTTTTTTCCTAATTATAATTTATTATTGTCTTTAGTATTAAGTAACTGCAGCTATTCTTTATTTTGGTTTCCACCAATACTAATATTACTATTTGGGTTATTAAGCTCTATTAACGGTCCTAAAGTATTTCCTAAAGTATTATATATAAAATTGCCCTTAGGCAATAGCGGTAGTGGCGGCAGTAGCGACCCTTACGGCTTTCTAGTTTTAATTATAGCTTTATTTTTTTAAGCCTTGTTCTACCTTTTATTAATATTAATATTAGTCTAGCTTTCCTAAATAGCGCTTTTATTACTAGCAGTAGTAGATACTATAGGGAACGCCTTACTAACCTAGAAATCTAAGTCCTTTACTAAGTTCTTTAGGCTTAATTCCTACTCTATCTGTCCTGGTATAGGCTTAAGCTCCTAATTTAGGAATATTAGCTTCTGTTATTTCCTATATGCGATTAGGTAATGGTCCTACTTATTAATAACCTCCTTTATATTTTTATTTATATTTCTCACAAGCGCTAAGCGACGTTTCTTTACTATTTTAGTAATACTGTTTATAAACGTCCCTATATCCGCCAATTTCCCGAAATAGTAACCACTATTCTTAAGGTAGAAATCCTTAAGATTTATAGTCTAGGTCTTAGGCGTAACTAGCTAAAGAATACTAAAGCGGCTAGTATATATATCTCCTGCGCATTCTATACACTATTATATAAATTTGGCTATATATTCCTTATCCTTTAAAACGTCTATTTAATAGCACCTAAAACCGTAAATAAGTTAAATTAAGAAAACTAAAATATACTTACCGCCCCTAGACTTTATCTGCCTAATCTCTCTAATATCTATAAGCTAGGCAGTAGTGCTCTCTCTCTACAGTAAACCAGATTTACGTATAATAACATTATTATTAGTCTCTTTAGTAACGGTATAATATTACTAGGTTCTCTCCTAACTAGCTTATACTCCTAAAGCGCGGCCTATAGCTTTAAGAGTTTCTTAATACGTAGTAGCCTAAAGTTCTTCTATCTGGTATATAAGGTCATTAATTATTTAGGCCTACTAGGAGCCTATAAGTTCTCTACTCTTTAACTAGGCTTAGGTTTTCTTAAGTTTAGATTTAAGGTTAACGATTTTATATTATAATATTTTTGCTTTATTAGCACTTGCCTCCGCCTTAAGGTTAGAATTTAGTAGTTAAACTATTTGGTTACAAAGTTGCTATACTTTAGTCTGCAGCTAAGCTAGCCTATTTATTAATTAAGTAATCTATTTATCTTTAGTATAGTCCTATATAGTTAGCAAATTAGCCTAAACTTCTCTATCCAGGGATTAAATAATAGTTTAGATACTAAAATCCTGCATTTATGCTCTTCTTATTTAAAGCTTAGATATTAGTTTATCTTTCTCTCTTTTCTAGGCTATAAGTTAGGCTTATAGTCCGCCATTTTTTGCTTTAAAACTTGCTCTAAGTTAATTTATTTTAGCCTCTAGCTAGGCTTACGTATTCCTTAATTAAGTAATATATTTATCTTTAGCACGGTCCTATATAGTTAATAAATTAACTTAAACTTCTGTATCCTAGGATTAAATAAAAGTTTAAACACTTACTTTATTTTTTTTAAAGCTTAAAGGTTAATTTGTCTTTTTCTGTTTTTTGGGTTACTAGCTAGACCTATAGCTTAGAATTTTCTATTTTAAAGAATGCGGTCTACTTAATATATCCCTCTATTAATTACCTTTACTTTACTAATTCTGTATTTAAAGCTTCTTTATATCTTATTATTAACTTTATCTTTTTCTCTAGTAGGGAAATAGTCTCTTATAGGTTTGGCGCACTAATATCTTTATTAGAGTAATAACTTATAAAATTATTAATATTATTAGAATTTTTAAGTTTACTAATCCGAATTTACTAATTTTGAATTTTTATCTCCACTTCCCCTAATTTAGCCTTTTCTCGTTAGGTATCTTATGCTACGTCTTAATAGAGTCTTTTAAGATCTCTAACCTTGTTTTATAGCTGCCAATTTTTATCTCTCTCTATGGTTAAGTCCTATTTATACTATCTTCTTATATCTTCCTTAAAATCTCTCTCTTCCTATAACTCTCCTTTTAGGCTTTTATTCTTAGTACATAACTAACGCTTAATATCCTTAAGCTATTCCACCTTTTAGGCTAATAAGTCTCTTTGCGATACAGCTAGAGAAGCTTTAGGGATATAGTTGGCGTTAGTATGCCTATAGAAAGAAGTTAATATTTCTAGGAAATTAAACTTTAAATTATTAATAAGTATTTAGATTTTAATATCCAACGCCTTACCTATTGGGTGCTACTTTTAAGAAAGCTATAATATAAGTTACGCTTAACATAAAATAAAGTTATTTTAGTATCTTAAACATAGTCTGTAAAGAAGATTAATGGAATAAATAAGGAGGACTAATCCTTAATATAGTTATCCTTAAAAGGTCGGCTATAGCGACGATTACTAAGTAACTTTACCTTAGAGGTAAACTAAGGAAGCTGTCGTTCTCTATAGGAATGCTTTATTAACTTTAGCACTCGCGTAACCTAAGATATAGGTTTACTAATATTATCCCCGCAACTAGGCTTTACTTACTTAAGAAAATAGATAGTAAGTTCCCTATTAGGATTCTATTTCTACAGTTTAAGGGCCTAATCTATACAAAAACCTTAAATAACGGCAAGATTTCCTAGTTTATACTAAAGAGCTAGATTTGGCTCTTTAATAACGGGTTTTTATTTACCCTACTTCTTTTTAAGAGCCATATATATTATCTTAAGAAAATAACGCATATAAAATGCCTATAGTGTAACGTAACCTAACCATCTATCCCCCTTAAATGTTATTAGGGATAGCTGTATTATCTAGTCTTCTAGATATTTAATATTAAAATTTTTAGGACAAAAATAGACAGCTAAAAAGCTACGCTAGATAGTATGTTTTTGTTTAGAGCCTAGGAGTTATTTAAGGATAGTATAGTAAGGTTTAAGATACTTTAAATTTTTAAAGCAACTATATAGAGTAGGAATTAAGTAAGGAACTAATAGAATATTTTTAAAAAGCGTATCTTTCTTATAGGAGTCTATAATGGTAGGAAATATTATTTTTAATTATATTTAACTTTTAATGGAAATCCGGTCTCTTTTAGAGATAGTAGGTATATAAAGCTCCAGTTTCTATACCGTAAGGGCATTAATAGCAGAAAATGAGATATTTAAAGTTTTACGGCCTAGAATAGTTTTGCGGCCTAGAATTTAATTCTAGATAATTAAAATATACTTAAAATAATTAAGGATCTCCTAAGTATATATAAGTAGGAGTATACCTATATAGTTTAGAAATATACCTTATTACACTTTAAACCTAAAAAACGATATAGAGTGCCTAGCTAAATTGGGTAAAAGAGTTCTGGTATATTATTAAGTGCGTAAAATGCATCTTAAAAGCGCTTATTCTTTAATAGCTGCTATAAATCTTTCTCTTTTATAGCTATAAGCTAACTCCGCCATTAGTTCTCTAATTTATTATTATTTCTTTAACGATAATATAAGATCTTATAAAATATTTCTCTGTTTAAGAAGGGCTGCTTATTTCTAAAGGCCTCTATAATATTTATTAAAGCATTTAAAGAGAGTTTTAAAAATTGCGTTAGATACTTAAGGGGGTATAAATATTAAAACTTACATTTAGAGTAAAGCTTAATAGTTTACTATTAATTATTTAGATCTAGAACTTGCTTAGTAGTATTAATACGGTGTAATCTATTAAGGCAATTAACTTAGGTTATAGAAAGGTAGGGAATCTTTATAGTATCTTCCTTCTAATAAAGTGTATTCTTATTAATACTAGAGACCCTAAGGGCATCTATAAGTGCGTTATTATCTATAATAGCCTTAATAAAATATTCCTTAGTTAATCGGTTGTAACTAGTTCTCTTAAAAATATTTTTTAGGACTGTAACTTTTTTTAGACGGCCTACGATAATATTTACGCGCTAAAGGATGCTTAAAATTAAGTGCTCTAAGGTTAATCTTTGTAACCCCTCTAAAATACTATACTTTAATAGCTGCGAAGTCTTTATCTAGCGTGTTTATTACTATTACCTCTTTTTTTAAGTGCAGTATAAGCTGTAAAAAATCTTAAAAGTAGTTATAATATAAGCCTAGTTTTATAAAAGATCGGAAGAGGGCAAAACGTTATCCACTACCCTAAAAACCGCGTATACCTAAAAGTATAAAAGATTTAGGGTTTAAGGATCCCGGAATTCGGTTTCTTAAATCTAGATTTTAATTTTTCCGATCTAGCATCGCTAAACCAGATCCTAAATTCGTTTTCTAGAAAATTAACTAAGTACTACCTTTAATAGTGCGTTAATTCTCCTGTATTTAAGGCGTAGTTTATTAGACTATACTAAGGAAGCGGTTATAGAGAGCAGCTTATACGCCAGAATATAAAATAACTAGTTAACAGTTCGCTAAGCTAAGCGCTTTAAAATACCCCAGCCCTTATTAATAGTCGCCACTAGCAAAGCACTAACTTATTCCTATTAGAATAATATAAATACTAGAACCTATCTCTATTTCGGTATATATATCCTACTATACCTTTTTTATATTATTGTTATTATAATAAAGCATCTTTAAGACTAAGAGTATAGTAAGAGGGTATCTTATTTTACATCTTATAACCAAATCCTATACTTATTAGGTAATAGGTTAAATATCTATAGAGTATCCTAGTAACACCTATAAGGATATAGGCTTATTAGAACTAGAAGACTCTAACTATAATCCTAAGTCTAGCTTTAAAGAGGAAACTAGTATTCTAAAGGACGCTGTAAAGCCCTATACGCGCCAATTAAAAAAGAATGCAAATAAGCTAAAGCTAAAGGAGAGGTTTAACTGCATAGTTAAGGGGTACAAGTCTAATTTTTCTAGGTGGTTATCCCTCTTAAGACATATTTAAGATATAGTAAAGGCGGAACCGCTAAGTATAGCCTATATTACCTACCTCTACTAGTTAAAAACTAAACCTTATAAATCCTACAGAGAGGACTTTAAAGACCTAAAACTACTTAATTAATACTATAGAGTAAGACACCTAGACCTATAGAAGGAATTAATAGGAATAAAGCCTTAGCTAGTAAAGCTTTAGCTAGTAAAGCCTTAACTAGCAAAGCCTTAACTAGTAAAGACTTAGTTATTAAGATATACGTACCTAAAATAATTTAGCCTTTTATTTACTAATATTATCTTACTAATTAGTAACACCTAGTCTATCCTTATCCTCTATTTAGTAAAAGCGTCAACTAAGCCTATTAACTACCTTAGATGGTTGCGCTACTTATACTAGTAATTAAGTCTATAATATTGCTTAGTAAGAGCTCTGCGACCTAGCCTTAATACTATATAGTAGTTAATACGATTAACTAATAACTCTTAACTATACTTAAGGCGGCTAGAGCGTAAATAGTTTTAATATAGTTACTTAAGTTATAAAACGCCTAAAATATAATAATAATTGTAAGTAAATTACTAATATATAATACGCTATAGCTAACCTAACAGTACCCTATAAATTTTTACTAATTTAAGATGCCTAGACTCAGAAACACTTAAATCTAGAAATATTAAATATACTAGCTTTTTTAACGGATAGCTAATCTACCGCTTACCTAGGGGGACTTAGTTAAGATACTTAGGTTATCCTTAATATAGATATTTATATAATAGACCTAAATAATTCCTTTAGTCTTCTAAAAGAAACTATATTATTATATAAAGAAAATAGGTTATATATAGTCTTTATTACGCCGCAACTTCTTACCAATTTCTTACTTGTAAAGTTTAATCCTTTAGAGAGCGTCCTATTTAAACTTTTATAAAAAAGGGAGCATGGACTTCTAACGATCTATTTAGGTAATAAAAATGTAGTGTTATTTTTAAGCGACTTAGGCTTAGAGCTACTAGAGTACTTTCTATTAAGTTCTACTACGGCGGAAAAACCGCACTAAAGGTTTACCAAAAAGTATATATCTTCTGCCTATTCTAATAATAGCCTAACCCTATTTCTCTAGACCTGTACTAATCGAGTTATATAGAGGTGCTTATACTGCCCTAATATCGCTTTATTTCTAAATAAAGACTATAAGGATATCTTTACCCGTAACTAATGTATTATTACTAACCGTAATATTTTTATCTATCTTAACCTCTTGTTTACACTATATATTGCTTAGTAAAAAATCTATTACCATAAGCTATAGAGAGTATTACTATTTTAAAGGCCTCTTGCTTTAGCTTAGTATTAGAGAAATTCTAAATCCTATACGCCACCTCTTTTATTAATATTGTTTATATATAATAGAGAGCGCCGAACGTCTTTAGCCGCCTACTATTCCGGAGATTTCGCCTAAGGTTTTTAGGGAGATTGGTCTTAGGATTTGTAGCTATATAAGGAAGCGCTTATAGGACTGTATAGGAAGCAGATGCTATTTGCTAGCCTTATAGGCTTAATAGTTAACCTATAGATACTTCTATATATAAAGCTTTTCCGCTTACTTATATTGTATCTACTCTTTATAAAGTTAATTAAATATAACAAAACTGCCCTAATAACAATAGCTTAGAAGTTAGTAGGTAAAGTATAATAGGAAATAAGTAGTAATAAAAAGAGCTGTAAAAATAATTTTGATGCCTAACCTCCTTATTCCCTTTTTAGAAGGTAGGGTAATCTACTAAGGTAGTACCCCTCTAAGCCCTCCAACTTATTGCTATTACGTTATTACTACTACTAGCTACTTTAGCCCATTAGAAGTATAAAAGATACTATAACTCTCTTTTAATTACGTTTATTTAACTCTATTAAGGCAATAATTCCTCGCTATATATTGCCATAACTTTGTAGTTTAAAGTCTTAGTCCCCCTTACTCAGCTTTCTAAACTACTAACTCGCCGGGCATAAGTGCGTAGAACCTTTTTTTAGCCTAAGCTAGCTATTAGATCGGCTAACTGGGTCGTTTTTATAACTCCCGTATAAGGCTTATTATAGTAATTATACTTAATATAAACTGCTTATACTTTGCTTTAATTTTTAATATAGGGGGTAGGGATATTATAGGGTACCTAACCATTATATATAAGTCTAGCCTATAGTTAAGATAATAATTATAATTAAAGTATTAAGGTGCAGTATGTATATATCACCTAGTTATATAACTAAGGTTACTGTTTCTCCTATCTGCCGTTCCTAGGTGCATTTGCTAATATTTATAATATAAGTTGCTTTATCACCTAGAAAGGCTATACACTATATTAAAGAGATACTAGTAGTACGTTCTTCGTCTACTACCATTTTGCTAAATCCTATAGGAAAGTCCTAAGGCGTATATTTAGCAATGTAGATTAATTTTTAGGCCTAAAAGAGTATAGAACGGACAACCTATAAATATATTAGTGTTCTATTCTATCAATTTTAAGAGTATTAAAATTTCTATATTGTTAACAATAATATCCTCCCTAATTATGTCGCTTTTAAATATATTCTTAATAACCCCTTTTAAGTAAAGAGCGCCTTTAGATTGTAAAGTGCGTATAGCCTTATTTAGATTAGCTAGGAGAAAGAGCGTCCATCCAATCGTTTATACTTGTATACTTTAGGTATCCATCCTTTAATTGTTAATCTGCTAATGCTAGTTAGAGAGTAAGGGGCCATTTTAATAGGGCGTGGTTAAGTTATGTTTAACATTGGAGCAGTTTTCCGAAAGCTATAGAATTTTAATATAACCCCCCATTCTATAAAAGCGTAGAAAGAGATAGCTAGAGATATTACCGCAGAAGGTATATTATATAATCACTTTTCTTTATTAAATATAAAGGGACTGCATATAGCCTCTGTAAACTAATAGCGGATAAAGAAAAAAAAAGAGAAGGAATAAAGGATAAGAAGTAGGATGGAAAGGAAAAGTATTTTCCAAATAAACTTATACTTAAAGTTTCTTAAAGAGTAAGGCTATGGGCGCGCTTACTAAGCCTACTACTAGGCTTCTAACCGGTTAAGTAGCGAAGTATATACGTATAACTAGTAATAACTTACTCTAGTAAAATACCTTCCTTAAATTAGAATAGGTGCTAATAGCTAATATAAGAATATAATATCCAAATAAAAGTGCGAACTATTAAGAAATAAAGACGTTATTTTTATTAACTTGACAACGTATCTATAATATAAAGAAAGGATGGTGTTGGAATATATGGACAGGAATATATGGACAGAGGTTACGTGGTCACGTCTCTGATTAGTCATCCTTACGGTGACTCATTAGCCCCCTACTTAGGCACTGCGATCCTTACGATCCTCTGCTTTTGACACCTATTAGACAAGAATCAATTTAACAGTTAATAGGCCAATCAAGTGCACTTGGGTGATACCGACAGATGGAATATATAATAACTGATCTTAGGTTAACTAAGAATAGCTATATATAGATGTCTAAATATTTAAGCTATAAGTTGCCTTTTTTATATTAAAATAGGCGCCGTGGTTGTAAATCTAAAACTTAAGTAGGAGTCCTAATGCAAACTTAAGAACAGGTCCGTATAATGCGATTAGTATAAGTATTAAGTTTAGAGTCTGCCTAAATTAAAATTATTATATTCTTTATTACTTTACTAATTTAATTCCTTTAGGAAGATAGAAGCTAATAGGATTAAACTAGAGTTCTAAATATAAAGGTATAAATAATTACCCGCTAGAACGGAGCAAACCTAAATTTACCTAGTAAACGCCACAGACTATTATATAGAATACCTCGTTTTAACGTCTCCCCGCCTCTTAATCTAAAAGGGAAATTAGAATTACTCTAACGGTTAAAAGCGTCTTTTATAACGGCGAATGCAAAATTATATAAATTATAACTAATTACATGCCCTAAAGCCACTTTATTAACACTGTTTCGCTAATACTCTATAGCTGGCCTTAAGGAGAGCAGTTTAACTAAATAAAGCTTAATTCTGGAAAATCTGCTAATATAATAGGTACTCTTAACTAAACTAGTTATGTTCCTATCTACCATTAAAACTCCTCTATTAGTGGCCTGCCTGCCTACTTCTAATAATTAGGACAATTAGTACGTAGCTTCTAGTTAAGCCTCCGTGCTTATTTAGTGGCTATCCTCTTTAATATACCCTATCCTTTAAATTTAGTGTATATAAAGCTAAAAGGGCCAATAGTTATCTTACTACTGCTGCCTCTAGTTCTATAATATTAATATTATTATTAATATCAGCATCTAAAAACAGTTCTAGACGTTCTTCCAGTATATATTCGAATATCGCTAAGTATATAGTATTAGTAAGGTTAAGCAGGTGCAAATATAGCAAAACCGTAAATAAACCTTTATTAAGTATATAAACCTACTAATACAATTTTATAAATATAAACCCCTAATCCTTTTTAAAATTAGAAAGTATTATTATAGGAAATATCTAGTGTATATCTAGTCTAGGGCGATATTTAAGATCTATTTTAGAATAACATTAAGTCCTTTATAAACAATTAAAGATATAAAGTATTAAGTTAAGGAATATATATGCGAAAGGGTTTAAAGTCTAAAGGTTAAGATTTAAGGTTAGGTGATCTAGTTTAGGATAATAGATAGAGAAAATAAGTAAATTTAGGGCTAGTTAAAGATAGTGTTCCTAAAGTCTTTTAGGAGGTATTAAAGTGTGGTATTAATCCTCCTATTTAGTTAGGTAGTAGGGAGAAGGAGCTAGAGTAGTAGAGTATAATAGATCCTATTTACTTTAATTATAGGTAAGAGGTAGAGATAGATCCTTATCTTTAGTCTAAAGGAGCCTAGGAGTATAAATAGAATAATTAGTTAAATATATAGGCTATTCCTAACCCTCTAAAATAGGATACTAAACTATTTAGAAAGAGTACTTTCTAAATTAAGCGCAAAGTAAAGGAAAGTTAGAATGTAGTAATTAAGAGCAAAACGCCTAATATATATAATCTCTATATATATTCAGAGCAGTTAAGGAGCTAGTATAAGACTATAAAATTAGTCGGCGACTATAACTTCTTCTATCCTAGGTTAGGGAGAGAGATAATTCCTACGCGTAGACACGAATTAACTGTAAAGGGCTACTCTAGACTTAGAATATAAGGCGAGTTTTACTTATATATATATGCGTAAGTCAAAACCCACTAATAGGATAGGCTATAGCAACCTTTAAGAAGCGAGCGGTCTAATTATACCTATAGGTAAAAATAGTTTTAATTTGTTAAGCCCTCTTTACGCATATATATTTAAGTCGTTTACGTATATATATATAAGTCATTTGCGAATATATGTTTAAGTCATTTATATATATATACGCAAGTTACAAATTACTAATAGGATAGGCTATAGTAAATGGTTTTAATTTATTAAGTCCTCTTTATATATATATACGTAAGTTTAATAGAGCTACTAACGCCTTTTATATATAGATCTTCTAGCGGGATCTATATTCCGCCTTAGGGCTAATTTTCACTTTTATATTATCTAATAGTTCTTAAGTTAATTATAAACAATATACTAAATATGGTAATTTATATATTATATTAATAAAGTACAGAGAGAGCTAATATATAGCTAGTTTTGCCCAGTAATGCTAAGCATGCATAGTTACCTTCTTATTGCCCTAATTTCCTCCCTATATTTATCTCTTTGCGGCTCTTAAACCGTACTCTAATTTGCCCTATCTACTAGCCATTTACTCTTTAGTATAGATTACTTTATTTTAATCTCTAGCTTATTTACGCCGGCTATTAGTTCCTTTATCTACTATATTTAGCCACCTGTTATACCGGCTTCTAAATTAGACCAAGATTTTAGCTATAGCACCTTAGTTAAGGAATCTTACCTAGATACTATATTATTTATTAAAATAAATCTAGAAAAAGCTATTCCTAAGCTAATCCTAGCTTATTAAACCACAAGCCTAGTAATTAAAAGTCCTCCCTTTATCGGTTAACTATTCTATTTAAAAGATTACTAAAGGGCACCTTAACCTAACGACTTCTTCTAACTTTAGTATAAACTTCTTTAAGTTAATAATGTAGACAAATATAATGCGGAATATGCCAGTTATAAAACAATGTACTTTTTTACCCTAGAGGAACGGTATTTATTCTATAATATTATAAAGGAAAATAAATCTAAATCGCTAGAGCACTTTCTCTACTTAGATAAGTTTTATTTATCGCTATTTAATATAACTAAGACTATTAAACTTTAAGTAAGTTTAATCTTAAATATACTATAGCTACTTTAATTTAGCTATAGGAGAAAGCGAAAACGATTCTATTAAGCTAGCACAAATATATTAGGGAAGAGGGTGTAAAGAATGCTAGGCTGTTATAGGCACTAGAAATTATATAGTAATTTAACTCTACAGGTTATAGCGTTTATGTTTATAGTAGCTGCTTTTTATATCTATTTAGAAGAGTGTTTAGTGATAGATTTTAATATATAATTACATTAAATCCCTACGCCTCTAAATTAGTTGGCTTATACTACTATAGAGAACTTAGTCTATACGCCTAGAAGATCTAAAGCTAAAGTGCCCCTATAATAGATAAGAATCTATACCTACCCTAGTCTAGCCGCGTAGTGTCCTGTTAGTTAGAGTAAATATATTTATAAAATAACTCTTTTCTTTACCCTAATATTTTGTAACTAATCTTACCTATTCTTACTATTAATAATTAACTAACTAAAAGCCTTAAAAATGGATGTTAATAGTCTACTTTCTCTAAATCTAATAATACTATTGCCGGCGCCTAAGAAATTTACTTTACTAGATCTAACGTTTCTAATGCCTAATAGATTTACTCTACTAGATCCATTAATACTAGCGCCTAAGAGATTTACTTTACTAGATTTAATATTTCTAGTACTTAAGAGATTTACTCTACCAGATCTAACAGTTCCAGCACCTAAGAGATTTATTTTACTAGAAATTTTAACGTTTATTTTTCTAGTCTTAACACTACCGACTAGCTGCGTAATACTAGATATTTAGAAGAAATACGCGTTAAAAGTTTATACCTCTAGTGCTTCTTTCTAGTTACTTTGCTAATACTTAACATAGTATAACCTAGCTAGCTCCAATCCTAATAGCTATAATCCTTTTATAAATATACCGCCTTTAAGACTAGACCCTTTACTCCTATTAAACTTAATTAGTTTAGCCTAGCCCGTACTAATATACCTTTAAAATATATACGCGTTAGTAGTTTATACCACTAGTACCCCTTTACTAATTACTCTATTAACGCTTAATATAGTATAACGCAACTAGATCTTCTAATAGTAGCACGCCTCCCACTAGTGGGTATATATCGCTTAGCTCGCCTCTTACTAACAGTAGTCCTTCTATAGATACCCTATTATATAGTTAACTGCACGGAAAGCAGCGTTGTAATAATGCTTAGGATATACGACGTAATAAATAAAGAAAAGGAAATATGTAGGAAAAAAAATGCAAAGTTGCTTCTAGGCACAGTAGTAATAAAATATTAGAATTGTTGTCTAAGGGAGTACAGTCCTTTACTATCGCCAGTATTTAGCAATTCTGGCGTTATAACTAGCTGTAAATAAATTATCGCCAGTAATAGTTAATCTAGCGTTATAAGTAATAGTTAATTTAGCATTACTAGTAACAGTCCCCTGCTATTACCAATATTTAGTAATCGCAGCGTTATAACTAGCAGCAAATCTAGCATTAATAGTGTTAGCTAATGTATTATTAGCACCTCTGCTAGCCAGTTAAGCGCTATAGTTAGTAATTATTATAGTAATATTAGTGGCAACAGATCTAGTAGTCTAATGCCCTAGCATTTCTTACGTTTATATTATCCGCCCTTTTTAATATCTATTATACTAAGACTTCTAAGGATGCTTTCGTAAGCTACTATAAGGGGGTATTAAAACCCAGTTAGTAAAAGTAATGGTTAATTACAGGTATAAATAGGATTAAATTTTGGAACCGTTTAAGATTAATAAGCGTGCTTATAAATATTAGTATTATAATATAACGCAAGGGCCTTATTATCGGCAAAGTTTGCTATAGTAAGAAGCTAAAGACAAATTCCTAGATAACCAAAGAGCAGAAGGCGTTGTATTTAACATAATTGCCGTAAAAATGGGATAGTATACACCTTTATAATATATATCTAGATACTAGAGGTATAGGTTATGTCTTAGTAACCCTAAAGTATCTTACTTACTACCGTTATAGTAGACACAAACTTAAAAGACCTAACCTCTCCCTTTTCCCCGCTTAATGCTCTATATACTAGGTTAAGAGGAAAGGTAAAATATAGGAGAGTTAGGAGGACAACGTTCTTATTTCCTTATATACTAGTAAAAATTAAAAAAGTTTTTAAACTATTTTAGCTTTACTTCTAGGTAGAATAGGTTATATATATTCTAATTAATATAATGTCCTTAGCAAGGGTAAAAAGGTAGAGTTATGTTTAGGCGGAAAGCGGAAATACTAACATTAGAGTAATTTAGACTTGCAAAGAGCTTAAGATTTAAAGGGAAAAGGATTAATATAGAAATAGGTAGGAGAAACAATAGGGAGATTAGGAAAACTATATAGAAAAAAGATAAAGCGTAATATAACGAATAAATAGTCATTAGAATAGTTACTCTTTAAAATTATATATATATTATTTAGATATAGCTAGGGCTGTAGAATCCCTATAAATCCTAATTAGTATAACTTAGCCTTCTTATACTATAAGGCAGGTGGTGGCTTCCGTTATACATGCATATAAGCCCTAAATCCTAGGTACTGCATTAATGTCGTTATAAATATAGAATAAGTGGCGTCGGCTAGTTATATACTATATTTAGTAGCCTATGCCTTATATACTACTTTGCCTAGCTATTAGGCTAGCCTTCCGCTGTGTATAAATAGCCGTCTTCCTACCTCTTAGCCGTTAAACACTTTTTATTTAGCCTTTTACCCGGCTTAATAAATACTAACCCCTAACGCTTAGAGTAGAAAACTCTTTAATAACTATAATGCCTATATAATAGCAAGTCACTAGCGAATTAAATTTAGAATAACTAAAGATGGTATATACTCCTAATTTAGGCCCTAGTTTAATTAATTATATACTAGCCTCTAATATACCTATAGAGGGAGGCCAATCTTCCCTAGATATACCACTTAAGATATAGTAAGAGAAGGAATTAAATACGGAGAAAGGATACTAAAAGGTAAGAAAGTAAGCATAACTTCTATAACGTATATTCTAATCTATAAAGGCCAATAGAAGTATCCGGGATATTATTTCTATAAAAGAGCCTAATAAGAATAATATATGTATTAAAGACCACCTAAGACGCTAAAAACTTTACTAACTACCTAGAACTAGGGAGAAAAGCGTAAAAAAAGCCGCTAAACTAACCTTACCGTACCTCTACCTCCGCCTTCCCCACTTTTAAGTTATATAAGGATTGTGGTAAAATAAATAGTTAATCTGGTTTAAATTTCGTTAGAGGAATAGGTGGCCGAAATTAAAAATGGGATGGTAAAGTAGATAGCTATACTAAAGGATACTACGCAGAATTAGTGTAACGAACTTAGAAAGGGGACGGAAAAGCAGATTGCTATACTAAAGGACGCCATAGGGAGACAATGTGAGGAGGTTAAGAAGGGAATAGTAAAGAAGCTTAAAATACTAATAAATACCTAAGGCGTTTAGCTTAAAGCTTAGGAGGATATAATAAGACAAGTTAAGAACCTACTAAGGCGGACTAGTAATTGTTTTTAAGGGATATAACTAGACTTACTTTTTAGTAAATATGCTCTCCTAAAAATTGGATATTTATTAAATGTTAAGCGTTATAACTTTATACTAGTAATCTCTATCTTCCCTAATAACGCTTACAATATATTACTCTCTTTAATAGATTAGATATCGGCATTTCAAGCAGTCTTTATTTATATCTCTTTGCTATTAGGCCCTTTGCAGCTTAAGCGTAGTATTAACGTAATCGGTAAGCAAGCTGGCCACGCAAGCATCCTGGCCACCTGCCCCGCTATCGAGGGCAAATAATGCGAATTGCTCAACCACAAATAGTTATATTTGGTGTAGCTATCTACTAGCTAGTTGCCTGCCGTCTAGGGCACGTACGTGCTGTGTGTTCGGTTGAATAACACATGCTACACTTACGTGGTGCTCGTTGCGGTGGCTCGGCCGCTGGCTCTGCCACCCCCTCTGCTGCCCTATTCTGGGCAGTTTGTACTCGAGAGGCCCCTTCTGCTCCTGATAGAACACCCCCTCTAGCTATATACGTGCGCTTCTTTGCCTTCTTCCTTTTTTGGCGCTAATTTTCCATGCATAGCTTCTCATTTTCGCTTGCAAGCAGCACAGCGCTTAACATTGCCATTTCACACCCCTTAACAAGCTGGCTAAGGGCTTGTTCTGTTAGACTTGGTAGGCTATGCGTACGCTACTTAAGATAGCGCTTTAGCAAAACTGTCTGCTTCTATAACTCAGCAATATTATAAGGCGTTTCGGCTACCTAAGACGCATTTGATGGTAAACGGCGTTAGGGTAATAGTGTCTAATATTCGGCATGCAGCTACGACAGTACGCGATCGGGGCTATATGGAACAAGGCCAGTGGCTGCAAATCCTGCCTATATATTGTTTTAATGCAGCGCTGTTTGTCTAGCTTGCCTATACAGCGGCAGGAATTTGTATTTATTAATATAATTAACATCGCGGCCTATAAGCTGTTCAACAAGGCATCCGTACGATTACTTGAGCGCTGAGAAACAGCCTATATTAAGTGGCTGTAATAGATGCGATAAATGTGCCGGCATGTAGATAATAATAATCTTGTGATCTAGGTAGAACTGATTGAATTTGGGGTTAATATAGCTGTTGTGGCCATCTAGTACAAGCAGCCGATGCGTGCCAACGGTGCGATCCTTTGTATACTTATAGAATAGATTTAGCCAGGTAAGGCCAATCTCATTTGTTATCCAGCCATTCTTACTAACACTAATAGACCAGTCGTGTGAAATAATGCCGTCCTTATACTATGCAGCTTAGTATATTACTGCTTCAAAGATAACCAGTGGTGGAATTATACCCCCCATCGCATTAATGCATTCAATAATTGTAACCTATTCTCAATTGCCTGGCTATACTGTTCTAGGCTAGCCAGCCCTATTAGTTCCAGTAACAACTCATGCAGTTGCAATAACGCCCATCTGGAAGCCAGTCTCATTAAAATTCTAGGTATCTTCATTAAGAATCCTATATTGTATCTTTATGTCCTAAACACGTTTAAACCAGCCCCGAATAAGCACAGGATCCTTATATTTAGCATACTAATAGTTATACTTGCGATTAAATTTAGATTGTAGGTTGTTATGGCGCTTAATAGAGTTATATACCCATTTCTCGCCAATAGGTTGTATAGTGGCAGATCCGGCGCGCTGCACAGCTAAAATACCAGCCATCTGCCGCACGATCGCGATTCTTAGTGGCATGCCGCGTTAATCCATCAATAAAATCCACTGCTTGAGGCTCTCTTCTTGTGCTAGTATAAGACGGCGATTTGGCGCAATAGAATTGTGTTTTGGTTTAATGCCTTTAACGCGTAGCTGGGCTGTGCTCCAGGGCACGTCGTATGTGCTAGTAGCAGCTCGGAAACTTGTAATTTGGCCTTTCTTATGCGCTTAGATAGCTAGATCAATTCTGCCCTCTTTAAAAAAGGCTTCTTATTGTTGTGGTGGAGCCATTAAGGTAGTAGTTAAGTAACGCGTCGCGTCATTAATGGGGTGGCCAGGATGCTTGCGTGGCCAGCTTGCTTACCGATTACGTTATATATATATAATGTTACGTAAACTTGTTAGATAGGCCCTCCTACTAAAGAAATCCTTTTTATTTTCCCGTTTCTCGGTTTCTAATTCTAGATTTCTATTTTTAGTTTCCTAAATCCCAAATCCTAACTTTAAAACAACTTTTTATATTTAACGTTTAGTAAAAATAAGTAATAATGATCCAACAGAATAAATACCTCTTATGCTACCTCTTCTTCTATAGATAAATTTTAAATCCTTTTATGGTAAAGGGTAATCTACCTTATATTCGCTAGGTTGAGTTACTGGCCTTATATCCTTAAAATATACTTTAATACTACTATATAGCCGGCTACTTAGATAATAAGCCTTCTACTACCGGATTTTTATTACTTATTTAGATCCTACTAGTATAAAGCTAATATATACGTCTCTCTTCGTCTAAAAATACTACTACTTTTATTAATAACTAAATTACTATAGTGCTCTAAAAGTTTAGTATTATTACGGGCTACGGAATATAGATAAGAAGCGGAGTTTTATATTATATTAGAAGCAGGAGCTAATATTTAAGTAACAGACAATTTTAGTTAGACGCCGCTATTACTAGCTATAAGTAACGGTTATAAGGCGTTAGTAAAGCTACTTTTTGTATAAAATGACATTGATCTAAACTCTAAGGATAAATTTGGGGCTATATTACTGTTATTAGCCGCAGAATATAGAAGTAAGGTAGTAGTAGAGCTACTGCTTATATAGGATGACGTTAATCTAGATTCTAAGAGCGCTCTTAAAAATATACCGCTATTATAGGCCGCGATAAACGGGCATAAGGGGGTAGTAAAGCTACTGCTAGCGTAGGATAGTGTTAGCCTAAACCCCAAGGGCTTCTATAATTAAACACCGCTATTAGTAGCTGTAGAGTGTAGGTATAAGGTAATAGTAAAGCTACTGCTAATAAAGGACGGCATTAGCCTAAACTCTACTAATATTAAAGATCGGACTCCGCTCTTATAGGCTGCAGAGAGTAGATAAGAGGGAATAGTAAAGCTACTACTTACGTAAAAAGGCGTCGACTCTAACTCTAAGGATAGTAATAGTCGGACACCGCTCTTATGGGCTGCTTAATAGGCACGTAAGACTGTAGTAGAGCTATTACTTAAGGATGGCGTTAACGCGAAATCTAAAGATAAATATAGTAAAACGCCGTTGTGGTGGGCAGTGGAGGGCTAGTATAAGATAAGAGAAATATATTTATTAAACACGTGGCTAGTAAGGTTTATAAACGAAATATATAAGCTAGTAGTTTAGCTGCTGCTTAGAAAAGATAATAATAAAGGCTTTAATACTATATATACTTAACTTTCCTATAAATTAGAAGACTAGTTACTAAGAAAGATTAAAGGCTGCGGTTAACTTCCTTATACTAAGTAAACTATTGCCGCGGACTCTAATATTATTCTCTCCCTATCTATCTTCGTGCTAGCTACCTTTTAATTTCGCATTACTATTAAGTTATAGGGGCGTAGCCTTATCCAAAAGATATCTGGCAATCTCTTAGCAGTCCCCATAGATCGCGTAGTTAATTAGGCCGTGAAATTTTGGCCTTAATCTATGTAATGGGGGTTCCTTATTTATCCATATAATGGGATTACGTTTATTTCTGGTTTTCGCCGCCTTATAAAGGCGCGTGGCTAGTTAAAATGCACCTAGTTTTTTTTAGCTAAGTGCCTATAATTAGAATAAGATCTGGAATTTAATGTTTAGTATCCTAAGATATAGCTATAATCGCGTCCTTGTCTTAATTGTTAATTTCTCCGTTAAGAAGTATATTAGGCTAAAGTACGTTAATATCTCTAGACCGTTTCCCTTTGCCTTATTAGTCTATATCTCTTCTAATATACTTAGGATAAGCTAATAGTTCCAATTCCTAAAAGTACTTTAGGTTAAAGGCTAAGCGCTATTTATACTTATAGTAGATTATCCTATCTAGTTAACCGTAGAGTTCTATTATCTTTATCTATAGGCCCTTCTTGGTTAAAGGGGAGTCTAGAGATAATAACTAGAATTTATTATAAAGTCCGTTAATATTCTACGTAAAGTGTTAAAGGATACGCTTGTTATTTTTATTCGCAAGTTAGTAGAAGTTAGTAGGCATAGTATAAAAAGCTAGCTTATTTATAATGCAAAAGCCCCTGTATATATTTTAAGTTAAATAATTATTATTGTAATTATTAATGTTAAATAGGCTACGTCTAGACTAGCGCCTAGAAAATATAAGGTTTTAAAGGGTATAAACGGTATTCTTATACTTAAGTTAATAGGAGTTAGTAGAAACGGCATAAGAAGCTTTCTTATTTATAATATAAACATCACCGTATATATTTTTAGTAGAATTACCATTATTACAATTACTAATCTCAAATGAGCTATATCTAGATTAGTGCCTATAAAGCGTATAAAAGTTGGGAACTATAAGTATTAAAAGTTAGAAAAGTAGCTCTCTACGGTTTCTAATATACAAGACTTACTTTTCGCAGCTACTAAAATGCTAGCACCGCTTAGAATAATAATCTTCTTCCTTACTATAAATACCTTTTTAAAATCCTTAAGTAAGATCTCTTTAAGGGATTTCGGTTTAGAATAAGGCTTACTATCTTTAGTGAAATGCGGTTGCCTTTTAGGGTAAATTTATTTAAGCATTTTAGTTTAATAAATTAACTATATAAAGAAAGAAGTAAGGACAAAAGATATATAGAGTAGGTAGTGGGGGTGCTAGTAGTTATACTTTGTTTTGCACTAATAGAGATACTAAAGAGGGGTAAGTTGGTGTAAGGTAGATATAAAGTGCATTCTAGAAACAGAGCTTCGCCATACTCCTATTATATACCCTATAGTTTAATTAATACTATTATAATATATAACGGGCTATCTAAGTAAAACCATTTAGGGGTTTTATATAAACCGGCGAGGTAAAGCATAAATAGCCTTACTATAATCGCCTTAGTTGCCTAAATAGCTATAAGTAATAAGCGCTAATTAAGGGTCACCTACTAAGCAAAGCCTTAGGTGGGCGCAGAGGTTTTGTTTAAGTAAGTAGGTTAGTATTTTATGCTAGGGCCTTAGGCATACAAATAATTTTAATAGTAGAAATTAAGAATATTAAAAGTAAGAAGGCTAAATAGGCTTACGGCGGCTTAAGCTGTCTGCTGCGGTATAGTATCCCCTTACCTATTTTAGTTATTTTACTTTATTTTAAAATTAAGGGCCTATTAACTATAAATCTAGCATATAAGCTAAATATTTAAGACTTGGCGTTACCAAGGGTCCTTAAACTAAGGTAGTGTAGTACTTTAGTAACCTATTAGCTCTATAGGAGTATCTACCTTTCTAAGATTAGAATTTATGCAGTTATAGTAAATAAAGATAAGGCAGAGCCACGGCACTGCCTTTTAGGGTATTATCTTAGGGCTTTCGTAAAGGTTAGCTTTCTAAATATAAATAGGCATCCCCTAGGCCCTTTAGTTAAAGAAACTATCCTACACTAAGATGTTAAAAAAACAGCATATCTATTCTTAATGGCTCTTATTTACGGCTTTGTTAACGTTACTCTCTTAGGAGATCCTGTTTTTAGCTTAACCCCAGCAGAAATCTTTAACAATTCTATAGTTAATAGCTAGGTAAGAAGTACGGTATTTTTAAATAACCTGGAAGGACTAGTCCTAAGCTAAATAATAATAGTATTAGAGTAAAGCATGATTATAGGCACCTAGTTTACGGCGGTTAATAGTATAACTAGAATCGAAGGGGACTTAGTTAATAAATCTGGCTAGGTGCTTAACTTTAAAGGATAATATAGTAGAATTAATAAGAACGCGCCTTTAATTAATAATAAAGCTATAGATAACGCCGAATTTCTTATTAAAGTTAAGGGTGCATTTCTAGATAAAGGTATATTCTAGCATCTCCTTTATAAAAAATCGGAATCTTAACTTACTAACTACTCTTTTTTTTTAGAGAGAAGTAGTATTTAAGAAGAATCCGAACTTTTAGGAGTAAGGTATAAAGATATATCGTCTATTATAGTATTAGATTAACCTACGGACAATAACTATAAAATTACTACTTATAAACGCAAATTTGCTTCCCCTTATAAGCATAAACCTGCTTTACCTTATAAGTAGAGGTTAGCAATATAGCGTAAGTAAAAAGCAGTCCTACCTCGTAAGAATACTCCTATTGCGCCTTAAAGATTTACTAGAAAAAGTAAGCGCATAGTAATAAACCTCTTTAGGCGAATGCAGTACGGATATAAGCCTAATTTAGGTACCTTAACGGATAAAATAGACTTAAAATAGATTAAAATATAGATAGAGTGGCTAGTATTAATAAAGGTAGTAAAAGGTAAAGAGAATTATACTTTATAAATAAAGATATAAAAGTTTAAAGAGATTTTAGAATTAAAGTTAAAGTAAGCGCGTTTAGCTAAGATAGAACCTCTAGAGGTATAGGAATATATATATTAAATCTAATAGGTATAGAGGTATATGCTCTTAGGTTATAAGGGAAGGGATAGGATTAAGAGTTATAGGGATATCCTTAATAATTTATATAGCTATTTAGATATATTCTACTTCTAGAGCCTATAACAACAATAATAAGTAAGGTTATTTTGTATAAAGAACTAAAATAGACTTATTATACTTTTAAGGCTATTAGAGTTAGGTTAAATAACGTTTATTTATAATTAATATAGTATTATATATAAGTAAACCTATATTAATTAATGTTGGCCTAAGTGCGTTGCGATTAATTTAATAGATGTATTTACTAAAACTAATTATATAGATTCGCCCTTTAATTGCAACTTATCCTAATAAGATATTATTTATATTGCGAGACTAAACGCGCTAGGAGCACTTTATGGAAATAGATAAAGGAAGCTAGTGCTATTCTAATAAGTAATACTTACTATAACACTTACCTAATCTACCTAAAACGTATTATAATCGCCGCTGCTACCTATAATATTTATAAGAGAACACGATATAGCGCGTTAACTAATATACTGCCTTGGCTAGATAAGCATGGCCTTTATAAAAGGGATAAGGGGTAATACTATTAAAGAGCAACCGTGCTATTCGGCGCGCTTTGGGGAATCTTAAAGCTAGCGGTTTAGTCCCTAGGACAGTTATAAGGTCTTATAATTATAAAGAGAGGGAGAAAAGTAGGATTTATAAAGTTTAAGGTTGCCTTATATAATGCATTTTGTGAATTAAATAATCTATATAGCCCTATTAGCATAGCTCTAGGAGTTTTTAGTATTAAAACGTACTAGAAATCTAGTTTATCTCCCGTATTTACCTATATAATAGGATTTATTAGGCATAAGAGAGAATTTTTAAAGGGAAGGAGAATGCCTAAAGATAGGGTAGGAAGGAGAAGGAGTGTAATTCCGATTATATTTATACTATACTATGCTCTTAGTTTAGGGGGATTCTCTAGCTTAAATATATAGGTATATTCCTTATGTTTCTAAATTAGGATTTAGTTTTATAGATCCTAGAATATAAAACTTATATATATATAATAGTTTAGTTTCTAAAACCGTGAAACCGGAACTGGATTTTTAAATCCCAGTTTTAAATTACTATTTAGGCTTTAATAAAATAACCCTTTTGGCGATATAGCGTAGTGTATATATAGTTAACTGAGCGCATATAATACTATTAGCCTTAAAGTTATTACTATTATATCTTATCCTTAACCACTTTATTAAAATTACTTAGAGAAAGATTATATTACGTTTATAGTGCCAAATAAACGCATTATTAGGAAGATTATAAACTCTACCACTTAAGACGAAAATCTTTAAGTTATGGCCGCCGGGAAAGCACTATAGAAAAAAGCAAAAAAAACTGGTTTCTCTTTTCTCTTAGTATAAGGTGGACTCCTTATTAGTAAAGGGAAGAAATAAGATCTAAGTAAGCCTCTTATTAACCGCTAAATAGTACTAAAAGAACCGGTCCTTTTAGTAGCGCTAATTAGGACAATATATAGCCCTAAATCCCGGTTAACACCCCTACCTACCTCCCCTACTACCGCATCCTCCGCTGCCTTTAATAACCGTTATATAAGAACTAAAACCTTTACTAGTTTCTTTAAGCCTACTATATAGGCTATAAAAACTAATAAATCCGCCCTAATCTACTAAGGATAATTATAGGAGGTAGGTGCTATCCCTATACAATAAAGTATGGCCTCTTAACTCTCCTTTGCTAAAACCATAACTAAGGCAAATCTTGTTTAAATCCGATAATGGAAATATTTCTAAGGAAGGAGAATCTTAGTCTATCTCTGGTTTAATGTTTCTATTAAACTAAACTTAAAACTTTATAAGGAGAGCTTAGGGGAAATGGGCGGAATGGGTGGAATGGGTATAATGGAATAATTATATAAAATTTAAGCCTTTAACTAGATTTTAATATCTAAATGCAAGGTATACTAACTGTTCGTATAATACTTAAAAGCGGTTCTTTTAAAATATCTCTATAAGGCTCTTAAAGTAATATAGTACTGGGCTCCCCATTTATACGAAAGATAGGAAATAGCTAGGTGCTATTTAATAAGCGGACTTAAAGGAATAGGGTCGTAATGGGCCTAAAAGGTATTATAAGACATCTCCTAGTTTCTATTATAGTAAGGTCTTTTAACTTTAGGCGTATAGGCGTAATTAAAAAGGGGTATATCTAAAGGTTAAGATCTTGGAAATAAGAACTGGGATGCGAACTAGGATATAAACTAGGATTTAGGAAATAAGAAAAAGGAACCGGGATTCTAGAAACGGAAAAGTGGTTTTCTATAAGCGAGCGTATTAATCTTTCTAAATCTTATAGTATTTACTTTTAAGACTTTAAAAAATAGATAGTTTATTTAGTACTCTGTATATCTGGATTATCCATAAACTATCTCTATATTTATTATTCTCTACCTAAAGTCACTAAATAACTATAAAAGTCTATAAATTATAAGACTAACGCCATAAGAATACCTCCTATATAGTAACTTAATCTAAGTAACAGATCTCTAGCGCTATTAGAAATTTTAGGCGAGATTAAGGATAAGCTTTAAGAACTACTAGTTAATATAACCTTACCTACACTTAAGAGAACCGCGGGGTTGGTAACTATAAGAGATAATAGAACCTTAGAGCTCTTAGAAGGGAAAGAATAGGTATTAGTAGTAGGGAGTATAACTAGGGCTGCTTTAATGGTAGAGTTTTAAGCATTTTTTATAAACTAGTCTACCTTGTCTCTAGGGTTTACGCTAAAAACTATACTAGTATGGTAATGAGACTTGCGGAACGTTTATGCGTAGTAGAACTATTAAGGGTTCTTAGTATCTACCTTAAAATCTATAATAAACTTGCCGCTCACGTTTATAGGATTAAATTAATTAAATCCTATATTGAAGGAGCCGTTCTTCTAGTAAGGGTTTTTGAGTTAACTTTATATTAACGTGTAATTGAGACTAAGGAAATTAAATCGAAGTACTGTTATGGTGGTGAACGCGGTCCCTCTTAGATAGGAAGTCACAATGCTGTCTGTCTGTCGGTCGGTCGGTTGGTCAGTCAGTTGGTCGGTCGGTCGTCAGTCGTAATTAATCAATAGGAAAGCAGTCAGTAAGAAGAAAGGAAAGAATGTATTCTGGTAGGTCGTAATAGGGAGAAGGAGAGAAGCTGAAGGCTCGATATATACAGGAAAATGCCAAGGCACTAAGCAGTGGCCCATTTTACCCCACTACACTGTTCCGACTAATATACTAATAGAGTTAGGATTAAAGGTAAGCTGTTTAGTAGCTCTAACCAAAATCTATACTACTTAATATAGTGTGGTTAGTATATAGGTTAAGAACAGGCTATCTAACTGGTAAGTATATTAGAGTAATATCGAATTATTCTATACCGTAGTGTAATGGAAGTAAATAGTGCTTGCGGAAGCAGTAGCGACTAGAGAGGATATAATAGTCTAAAAAAAGAATATGGTTTTAGATAGGGACATAAGACAATGGAAGGTGTGACTATTTAAGCCTATATAAAAGGTGAGAAGGGTAGCGGAAAAAGGCATTCTAGATTTAGATTTCGTGATAAATTCAATAAATATAAAAACGGATTTTATAGGCGAGAAAACGATTTTATAAATAGGAAAACGGATTTTATAAATAAGAAATCGAAAACTAGAATTTATACCTATGTGCCCCTCGGGGGGGCAAATATTTATTAGCTTAAGAGTAAAGGTATTTATTTTCTAAAGTACGTTATTCCGTAAGAATTATTTAAGGACCTTTACCCGGTAACTTAGCTTATAATTTATTCTTTAAGCAACTATTAAGCAGGCACTTAACTTACTAAGTTAACTTTTATTTCCTTAATTAAACTTTAAAGTCTATTTTAATTTCTATCTCCTTAGTTCTACTTTAAATTTTACTCTAACCTCTATTTTTAGTTCCGCATTTTGCCTGCAAGAACGGCACTTCTTATATCACCCTACGATAGTATCTTATAATTTGTTAAGATGGCTACTCTTATTAATAAATTGGTGGCTAAGTATAAGGAATATCTAAAATCTATTAATAACCTAAGTCTCCTTAATCTAGAAGACGAGGTAGATAAAATAGGATAGTAAGTAGTGCAGATTAAGAAGGCCAAGCTATAGGGTGCTAAGCTAGAGAATTTCCCTAATAAAGCTTGGTTTTATTAATATCGC
This sequence comes from Cenococcum geophilum 1.58, assembly GCF_001692895.1. Lineage (NCBI taxonomy): Eukaryota > Fungi > Ascomycota > Dothideomycetes > Gloniales > Gloniaceae > Cenococcum > Cenococcum geophilum. Next base: position 2,591,770 of record NW_027137570.1, on the reverse strand, counting down.
GCTATAGCTAAAGATTAGTTAGATAAATAGGTGGAATTAAAGGAGGCTAGATGGAATTCAGCTAAAAAGGAGTCTAAGGGGGAATTTAAGGGAGAAGAATAGGGCTAGGCTAAGGGGAAAGAATAGGGCTAGGCTAAGGGGAAAGAACAGGCTAAGCCTAAGGGGAAAGAACAGGCTAAGCCTAAGGGGAAAGAATAGACTAAGCCTAAGGGGAAAGAATAGGGTTAAGCTAAAAGAAAAGAAGAGGGTAAAACTAAGGTTAAAGAGGAGCCTAGCGAGGGTGCTAAAGGGATAAATAGCATTCCTTATAAAAGTATAGAGAATGGTAGGAAAAACGAGCCTATCGACCTTACGGGTAAAGATGACTTAAAGAAGGACCCTAAGTATAGTTAATTATTATATTATAGGCCTAGTCCGAAGAAGGTAAAGGGTATGCCTATAATAACTATTAGGTAAATCGGCGGAAGGGGTATTAAGTACATTAATAAATACGGATTAAAAAGTCATCTAAAGTATTAAATTAAGTTATCTACAGTAGATCCTTAGTATAAAGAGAATCTGCTAGAGAACTAAAAAGTTAGTAACCCTTTTAATTAATATAGAGACTAATAACTAAATAATAGCAAATATAAATATACGAGGCGTTATATTAACGATATTTTTAGAGTTACTTAGTTTGTAGAGAATGCAGTTAATATAGATACTAAATTAAATCTGCTTAATCTAGATATAAAAGGAGATAAAAGGTACGGTCCTTACTACGTCTTAATTAATTAAGATATTTGTTGGTTACATAAGGGGGATATTACGTAGCTACGGTTCGTAGATAGTATAATAATTGTTATTCTTCTTTTCTTCTTAAAGAAAGGGGTAAGGAACTTAAGGTTCCTCATCACGCTAGTGCCGCGGCGGCACGTAATAGCAACTTGCCATACGTGACGGCAATATGCCTTATATAGTAACCATTTACCTTTATTCCTAACACTAGCAACTCTTCTTTTATGGTTGCCATCTATATATATATACCGCTTAACTAGCAAAATAAAAAATTAATCCTCCTTACTTACTATTGCCATTATAACATAAGTCTTACTATCCTAAAATTTGCCCCTTTACACGTAGTGCTTTCTTGCTTATAAGTTATAGGTAAGTATCTTATTAGTAGGGCCGCTAAGGCACTAGCGGTAAGCGAGCCAATAGCGATTTTCTATCCTAGGAATGGAAAATCCTAATTAGCTAGTTTAAGTTAGGGTCTGCAGAATCTAACTAATTAGACAACTTTAACCGCCGGTTAAAGTTCCTAGACATCTTAAGACCTTACGTAACTAAGAAATTTCTAGGGATTCCCTTTTAACCTAACCTTTAACTTATATATATAGAGTATTTATATTAACAAACGTCTCTAGTACCTTATTTAGGTTCGCCTTTATTATCACATCTGCCGGGTTATTTTAGCTATTAATCTATTAAATCTTAAAGAGTTTTTAACACTCGTAGAATTACTAAAGTGCTATAATATTAATTATAAGGCGCTTCTTCTTTATGGTACTAAGCTTAATTAAATACTTATAAAGGGAATATAAGTCGGTATACATAATTATAGGGATAATAAGAAGTTCAAGTTAATCTATAATCGTCTTTAGGGTAGTTCCAATTGCAATTACCATATTAACTCCGCCAACTATTTTATATATCTCTAACACCAAAACACTTTAAGTAACGCGCTTGCTCTTAGTTAAACTCTAATAAATAAGATTACTATAGATTATAAAGTCATTCTCTCTAGTAAATTCGTTTATAATAATAATCTTATATTCTAACTAAGAGCTAAAATCTTTATTATTTATAAACGATCTATTAATAAATATAAAGAGCTTAGCGGTAAAAAGATTAATAGATACGTAAAGTAGTCCCCAATCAAAATAGTTTATTTACTAGAAAAAACGCTTATTTAGGGTAAGGATATCATCCTTAGTTAGTTTCTAGTATTAAGCCATAACAAAGAGATTAAATAAAGCCTTAGGTTAATAGATAGAAGCAACATAAGCTCCGCGAGCACGTTACTCCACATATCCTTACTTTAGAGAATTAATATTAATAACATTAATCTTCTTACCTTAACCCTTTTGGCGCAAAGCAATAGAATCCTTATTTAGAGAGAGGATACATTTATTAAAGAGTAATAGTGTTATTAAGTTAAGCTTTTCCTTTAGCTTTACTATAAGATTTACCTTTACTAGCTTATCCTCTTTAAGAGCTAAGAATTGGTCATCTCCTAAGATAATTATATTATTAGTTTATATACTAATAATTCTAAATAGGGTTCCCGTAGTTGTAATAAGGAAGCAGGGATTAAATATAGAAGTAGTTATTAAAAGCTTCTCTTTATAGTGCTTACTATAGGTAGTATCACAGCACTAACCTAACGCATACTATTTCATACTATCTCGTACTATTCCCTACTATTAGCTAGTCCACCACTAGCGACTTAGCGGCTAGCCCTACTATTTATATACAATACCCCCTTTCCACCTTCTTCCCCTCTTTATACTACAACGTAGTTATTCAGTCTACTTTATTGCAGCACTGTAACAGTTTATAGTATCTTCAATTTACGCCCCGTCGCAATTACTAATTCTCTATACCCTAGCCAATTAACCTCTACCCTAGAGCAATCGCGACCTATACGCGCCTCTGCTAAAACTAATACGTCCCCAGTATAGTCCTAGAATAATCCTTAGTTTTTACCTAGCGCCTAGATGGGCGACACTAACGACGCCAAAATGGCCGAAACCTAGAACCCCCGCGACGTTTTTATAGACCTATTTACAGAGACATACCCTAATATCGCGTAGACAATCCGCCGCTCCCTACTATACCCTAAGACCTTTAAGCCTAGCAAAGCTTACCTTACCCTTATTAACTATACTAATAAGTTCCTTAATAACATTAAAGTAGGACTATAGTGTATATATAATATAAACACCACCAATAAGAAAGCCAATAAAAACCTTAGTGCCCTTATTACTTTTTAAACAGGAACTATTAACTCCTAGGCAGAGACTATTACCGTTCTAAAATAATTAACCCCTATAATAATAGTAGTAACCTAGCAGAAAAAACGGAGATCTAAAAACCCGCCAATATTTAGCGGAAAAGGCACCTTACTAGAATAATAAGCTAATTTCAAGACCTAGCATATTAAGATTAAGGGAGTCTTCAACCAGGACTGGGATTACTTTAATATAGTTTAGTCCCAGATCCTTTATATCTCAGACATACTAAAAAATAAGGCCTATAAGTTTATTAAGCAGGGCCTAAAGCTTATATACAAGAACCCAAACAATATATCTGCGTAAAAATAGCCTACCAAGGAAGATATGCTTAAAGACCTTACTGCCTACTATAAGGTCCTTAATATAACCTAGGTCGCAAAGAATAAGCTTAACTATTTCCCCTAAGGCGAGCGTAATTACTAGTCCTAAAAGGGAGAGCTTAATAAGCTAATAGTCCGCGCTAAGAAGACAGACAAACAGAAGGTAAACCTACTTTAAAAGTTTATCTCTCCAAAGATAGAAGAGCTGGTACTTAAACTGGCCTATAAAATTAATAACAGTGACTATACAGGTTAGAGCAAGTAGATAGATGTGTTCGCTAAGAACCTCGCAAACTATACATACTAAGCTAACCTTAAGAAGAACGCTAACTACCGCTTACCTACCTAAGCCCCTGCCCCTATGTTAACCCCAACCTTAGCAGTAACTAAAGAACCTATAAACCTTAATAGAATCTTAAATACGGAGCGCAAGCGCCGTATTAATAATAAACTATACCTTACCTATAGCCTGCCCGGCCACTAAAAGGATGCCTATAACCCTACTAAAATAGCAAACCTAGTCCTAATACCACCCCATTAAACAATATAAATAAATAACCGCGGACGCGGCAACTATAAAGTCTATTATAGACGCGGTAACTACGGAGCCTATTATGGCCGCGGCAGACGACCCCCCCCTTTAACCCTACGGCTCAGTTACTCTAAACTATACCCTATATAGGAGCCCAACCCATTAATAACGCCTAGTATTAGCGACTTTACGCTAGCAAATACGAACACGGCCACGTCGTTAGTAAGGTATTATTTTTCTATACTCTAACCAAAACAAAAACAGACACCGCCAACTAGACGGACACTAGACCGCCCCGCTAAGATAGCCCCATACCCTAGTTATTAAAAGGCAAACCCTTAAACTAAGTTGCGCCTAAGGGTCTAAACCATATAAGGAGGAAGACGAGAAGATTAGGTCCCTGTTATTAGATTAATTAGTCCTTTCTATTAGTAAACTGCCACTTAATCTTAGATTAGCAAACAATAATAAGAAATTAATCCTTATTTAAACCCAACTCTCCTTATTATATAACCTATACCCCCAAGTTTATATTAATACAGTAAGCCTAGTAAACTCCAGTAGTACTATAATAGCATTTACCAACGTAGAGTCTATTATAAAAAAGTATAACATTATAACTAAGAAGCTGCTGGCACCTAGGCCACTACGCCTCGCAAACAGCATCCTAACTTCACTTATTACGGACTACTTTACCGCCTAAATATTAATCGGCCTCTATACTAAAGCCATACTCTTTTTTATTACCAAACTCTCGCCCACTACCCCAATTATCCTAAATATACCCTAGCTTTAGAAGCATAAGCCCCGTCCCAGCTTCAGAAAACTCAAAATCCACTTTAACTCAGACTACTACTCTAGGCACTACCTCCCGTAGGGGATAGCCGACGTTAGCAGGGACGCCCTATATAGACACTTAGCACTACTAAGCCTAGTGCCTAGAACTATATACAAAGCCCTAATAGTAGAAGACGTTCCTAATAAAGGGGAGCCTATACAGCTGTAAAGAAATAAGACAGTAGAAGACTAGACTAACCCAGTACTTAAAACTAAAACGACGGGCCAGCCAGCCCTACCAAGACCAAGGAAGAAGGTCTACTTTACGCCACCACCACTAAGAAACCAACCCCAACCTAGGCACCATTTAAACCCTAGCCGCCTAGCCCAACACCTAAAACTAAGCCATATACCATATACGCACACTACAGCTCGCGTTATAGCAAGAACTGGCTATAAAACTACCAAAACCCAGATAATAGAAACCGCGCCACCGCAACGCCCAACCTTATACCTATCTCCCGCGCGTACCGTATAGGGCCACCGCCTTATTTCCGCCCCCCTGGGCCGACCAAGCTATACTAGCCCAGCCATAGCACCGGAGAGCCAGACACGCCCCAACCTAAATGATATTAAATACACCCGTGCTATTAATTTTACCTAGTTCTATAAGTAAAAAGACATAAAAGTAATAAGAATTTATATAGCGGAGCTAGTAGAACTAGTTAAATAAGATAAGTACCGATAGCTGCTTAAAGAGCTACCTATAGGCCTAATAGAAGTACCGAACCTATTAAAAAGATCTTTCCGCCGGCTAGTAAAAGGCGACTATATAATAAAGGAAGCCCGTAAAGTGCTCCCCCCCTATTTCTACAACTTCCTTAAGACAAATCTAAAAACCAAACCCAAGCTTTTACGTTAGAAGATAGTTAACACCAATATTAAAAAATTCCTAAAAGGCAAACCAGGATTAACCCGCGAAGACATTCTATAACGTCTACTAAAGGAGTTTAGTAAACATATTAAGCACTTCCTCCCTAAAAACATAGATAAGCTACCCCCTTACCAACCATAGGACCATAAAATTAAGATCACCCCTAGAAACTAGGCCCCGTACTATAAAAATAGACCACTCTCACCTGCTAAACTTAGGTATATAAAAAAGTGGATTAATAAGATACTAGATAAGGGTTTTATCCGCAAATTAACCTTACCAGCTACCGCACCACTCCTCCTCACTACTAAGCCCGGCGGCGGTATACAAATCTACTATAACTACTAAGGCCTAAACACAGTCACTATTAAAAATTAATACCCACTACCACTAATCCACAAGACACTTGACGCACTTTATAGCGCCAAGTACTTTACTAAACTTAATATAATTGCTACGTTTAACTAGATCTAGATTACGGAGGGCTATAAGTAGCTTACAGCATTTATTACCCGGTTCGGACTCTATAAGATACTAGTTATACTATTCAGCCTCTATAACGCACCCACTACGTTCTAAAACTATATTAACTATATTCTACACAACGCCCTTAACAACTACTACACTACCTACCTTAATAACGTCCTTGTCTTTTCTAAAACACGCGCTAAGTATACTAAGTATATAAATAAAGTCATCCAAAGACTTAGCAATGCTGGACTTTAGATTAATATTAATAAGTCTAAGTTCTACTCTACTAAAACAAAATACCTTAGCTTAATTATCTTAACTAATAGTATAACTATAAACCCTAAGAAGATACAGGCCTTATAGGAATAAAAGGACCCAACATTAATTAAAGAACTATAATAATTTCTCAGCTTTGCGAACTTCTACTAACAATTTATCTAAAGCTACTCTACTATCGCTATACCTATAACAAAACTTCTAAAGAAGAATATTAGATAGCTATAGGGACTAAAATAAGCCAAATTATTTAAGGCCCTTAAGGAAGCCTTTACTTCAGCACTAGTACTAGCATACTATAACTACATAAAGAAAACAGTGGTAGAGACAGACGTATTAAATTAGGCTTTCGGCGGAGTCCTTTCCCAGTATAATAATAACGGAAAATTAAGACCAATTGCATTCTTCTCTATAAAGCACTCCGTACCGGAATATAACTATAAGATCTATAATAAAGAACTCCTAGCTATTATTAAGGCTTTAAAGAAATGGCGTCCTAAGCTATAAGGGACTAAGGAGCCGTTTAAAATTATTACCAACCATAAGAACCTACAGACGTTTATAACTACTAAGCAGCTAAACTAGTGCTAAGTCCAGTAGGCAGAGTTCCTTTTATAGTTTAACTTTATAATTATATACAAACCTAGCAGCAAAGCTACGCTCCCTAACGCCCTAAGCCGGCTACTAGAAATAAGGCCTAAGGACGCTAATAACAAACGCCTCCACTACCGAGCCCAAGTCGTTATACTACCCTAAAAAGTTAACCCTATAATCTTAGAAGAATTATTATACAAGTCCTATAACTCTAACGACGCAGAGTTTATAGCCGCTCTAGACCCTAAAATAGCTAAAAAGTTACTAAATAAGTTAATCTAGCTAAAATACTAGGAGAACAAACTCGCAAGAGATATAGTAGCAGCCCTACATAATCAGAAAGCTCGCCATTAGCTAAAGAAAATTAGGAAATTACTCTATTATAATAAGTTAGAATACAGTATCGTTAACGGACAGATCTACTTCCACTAACGTCTCTTTATCCCTAACGCCCTAGACCTCCACCTAGAAGTTACCCATCGCTCTTATAGCAGCGGCCCCACTAGTTACCCTAGTTAGGTTAAGACTCTTAACCTCTTAAACCAAACATACTGGTAGCCAGGAATCTCCCAGTTTACGGCTACCTTTATTAAAGACTATGCCCTATACTTTCGCACTAAGACCCCCCATTCTACCCCACCCGGTTTCCTAAAGCCACTAAAATTACCCGCCCACCCGTAAACCAATATCTCAATTAACTATATCACAACGCTGCTAGTATGCCAACACCACGGTAAGGCATACAAATATATCCTTATTATTATGGACCGCCTAACTAAAATATAACACCTTATTCTAGTAACAGGACTCTTAACAAAGAAGTTAGTTAATAGCTTTATTAACAACGTATATAAGCTCCACGGTATACCAAGCACGATTATCTCCAATCGCAGCATATAATTTATTAGCGACTTCTAGTAACGACTAAGTAAACACCTTAAGACAACCTTGCAACTAAGCTTAGCTTAGCACCTAGAAATAGACGGCCAAACTAAAATTATTAACGCCGCCGTAAATAAATACCTTTATACTTTTATTAGCTTTACATAGGACAACTAGGTTAACTACCTACCACTTACCAAGTTTACTATAAATAACTAAGTTAATAAAAGCACAGGCATCTCCCTATTTTTTATAAACTATAGCTTTAACCCTTGCCTCAGAATTAAGCCTACTAGCCCCCACCTATTAACACTATCAGCACAAATAAAGAAGGAGTTCTTCCGCGCAGACTCTATGGCCAACCGCTTTAAGCGGATATTAACATAGCTTAAGGCCCTAGCCCGGATTTTATAGCAACGCTATAAAGATAATGCTAATACCTATAGGGACAAGAGCGCGTTATTCTACGAAGGTAATATAGTTATAGTTAGCTTAGAAAATATAAAGACAAATAGACCTAAGAAGAAATAGGACAACAAATAGGACGGCCTATACCCCGTACTCGCAGTATACTAAGGGGCAGTTATAGTAGACCTTTTAGACCACATCTAAGTAAATAAATCCTTTTATATATCTAAGGTCCGCCTCTAGGCTACTAAAGAGATCCCTAGCCAAGCAAATATTAATACTATAGAGCGCCATAATATATAAGGACGAGTAGCAGAGAGAGATAATAACGGCAATATAAAAGACAAATAGGAGTTTAAAAAAATCCTTAATATATACAACAAAGACCCCCAGGGCCTAACTTATAAGATTAAATAAAAATATTATAAGGATATAACCTAGCAGCTAGAGGAAGACCTAAAGGGTTACAAATAAGCTATACAGCGCTTCCATAAGCAACACCCTAAAAAGCCAAGACCCCCAAACTAGGCACAAGATAAGGAAAAGTCACGCTAAGGTCGCGGCCGACCACCACATTAAAATTTATAGTGGTTAAAATGTTATAGAACTTCAACTAGCAGTTAAAGTTATCTAATTAGCCAAATTCTCGCCAAGAAACGCCATACGGACCGATTTAGGTAGCAGTATAGAGTTCTGCCAACCTTACTCACTAAACTAACCAATTAGAATTTTCTATGCCCGGCATAAAAAATCACTATTAGCTCGGTTAAGGGCGGTAAGCGGAACTAATATCTTTATGGTAGAAAATAGGCAACCCCATACACTGCCTATTTTTAAGTTATCTATTTAGTTTAGGGACCAAACCGTCTAGGGGAGAGGAGTACTATCACGGCACTAACCTAACGCATACTGTTTCATACTATCTCGTACTATTCCCTACTATTAGCTAGCCCACTACTAGCGACTTAGCGGCCGGCCCTACTATTTATATACAATACCCCCTTTCCACCTTCTTCCCCTCTTCATACCACAACGTAGTTATTCAGTCTACTTTATTGCAGCACTATGACAGGTAGCCTACTAGTAAGTTCCTACCTCTACAATTCCATACAATGGCTTAAGCACAACTATAATCATATCTTTAGAATACTGGTAGCAAATTTACTCCAGAAGGTATACTAGTATTAAGCGCTAAAGGGGCGTCTCTAATTAAGTATAGGCTTAAGTAATATCTCGCAAATAAACCGCCATTCCGTTCTTTATTAAGGAGGGAGCTAGCGTAACAATAACTTACTAACTAGCTCGTTAAATTATAGGAGATTACGTAAGAATTACCTCCTTACCATTATCGTTATAACCTTAGATAATAAGCCTTAATTTCTTAAATAGGGCGTTAGTAGCTTTACCCTTAATCTTATTAACAAACTCTATTAAACTTAATAGGGTCATACTTCTTAAATTTAAAGACTCCTTTTATAATAAGACTATTGATCTCCTACTTATTAGATGCTTAGAAAGGAGCTCCTAAGTTTATAATACAACCTTTTTTTAGAGCTGTTTTGCAAGTTCAAAGTTAGCCTTCTCCTTAGCTATTAAAAAGGCCATTAATAACTCAACTCCATTCTTAATAGCGGCAATAAATTGTTTTTAAAATCAATAAGATATTAGTAATTTTGTAATCCCTTTACATCAGGAAAATTTTTTTTGGGCACGTTGTCGCAAGCGAAAATCGGGGTCTGCAAAACCTGCGTAAGTCGCGATTTTAGCGATTTGCGGCAACTTGCGGCGATTTGCTATAAATACATAGGCTACCCATATAAATCGCCGCAAATTGCGACTTAAGTAGACCCTAATTTTCGGCTGCAACAAAAACGCAACAAAAATACTAAAGCTCTACACGAAGCTCTACACAAAGCTCTGCACGAAGCTCTGCACGAGGCTCTGCACAAAGCTCTACACGAAGCTCTGCACGAAGCTCTGCACGAAGCTCTGCACGAGGCTCTGCACAAAGCTCTACACGAAGCTCTGCACGAAGCTCTGCACGAAGCTCTATACGAAGCTCTGCGTATAGAGGCTCTGTACGAGGCTCTGCACGAAGCTCTACACGAGGCTCTGCACGAAGCTCTACACGAAGCTTTGCACGAAGCTCTACACGAGGCTCTGCACGAAGCTCTACACAGAAGCTTTGCACGAAGCTCTACACGAAGCTTTGCACGAAGCTCTACACGAGGCTCTACACGAAGCTCTACACGAAGCTCTACACGAAGCTCTGCACGAAGCTCTACACGAAGCTCTGCACAAAGCTTTGCACGAGGCTCTACACGAGGCTCTATACGAAGCTCTGCGTACAGAGGCTCTGTACGAGGCTCTGCACGAAGCTCTACACGAGCTCTGCACGAAGCTCTACACGAGCTCTGCACGAAGCTCTACACGAAGCCTCTGCACGAAGCTCTACACGCGAAGCCTCTACACAAAGCTCTGCACGAAGCTTTGCGCGAGGCTCTACACGAAGCTCTACACGAAGCTTTGCACAAGCTCTGCATAAGGCTCTACACGAAGCTCTGCACGAAGCTCTACACAAGGCTCTACACGAAGCTCTACGTACAGAGGCTCTGCACGAGGCTTTGCGCGAAGCTCTACATACGGAGGCTCTACACGAAGCTCTGCACGAAGCTCTACACGAACTCTACGTACAGAGGCTCTGCACGAGGCTTTGCGCGACATACGGAGGCTCTACACGAAGCTCTGCATCGGGTCCCCGCTATATTCCCGATAGCCTCTACACGTGCCTCTGCCAAGTGTACCCCTTATCTATATACCTAGGTAGCCACCTTATTTTTTACCCTTCCTTCCTTACATCCTCCCTACCTAAGGGAGGCACCAGAACGGCAGCCAGCTGAGGACCGTCGCCAGAACCAGACGACCGTCGACCGTCGCCAGAACCAGACGACCGTCGACCGTCGCCAGAACCAGACGACCGTCGACCGTCGCCAGAGCCAGACGACCACCGTTCGAATATACAGCCAGCGAACGGCGTAGAGAACGATTCGAATTAATACGATTAATCGATCAATCAAATTAGGCGGAGCCTTCGATCGGCCCGACCTTTCCCCCAAATTACAGACAGGTAGGCATAGACAGTAGCACAGATAGGAGGCACAGACGGTAGGCACAGACGGTAGGTATAGACAGGTAGCACAGATAGGTAGGTACAGACAGGTAGGCACAGACAGTAGGCACAGACAGGTAGGCACAGATAGTAGGCATAGACAGTAGGCATAGGCAGGTAGGCATAGGCAGGTACAGACAGACAGACAGACAGACAGGTAGGCAGGCAGGCAGGCAGGCAGGCACTAGGCCTAGTTAGGAAATCGGTATACAGCCAGCAGATCGTTAGGAATACCGCCAATTAATGATTTGGAGCCTTTGTAAAGGGTATCCCCCTTATCTTAATTGCTTAATAAATAGCTCTACATTTTATATAGTTATATAGGAATATAAAATATGTAAAATATAAAATGTATAAAATGTGTAAAATGTGCAAAATATATAAAATATACAAAACGTGTAAAATATACAGGCTCTGCGCGTTTGCTGCAAGTTGCTGTAAAATGCGCAGGCTCTATATAGTTTGCTGCAAGTTACTGCAAAATACGCAGGCTCTGTACAGTTTGCCGCAAAATACGCAAACCGCATAAGACCATATACGACTGCCGCGACCGTACAGTTTGCCGCAAATTGCCGCAAACTGCAACAACGAGCCCGAAAAAAAATTTCCTGATGTAGGCGACCTCTACCGCGTTATAGTTATGGCGTATCTACTACAATTATATTAGAATTATAGTCGCCTTCTAGAGCATATTAATTATAGTTCTCTTCTAGAGTATCTTTTAGGGCATCCTATAAAGGCTCGGAATTATTATCTTTATAGTAAGGCTTAATAACAATTAAATGGAATTAAGTAGGTCTATAAGGCATCTAAATAGTATAAGTTTAACTATTAATTACAATAAGTTGGTATGGGCCTAACTATCCTCCCTTTTTACGCCATACGCGTACCTTAGACTAAAGTAGCAGGTCAAGCGTAGTTAAGGTATTTAGGCCATTTCTTATTCCTAGTGCGTTATTAACCTAGCATATAGCGTAGAGATATTATACCTCCTTTATTGCCTTATAAATAGCCTCAGCTTATTATATAATGGAGGGAGATAGTAGAGAATTATTAGTTATTTAAGGGTAGGCGCTAAAGACTAGCAATATAGGTATAAGTCTATCTAGGCTAGCGGAATTATTAATAGCTTTAACAGCTATTTGCAAGGTAAGTTCTTTACTAACGTCCTTTAGTTCTAAAGAGATAATCTTATATACACGGCGTAATGGCGTATAATATTATTCCACTTTTTTAATACTATTATATGCCTTAATAGGGACTTCCTTAACCTTAATTGCTATTACCTTTATTTATTATTAAAACTCTATAGATAAGAAGTTCTTTCCTATATTATAGACAATTTAATTAGGGGGTCCTAAATAGACATTAATCTAGTATAACTAAAGGGTCTCCTATACGTTTCTAGCTAATATATCTTTTAAGAAACGCGCGGCTTAGAAGGAGGTTAAAAAGTTAATAACTTAGAGCACTAGCTTGCCGCTAAGATATATAACGTTAATAATAATACAGAAGTTAAAGTTATAGTTATCCTTAAGGGTAAACTTAAATCGGCTAGGGGACTTCTAGTTTATTTAGCAGTAATAGCAATACTTTATAAGATGCTTAATTACCTTAACCTTAACTTTATAGCCTACTCGCTAAAGAACCCTAAGTAATTAATAAACGGATAGGTGGCCAAAACAACGGTATAGTTAGCGTAACTCTAACTTAGTTAAGTAGCTCTAAGTAACACTCTTTTCTAGTTAATAAAAGAGCAACTAGGGGTAACCCTACTTGCGCACAACAAGCACCCAATTATCTCCTTAGATAAGTACATTCTTAAGGTTATTAAGCTTAACGCCTAATTTATTTATATCTTTAATATAAAATAGAAACGGGGTATTTATAGAAACAACGTAAAAACTAATATACCCTAAAGGGGTTTAAACCCTAATTATGCTAAAAGAGATTATAGTACCTTTACCAAAACAAATCGTATACTAGCCTACCGTTAAATAGTTAATCTAAACAGAGCTATTAAGCTGCTAAAGGGCTCAAACTTAAGGTTCTTCTATTATAGATACTCCTGCGGCTCCAGTATCCGGCATAATACTATAAAAGACGTTCACTAAGTATCTATCGTTAAAGGAAAACGCGGAGCTCTTCTTTAGCTTATTAAAGATATTTAACTTCGTAATAGAATAGAGCGTAGATTAGTTATTAAGGACAGCAACGGTTTATATACTATTTACCTTACTATACTTAGTAAAGTATTGGTTAGGTAAGTAGTCCTCAATTTCTATATCTATAAGAAGCTATTCGGTCTTATTAACCTTACCCTTAAGATCTTCTACGCCTTTATATTAAACCAAAAAGCTTTAAAAGTAGGCTATAGTAACCTTACAATTTCTAACATTTCTTATACTCTAACGGAACTTATTATATACCTCTTTTCGCTTATTAAGGAAGTGTCTAGTTAACTAGTAATTTGGCTTTTTATAAACGTAGCACTTCTTCTAGTAATTACTTTAAAATAAACCTCTACGAGAACCTTTATAATTACCTTATAGTTAACGTTAATTATACCCTCTTCTATATTCCCTACCGCGGCCACTATATATTTAATTAGTCTAGTTATAATTATATTAGTTAGGAATACTTAGTTAGGTAGGGTTTTTGGTATAGAACTATTAAGATTCTTATATTCGCATTACAGTACCTACAGCAGAGTATAGCTTAGTATATACTCCTTTAAACGTATCTATAGGTTTATATAGCGCTAAGTTGCACTTAAAAATATTATAGCATGCTAAGATAACCTAGTCCCTTAGGCTATTCTTATTTTAGTAAGTTTTAATAAGGCCATATTAAATTTTCTAGAGTTTATTAAAGAGTAGTTAAAGGCACTCTAAATAAGTCTTTATTAGGTTAGAAGTAATAACTCTTTAGAATATAGTCTCCCGCTATTTAGATATATAAAGTTAATAATTCTTATTAGTCTTAAAGTGGGCTCTAGTAAGCTAAAGCATTATATTAAAGTTATAGTTTTTACCCACAATATAGTTGTAATAAAATATTGCCGCCTATCCCTTTAATATAATAGAGAAAGCGTAATAGTACTAGTGGCGTTAAATTTCAACCTTATTACAATAGTTATAAAAGACCTATAATTTTGCTCCAAGTATATTGTATAATTCTCCTCTAAACTTCTTCTCTTCGTCTAAATATACCTTTATTAGATTCGTAACTTCTTATAGTAAAGGCTTACCAGTTAGCTAGAGTAGAGGAGGTAAAGGCGAAGCAACTCTAAGTAGGAGAGTACCTCTAGGTAGGAGAGCAGCTTTAGGTAGGGGGTCAGCGTTCTAGGGGTTTTAATATAAATTAAAGTTGCCTTCCGAAGAATATAGGTTGTTTTTAGGTTTCCGTAGTTAATATATAATCTTAACTTCCGTCCATATTAGTTCTTCTACACTAGTAATAACGGCCTAAATATTACTAGTAATTAGGTTACCGTTCTTAGCAATATATACCCTATTCCTATAGAGGAAGTCTTAAAAGTCCTAAACAATATTAACGTTGCTAAGTGCCTAGGTATCAGCAGTCCATCCTATAAAATCCTCCCTAAAATACTCCCATAGTTATAAGTTAGCATAATATCTATTTTGGTAGAATATAATATAGTATAGAAGAAAGCTATTAACTTATTTTGCGGTACAAGTTATTATATTAAAGGCGAATTCGTCTTAATCTTTATTAATAAGTTTCGCGTGCTTAGCTACCCCTAGTGGTAAGAAGTCTTTCCAGTTATTTAAGGTAGGCGTAGCCATGTTTTCGGAGGGAGGGAAGTATTATTAGTATAGGGATTATTGTTTAGTACGCGTTCGTAATATATATTTGTCATTTAGTACGCGTTTATCGTTTAGTACGCGTTTATTGTTTAGTACGCGTTCGTAACATATATTTACGGTTATAGGGCTCAGGACCAGTTCTAGCCTTAAATCGCAAAGACTTATAAAGCGTATTATTCTGCGTAATAAACGCAAGAATCCGTAATCTTAGAAAGGCTTAGGACCAGTTCTAGCCTTTAAATCCTTAGATTCGTGGAAGAGTTCTATTTAAGGTTTAGGACCAGTTCTAACCTTAAAAAACAGCTTCCTCTAGCACGAGTAGCACTAGTATAGTGGCTTATCTCTTCTTAGTGGAATACCTAGCTGTTCTGTAGTATAATAGTAAAGTTAACCACTAATCAGTGTTAGTTATATAAGGGGGATATTACGTAGCTACGGTTCGTAGATAGTATAATAATTATTATTCTTCTTTTCTTCTTAAAGAAAGGGGTGAGGAACTTAAGGTTCCTTACCACGCTAGTGCCGCGGCGGCACGTGATGGCAACTTGCCACACGTGACGGCAATATACCTCATATGGTGACCATTTGCCTTTATTCCCAACAATATTAATAGTAAGTTAGAGAAAAAGTAGAAGACTAAAGTAACTTTGCGGTTAAAATAGGGAGCGTATATTACTAACTAGGCGCTTTATAATTCTGCTACTATTACAGAAGCTAGATTCTCTAAGTTTGTGCTAGGTAAAGAGCTAGAAAGAAGCAGATCTCCTTTTATTAGGCTTACTGCGGGAACAGCCTATATATTCTGTAATTAGCTACTTAGGGAATTACCTACTCTAATAGCCCGTTTATTACCTACTCGCGTAGGCTAGTTATTATCTACTTATATAGGCCGGCAATTACCCGCTATAGACTAGGCTATTAATAAAGATTCTACATTTAAGAAATTTAAAGAAGATTACTTTATAATAATAGGAGTTAGTAATTTCTGTAAACTTAGTCCTTAGGAAAGAGGGAAATGCCTAGTAGTATAGAACATAAATAAGATAAGCTTAGGTTTTTAGGGTTTAGGCTAAGTAACCGAGTTAATTACGCTGCGCAGTTATCTATACTTTATTATTACTTTCGTTTAGTTATTACTAATTCTTATTTTCGCGTTAAGTTTGTTAATTTTTGTGTAACCTATATATTGTATTAGTTAAGTAATTAACAATCCTTATTTTATAGCTTTTATATAATCTAAGGTTATATTTATACCTTTATTAAAAACCTTCTTAGTATCCCAAAAATGAGAAATTAAAGAGGTCTAAATACCTTCCTTTAGTTATCTTTATATAAGTCTGTCTCTTAATAACCTAAAAGCCTATTATAATACCTACCTAGGACTCTTATAGCCAAATTGCTTACGGCTTTAGAATAAATAGGTAGTATAATAAGTATTTACCGATAAGCGCACCTTAAAATGCGGCTATGCCCATTTTATACCTTAAGGAGTAATTTTATAATGTAGATAGTGTCTATATAAAGCTAATAGCTTAGAGGTACGCTACTTAATCCTCTACGTCTCTTTTTAATTCAGCGCTTTAAAGGCAAATTATACTTAGAAAATAAGAATGCTTAAGAAATGAGAATGCTTAGAAATAAGAACGCTTAAAAAATAAAAATGCTTAGAAATTAAGAATGCTAGACTATAAGTAAGGTATTTTACATTTTATAGTATAAGTAAAATTTTCTAAACTTTGGGGGAATATAAAGAAGACGCATAATTTAACGCTTCTGTTTCCCTCTAAACCCCAGAATTTTCCGTTACTAATGCTATATCTCCACTATAATATTCACGGTTTGCCTTATTAGATTATTAAGATAACCTCTTTTAAAGGACGCGAATTTGTTTATCCTTTAGGGCTAATACGTTAAGAATAAAAGTTAATAAGCGGTTAGACTGGCTATTATTAGTTTATAAAGGTGGAAAGTATAAAGACGTAAAGTACTTAAACTATAAGCCGCTAAATCTTAGCCCTTAAGTAATTATTGTCTGTAAGTATATAAGCGTAATCTTAAGTATACTGCTAGAGCGTAGCAGTAACATTGTTATCCGCAGTATACTATATAGCGTTATCTATAGATAGTTAAGTTAACTACTATATAAAGTTTACGCGTAGCTAAACCTTAGTATAAAGCGCGTTCCGTATTTGGTTATACAACTAGATTTTAGCTTAAAGGTTATGCTACTTAAAAGGAGGAAATATTTAGATAGTTGCTAGATTTAATAAGTTATACTTTAACTAGGATAGCTATACCCATTAGCTTTTATAGTTATCTAGTATTAGGGGTTTAGAGGATTCTTTTAGAGTTAAAATATTTAAAGGTACTTTATCTATAATTTTAATTAGGGTAGCCTTTAGACTTAACTCTTAACGCTAATAGGGAGGCTTAGAAACGTGCTTATTAGATAACCGGCTTAGGCGAAGTAGTTAAAAATAGGGGTGCTTGGGTATACTTTTAGTGGGTATTAAAGGTACAGAGTTAAAATTTTATTAAAAGGCTAATAATAGTAGGGAAGCTTGCTATAAATTAAGGACTCTATCTTAAAGGCGCTTCTTTATGCCTATTTAAAAGATATTAAGCTTAGCCTTAAGCGTAAATATTAAAAGTTAAAGTTTAGAAGATAAAACCATATTTTAATTTTAATAATTAAGCTCTAATTCGCGAAAACTAAATTTACTTTCCTAATAACGGTTTCCCAGATTTTAGATTTGCACTAGCCGATTCCTATCTTATAAGGATATTTAAAATACGCTTACCTCTTACTATAGTAGATACTTCCCCCTATAAGCAATTATGCCACTATATATAGATTTTAGCGGATATGCGATTAAGAATGCGTTTATTAGGCATCCTTAACTATAGAGAATGCTGGACCTTAAGGAAAGTGCTTTAATAGCTTTAATAAAACCCGCCCTTATATAGAGAGCTAAAAGTTATACTAATATAATCTACTAATTTATTATATCTCTTAGCGTACCAATTTTAAAAGCTTTTTTAAATTAAATAAACACTGCCGCTTCCCTAGAAGTCTTAGTCGCAATATTAAATAATACTTTTAGTGTCGAATAGCTGTAAGAGCTTATTACCCTAGGCACGCTTATATAGGGTAAAACTAAATAGGTAATATATTAGCGTAAGTATATCCCTAGCATAATTATGTCTAGAAAGCTTAAAAAAGAGCATAGGCTAGTAAAGAAGGATATTCTTAGATAAGTAGCGTATAATAACATTATTAAGATTAAGCAAGCATTCTTAGAAGGCGAATTTTTAAGAATTAGTGTTAAATACTATCAATTTATACTTAAAGAAATAATCCACGTTTGTGTTAAACTGGAAAAAGCGCAGTTATAGTTTATTGCGCGTTTAGTATGTTTTTTAAGCTCTTTAACTTATAGTTAAGTACTAAGAGTTAGGTTTTTAACGCACTTAACTACCTTAGGAAGCTGGGGATTTTATATTACTAAGTCAGCCTTATATTAATTCGTGTATCTAGCCGAGACGTGCAAGTACTACTCTATAAGTTTTCTATAAAGAGCTCTATTTATTATACTAACTTTAACGTAGCGAAATTTAAAGAGGCTGTTAAATATGCTCCTAATATTATCTTAAACACTAACTTAGAAGATTTGGGGTTTATATTACTAGCTTATATAAAGAGGCGCCCCTAACTATAGCTTAGAGATATAAACTATATTTAAAAGCAAAGGGCTATTAATAAGGTATTTGGCTTCATTAGCATTTTATTGGGGTGCCAAGATCCTAGAGGCCTCCTGACAGGATTTTGACTTTCCTAGAGGTCCTGATCGTCCTAGTAGGCTCCTAGTAGGCTCCTGGCAGGATTTTGATTTTCCTAATTATCCTAGTCGTCCTAATAGGCTCCTAGCAGGATCTTTGATTTCCTAATCATCCTCTTACGGTCCTATTAGGGTCTTAATAGGAAACTAGTATTTCCTGATCGTTCCTAACAGGCTTCTAGCAGGATCTTAATTTTCCTAATCGTCCTGTTAGGTTCCTAACAGGATACCCCTAAGCGACACCCCTCCTAACCCCCCCCCCCAAAGCGACACCTCCTATGCACACCCCTTAAGACACCCCCCCAATGCAACACCCTCCCTACTGTGATACCCCCCCCAATAGGATACCTCCCCCCTAATGCGACACAACCCTATATACGCATACGCGCGATACACAGTGCTATTGGGTCCCCGCTATATTCCTAATAGCCTATACATGCCTCTGCCAAGTTACCCCCTTTACAGTTACCTATTCTTTACCTTTCTTACATCCTCCCTTAGGAGGCACTAGAACGGCAGCTAGTAGAGGACCGTCGCCAAAACTAGACGACCGTCGCCAAAACCAGACGACCGTCGCCAGAACTAGACAACCGTCGCTAGAACTAGACGACCGTCGCCAGAACCAGACAACCGTTGCCAGAACTAGACGACCGTTGCTAGAACCAGACGACCATTATAAGAACTAGACAACAACCTTTCGAACAACTAGCTAGCGAAGACCACAAACAATTCAATTGATCGATTAATCGAATTTAATATTGGCCCATTACCGAATCGTATTAAGGCCTCCTAGGGAGGCACCCTAGACGACTACCGTTTAAATATACAGCTAGCGAACGGCCATAGAGAACAATTAGAGCCTTCGATCGGGCCAACCTCTCCCCCGAATTAATCAGATACTGACATAGGCAGGCAGGTAGGTAGGTAGGTAAGTAGGTAGGTAGGTAGGCAAGTAGGAGAGGACCGTCATTAGAACCAGACGATAATCGTTTAAACGACCAGCCAGCGAACACCACAATCGATTCAATCGATCGATCGAATCGAACCAAAGCCTCGATATCAGCCTATTACCGAATCAAATCGAATTAAGGCCTTCTAGAGAGGCACCCCAGACGACCACCATTCAAATGTACAGCCAACAAACGCCTACAGAGAACGATTCGAATCAAGCAGAGCCTTCGATCGGGCCGACCTCTCCCCCAAATTACAGATACAGACAGGTAGGTATAGACAGGTAGGCACGACAGGTATAGGCAGGCACAGACAGGTAGGACAGACAGGCAGGCAGGCACTAGGCCTAGTTAGGAAATCAGCACACGGCCGGCAGATCATCGGGAACACCGCCGATCGACAATTTGGAGCCTCCGCGAGAGGCTCCTTAGTTAATCGCCCGACGCCCGAGCGATCGTAGAGCTCTATAATAGACACAGGCGGTAAACAGGAGAGATTAATTTGGATTATTTAGATTATATATAATTAAATTAATTTTATATTTTTTAACTAGCTGCAAATACTGGAGTTTTAATATACCTTATTTTTAAATCTAGAATTTTTATTGTTGTCCTGATGGTCCTAATAGTCCTAATGGTCCTAATGGTCCTAGAGGTCCTAGAGGTCCTAGAGGTCCTAGTGGTCCTGGTGGTCCGGGCGACCTCCTGACAGGTTCCTAACAGGATGCCGAGTGTGAGTGTCTCCTAGAGCTCCTGACAGCCCTAATAGGAGCTGTTAGGAGCTGTTAGTACTGTTAGGAGGCATAAACATTTTGCTGATACTTATATAATTCTAAACATTAGAGTGGCTGCAACTAATTAATAGATTTTTTAGATAATCTGTTTAATTTAAAGAAGATAGCGTTTGCGAAATTCTCTAAGCTAATAAGGATATTTTATTATTTTCTTACCTTAATTACTGTAACCGACTACCGAGGCTCGCATTACCTTATGACTCACCACCCTTGTTTTCAGCTGCAATGGTACATCGTCGTCGGCTTCGCCGACGGCAACGCCGACACCCTTTGCCACCTATTTCTTGTATATAGTCTACTCGATTTCCATAAATTTATAATTAAGTCGCTCGTTCAATTCCCATACACTGCAAAGCTTACAATTACTAATCCTTATAGTATTATTTTATTACATTTACTAAGGGAGATAGGCGGTGTTTAGAGCATTATCTCAAGCTAGTGTTATTTAAGTTGTTTATGTTATAGAACGAAGGTAGCGATAGAATAGGGGGCTAAGTGTAATTTTAGGAATAGTCTTTGCCTTTTTAAGTATTTATTTAAAAAATCTATTATCCGTTTTCTAATTCTAATATCGTTTAATAAGCTATATAAGATTGGAAAAGTAATAAATTAGTCCTTTTAGCCTAAAAAGTAAATTGTCTTAGCTTAAAATAGAGCGTTTATTTATTTTAAGTAAAAATAGAGGTCCTTTAGTGGATTGCTCTTGGTAGATATATTATAAACTACCCTTACCCACTACTTTAATATGTAGTATATTATATATACCAATAGACCTTAATATCTTCTATTAATTTGTCGATTTAAGCCTTTAATTATCTTAAGAAATATGTTATCTAATACCCTAAACCTACGCTATTATAACCCCAGTAAAACTCTAGACATTAATTATATATTAAACGACCCTATTCTTTGGTCTCCTTCCTTAATAGAGCTAGTAAATTTCTATATATCGATTCCACTATTCTAAAACCACTTTAATTGGCTAAGCAGTAATTAAGTTAAGGCTTTAGAAGCTACAGTATTGCAGCTAAAAGGGTAATGCATTTCCTTAATTATTTAATAGTATTAAGGCTAAAAAAAATTAGGCAATTAAAGTAAGTTTAAGGTGAGGTGGAAATACTCCGTAGGGATATAGAAAATCTAGCAAAGTGGGTTAATAGGGTCTTATAATAGGGAAAGTCAATAACTAAAGTACTTAAACCTTTTATTAAGCAGAAGCCTACTATATAGAGGGGAAAGCTAGAAAGCGGTAGCTTTATAAAGGCTTAGATCTAAAAGACTAAGTTTAATAAGATAGAAATATAAACCTAGTAGTATTTGGTATAATTTACTATTACTAGTATCTACTCTCTACTTATTACCCTATATCTTGCTGCGGTTATAACTAAGTAACTATATAGTTTTTAGCAATCTTATAAGTAAAAAAGATTACTATTTAACTAGGTTGTAAAAATAACAAGGTATAAATTAGATAACTAGAAATTATTACTAAATATAACAAAACACGAATTAAGGTTATAGTTATTAAATATACTAAGCTGTGCTGCTAACTATATAATTACTATAGCTAAATATAAAGCTGGGCTAAGTATGCAGTAAGAACTGGTATAGAAGGGAAGTAGATCTCTAAGAGGTTAAGGTATATAGGAAATAATTACATTAATTAGCAGAAAGAAGAGTTAGCTAATCTATAGAATTTTATATCTGCTATATTATTAAGAACTATTAACCTACTAATTAATCTATATACTAGAGTTGGACTACCTCTAGGTTAATCTTTACCCATCCTTTAACGTTAAATTAAAGGAATGCTTATACTACTACACTAGTCTATAGATTTTAAACTATTACTTTTACACTCTAGAAGCAGTTAGACTATCATAGCGTCCCTATATACTTTAGCTATAGATAATAGCGTTCTGCCTAAGAAGTCCTTTAAGTTAATATTAACACCCCTATACTTAACTAGAAGTTATACTACTATATTATACTTATAATCGACAGCCTATAATAGTAGTATCTAACTAAAGCGGTCTCTTATATTAATATAAATATTTTTACATTCTAGAAGCAGTTAAACTATATTTTATACCCCTTTTCTACGGCTAGTAATAGCGGTGTCCGGCCGTTTTTCTATTTATAGTTTATATTAACGCTTTCTAAGAGTAGCTATACTACTACCGTTTACCTAAACCTTACGGCACATAACAGCTTATGTAAAAAGTCCTCTAGGTTAAAACTACTAAGTCCACTTCTAATTAACAGCCGTATTATTAATTTGTGTCCGTTCCTTACTACCTATAATAAATCCGCACGCTTATAGTATTGATATTAAGTTACCACTCCAATTTTGGCGGCTTTAAGAGATTTTTAAGTAGTTATATCTTGTCCTCGTTTTATAGCCTATGTTACTGCCGTGCTATCCTTCTATTTAACATTATAGCAATAAAGGTAGGGATTTAGAATACTATAGAGGCGGTTATTTATCTAGGCGAAAGCGTTAATATATCCCTCTACTTATAGGTTCTCGGCTATTAATAATAATATTTTATTTAGTAGATTAAGCAGTAATATTCTTTATAACTGTTTATTAGGACAGCAAATAGTTATACTTAAGCGGCGAGAATACTTACTGCTAAAGTGGAAATCTATATAGGAGCTTTAAAGTAGTAGTAATTATTAATGGGTAAAGAGCTCTAGAGATATAAAGCGCGAAGTAGGAATCCTATAAGCTCGTATAAATAATATAAGAATAGCGCGTATAAATCCCTTCCTTGTGCCTACTCCTTATATAGGGTATTAAAACGCTATATTCTTGCTTAGAAAGAGAATACCCACAGCTACCACTTTTTAGGAAAATTAAACTCTAAAGTTACGATTTAGTTTCCTAAGCACGGTTGAAATATTAAACCGCGTATTTTATTTTTCTAATCCGGCCTACGCTAAGCTAGATTCTAGATTCCAAAATCTAGATTTTAGATTTTGTAATTAGGATATTTGGATCTAGCGTTTATATATAATTCGCAACTAAACGCCAAAATCATAATATAATAGGCCTACTTTAGAAATATAAACAGCCGTTAATCCGTACTAAATAGTAGAACTTAAGCTAGTGCTAATTATATTTCTTTCTACCTAAGTATAAACGACCTACCCTAGATAAGGATTACCTATATAAGAAGTAAGAGCGTGCTAAGAGTTTATCATTATACTTTTAGGTCTCTTTTATTAAAGCCTAATATAACTCCTTCCTTTATTACGCTAATTAGTAGATAAACTAAATCTAAGCTTTTTAGGCAAATCCTTAGTAAAAAGAACGATCTATCTTTAATAAACTCCTACTATTAGGTCTACCTTTAAAGTGACTTAAAGATATAAAGAGATAACAGCCCATTAATATACATTAACTCTAAGATCTATAATTATAGTTTATTAGATTCTATACCTAGCCTATAAAATAGGTACAAAATAGTAAAATAGATTAAATGGTTAAAATTAGGCCATCACTTAGCGAAAGAAATCGCAAATTCTCTTTCTACTTACGTCCTTACTCCTCTTTTAAACGTTATATATTACTTTACTTTGGACCTAGGCGGGCTTTATAGTATATTAAAGCATTTAGTATACTAAGCTACTAAGCCTCTACCGCATGGCCTCCCTTAATCTACTCTTCCTTGTATACTTATAGTACTTAACACTTTATTTACTATATTTAACCCATCTATTACGGAAGCTAAGCTTTAGACTAATATAAGAATAATTATAAAAAGTATTAAGGAATATAAATAAGAAGACAATATTAAAAAAGACTTAGGTGCCTATTTCTATAGCATTTAAGTCCTTAGATTAAATTAGAAATGGAATTACAGCATTTATTTCTCCGTATTACGCAAACGCCTTCTTTTAGCCTCTATAGAGGCTATATAAGCCTACTAATATAACAGATTTCTCTTTAACATACGCTATATTAAAGCGCTTTCTATAATTATAATGGACAAATTTTGCTTAGATAAGTTATCTTTCTATTTTATTTAGTTATCTTATCCTTAAGGATTTATTGTGCAAGAATTCTAAAAGTATCTATAAAAATTAATCCGTGAAATGCCAAGCTAGGTATAGCTATAGCATTTTATAGTACCTTTAACTACTTTCGCTTTACTGCTAGTAAGTTATATACTAGGATCTTATTATAAGAGTCATATAATATACTAATTAACTATTTAGCTAATTGGCGTAGATTTCCTCCTATTACTTATTTTTAATGCGCTTTTTATAGACGCTTGCAGAAACGCGATTTATAATTACACTATCTATAAAGATGTATAACAAAAATTTATTTTGGCTATTTAAGAGGAAATAGAAGCCTTATTTATAAAAGTAGTATTATAGCCCGCTATAAAGAGTACCTTACTTATATATTATTAACGACTTAAGTCCTTTTAGCTATAATTCGCACTATTTAAGAGCTATAAATCTTATTTTTACTGTCTAATAAGGATGCCTAAGAAGGTCTTTAACTGCGGCCATGCGGTCTATAATGTGTGCATTAAGACCTTTAGTTAAAAACCGAAGTCGGAGAAGCATATATTTATTATTTCTTCTTACTTACTTTATAGGGTACCCTAGAAAACATCTAGCTTCTAATTTATTCTACCTACGGCTAGCACTTATATTCTTTATATAAATAGAGGCGGTGTTTATAGCGTTATACCTCTTACTTTCCTCAATTACATTAAGTAACAAGTTTAGCATTTTGGTTGCCCGCTCTGTAATTATTTTAACTATATCTATAGGACCTTAGTTAGTACGTATTAGTTACTAGTTAGATAATTCGTCTCCTAATATACTTTTAAGGCGGCCTAATTGGCATTAATATATACTTTATGCTATACGATCTCTAAAAGTCTCTCCGTTAATTTAAGGAGCTTACTAAAAAGACTTTTCTATAAGATTAAAAAGGACGCCTTTCCTTAATAAGAAGATTTGAAGACTTATTAGCGCTCTTATTAGAGACTATTAGTATAATTTATCTGCTATTAAAAGCGCGTTTTAATAGAGTCTAGGTATTTCTCCTAAAATGTTTAATCTACTAAAGAACGACACAAAGGTTGCGGTGATAATGACGACTGCGTAACTAACTATACCTTATTTAATATTAAACTATAATAGAGGATAAAGACCTCGGGAGTGCGGTATATAGGTTAAAGATATTTATTTATCTAATTTTACTAATATTAACTTAAGGGTACTAACTTATTTGGGCTTAGCAACTAGAGTATAACGTATTAATTAATAAAGTATAAGTCTCTAGAGCCTACCTTCCTAACTTAAGTTTCCTACTAACTGCGCCGGGAAAGTGCTTTCTATACATTTGCGGCTCTATAGTATTTTAAGCCTAAAGTACTTAATAACCTAAGTACTTACTAAGATAGTGGCCTTAGGTGCAATAATCCTTATTTATTACTTTTTAGAAATGCTAATTTCTCTAGCTAGATAAGGGCTAACTGGATTTTATGCTCTTTCTAGGGACTAGCACTTCTTCTACTTATAAATATAAGGTAGGAGTATAATCCCCAGTTATAAATTAATATATTTCGCGCCTAGTCTAGGCATTTATAGCCAATTTAGATAGAGAAAGAAAATAAAAAAAGTTCTATAATAGCGTGCCAATAGAAGCGCGTAGCCAATACTATTGTCTTAATGCATTTTTTAATAGTGTAGAGCCAAATATTAATAATTTATCTTTACTTAAGGATCTTAAATAATTGGTATATAATTCTATTACGTTTAGTATATAAGTAACCCTAGTAAAGGATTTAATCTATACTTCTATTTTCTACCTTAAGCTTAATAACGTACCTTATTTCGTTAATAGTAACTTTTAATATTAAGGGACTATATTTTGCCGTTTAACTCTTAATTATTAAGGTAGAGAGAACCTTTATTATACCCTTATTAGGACCTCTTCCTTCTTCCTTATCTTTAGGCGGCTAGTGGCTTATATAGAGTCTATACTAAAGGGCGTCCCATTATTTAGACGGCGTATATACTTTACTATAAAAAGTATAGACAAGGAGGTATATATATTAATTAGAGGGATTATAAGCAAGCTAAGGGTAATTAGTAGGCTTCTAAAAACACTTTAGTAGTTAGTAATAATTTAAGGTCTAAATGCCCTATTTAGTTGTATTAATTATTAAGCACTAGAGAGGCCTCTTCCGAGCATTCTATTAAAACGTAAATAGTAGAAATAGCTAGAATAGTTTTAAATGGACTAATACTTACGATAACCAGATTTGCATTTACGGAAGTAATTTAACCGTAAAGTAAAAAATATATATATTGTTATATTGCTTAATATAGAATTCCGTTTAAACTTTTTATAACCCTAACTATTCCTACCTCTTATTCCTTTAATAAATTTGCCCAAATACTTAAGTTTTAGGTTCCTAAAAATAAGTTTGCAGAAAATATAGCTAGGGTAATTATTATAGTTTAATTAAAGGATCTATTATGTCCCTTAAAACTAAAGGTTAATTTTTCTAAAGAATAAATTTATGTTAGCGTAAATCGAAATCTAGATTCTAAAGTCGTTTTTCTAGAAAATGAATTTGGAATACTAAATTAGAAAAATTAAAATCTAAACTCTATAGAACTACACCTCGAATATAGGAGAATTAATACACTATTAGAGGTAGTGCTTAGGATTCCGTATAAATACTCTAGCGTTAACCTTCTTATATAACTATAGCCCTTTTAAACTTTCTTTATTTTCTACCTCTAAGATTTTTTGCTATATCTACCTCTGCTTATACCCCTCCTTATAGGGTTAATTAAGTTAAGTTAACTCTCTTACTAGGTTAATAGCCCGGTAATAATCGCTTCTATAGCTATAGTAGCCCTTTATCTAGTTAACCTTCCTTTAGAACTCCTCTTTATGGTTATAAATTATCTTAATCTAGCGAGTCTAAGCTTACTTAATTAGTTGGCGAATTATTTATATATAGCTCTAATAAGTAAGCTTTATTTTATCGCTCTTATATATACCTATAAGCTCTCCGGCTATCTAATAACTAAACTTAGTAATATTATACTCTACTATAGAGAAAAAAAAGGGGGTTAGTTTTGGAATAGGCCGCTATTTATAACCGTATATTTACTTTTAAATCCTTACTATAAAAAAAAGGTTAATATCTACGTAAGAGATCCTTACGGAAATATATTATTATACCTCCTAGCGGGGTAAGGAAAAACCGTTTTAATAAAGCTACTACTTAAGGTGGGAGTAGATATCTTAAAGCGTAATATTTCCGGCTTTATACTATTATATTTTGCTACCAGACAGGGATTTACGGATGCTATTTAACTTCTTATTAACAAGGGCGCGGATATCTCTACTAATTAGATTAGGGATCTTGGGAGGGACTTTTAGGATATAAGCCTGTTTAATTAAGGCGCTAATACACTACTGTACTATGCGGCTAATAATAGATATATAGATGTGCTTCGGCTGCTTATTAAGGTAGGTGCTAATATTAATGCACTAAGCCAGTATAGGCGCACAGCGGCGAGTAGCGTAAGCGTTGTCTTAGGTATAGCTAATATTCTTAAATTCCTTATAGAGCTTGGGGCTTATACTCCTCTTATAGTAAGGATTTTAGCTTTTATACGCCGTTTAAGGAAAAATTAAATTAATTAAGTAGTGTTACCGTAACTTAAAATAAATCTTTAGTCCGTAATATTTAAAGGCTATTTTTATACGTGGCGTAAATATATATTAGGCGGAGCTTAAAAGGCTATCTAGAATAGTTTCGCTAATATATAGTTTTTATATAAGTAATTAACTAAAAGGCAGCATTAGCTAATAGTTAGGATGTAGAAGAATATCTTAGTATAGTCCTTAGCGTAGTAGCCGTTTTACCAAAATAGGAGGGCGAATTCGTTAGTTAGGCAATATAAAGTCGCATTTATTTTAGTTTTTTTAAGAATAAGGTATATCTAATAAGAGTTACCCTGCGCTTTTTCTATGGAATTTACTATTAGTAGGAACCCTAACTATTTATTAGTGGAATATACTTAAAGAGATACGTGGGCAAGTCTATAAAGGCATCTCTTAATAGTTCTATTAAAGTATCCTATATAGATATAAAAACATCTAATAGTGCGATCCCGTAACTAAAAATACTTTAACTAAAGTATAAGAGTAATAAAATGCTTATAGATTATTACTAATATTACTTAAAGCTAACTGTTATTATATTAGTAAAGTATAAAAGGTTTACGCGTATTACCTACTTACTATTAACGTCCCTAAAAGACTTAACCTTAACCCTTATACTTAGGAAGATAGGAGCGCTTATATTTATCCTTAAATATAAGGTCTAGGTAGTCCTCCTTATTTAGGGGCATTAAAGGACTATCTTCTAGATTATTGTCGTAAGTAGGCGGGTGTCTCCCATTTAACGGCCGATAGTTATAAGTGTTGTAGCCCCTATAAAGTTAGTAACGGAAGTTATAGGCTAGCTCTTACGCTTAACTAAAAAGGTTGCGTCTTAGACGGTCCTATAAAAGATGGGTTATCTCTAAAGAAGTACTTTATCCTATATAATAGAAAGGTCTTAGAGAATATCTGCGGATATAGACGATAATATATATATTCTCTTAGTCTTTTAAGCTATAAAATAATATATATATAAATGAGAAGAGTAATAGTAATAGCTTTAATAAGGAGTTTGAAGAGCATAGCAAATTGTTTAGTAAAAGAAATTACTTAGATATTGTCCTATCCTATTTTATATATTATTGCAGGTATCTGGCTTAATGGGGGCCTTTCTTTTACTTACTCCCCTGGCTAGCGCTATTAAAGTTAATATTATATCTCCAAAATTAGTTTTCTATTTCCTAATTTATAATTCTGCAATTTGTAAATCTAGATCCTATTTCTTAAATTACGGTTTTAGGATTCGCGAAACTAGAAGAGTAATTAGGAAAACAGTTTTTTTATCCTACTCGCTCTCTCTAAGAGCGCTAAAAGGCCACCTAACTTTTAAATTAACACGAGAGCTCTTTATAGGGTAGACTAGCTAGTGCGGAGATACTAATATATAATAACGTCTCTATATAGGAGGGGATGTTATTCGCACCTTATAAAGGCTAATTATAATTATAACTATACTATAGTTAAAAAGACATGTTATAGGGCGGTTAGGTTATCTAGCCTAGGTAACTTACCTTACTCTATTTTATATACATTTCACTTACCGCTAGCTATAAGCCCCTATTAGAATCTTAGCAAAACTTTACTTATATATAGTGGAAGAGTATAAGAGAGTAAAATATTATTCTATCTAACTGGCCGATACCTTTAGATCCTTCTATACTTGCTAGAGAATCTCTTTTATCTAGAAATAAAGCCCCCTATCTTCCTTCTCCTACCTCCCATCTATTAGGAAAATAACCTTTTGTAGCTTATTAACCTATAGGACTAGCGGTTTATAGTAAGGCGTAAATATCTTAGTATAGTTAAGAAAATGCCTTTCCCTGCTTACTAGCCTAGACTTTAACTTAGCTAGCTTTATAGTATTCTTATAGTTCTAGCACTTAAACTTAGTTATACCAATATCTTTACCCGGCCTGTTATAGTATATATATATCTAAAAAAGCACCTAGAAGAACGACTTTAAATTATGCCTAAAGGAGTATTTCTCGCCAAGAAGTACTCTAATTGCTATAAACGCTCTTATGCTAGTCTTACCCCGCGCTCCTAAAGGCCCTTCCCGCCGCTCTTTAATTGCAAAATTAAGGTTAATTAAGAATAATCGCTAAGAAGGATTATCATCTTCCTTATTTATTAAGAGGTTGCCTATTAAAATGTTATATTAGAGGATACTGGCCTGCGTATATAAAGACTTATATTCTTTAATGCCACCCTTTAGCGCAGTAAGTATTGCAGCCTAAGAGCTTGCCTTATAAAGAGCCTTTCTATAGTTATAAGTAACAACGTATTAATGCACTTAATTCTGCATAATAGGGTACTTAATTAAAGAGGTCGAATACGTGCGCTTACTAGGCGGTAATAGGGCGTTAGTATAGCTAGAAGATCTCTTTTTACTAGTACTTTAGCTTGTCCTTATACTGCCTTATACTCTAGTTGGTTTTAGAGGCATTATTAAGCCTTTTGGCCTATAGTTTGTTACTTTAATAATATTTAGCCCCTTGCGGATATTAAAGATATTATCGTCTTATCCACCTATATAAATAGTCTTATAGTAATAGTACCTGGCTACGTTAACTACTCCTTTCTCCGTTGCCTTATATAGTAGGTTACCTTCTTCCTTGCGCTCTAGGTACTGCTATAAGTCTTTAATAATAAGGGGTGCCTTAGAGATGTTACCCTTATAGTATACTTTTTAGCAAGTTGTTGCCTAACTAGCAATATAGCGTGCCTGCTTTATAACTTTGTTAAGGATAAGACGCTTAGTCTAACCGTTATGTATAATTTCGATATATCGGTTGCCGTTTAATATTAGAATAGTAGGGTTAAATCCGAGCTATTCTTTATTTATTTAGAGGAATCCTAATATCGCTAAGGTAAATTATAGTCTATCTTTATTAATATTAAATAGTAAAGATGCAATACCTCCTACCTAGTTATACTCCTATAACCGTATAATAGATCTATAAAGGGTAAAGCCTAAGATAAAGCGACGAGTATCCTAAGCAGCAAAGACTTCTTTTATGTATTTTCCTAAATTAAACCATGCCTTTAAGGCTATATTATTATTTAGATTACTCTTTAGCTCTCCTAGCACGAGTATATACGACTAATAGTGTTGGGAGCTTTTACTAGCTATTAGATTATCTATAAAACTAATATCTAGTTTTTACTTCGCTGCGGACCCTTCTAAGGGCTGCTTAGTATATATAACGAGCTTTCGTCGTGTCTTTAGGGCGGATCTATACTCCTCTATAAAGCCCAAAAATAATCTAATTAGATTATTAAACCACTTTAGGATATTATCTTGCTCTACGCTTTTAGGCCAGTTACGCTAGCCGCCCTTAGCGTATAGTGGATTATCCCCTTCCTTACATTTCTTAAAAATGGCAGCGCTTACCGCCCTAAGGCCTTCTACTCCCCTAAAGAATACTTTATATAAGTTAGGAATCCCAATATAAAGAGGGCCTAGCTCCTCCTTTAGAACATTATCTATATATTTCCTATATTTAGACAAGTTGGCGAAGCTACTTATATTGCGTTAATATAGGGTTTAAACGTAAAGTGGCAGCAGTTAGGGGGGAGGTGTAGACTCTGTTACAGTGGCGATAGTATTACTCTATACGTCCTTATCTAATTCGCGATTAAGAACTAATTTTAGAAGAGGAGTAAACCGTTTAATATTAAAGTTATTAGAATTAACTAAGGAGCTAAGTTAAAGAAGGTTACTATAAAGAGTGCTATAGCTAGCGCTAGATAGCAGTAATTAAGCAGTAGAAAGGTTTTGTAATGCTAGGATAAGGTTAACTATAAGATTTTTAAGCCCTATATGTATTAGAGGGGACTTATTAAATAAATTAATAAATACCTTTATTGCCTATCTAATGTAACAAGTTTAGAGAGCTAGGGATGCCTAGATCCTAATAAGTTAAGTTAAATAAATTATAAAAGTTATTTAGTTCTTCCCTAATAGGCTTTGTTTTAATTATCTCTAATTTAAAGAGATTTACTATTGTGAGTAAACGCGCTAAGAGCTATATTAGGAGGGCCGCATAGCAGGTAGGTAGGTAGGTAAAAAGGGGAGATTAAAGGGGCTAGCATATAAGGATAGTATAGTAGTAGGTAAGTGCAGAGAGGCCAGGAATATATTAAGCGCGTCTTATAATAAGGGAATAACTAGGGGGAAAAGTATAAGGAAGGGAGTAAGGTAGGAGCGAATATAGAAGATTAAAGGTTGGGCGTAAAAAAGTTAAGCTAACCTAATATGGCTTAGACTAAGGCTTTGCAGAGCTTAGTTAAATACTAAGCTATAATAACCGGTTTTAGTTTATTCTATAACGCGTGAGGCTCTAATATAGTAAGGCTTCCGAGAGCGGGTTAACTGGGGTTAGTTATATAAGCGCCTATATATAATTACGTGGCTGGTCCTAAAATAAGCTAAACCTAATATACTAAATAGTTAACCTCTTTTTACAGCGGTTAATTGACCTATTTCCTGAAATTAGGATCTAGTTTCTTAAAACCGGATCCAGTTTTTAGGATCGCGCCCTTTTTATAATAGTTAATTAGCTGTTTCCTAGGGCTAGGGTTAGGGCCTTAGCTTTAGGGTAGGGTTACGATTTAAGCTAAGGTAAAAATAGCCCTATGCTTATCCCTCCTAAGACTATTAAGCCGCTTAGCTTAACACTATCCCTTATACTGTCGTTAGCCGTGCAGATATGGCCTGTGCGCGATTATAAGAACATTAAACAGTCTTGCGGTCGATACCCGATACCCCCGATACGTATCGCCGATACCCCCGTATCCCGATACGGCCTAGTATCCGATACGTATCGCCGATACTCATACGAAGGCTTGGCATTTACACAAACATCTAAAATTTCACCCGTACGAAGCTATAATGGCTAATCAGGATTCTATTCTTTTATCTAACGACTTTGAAACTCTTAATTCTCTTAATAGAAATACCGATACTGTTCTCTTTACTGGCGATACTGATACTGTATTAACCTTAGTATCTCATACAACACCTAAACTTACTTCCTTAATCCATAAACATGCTCGTCTTGCAGATGACGATGAACGTCGTATAAAGAAGGGTTACTATTTCTGTAAATACTGCGAGCCTTTAGATCCTAAAGGGTATTATCCTTTAACGCGTAGCCTTAAACTACACCTTAAAAGGGAGCACGATATTAACTGGATAATAGCTAAGAATAAGTCTCGTATGACATTACGAGATCATGCAAAGGATTTAGTTTAACAATTATACGAAAGCCTTCTAGAAAAGGGGGGAATTAAGGGGCTTAAGGGTAAAGTTCTTTGTTGTATGGTGGAGAAAGACTTAATTAAACAAACGCTAGTTGATCTAATTATTGTACAATGGCTCCCTTTTTTATGCGTCGAATGGCCAGAATTTTATGCTTTTGTTAAAGCACTTAATCGAGAGGCTAATTAACCTACTATTATCCCAATATATTACTTAATAATTACAGAATGGATTCAACGTTATTATATTAATAATTAGGATATTATACAACGAGTACTTTAATCTGTAAAGACACCTATTTATCTTGCAGTTGATATCTAGACGTGTCCATCAGGAAATTTTTTTTCGGGCTCGTTGTTGCAGTTTGCGGCAATTTGCGGCAAACTGTACGGTCGCGGCAGTCGTATATNGTCTTGTGCNGTTTNCGCATTTTNCGGCAAACTGCACAGAGCCTGCNTATTTTGCAGNAACTTGCAGNAAACTGCACAGAGCCTGCGCATTTTACAGCAACTCGCAGCAAACGCGCAGAGCCTGTGTATTTTACACGTTTTATATATTTTATATATTTTGCACATTTTGCACATTTTATATTTTGCATATTTTATATTCCTATATAACTATATAAAATGTAGAGCTATTTATTAAGCAATTAAGATAAGGGGGATACCCTTTGCAAAGGCTCCAAATCATTAATTGGCGGTATTCCTGACGATCTGCTGGCTGTGTACCGATTTCCTAACTAGGCCTAGTGCCTGCCTGCCTACCTNTCTGTCTNTCTGTCTGTCTATCTNTCTGTCTNTCTNTCTGTCTGTCTNTCTGTACCTGCCTATGCCTACCTGCCTATGCCTACTGTCTATGCCTACTGTCTGTGCCTACCTGTCTGTACCTACCTGTCTGTGCTACCTGTCTGTGCTACCTGTCTATGCCTACCTGTCTATACCTACCGTCTGTGCCTACCGTCTGTGCCTCCTGTCTGTGCTACTGTCTATGCCTACCTGTCTGTAATTTAGGGGAAAGGTCGGCCCGATCGAAGGCTCCGCCTGATTCGATTGATCGATTGATCGTATTAATTCGAATCGTTCTCTACGGCCGTTCGCTGGCTATATATTCGAACGGTGGTCGTCTGGGGTGCCTACCTAGGAGGCCTTGATTCGATTCGGCGACGGGTCGATATTGAAGCTCTGGTTCAATTCGATCGATCGGTTGATTNAATCGTTNGTGGCGTTCGCTGGATGGTCGTTCGAACGGTGGTCGTCTGGTTCTGGCGACGGTCGTCTGCTAGCTGTCGTTCTGGTGTCTCCCTAGGTAGGGAGGATATAAGGAAGGGTANAAAATAAGGTGGCTACCTAGGTGTATATAAGGGGTATCTTGGCAGAGGCACGTGTAGAGGCTATCGGGAATATAGCGGGGACCCGATGCAGAGCTTCGTGTAGAGCCTCCGTACGCAGAGCTTCGCGCAAAGCCTCGTGCAGAGCCTCTGTACGTAGAGCTTCGTGTAGAGCCCTATGCAGAGCTTCGTGTAGAGCCTTGTGTAGAGCCTCGTGCAAAGCTTCGTGTAGAGCTTCGTGCAGGAGCTTCGTACAGAGCCTCGCATAGAGCCTCTGTACGCAGAGCTTTATGTAGAGCCTTGTGTAAAGCCTCGCGCAAAGCTTGGTGTAGACTTCGTGCAGGGCTTTGTGTAGAGCTTCGTGCAGAGCTTCGTGCAGAGCTTCGTACAGCTTCTCGTGTAGAGCCTCCGTGCAAGAGCCCTGTACGCAGACCTTCGTGTAGAGCCTCGTGTAGAGCCTCGTGCAAAGCTTCGTGTAGAGCTTTGTGTAAGCTTCGTGTAGAGCTTCGTGTAGAGCTTCGTGTAAGAGCTTCGTGTAGAGCTTTGTGTAGAGCTTCGTGTAGAGCTTTGTGTAGAGCTTCGTGTAGAGCTTCGTGTAGAGCTTCGTGTAGAGCTTCGTGTAGAGCTTCGTGTAGAGCTCGTGTAGAGCTTGTAGAGCTCGTGTAGAGCCTTTGTAGAGCTTCGTGTAGAGCTTTGTGTAGAGAGTTGCGTGTAGAGCTTCGTGTAGAGCTTCGTGTAGAGCTTCGTGTAGAGGCTTCGTGTAGAGTTGTGTAGAGCTTGTGTGTAGAGCTTCGTGTAGAGCTTCGTGTAGAGCTTCGTGTAGAGCTTCGTGTAGAGCTTTGTGTAGAGCTTTGTGTAGAGCTTCGTGCAGAGCTTCGTGCAGAGCCTTAGT
Source organism: Cenococcum geophilum 1.58 (assembly GCF_001692895.1). NCBI lineage: Eukaryota > Fungi > Ascomycota > Dothideomycetes > Gloniales > Gloniaceae > Cenococcum > Cenococcum geophilum. Next base: position 2,555,736 of record NW_027137570.1, on the reverse strand, counting down.
AGAGCTTTGTGCGGAGCTTTGTGGTATTTTTATTGCAGCTAAAAATTAGGGTCTGCTTAAGTCGCGATTTTAGCAATTTTAGCAATTTGCAGCAACTTGCACAGGCTACTTGCGTATTTGCAGCAATTTGCACAGGCTACTTGCGTATTTGCAGCAATTTGCACAGGCTACTTGCGTATTTATAGTAAATTGCTGCAAATTGCCGCAAATTGCCAAAATCGCGACTTACGCAGGTTTTGCAGACCCCGATTTTCGCTTGCGACAACGTGCCCAAAAAAAAATTTCCTGATGCAGTCCTAATTATACTCTTCTTCTTGGCATCTGTGCTAGCTTTCTTGATATTAATAATCACTATCGTAATATCTTAATTGGCCTTCGTATGGTACAGAGCTAAAGTAGCAAGGATTAATAGGAAGCACTTTAACCTGTTATTAAGTTGTACGGTATTTAAATAAAGATTAAAGCACTTATTGGCGACAATACAGGATTAAATAATGTTCTATGTCGTACGATATCCAAATAGCTTATCCTTATATATAAGATTTCCTGAAATGTGTTATACTAAAGGATTTGTTACTAGGGACACGTTATTAATCTAATTATTTAAGCTTTCCTCTTTCCCTTAAAGAAGGATTAGAAGCTTATGGAGTTATATAACTAAGAAGATAAAGCAGAGCAGGAAGGAGACGAAGAAGAAGACGAAGAAGAAGATGATGACGATGAGGAAGAGAGTAAAGAAGATAAAGATGTTGTACGACAGCTAGCTCCTATAAAGATACCACGAGGAAGAGGAAAGGGGAAAAGGAAGATGTAAGAAGTTGAGCCAGAAAGTATCGTATAATAAGCAAATCAATCAACAAAGGCAGCTTGATTAGCTGAACGAGGTCGAAATATACGAGCGATTTTAGGCCTATTAGGAAAGCTTCATAACCTTATTATTTATATTCGTTCCTCTACAAATTATATAACATGGTTTGTGAGTAAAGCTAGACGTATAATTCCTCTTAATAATTATATGAGATGGAATAGCTGGTGGAAGATGATATTAGTGGCTCTTAATCCTAAAATTAGGACTGGATTGAGCCTCTATATTAAGGAATATTAAAAAAATATTCCTAAAGAAGATCTCTTATTAATAGAGGATTGGATACAGCTTTGTACAATATACAACTTCCTTAAAGCCTTCTATAATGCAACCCTTTTTATTAAAGGGAGTTGTCTGACACTTGAAAGAGTTCTAGAATTAATTGCTATTCTTAAACGTACTATTTAGAAATTATAGGTATATTATACGATACCCTATTCTTCTCTTTTACTAATAATCTTAGAATGAATCTAAGGATGAGTTTATCCTTTTAGGGGTCGTACGAGCCTTAGCAAAGCTTAAGAAGTATTAAAAGGAGCTTACTAAGTCTCCATACTATCTAGCTGCACGAGTTCTAAACCCTAAGGCTCGTACAACATTTATAAGGAATTAATAGGGTAATCTTACTCTTAAAGGAAAGCAGTAACTCTATATCGTACAAAAGCTTTAGGAGAGATTTCTTTGTAAGGCACCACTACTAGATCCTAAGCCATCGTACGACGCCCAAAGAGGAAGAGAAGATATTCTTAAAGAAGAGCTCTCTAAGTTTAAAAAGGCTTATCGTGATATGCTTCGAGAGGCTACAGAAGCAGATAAAGTTAATAAGTTTAAGGCATATATCCGTAAGAAAGCAATATTACTTCCAAAGAGTCGTACGAAGGCTATTGACTAGTGGTGTCTTCCAGCTTAGCGTATCCGCTTTCCACGGCTCTCACGACTAGCAATTGAGGTTCTCTTAATACCTGGAATAAGTGATAAGCCAGAAAGGGTATTTTCAGGTACTCGACGTCGAGTTTCATGGGATCGTACGAAGACTAGTGTAAAAATACTTGAAGCAGTAGAATGCTTAAAGGATTGGGTAGCTGAGGAGATTCTAAGTATTCCGCTTTAGATTCTATATCGTACAAAGTAGAAATATACTTTTCTACCTCCTTAGCTTGCTAGGGAATCTTAAAGAGCCTAAAATTAGCTCCTATAGTAGCTATTACAGAGCGAGCATAAGCGACGACAATATATAACGAAGTAGATATTATTAAGCTACGTATATAAACTGCGTAGTAAAGTTAAGACGGGGTAGAGGTCGCGGATATTTCGGATATTGCGGATATTGCAGATATCTCGGATATTACGGATATTGCGAGCGGATATCGTGAATATTGCGAATATTATGGATATTGCAGTATCGTAATCGGTCTTTAATTGCTAAGTTAGTGGAAATAGGTATACGTGTGTAAGGTGTTACGGGGGTATCCCGTAATAGTGGCGCAAAATACTACAGTATTGGATACGTATTGGGGTATCGGCGATAGTATCGGCCGATACTCGGGTATCCTGATACCGGGTATCGGAGGTATCGACCGCAAGACTGACATTAAAACCTTAACTACTAAAGTATTGCGGTAGAATTACTAACCGCCTGTAAACAAGTAGGTTTACCTTTTTAGCCGTGTTTAGTATATTTAGCTTAATAGGCGTTCCTAATAGTTAATAGGCCCGTTTCCCAAAAACAGAATCGGGATACGGTCTTTAGAATTAGAATATAGTCTTTAGAATTAGACCTAGTTCTTAGAATAAGATTTAGTTTTTAGAGTTATAACCTAGGCTAATATTAAGGGATATATCCTATATTTATTCTTAACATTCCTACCTTATTAATATAAAATTTAGAGTTAACCTACACCCTAGTTATCCTATAAAAACACTAAAGAGCTGCTAAGCTATTAATTATTTATTATAGTTATGTGTCTAAAGTAAAGATTACTATTGAGGTTAAAGCGAGCTATAAATAAGAACTTTTAAAAGCAAAAGGGGACCTTCTTAGAAAAGGCTAATAGATTAAAGCGACACTTTAACGTAGATTGCTATATCCTTATATAGTATAATAGTCGATTTTATATTTATACGTCTATAGATTAACCTTTATAGCCTCTAAACCCACAAGACCTAGTAGGCCCTCTTCTTTCTATTACTATACGGAATATACTAACTGTTTTAAAGGAAAGGTTCTATTCTATTCTAGTTAAGAAGACTCTAGCATATTTTAACTAGGGTAAAGAAGATAGGTTAACGAAGGTTAATTCTAAGATATCCGTAAAGTAACGACCTTAAGAACTAAGCAAGTTATAGGGTAGCTAACTTATTACTACTAAGCATATAAAGGTGGAGGACTTACTAAGCTTACTTGCTATAACGTAACTAGGGGGCATCTTACTCTAGGGGGCATCTCGTTTATATACCTAATTTACGACGCGCTAATTCTATAATTACGATAATAGCTACGCCACAACTATAAGAAGCCATATATTAAGAAGGCAGAATTATACTTACTATTTAAGCCTATAAGCTAGGCTAATTTTAAACTCCTACTGCCGCTGCAAAGTCTTACGCAATGAGATGCCCCCTAGAGTAAGATGCCCCCTAGTTATATTAAGCGAGTCTCTAACTTTAATCTAATATATAAGAACTTATTTATTTACATATAGATAATAATAAGAGATTCTTAATATAGAAGCAACTATATAGAAAAAAAATACTAAGCTAAGGAAATCCTAATTAACGCCTTAATCCTTAATAAATGCTAAAAGAGATAAACGTAATTGCGAAAATCTTTATAAGAAATTTCTTATTTCTTAAAGCAGAAAGTATAGTTAAGGTTAAAGTAAGCCACAAATAAGAATTTTTAAAAGTAAATGGTAACCTTAAATAAAGCCAATAGATTATAGCGGTATTACTAGCAGATATGTATATTATAGTACGGCGTAATAGTTGATGTTATCTAGTTATCTACATATCTACAGATTAGCCTTTATGGCCTCTAGATCCAGAAACCCTTATTTTCTTCTATTATTTTATAAATTAACTTCTATTTTAAGGATAAATTCTATCCTCTATTAGTAAAGAAGACGCTAGTAAAGAGTAACTAGACTTAAACACGTAATAAGGGAACGTGGTTCTGCTCGCTTTAAATACCAAGCTTAGTTAGATTTACTAACTTATTAAGTATATAAATGCGGTAAACACTTACCATAAAGGGTAGGGCTAGTAGCTTAAATCTAATATATAAATTTCCTTTAATAAGCAAACGATATAATAACTAAAGAGCGTACTATTTAAGCTAATAAATTTCCTCCTTAATTCTATAGACTTCTCTATCCTTAGACTAAGCGTGCCCTTTTCCTCTTAAATGCCGTAATCTTGTTTCCAGCCTTTATAACCCGTTTACCTCTATAATCTAAAGTTTTATTACTACCTCTCTTAAGAGTGTGGATTTCGTTTTAAAACCGCCTAATAGTATTTTCTATTTCTTCTTAGTCACTTCTTAGGCTGTTAATCCAATTGTTAACCTTCCCTAAATAACCTATAATATAGCGGTCGCTTTTTTTAAGGCTGCTAACTTTTCCTTTAAGTTGGCTAAGCCTATAGCTAAGTTAATTAACTAGGCTACCTAGTCTCTTTATTACCCCTAATTGTCACGGGACACCCCCATAACACCTTATACACGTCCACCTGTTTCCACCGACTTAGCAACTAAAGACTGACCACGAGACGGCAATTTGCGGCAATTTAATAGCAATCTGCCATATTCTGCCATATTCCGCCAAGTTCTACTAAATCCTGCCAAGTTCTGCCAGGACTACCACCTAAATCCTATTCTGCTCCGTGTATATATTAACTAAGCAACTAAGCTAACAATATATACCCTTTCTTCCCGTTTCCCTACCTTCTCTCCTTACGCAACGTCTTAACCTTATTATACAGTTTATATATATAGCTTAATAGTATCTACATTACTATATATTATTACCGCTTATACTTACTCTGTAACACTACGTTACGTTAACTACCTACACTATTATTAAAATGCAGACTAAACCCGAAGCCCCTATAATAACCGCTGGTATTATATCCGCACTCTAAAAACAATTAGCAAAAATATAGAAGTCTTTTATAGACGCCCTTGTATAGAACTAAGCTACTTTAAATTAATAATAAGCTGAATAAGAAGCATAACACCAATAATTAATTAAGGACCTCTAAGAAGAAGTCCGCACTCTTAAAATGCCTACGCTAGAACCTTAAAACTAAACGCCGTCTCCGGAAATAAATACGCGGAACGCGAGCCCTAAACTTATAGTAGTCACTCACCCCAAACCAACTACTGCACCGTAATAATCTAAATGACTACTAAATCCTCTAATATTTACTAGTAAACGATAAGAACTCTAATTATTTCTAAGGTAGCTTAAAAATAAGCTAACTAGTAATGCTAACCGCTACCTAACTAAAGCTAACCGACTCTGCTACGCCCTAAGTTAACTAGGAGGAGACGTAGCTGACCTTATTAAACCCCTTCAACCGAACTTAGTACTAAGTTTAGTTGTACTTCTTAAAGCTATATACGGTAACCTAAACCGCTAAGCTACTACTTAAAGAAAGATAAACTATATAACTTAAGGAACAAAAAGCTTTCTAGTATACTTCTCCAAATTTAACTATTACGCAAAGGAAACAGGCTGAAACGACTCCGCACTAATTAACAGCCTTATTAAATTCTTAAGCTCTAAACTAAAAACCTCCCTAATAGGCGTAGACCTACTAGGAGCCCTTAATGCCTACGCAAACGTTATTAATAAATAGTACAACGATATACTACGCCTAACACCAAAGCCTACCCCCTAATACAATACGACAACCCTATAAACGTCCACTAAGTTATTATCTCAGCCTAAGCACCCTAACGCCATAGATATTAACACTAGAATCTTAAATTACGCCCTACTAGGGTCCTCTAAACGAGAATAATGCCTTAAGCTAGGCCTCTGCTTTAAATGCGGAAGGAAGAATTATATCTTAAAATACTGCCTTGTCCCCCTACCTACGCACCAAAACAATCTATAAACGGCTAACACTAATAGCCGTTCACCGCATCGATCTTCCGGTTACCGTCCCCGATCTTTATTTAGTTCCAGCCCTACGTCTAGTAAGTACTATTTATAAGGACGAAGCTCTAACTGACGCTCTATAAGAACCCCGCCCTAATTGCCTCTAAAAGGAAGATCCTAGAGCTAAGTCGCTCTCTAGGATAGCTCTGCCTTAGGATCTTATTAAACGTATTTAACGTTATAAACTCTAACTCTTAGGACCGTAGCATAACCATTAACTGCTATTTTTAGCAGAATAGTTAATAGGTTAACGCTTAAATCCTAATTAATACAGGAGCTAGCGGCATAGGATTTATTAATAAGATCTTTACGTAAGATAATAGTTTTACCTTAACCCCCCTTAACCGGCATATTAATATATTTAGATTTAACAGCAAACGCACCATCTTAGGCCGTATTACCTATATAGCAGCCCTAAAACTCTAATACCTAAACCATAAAGAACTAATTAAGCTTTTTGTTACCACCTTAGGTTACCTAGTAATCCTTAGACAACCTTAAATAAAGCTATATAAGGTAACTATTAACTAGAATAACCTTAAGCTTCTATTTACCGCCTCCTGTTATAAGCAGAAGTGCCTTACAACTTACTGCCCTAACCCTAAACTAAAACCTAGGAGATCCACTAAGATCCACTAGCCTAAGATTTCCACTAATGTCCACCCCGCGCCTAAGGAATCTACCAGATTCCACTAACCTAAGAATTCCACCGAATTTTACCAATATAAGATTTCCACCAATATCCACTAAAGATCTAGAAATCCCGCCGAACCCCATAAACCAACCCCAACTACTATACCACCCCAAATTAAGTAGAAGCTTAAGCTTAGTATATGGGAGTACTAAAAGAACTGGTACCCTATAATGAAAAGAATACTTAAAGAACCTAAACCTAAATTTAACACTAACTCTATACCTAATACTAAACCTAAATCTAAATAAGAAACTATATAAGAGACTATAGACAATCTAAGAGAGCTTAATACCCTAGATATCCGCATAATTAGAGCTACTCCGCTAGCTTAGCTTGCTAAAAAGCCTAAATATACAATTTTCGCTATTACGATGGCTAATATTAAGAAAGCCTTAGCACTAAAGAAGCACACCGACCCTATTACAAAGGTACCAGCAGAGTACCATTACCGCTTAGACGCATTCTTACGAAAGGAAGCCGATAAGCTACTAGAACACTAACTATACAACTATAAGATTATACTTAAAAAAGGAAAGCAGCCTAGATTTAGACCCCTATACGGAATGTCCTAAAACAAACTCTAAGTGCTATAAAAGTATCTAGACGAGAACCTAAGTAAAGGATTTATTAGAGCAAGCTCTTTACCTATAGCTATACTAGTAATCTTTGTTAAGAAACCTAGCGGCGGTTTACGCTTCTACGTAGATTACTAAGCCCTTAACGCCGTTACTATTAAGAACTGATATCTAATCCCGTTAATATAAGAGACGCTAAACTAACTAAGTAAGGCTCGCTACTATACGAAGCTTAATATCATCTCTGCATTTAACCGCCTCCGTATAGTAAAGGGAGATAAATAGCTTACCGCATTTTGTACTTGGTATGGATTATTTAAATACTTAGTAACGCTATTTAGCCTCGCAAATGCTCTAAGCTCGTTTCAACATTATATAAATAATACCCTACGCCCCTACCTAGACATCTTCTATACTGCTTATATTAACGACATCTTAATATATAGTAATAACCTAACCGAATATCGGAAACACGTTAACCTTGTCCTATAAGCCCTACACGGAGCTAGTCTATAATTAGATATAGATAAATGCGAGTTTTATAAAACGGAAGTCCTATACTTTAGGCTTCTTATTTTTATAGACGGCATATAAATAAACCTAAAGAAAATTAAAGTAATTATAAACTAGCAAGAACCTAAGAACGTTAAGGACGTAAGAGCCTTTATAGGATTTGCTAATTTCTACTAACGGTTTATTAACAACTTCTCCGCCCTAGTTTTACCCCTTATAGCTCTAACCTAAAAGGATAAAGCCTTTATCTTTAATAAGGAATATAAGAAGGCCTTTACTTATCTAAAGGTTATATTTACTACCGCGCCTATACTCTAATACTTTAACCTAAACTAAATAAGTGTTATAAAAGCTAACTTATCTAACTACGTCACTAGAGGCATCCTGTCTTAATATAACAAAGAGGGAGTATTACACCCTATAGCATACTACTTAAAACGACTAAGCCCAGCTAAATATAACTACGAGATCTACGATAAGGAACTGCTAGCTATTATTAAATGCTTTAAGCAATAGCAACCTAAACTAGAAGGCGCTGGATTCCTAATTAAGGTCCTTAGTAATTATAAGAACCTATAGTACTTTACAACCACGAAATAGCTAAGCCACCGTTAGGCCCGCTAGTTAGAATACCTGTCTCGTTTCTAATTCTTAATTATATATCACCTAGGCGTTTAAGGCTAGAAGCCTAATGCCCTAACCCGACGCTTGCAAGACGCGCCAGTACTAAAAGAGGTACGTTCTTACTAAAATTAAACCCTGCTTCGCCCTAAACTATTTAACCCTCCTACTAAAGATCTCATAATATAAGTCCTTAAAATAACTAATTAATTAATTAAACAGATTATAACCAATAAATACCTAAATAACGAGTTTATCCAAGAGACGCTTAAGCTAATTTAAGATAGCGTTAGACGCTCTAAGAAGATCTCTCTAAGTAAATATAAAGCTTGCGGAAACCGCTTATATTACCAAAACTATCTAGTTATCCCTAATTACGATAAACTTAAGCTTAAGCTCCTTAAACACGTATACAACCTACTAGTAGCCGGCCACCCAGGCTAAGGAAAAACCCTAGAGCTACTCTAATGGGAGTACTACTAGCCGAATATATATAACATAACACAAAGGTACGTCTTTAGCTATTACGTCTGCTAACGAGCTAAAGCTTTATATAAGACATATAACGGCTTTCTAAAGCCACTGCCTGTTCTAGACCAAAGATAGAAGAACGTCTTAATTAACTTTATTATTAACCTCCCTATAAGTAAGGGCTATATAAATATTATAGTAGTTATAGACCAACTATCTAAGATAAGATACTTAATCGCCTACCCTAACATATTAATACCTGCCATCGCCCGACTGTTCCTAGACTATATATAAAAACTCCACGGACTCCCCAAAACAATTATCTCCAATAAAGGCAGCCAGTTTATCTCTATATTTTAGAAAGAACTAACTACCCAACTCCGCATTAAAGCACTATTATCTATAGCATACTACCCGGAAATAGACGGTTAAACGGAACGTATAAACGCTATAATAGAACAGTACATTTAGATATACACGTCGTACTTATAAGATAACTAGATTAACTGGCTTATATTTACCAAGTTTACTATAAATAATTCCGTTTCGGAAACTATAAAAGTCTCCCTATTCCTAGCTAACTACGGCTAGTATCTATAAATAGGTTTTAAACCCTTTAGTAATGTTCCTTACCCTACTTATTACGCCTTATAAGTTGGGGAAGCAAATAAATTCATAGAGAAGATAAAGGAACTATAACAGTTCCTTACTAACGAAATAATATGGGCTTAATCTATCTATAAAGCCGTAGCGAATAAGAAACAAACCCTAGCACCGGCCTACTAAATTAGTAACTTTGTCTAGCTAAATATAAGAAATCTAAACACAAAATAACCTGCTAAGAAGCTTAATTAAAAGAACGCTGGCCCTTATAAGGTTAAGAAGGTTATCTCCTCCCACGCCTACCAACTAAAGCTCCCTAATACGGTTAAAATCCACCCCGTATTCTACACGTCAGTCCTCTTACCCACTACTCCCGCATTAGACGCCCTGCCTAGATAGATATAAGACCCTCCCCCACCAGTTAAAGTAGATAGTAAGAACGAGTACTTTATTAAAAGAATTAATAATATTAAGTATAACAAACGGAAATATTAATATATATATCTCACAAAATAGAGAGGCTTTACTAAGCCCTTATAGGAACCTATTAACTCTATAGGACTTATATAAGCCGCAGAAGACTTTTATAAACTCCATCTAAAACTACCACAGCCCCATCTCACAGAAGCTCAAGTTTAAAGGGGGGGTACTATTACGGGACACCCCCGTAATACCTTATACACGTCTACCTGTTTCCACCAACTTAGCAACTAGAGACTAACCACGAGATGGCAATTTGCGGCAATCTAACGGCAATCTGCTATATTCTGCCATATTCCGCTAAGTTCCACTAAATCCTACTAAGTTCTGCTAGGACCACTACCTAAATCCTATTCTGCTCTATGCACATATTGACTAAGCAACTAAGCTAACGATATATACCCTTTCTTCCCGTTTCCCTGCCTTCTCTTCTTACGCAACGTCTTGACCTTATTACACAGTTTATGTATATAGCTTAATAGTATCTACTTTGCTATATATTATTACCGCTTATACTTACTCCATAACACTAATAGAGTAAGCTAGGGGTTAATAAGCTTTATTAGAAGGAGTTACTAAGCGGACTATATTAAGACAACTTCTTTATCTTATTAGTGCGGGGTGAATATTTCCTTATAGTTCCTTCTATATCGGCCTTATTATTTTTTAAATCACTCTTACGTTCTGGCGCTAACTAGATAACGTGTTTTACTAGTCAGTGGGACACCCCAGTCAGTGGGACACCTCAAAAACCACCAAAAATTAGAAAATCTATACCTTAATATCTCAACAATAGCTTAATAATAAATTCTAAAATTTTATAATTGGCCTTTTATACCTACTTTAAGACTCTTATTAAAGTTTTAGGGTAATAAACCTAGCCGTTAATAGCCGTTATTAAGATATCGAGTTTTAGCCCCCAATTTTAAGCTGAATTCCTATATCTCTAAAAGTACTTAATAAATTACCTTTAAAGTTAAATAAGAGTCTTAAAGTAGGTATAAAAAGCCAACTATAAAATTTTATAATTTATTATTAAGCTATTGTTAAGAGATTAAGGCACTAATTTTTAGATTTTTGGTGGTTTTTGGGGTGTCCCACTGACTGGTGAAACACGTTATCCTGCTTATATTAGTAAGCTAGCGAATAGATAAAACTATAGGGAAGTAACTATTGTATACCTACCCTACTGTATTAACGGCCTTATTAGAGCCCTTAGGATTAGAAGTAAGCGGTATATCCTAGCTCTATTAGTGGTATCCCGTAAAGGATTAATATTTAGAGCGTACCTTAATCTAATATAATATGGTATCCTTTATTATAGCTTCTAAGTTACTTATTATTAAAGAGATAAGGCAGCTAATAGTTTAAGTGTCTTTACAAGAAAGTAAGGAGGGATTTCCTTAAAGGATACTGTGCTTAATATAGGTCTAGTTAAAGGATATAGAGGCCTTTTATATCCTGCTCCTCTTTGCCGCTTAGCTAATAGGAGAGCTGACGGTAGGCTCCGCTTTAACTATATTTTAAAAGTCGAGCCAATTTACTAACTTAGGGATACTAGTATAGTATTATAAATGCACTATAATACAGCTACGATAGGAGCATAATCCTTCCCTGTCTATACCCCACTTTACTATACCTTTATAGGAGGGTTCTATTAAATAATAAGGGCTAGCATTAACCCCTTTCTTCTAATTATTCTAAGACGGCGATATAAAGGTAGCTGGTTAAGCGTTGCTTTATATAGTAATGCCCATCTAGTTACATGGCTTTACTTAAGCCCTATTATATACCTTAACGTAACTCCCTATTGCCTTAATAGCTAATAAGCCTAGCCTAGGGTTAAGATAAGGTAAATAGGCAACTTAGCTTTTAGACAGCCCTAATAGTATAGTGTTTAGAGGCGTTTATATAAAGTTGTAAACTAGAACTAGAAGCCAATAATAACCTCCTAATAACGCCTTACCTAGTAGGAATAGCATTATATAATTTACTCTTAACGCCTACCCTTTACGGAGTAGGACACTGCTTAAGCAGTAAACTTATCTTAGCTAGTTAATCTTATATATTCACTCCCTATCTATAGTAAAGGAGCTATTAGTGCATTATAGGGTGGTTTAATTAGCATTTTAGCTAAGCCCTTTATAAGCGCTCTACCTTATATAGGCGGTATAATAACTCCTATTAATCTGCCTTACGTTAAGGGAGGACTTATATTTAAGATGCTAAGCAGCTAGTACTTAGAGGTATATAGATTTATACCTTTATTTATACGTTCTACTGCGTCCTTATTTCTATAAGTAGTCGGTTTACTTTTTACTTATTGTTTATCTATTAGAATACTCTATTTTCTCCTTTTTTTACTAGTTATTCTATCTAGTTATTAACGCTAATCCTCCTCTTCTCCATAATAACTATTCTAGAATTTGCTTTAGATCCTCGCTCGTAAAATTAATTTTAAAAAAAAGCTAAACGCACTATTGTGGATTTAAGGCGTTGGTGTTAGCCTAAGTACTATCGGACTTCTTAATCTTTATTATACGTAGGTACCCTCTAGACTATAAAATTGTCCTTTTCCATCGTGCTCTTTCTAGGAATAATTAAAAACCGTGCTTATAATAGCATATTTAAATCTAGCAACACTCTTAAAAGCCTATTAAGTAGCCTAGATAAGGTTTAATAATAAATAACTTAATAAAGAGGCTAGTATAGGCCTGCGAAGATCCTTATATCTTAGGCCAATAACTAAGAAGGAAAGGCTAAAAGTAGCTTTAAAGCGTAAAATACCCACTAGGGATTAGGTTCGTGCTGTCTTATTTAGCTTATAAATAAATATACTTCTTCTTACCGTTCCTATTGGCTTTGTGGTTAATTATCTTTACATTAATAGTATTACCATATTTATTGTTAACTTTATTGCCATTATTCCGCTTACTATAATGCTTAGTTACACTACTAAAGAGATTACGCTCCGCGCCGGTAATATATTAGGTGGTCTTTTAAACGCAACTTTTAGGTATATTTCTCCGCTTCTTATTTATCCTAATATTATCTAATATTTAGCGCAGAAATACTATTAAATTAATTATCTCTATCTTAGCCCTAACTAAGGGCTAAATTACTATTGTTAAAACTTCCTTAATCGGTAGTATGCTTTTAAACTTACTCCTTATCCTTAGTATATGCTTCTTCTTTGGAGGTATTAACCGGATAGAACAATATTTTAATATAATAGTAGTAGATACTACGGCCGGTCTTCTAGCTCTATATATTAGCGGTTTAATTATTCTAACCACCTTCCACTCTACGCTATTAATTAAGTTTAATAATAGCTTTAAACCTATAATAGATACTAACCTACGTAGCCACAAGCCCTAATAGCTCTATACTTAATAGGGAGCTTTCCCGCGGAATAGCTGTCATCCTCCTAATTATATATGTTTACTACCTTATATTTTAATTAAAGTCATATGCTAAAATGTATAATACTTTAAGCTAAAGGGCTTCTAAGTGTAAATCCTCCCAAGTTAAGCAGGGTATATCTCTCTATGGTATTGTATAGATTAGCGCTGGAGCGGCGGCTATATCTAGAGGTAGAGTAAACTAAGAATAGCTTGTGTAGGATTTAAACGTAAAAGAGGAAGATAATAAGATTAAGGAGCCTAAATTAACGATCTAGGGCAGGGTGGTTTTAGATAATGCGAATAAGCGAGTATAAAATATCCTTTATCTAATAGAATATGCATAAATATCGCAATTGATAAGGATAAAAGTGCCCTATGCGGAGCTTTTCTACCCCAACCAGGCAGAATTTGGTAGATATTGCGGATATTATAGATATTATGGATATTGCAGATATTGCGGATATTGCGGATATTGCAGATATTNNNGATATTGNAGATATTGTAGATATTATAGATATTGCGGATATTACGAATATTATGGATATCGCGGATATTATAGACCTTTTCCCCCCTAACTATATAATAGCTAAATACTTAAAGAAAAATTACTTATTTCTCTTATAGTTCTTCTCTAATGCCAATTCTTTAAACACTCTGTTTTCTTAAGAGTTTTAGAATCTATCTGCATTCTCTCCTATAATACTGTATAACGTCCTCCTAAAAAGACTCTTTCTGGCTTATCACTTATTACTAGAATTAAGAGAATTTTGATTACTATAAGCGAGAGCCGTAGCTAGCGCTTTTGTTGCTATTCTTAAGACCACTACTAAAGTATAGTTATTAAGATTGTTGGTTACACAAGGGGGATATTACATAGCTACGGTTCGTAGATAGTATGATGATTGTTCTATATATATTTTGATGTTGTAGGAATAAGGAAAGGGGTGAGGAACTAAAGGTTCCTTACCGCGCTAGGGCCACGTTAACACGTAACAACCGCTTGCCTTATTCCCAACACTAGTAACTCTTCTTTTGTAGTTGCCATCTATATATACTTATAGATTGCCACTATATAAAGATACAAAGCTAAAGAAAAGAAGAAGATAAAGAAGGATGTTAGGTTTAATGAGAATACAAAGGGAGTTGCTAAGGCGCTAGTAGTAAGCAAGCCAATAGCGATTTTTTATACCGGGCATGGAAAATCCTAATTGGCTAGCAGAAGTTAGGGTCGGCAGAGTATAGTAGGAATTTGGCAGGTAGTACGCCCTAGGAAACTATATTATTAAAATAGGGTTACGGAGCTAGCGGAGCGTAACTAAATACGGCTAGCTTAAGTAAATGGGAACGATAGTTAACTAATAGGAATGCTCTTAAATTGCCTTTGTTATTATATCTGCCGGGTTATTTTAGCTACTAATCTATCAAATCCTAAAGAGTTTTTAATGCTCTATAAGGACCTCTATAAGAACCTCTGCGAGGACCTCTATAAGGACCTCTATAAGGACCTCTATAAGGACCTCCACAAGGACCTCCATAAGGACCTCCACAAGGACCTCTATAAGAACCTCTATAAGGACCTCTACAAGGACCTCTATAAGAACCTCTATAAGGACCTCTACGAGGACCTCCATAAGGACCTCTACGAGAATCTCCACGAGGATCTCCACTAGGACCTCCACGAGGACCTCTACAAGGACCTCCACAATTGCTTTATGGTTGACATTAATCATACCCTTTACCGTATTCTAATTCCCCGCTAAACTTCTTCTCCTAATCTTACTATGGTAGGGTTTGGAGGTTATTAGATCTTAAAGCAAGGGGATCTTACGCTTGCTTATGTTGCGGGGGTTATTGTAGAGGTTGCTGCGGATATTACTGCGGCTGCTGTGGTTGCTGCGAAGGTTCTTACAGAGATTGCTGTAGAGGTTGCTTTAGAGCTTATTGCGGAGCTTAATGCGGAGCTTGTTGCGGAGCTTAAGGCATAGGTTAAGATACGGCAGCCTAAGGAACTTAAGGTGTTTAATAGCCTAAGGTTGTCTATAGTGTTGCTTATAACTATCTGTTATTAGGATTCCCTTAAGAGTTAAACTTTTTTTAGTGCTTAATCTCTTGTGGAGTCTATTCGTGTTCTTCTTCTGCGTTAAGGACTTGCTAAATATTATCTTTAATAGTGCCCCCATTTATAGGTATAAACACTCCATTCTCCCGTAGGAAGTCTTAAAAATCCTAAATAATATAAATATTGCCAAGTGCCTAGGTATCGGCAGTCTATCCTATAAAATCCTCCCTAAAATATTCCTATAGCTATAAATTGGCGTAGTATCTACTTTAGTAAAATAGAATATGGTGTAGGAGAAAGCTATTAACTTATTTTGCGGTACAAGTTGCTATATTAATGGTAAATTTATCCTAATTTTTATCAATAAGTTTCGCGTACGTAGCTACCCCTAGTAGTAGGGAGTCTCTCCAGTTATTTGAAATAGCCATGTTTTCGAAGAAAGGGAAGTGTTATTAGTATAGGGATTGTCATTTGGTATAGGGGTTGTCGTTTAGTATAGGGATTATTATTTGGTATAGGGGTTATTATTTAGTACGCGTTCGTAATATATATTTGTCGTTTAGTACACATTCGTTATTTAGTACGCGTTTAAATGTATATTTATAATTATAGGGCTTAGGACTAGTTCTGGCCTTAAATCGCAAAGACTTATAAAGCGTGTTATTTTGCGTAATAGACGCAAGAATTTATAATCTAGGAAAGGCTTAGGACCAGTTCTGGCCTTTAGATCCTTAGATTTATGGAAGAGTTCTATTTAAGGTTTAGGACTAGTTCTAACCTTAAAAGATAGCTTCCCTTAGTATAAGTAGTACTAGTATAGTGGCTCGTCTCTTCTTAGTAAATACCTAGCTATTCTATAGCATAACTATAAAGTTAACCACTAATCAGTATTAGTTATATAAGGGGGATATTATATAGCTACGGTTTGTAGATAGTATGATGATTATTTTGTATATATTTTGATATTGTAGGAATAAGGAAAGGGGTAAGGAACTAAAGGTTCCTTACCGTGCTAGGGCCACGTTAATACGTAATAACCGCTTGCCTTATTCCTAACACTAGCAACTCTTTTTTTGTAGTTGCCATCTATATATACTTATAGATTGCCACTATATAAAGATATAAAGCTAAGGAAAAGAAGAAGATAAAGAAGGATATTAGGTTTAACGAGAATATAAAGGGAGTTGCTAAGGCGCTAGTAGTAAGCGAGCTAATAGCGATTTTCTATGCCGGGTATAGAAAATCCTAATTGGCTAGTAGAAGTTAGGGTCGGTAGAGTATAGTAGGAATTTGGCAGGTAGTACGCCCTAGGAAACTATGTTATTAAAATAGGGTTATAGAGCTAGCGGAGCGTAACTAAATACGGCTAGCTTAAGTAAATGGGAATAACAGTTAACTAATAGGAATGCTCTTGAATTGCCTTTGTTATCGCATCTACTAAGTTATCTTGGCTACTAATTCATTAAATCCCAAAGAGTTCTTAATGCTCTATAAGGACCTCTATAAGAACCTCTACGAGGACCTCCATAAGGACCTCTACGAGGACCTCTATAAGGACCTCCACGAGGACCTCCACGAGGACCTCTATAAGGACCTCTATAAGGACCTCTATAAGGACCTCCATGAGAACCTCTATAAGGACCTCTATAAGAATCTCCACGAGGATCTCTACGAGGACCTCTACGAGAATCTCCACGAGGATCTCTACCAGGACCTCCATGAGGACCTCTACGAGAATTTCCATGAGGATCTCTACTAGGACCTCCACGAGGACCTCTATAAGGACCTCCACGATTACTTTATAGTTGACATTAATTGTACCCTCTGCCGTATTCTAATTCCCCGCTGAACTTCTTCTCCTGATCTTACTGTGGTAGGGTTTAGAGGTTATTAGATCTTAAAGTAAGGGGATCTTGCGCTTACTTATATTGTGGGGGTTGTTACGGAGGTTACTGCGGATATTGCTACGGCTGCTGTAGTTACTACGGAGGTTCTTGCGGAGATTACTGCGGAGGTTGTAGTTGCTATAGAGGTTACTTTAGAGCTTGTTGTGGAGCTTAATGCGGAACTTGTTGCGGAGCTTAAGGCATAGGTTAAGATACGGCAGCCTAAGGAACTTGAGGTGTTTAATAGCCTAAGGTTGTCTGTAGTGTTGCTTATAGCTATCCGTTATTAGGATTCCCTTAAGAGTTAAACTTCTTTTAGTGCTTAATCTCTTGTAGAGTCCATTTATGCTCTTCTTCTATGTTAAGGACTTGCTAAATATTGTCTCTAATAGTGCCCCCGTTTATAGGTATAAATACTCTATTCTTCTATAGGAAGTCTTAAAAATCCTAAATAATATAAATATTGCTAAGTGCCCAGGTGTCGGCAGTCCATCCTATAAAATTCTCCCTAAAATATTCCTATAGCTATAAATCGGCGTAGTATCTACTTTAGTAAAATAGAATATAGTATAGAAGAAAGCCGTTAACTTATTTTACGGTATAAGTTGCTGTATTAATAGTAAATTTATCCTAATTTTTATTGATGAGTTTCGCGTACGCAGCTACCCCTAGTAGTAGGGAGTCTCTTTAGTTGTTTGGAATAGCCATATTTTCGGAGGAAGGGAAGTGTTGTTGGTATAGGGATTGTCGTTTAGTATAGGGGTTGTTGTTTAGTATAGGGATTGTCGTTTAGTGTAGGGGTTGTCATTTAGTACGCGTTTATGATGTGTATTTGTCGTTTAGTATATATTTGTTATTTAGTACGCGTTTAGATGTATATTTATAATTATAGGGCTTAGGACCAGTTCTGGCCTTAAATCGCGAAGACTTATAAAGTATATTATTCTGTGTAATGGACGTAAGAATTTATAATCTAGGAAAGGCTTAGGACCAGTTCTGGCCTTTAAATCCTTAGATTTGTGGAAGAGTTCTATTTAAGGTTTAGGACTAGTTCTAACCTTAAAAGACAGCTTCCCTTAGCACAAGTAGTACTAGTATAGTGGCTTGTTTCTTCTTGGTGAATACCTAGCTGTTCTATAGCATAACTGTAAAGTTAACCACTAATTAGTGTTGGTTATATAAGGGGGATATCACGTAGCTACGGTTTGTAGATAGTATGATAATTGTTCTGTATATATTTTGATGTTATAGGAATAAGGAAAGGGGTGAGGAACTAAAGGTTCCTTACCGCGCTAGGGCCACGTTAACACGTGATGACCGCTTGCCTTATTCCTGACAAAGATCTTATACAGCGTCTTAGAGATAAAGTCCTTATACTTATTCTAACTTTCTAGTCGAAATATTATGCTATTAAGATCCTTGGCAATTTTATTAAACTTATTAAGGTCTTAAGCTAAAGCTAGCTTTTTATATAATGATATACTTCTAAGCGTAAAACTTCTATTCCGATATCTTTCCCAAAGCTCTTTAACGCTATTAAGTGCAGGCTTATGCCACCCCTTCTTCTAAACCTGCTTAATATATCTTATATAACGGGCTGGATAAAGAATAAGTGCAGCGGCGTAAAGGGGCGAGTTATCTATTTTATGGTAATACCTATTAAAGGTATTTTAAGCATTTCTAATGCGTTTAGAGAACTCCTTATTAAATATATACTTCTTCTATTATATAATATTAGCTAAATTAGGAAATAGGGAGGGGAGATAAACTAACTTAGGATTTATTAAGGTGCTTAATTATAATATCTATTATAAAGAGTATATTCTTAAGCGTTGCTTTTGTTAGATAGTTTATATAGAGCTATTCATTAATGAAATGAGTTAATTGATTGATCGTGTCCCTGTCGTTAATTGACCTCAGGCCCCTAGGCTTAGACGAAGATATTTATAATGCACGTGACCCGTGCACGTAACTCGTGCACGTCCTACGCCTCCGAGAATACAGATTATCTGACAGCTTTATGTCCCTAATATTTTAGGGTTGCCTAGTAGAATATTTAAAGAAAACTTTTTATTATACAAAGCGCCTCCTAGTCCTTTAGACTAAGATAGTCCTTTTTAAGCGTATTAAGGTTACGCTTAGTATACGTATTAAGGGCAAACTCTTTCTAAATTGCTATACTAAGCATAAAATACCAGCTATTCTATCTCATACAATTATTAAGCGGAATTCTTCTCTCTATAAGACCTTTAAACTCCTTTATATAACTAGCTAAGCTATAAGTGTATATAGTAATGTTATAAAGCTTTCTAAGTGCGCCAAGTTTCCAAAATATATTACTCTTCTCTTTCTCCTCTTTTAGATCTAACTCTTTTTCTTCTTTATACGACTTAATATTATTAAGGCTAATTAAGTTTTTAAAAAGGAAAGCCTATACGGTAAGGTTGAGAATATAGCCCTAATAGCGGATCCGTTAGTAGATGGGATTCTATTTAATTTCTTCTTCTTAGAGAAGCTAGTTGCTTATTATACAACAAAGCTTATTATTTGCAGTATGGTTATTAGATATAACGGCGCCTAGCTTTTACGTAATCCTGTAGTCCTTAAGCACTAAAAGGAGAGTATTCCATTGCTCGTTCCCGTTATAAGAGGCTACTATATAAAGGCTAAGAAGAGCGTTTATAAGCTTTTCCTAGCTATTAATAAAATGGCTGCAAATCGCAAGGAGAAGGTAATTATTTAGAGAGGTCTAGATATTAACGGAGAGATAAATACTTATTAGTGCAGACTGCAGCCTCTTTCGTATAATATCCTTTTGCGATAGCTATAAGTTATAGATCTTTTTACTAACTTCTAAATGGGCTATAGTTATATAGCCGTTTACTTTAGGATTAATTAACTGTAGAAGAACATAGAACTCTAGCTACTTAATTATCTAAAATAGTAAGTTTTATACGATAATTAATGTAATAAGGGCCTTATTGATAACTTCCTTATTTAGGACCGCTTGGAGTACTTCTAAATCTAGCTCTTCTATCTTATTTTAAGACAACGCTTTAAGGTAAAGGTCTTTTAATTAATCCCGTATTGCTTCTTTTATATAACTAGTTTTAGGCTTAACTATAATACCATGCTTTAACGCTAAGTGGTTTTAGAAGTTAGAAGTTAACTATATAGCGTATAACTCCGTGCAGTGTTTACAATAGAATAAAAGACAGGCTTTTTTATTTTGTATAGGCTTATTACTGCCTAGTAGACAGGTATACTCCTATGTTAAAAGAGCTGAGCAACCTCTTGTATTTTTTAATTTAGAGGTATTAATAGAGTTAAGAGCTTCTGATTCCACTTCTAAAGCCATATTTATACAATAATAAAGAAGAAGAAGGCGACTAAAAATTTATTTAGGGTATGCCAAGACTTATCACGATAAGATTTATCCAAAACCACCCTGATCTGGGGTGCAATTATAACCCTTAGATTCTCTACCGCGTTGGTCGCCTTCTGTTCTAAGTTTATAGTTAATAGCATTAGTAATGTTACGGCAAGCGGCACTATCTCTACTACTTTTATCGGTCTTATTCTACTCCTAATTATTAGGAACGCTGCCAAGTATATAATAGCGGTTATAGTAGCTTATAAGGATGAAATAAGTCTAGTAATTAATGTTGCTATTAAATCTAGTATATAAATCGCTCTTCTAGTTCTCCCCTTTATTGTTATACTTAGTTAGATTATCGGCTAGGATTATATAACGCTTTATTTTGATACCTTTCTAATCGCTATTTTGTTTATTGCCGTACTCTTAGTAAACTATCTTATCTAGGATAGTAAATCTAGTAAGTTTTCCTTTCTATATAGGTAATCTACTCTAACTAATACTAAAATAGACTGGCTTAAAGGCGTTCTTATTATAGCAATCTATATTATTATTGCAGTTGCTAGCTGGTTTTATCCAAAACAAGTTTTAGATCCTCTCTATCCTACTTAGTTTAAGCCTTTAATTACTATCTTACTCCTCTATTAGTGTTAACTAGTTTTCATTACCTAGAGCTAAATAAGATTTTTATAAACTATATATATAGCTTTCTAGCAAACCCTAGGCTAATCTTCTTATATTTATTAAGCCGTCTAAATTACCTAGAATATTACCTTCTTTTATTTTCTCTTAAAAAAAAAACCTTTTATATTTATGTCACTTTGCTTTTATATATATATATAGATTATATCTTATTATACTGTTCTCTACTACTTAAATCCTCTTATATACTTATTATACCTATAATAGTGCGAGAATAATTGCTACTATTAATGAATTAATACGTCTAATATGTCTTTAGCATAATAGATATGCAGGACAGGTAACTATATATAGTTATAATAGCGCTAATACTAGCGAACTAAATATATCTTAGCATATAGATATTTGCTATATAAGCGCACGGTGTTTAAGCTATAATGCGATATTATTATCTCTTTAGCTACTTCCGTTAAAGTCTTGCATAATAGCTCTTTTGCTACTATAGTGCCTATTACTTTACTTAGAGACAGCACCTAAAAATTTCCTAAATGCCCTTATTCCGTATACTGCTTAGCTCACTTCTTAGCCTAATAAGCCTTTTACCTTAACTTCTTCCATTTTTACCTCTAATTATATATTTACTAGGAGCACCTAGCCTACGTATAAGCACTCTATAGCTTAGGCTATATTAGGTTTTAGCTCTATATTTACAGCGGTGTAGTTACTTTCTTCTTAGTTGGAATTAGAAACACTATCTATTATATTTAAACCCTCTACTTCCTTAAACGCCTTATTATGCTCTAGGTTGCTTACCTTTAACTTAAATGCAAAGTTTAACGGGCTTTAGCCTGCGTTTGTGGCGGTACCTAGATAGTTAGGGTTAATAAATTTTATTAGAACTGTGTCGCCTCGGCTAGGCCGGGTGTTATATTCCTTTTGGCATCTTTAATGTGGTGAAACCGCGGCTTATTAGGGGGTAAATGGCGGAGGTAAAGGTAAGGGGGTAGCCTTTAGCTTAACAGGTTAAAGACTAGGGGAGCGATAAAGCGCATTATTAGAGTTGTAGTATAAGCTAGATATAGAAGGACATAGAAACGTAAAATATAGTCAGTTAGGAGGTATAGGTAGGAGAAGGGATCCTTAAGGGTATTCGCTCATTAAGATCGGCTTATTGTTCGCTTAGGTGTAAACGTCCTACTTACACCTCCTTCGCAAAGTAGATTATAGCTTTGACCGCGCTAATGTCTAGGAAACGCTACCTTGACGTATATATATATGTATATTCTATTATAGCTATGCACTATCTAGGGTATAGGCCGTTATAGAGCGCTAACTAAATACTTCCTACTATTAATATGCTTGCTCTAGTTTAGAAGCCAACTATAAAAACTATATATCTATTACCTAACACTATACTTAACTAAGGAAAAAATAAAGAAAAGTAATGTATTACTATTAGAAGAAAGTTAGAGTTTAAAGGTAAGCCTAAGTAAGTAGTTTTCGATGCCTTATGTTTATAGGGCTATTCCAGCGTTATACGCTTCTTAATTGGCGACGTACTAGTAGAGGCACGTGTAGAGGAGGCTTACGGTGTATTCGGTTAGATAATTAAAGGAGGAATTCTTAGGAGTCTTTGCTTATTAATATTAGCTTCTATACTCTCTATATCTTATACACTTAGGTATAGATATTTAGTCTCTTTTACAAATTTAATTATAGCTTTAACTACGCTAATGTCTAGCTTTTAGCGCTTAATTAGGCCGTTAATACTCCTGCCTCCTTCTTGTCTGCGTAAGTAGCCTCCTAATACATATAATAGATCCCCAAATTAATCTCTATATTACTCTCTTAGTTTAATCCTCTACTACGCCCACCTCCTATAAGAGAAGAGGAAGTGTTATATTAATTCTATAAGCCTGTAGTTATATAACGCTATCTCTAATATATTAATTTTATAGAGATATTTCTTTAGAAATAACTTGCTGGTCTATAGCTATATAAGGATAGCAGCTTCTAAGCTAATTAGCTGCTAGTATAATCCTACAGCCTTTCTAAGGTAAAGTGCTGTATTAATCTTCCTTATAAACTTGCCTATATTAGATCTTCCCGATAAAAGCGGTCCTATTATTATCTTAGCTTTTTTTAAGGCTTGCGTTATAAGGTACTATAGGAGGCCGTCTTTCTATAGTGGCTCCTCGCTCTCTAGTCTTATTGCAGCTTTAGTAAGCTTATTAGCCTTCTTATTTCCTATAAATCCTAAGTAGCCTAAAATCTAGTATAGTGTAATATTATTTAGCTAAAGCTTTTTTAAGATCTCTATAACTACTTCCTAGCAGGCTTTAGCCCTTTAGCTCTATACTAACAGCAACACTAATTATAAGTTAGAGAATATTCTTATACTAGAAGCAGGTATTAGAAAACCTACTTAGTTAACAGCTATATATATAGGGTCCTATGGCCAGTTAGCTACTTCGCTAATTACTAGAAGCTCTATAAGGTGGGTATTAGCCTAATTAGAGCTTACTACTATTTTTAAAAGCGTTGCTTTAGATGGCGTAGTATATACGCTAACTTCTACCCTACTATTACGTATAGATGCATTAATATATATATTAACCTGCTCTGGCTTATAGTCTTTAATAATAGCCTAAGTATACTCTTTGTCCTTATATATTACTACATTAGGCTTAGCCACCTATGGTAGGTATATATACGGTTTAACCTCTAGCACCCTATTTACCTAGACATCCTTATATATCTCTACTGTCCTTTAGAGCGGCGATTAGTGCCGTCTATAGAGCTTTTATCTTTAAATTATTTAATAAGGGTGTAATTTGCCTAGTTTATAGATTAATACCTAGAACGCAATAGCCTAGTTACGCAGCCTTTACTTAAGAGGAAGCAAGCCTGCTTCTACCTCTACTATTAGTAGAGTAATAGTATAGAACCCCCTAATAATAGCTTATGCTATAATCCTCTACGCCTACTAGAGGAGCTATATTAACTCTTATATTGTAAGCGGGTACTATATTAGTAACGTGTAGTCTACTACTAGTAGGACTAAGCTCTTAGCTAGCTGCTTAACGCTTTTAGACTATAGTCCCTTTAATCTATATAACACTAGCGCTACCTTAGTAGCCTTGCCTACCTTATCTATTAGGTATGCCTTAAACTATAGCTCCTTATTAAGAATTACCCCAAGGATTTTAACTTTCTGTATTAGGGGGATTCCTTTTCCTTTAAATTAGAGCGGCGTAGTAGCATCCTTACCCGCTTCTTTATATTTAGTAAAGTGGATAAATAACGTTTTTTTCGCTTTAAATTAAGCTCTACTAGTCCTTTCCCATTTCTTAAGTATTAGTATAATTTTGCCCTAGATAATCTGCGTGTTTTCCTCCGCTATAGGGCCTATAACCTATACCGAGTAGTCGTTAATAAAGGCTATAGAGCTGCCATTTTTGGGTGCGCTTTATATAAGATCCGCGTTAAAGAATAGATAGAGTATTAGGGCTAGTACTAATCCCTATAAAAGGCCCGCCTATAGGAGTGCCTATACCTTTAATATATATCTATTAACTAGGATATAGGCTTAACGGTTTATATAAAAGTCCTGCACCTATTATATAATTATCTAAGGTATCTATCGCTACCGTAGTCTTTTAATTTCCGGCTCTATAGCTATATTATTATATATACCTTTAATATTAAATAATACTAAAGATAGCGTCTTCTTTTCTCTTTATACTTTAAATACGTCCTTATAGAGATATAATAGCGTATATATTATTAACCTTTACTTCCTAGCTCTAAAGTATATTTTAGGTAATAGGCTATATTCCTCTACTAAGTATGCTATTCTCTCCGCCACTAGTAATTTAAGTGCTTTTCCTAGCGTTAAAAGGAGGGAGATCGGCCTATATTTGTTTGCTACTATATAATCCCCCTACTTTAGCTTCTATAGTAGTATAATTTTTACTACCTTCTATTTATATAGTACTTTTCCTATCTTAAGTAATTTGGTAAAGAGAGTAGTAATTTTACTGCTTAGTATAGGCTATAGCTCTCGCTACACCCTAGCTGGTAAGCCGTTCCTTCTAGAAGCCTTATCTAGGCTAGCCCTAAATACAGCTACCTTAACCTTATATTTGGCGATAGGCTCCTATAGTAATTAGTTATAGCTAGTTATAGTATCCTCCTCTTATTTACACGGCGGTAGGACTAGAAAGAATACCTAGAGTAGTTCTCTTATAATATTATAGTTCTCCATAGTAACCTCTCCCTATCCTCCAACCTTTTTAATTAGCGGTATTTTAGTGAACGCGGATATAGCTTACGTATTAAGGTATTTCGACACTTTCTATATATTATTACTATTACTAAGGAATTCATCCTAGTAGAGCTTTTTATATTGCTAAATAGTCCTATAAAAGAGCTTCTTCGCTCTTACTGCGATATTATATAGCTTAAGGTCATCCTTTCCTTACCTCCGTATTATACTATTTCTATTTCTCTAGTATATATATAACTTCCTTAGCGTTATAAGGTCTTCATTCCACTATCTTTTTATATATAGTAATAGCTTAGCCCGCTAGCAGTATGCTTTAAAGGCTTTATTAACCTACCTATTAAGGTAGTTAACTATTTCGTCTATATCTTTTATAGGGAATCCTATCTCTTTCTATTACTTTATATCTCCTTAAATCTTATTCTAGTTTATATTCTTAATAAGCAGCCTCTCCTAGTTCTCCTATATATCTATATCAACCTAAAAGCTAGTATAAATAGCTCTATAGTTTAACCCGTATTTATACTTTTAGATAGTATACTTTACTAATTTACTCGCTAGGCCCGGGGTTATAAGTATAAGGTTAATTATTAATATTCGGCTAGCGTTGCTCTTAAATATAGGTACTCCTACTAAAAGTAGGCTCTGGAGTAACCAGTCCGCTATAAAGTTAATAATTAGCGCGCTTTCTTCCTACGTTAATATGGTACTAATATAACTTCCTCCCTATTGCGGATTATACCGATTAAAGTCGCCTATAATTACCACCTTAGTATATAGGTCGCGTAATAGTTTACCCTAGATTAAACTATTAATTATCTCTAGCCTACTAAAGAGCTCCTCTAGGTTCTCTTCCTTAGTTTTTCTTAAATATCTATCTGGAATATATACCGATATAATTATAAGTTTCCTTTAGCCAACGTACGCCACTACCGCCGTAATATCTACTAAATTTACCTACAGCTATATAGCTGCTAGCTTTCTAAATGCCTAGATATATAACCTAACTAGGAGATACTATTACTGCCTACCTATTAGGATAAACCTTATCTACTAGGGGTTTAAGCTAGCTAGCACTACTTCCCTATCTAAAAAAAAGTAGTAAGGCTCCTAGCCTAGAATAAAGTGGAAGTTTACCAGCGCTTCGTTATTATATAGCGTATACTACGCTTTCCTATACTTCTTTATATTTGCCTAAAGGATCTAAAGTTCTCTATTTATAGCACTGTCGTATAAAAATCCTATCTATCTCTTTTCTGTATACTAGGCATTTATAATATAATGCTTAGTAAGGACCCTAGCAGTTTACGCAGTGTAGATTAACCGTCTTATACTAAAGATGGCCTTTCCGCCTATATATTTCGCATATATTAGGTCACGTGTAGTCTCTAGCCCTATATCTAAACCTTTTATATTTATAGTATGCTATAGGGGTGCGTCGCTCCTTAAATGGTAATATAATAATCGCGCCTCCCCTAAATAATACGTTATCTAACGTAAGCAGCTTTTCTATATCCTCCTTTATTACTACTTTAATAATTACTAACGCGTACTAACCGCGCGGCCTTAGTTGTCCCAGCTATCTTATTATATATACCTCTATACCATTCTCTACCCTAAAGCGCTCTATAGCTAACTTACTTACTTTTCCGCTATTAATATCTATTGCTAAAGGTACTTTAACCTAGTCCGCCTTAACTATATACTACTTAGGTCTAATAAGCCTTGCGCTAGGGATATACGGTTTAAGCTATTAAGTAGTTATCTACCTAAACGTAGCTTCTTTATCTTTTTCCACCGAGAATCTAATAATGCTTATACTATCGCTTATTCGCCATACGCGGAAGTCCTTAAGTATAGCTCCTATAAGCCCCTTAATATCCTTTATACCTTATATAATGGTTTACTTTACTACTTTAGTAGTAGCTACCTTCTCTATTACCTCTAAACCCGCTTAGCTAATATCTATTACTAGCTATTAATTAGGTTCCTTAGGGTTTCTAGCGCTTATTATTTATAGTAAAGTTATCTCTAACCCTACTATGCCTCCACTGGCCGCTACTAATGCCTATAATTATATTAGAGCTAAGGGAGTGTTTAGTTACGCTTATAAGGACCAAATAGCCTTTTAAAGTTTAGCATTTTGCTTTTTAAGGCTTTACTATTCTAATTTAATATCTACTAGGTTATTTCTAATACTTTTAATAATGCTATTCTAGTTTGTAATAATATTACTCTACTATACTATAGTTTCTTTAAAGCTTTTAATAAGTTAATAAAATTTGTCACGATTAATACCTCCTCCTTTATATTTAGGTAAGGTAGAGACTCTTACTATAGGGAATAGAGGTAGTATATGCTGTATAGCTTATAGTCCGGTTTATAGTGCAAATGTCTGCTATTTAAACTGTGCTAATTTTTAGGATCGTGTCCTTAGCGACTACTAGGCCTCTTGCACTTTCGCGCCCGGTTTCTTTAAACGTCCTCTTAGTGGAGCTGCTGGCAGGTCTGGCGGTAGTGTTGCTAATACGCGTTTAGGGGTTAAGGCAGCCATCGGGGCTCCGGGGCTTTGTTCGGTGGGCCGTAGGGGCCGCCTTGTAGCGGGAACTAGCTAAACGAAAGACCAGGATTTGATTAAAAGAATGTCCGAGATGAATATCCTCCTCTTTCAGGCGACTTCGTTGACCGCGCTATCTTACGCCACCTTGACAAGGGTGTGGCCGGTGCGGGTCGGCCGCCCTCCCTACTAGCGGTGGCGACGTCTAGTGCCAAATCACCAGAATTATCGTATTATTCGTAAGTATGTTTACGCAGCTTGACCGTTCCGCATTTACAGAACCTACCCACTTTTACGCTTCTATACTTTTAATTAAGATAAGCTTCTGTGCTGTCTGGTGCCAAGTATCCACTAGATTCTAGCCCGTAAGGCTGAATCAGTCGCCATATCTCTACCTCATTCCATTCCCCATTTCCTTTTCATGGGTATTTTATCCTATTTCCTTCAACGGATCCAAATCTCATGCTCCTTGCGGGATGCTGAGCGCTTGATTTTATTTTGACTAGGTTAGGGCTATCGAGAAACACCTGCACCTACAAGCGCTGCTTAACACTCAAGGCTACAAAGCCTCCGCCTTTTCAACACCAAAGCCTTAGAGGAACTCTCTTGAATTGCCTCTCTACGATTTATCTCGCGCACAGTTTCTTATACTAATCGCGCGCAATTTAATATACTTTAGCGCTCTCAAGAAGCTGAAATAGAGCCCGGTATAACCCTCACAACGCCATCAACATGTCTAAGAAAAGACTCGCCTGCAACGATGACGAAATCGCCTTTAGACAGTCGAAAAAATCGAAAGACAACGCTTGGGAAAGTACCCTAACGAAGGGGTTTCAGCAGAAATTGGGGTATAAGGATTATACCGTCGGCTGGATATGCGCCATTGCTACGGAGTACGTTGCCGCACAAGCTTTCCTCGACGAAAAGCACGAACGTCCAGAACCCGTATCCTCTAACGACAACAATGTTTACACACTGGGCAAAGTTGAGAAACACAATGTCGTCATCGCTGTCTTGCCCAACGGGGAGTACGGTATAGCCGCTGCAGCAAACGTCGCAAGAGATATGCTGCACAGCTTTCCCAACGTCAGAATCGGTCTAATGGTTGGAATTGGTGGCGGTGCACCAAATCGAAGGCATGATATCCGTCTGGGTGATATCGTGGTCAGCGCTCCCTGCGATGGGAAGGGTGGCGTGTTCCAATACGACTTTGGCAAAACAATCCAAGATTATAAATTCCAAACGACAGGGTTCTTGAACCAGCCTCCCGTACTCCTGCGGGCAGCTATGACTGATCTTAGGGCCCAATACGAGGGTGAAGGTCATCAGCTTGAGGAAGCCATTAACACAGTTCTTAAGAAAAGGCCAAGATTGCGAAAGAAGTACAAGCGACCGGACCCAAGTAGCGACAGGCTATATCAACCCGGAGTCACCCATCCTCCAAACAACGAGACAGGCTGTGCGACAGCCTGTGGGGATGATCCATTAAACTTGGTATTGCGACACGAGCGGTCCAAAGATGAGGATAATCCAGCAATTCACTACGGTCTGATTGCTTCGGCGAACCAGTTAATGAAGAACGCTCTGGTTCGGGATACACTTGCAGCAGAGAAGGACGTGCTGTGCTTTGAAATGGAAGCAGCAGGGTTGATGAATCACTTTCCATGCCTAGTTATTCGGGGTATATGCGACTACTCAGATTCTCATAAAAACAAGGAATGGCAGGGATATGCAGCAATGGCGGCAGCCGCGTACGCCAAAGACCTCCTTTACCGAATCCCTGCCGATAGAGTAGAGGCTGAGAGGAAGATTAGTGATCTTCTTACTTTCGGTTAGTTAGTTCCGCCGAGTATAAGAATTATTTCGTTAACGGAAAATAAGTTAAGAAAGATGTAAATGAAATGCGTTGCGATGTTGAAGACGTAAGGAATACTGTCCAAGACTTGACATTTGAGCAGAGGCGAGAAAAGATCGAACGTTGGCTGTCGTTATCAGATCCATCAATAAACTACAATAAAGCCTTACAGCAACGCCAGGAAGGCACAGGACTTTGGTTCTTACGAAGTGATGCGTTCGCAAAATGGAAGATACAGCGAAACTCCTTTATATGGCTTTATGGCATTCCCGGATGCGGCAAGACAATTCTCAGCTCCACCATTATTGAACACCTTAAGAGGAGCCTTCCCCGTCAACCTCTCCTCTACTTCTACTTCGATTTTAACGATACTGGCAAGCAAACACTTGATAGAATGGTTCGATCCCTTATTAGCCAGCTTTACTGCAAGTATAAGGATACTTGGAAACAATTGGATTCGCTCTTTTCCTCTTGCGGAGATGGGTGTCGCCAGCCAAGTTGCGAATCACTTTGTGGGGTTCTTTTGCAAATAATAGAGCAGGTTAAGGAAGTCTGGGTTGTTCTAGATGCCCTTGACGAATGCTATACACGGAAAGGACCTCCAATAGAAGGATTGCTCTCGTGGATAAGAAATCTTCTAAACTTGGAACAAAGAAATATCCACCTTCTTGTAACAAGCCGGCCAGAGCAAGACATTAAATTAGGATTAAGCGACCTAGCTCACAATGAGGACGTAGTGCCTATTCAGGGCGACCTTATTAGTGATGATATTCGTGCGTATATTCATACAAGGGTCAGAGAGGGTGACGACCTAAAGAGGTGGCGGCCCTACCCGGACGTCCAGGATGAGATTGAGACCCAACTAATGCAGAAGGCCAATGGCATGTAAGTGGGGCATTTTGCTTATTGTGGGATCTATCGTCTGTAAAGGCATACTAAGAGTAGACAGGTTTCGATGGGCTGCATGCCAGATTAATGCCCTAGAAAATTGCCTAGACTATCGCACTCTCGAGAATGCGCTCGCCTCCCTCCCGAAGACGTTGGATGAAACTTACAGTAGGATCTTGCATGCTATCCCTTCCGAACACAAGCAGAACGCTATAAGGATTCTTCAGTTCTTAACATTCTCCGAGCGGCCATTAAGGATTAAGGAGGCTGTTGATGCAATAACAGTAGACACCGAAGGGGATCGATACTTTAGTCCAAAATATAGGATGCCTGATCCTCAAGAAATTTCGCGTTATTGCTCAAGCTTGGTGGTTATGGTTTCCGTGACGGAGCATTTGCACGGTGAGGATAGCGAACGCGTAGAGCTTCAGTTGGCGCATTTCTCGGTTAAAGAATATCTAACGTCAAATCGACTGGACAGCGGTATTGCGCAAGATTTCCAGGAGACTAATGCCAGAGCATCAATTGCAAAAGTTTGCCTGGCATATTTGCTGCATTTCAATCGGGACATTCCGCTAGCAGAAATCAGGGAGACCTTTCCATTGGCACAGTATTCGGCAAGGTTCTGGATGATCCATGCTGTAGTGGCTAATAGTAAGGACAAAAGACTGCAAGGTTTCATTAAGCAGTTTTTCTGCTATCGGGAAAGGTCCTATAAAATCTGTTACAGTCTTTATCGCCCAGATCAGTCATGGGACGAGGAACTAGCTTCAGCGTTATATTACGCATCGTTTGGAGGTCTGGTAAATGCGGTAAAGTACCTGCTGAGTCAGGGCGCCGACGTCAACGCGCAAGGAGGACACTACGGCAACGCGCTCCAGGCGGCATCGATCGAAGGCCACGACAAGATCGTCGAGCAGCTGCTGAGCAAGGACGCCGACGTCAACGCGCAAGGGGGTGCTACGGCAACGCGCTCCTGGCGCATCGATCAGAGGCCACGACAAGATCGTCGAGCAGCTGCTGAGCAAGGGCGCCGACGTCAACGCGCAAGGAGGAGTCTACGGCAACGCGCTCCAGGCAGCATCGATCGAAGGCCACGACAAGATCGTCGAGCAGCTGCTGAGCAAGGGCGCCGACTTCAACGCGCAAGGAGGAGACTAACGGCAACGCGCTCCAGGCGGCATCGGTCAAAGGCCACGACAAGATCGTCGAGCAGCTGCTGAGCAAGGGCGCCAACGTCAACGCGCAAGGGGGTGGTACGGCAACGCGCTCAGGCGGCATCGATCGAAGGCCACGACAAGATCGTCGAGCAGCTGCTGAGCAAGGGCGCCGACGTCAACGCGCAAGGGGGATGGTACGGCAACGCGCTCCAGGCGGCATCGAGCAAAGGCCACGACAAGATCGTCGAGCAGCTGCTGAGCAAGGGCGCCGACGTCAACGCGCAAGGGAGAGGAGGCTACGGCAACGCGCTCCTGGCGGCATCGATCAAAGGCCACGACAAGATCGTCGAGCAGCTTCTGAGCAAGGGCGCCGACATTAACGCGCAAGGGGGATACTACGGCAACGCGCTCCAGGCGGCATCGATCAAAGGCCACGACAAGATCGTCGAGCAGCTGCTGAGCAAGGGCGCCCGATCTTACATAGTGTAAGAAGAGTACAGTAGTGAGGTTATGGTAGCCTTACATACATAATATATTATTTTCTTCATATCTCTATTTCATAGAGGGTCAAGGGGACCATGTGCTTATATAGTCGTCATATTCGCCACTTGGATTCTAGCATCTCCTTTTAAGGGTTCAAGTCTTTCCTGGAAAGTAGGGTATATAGGGGGTGCAATAACGGATTACTAGACTGAAGCCACCTGCTCTTATATAAGCTCGAATCTTCTATATAAAATATATTAGTGCGGTGGCAAGCTACGGGTAGTAATCCGTTCTTGCAACCACCTATATATAACTCACTAGATGGTGGCAACACTTTCCCAATCACGTCGCGAAACTAAAGCGTGCGCGGTGTTGGCCGCGGAGGTAGCTTTACTGCAGAGTAATATCGACCTGTGACAACGGCTGTCTGACATTAATATTAGCCTAATTTCGTCTTATTACACCACCCTCTAGGGACCCCTGTAGGGGGTCAATTCCTTATGTATATTAGGGCTCTTAGAGCCACCTTGAATAAAACAGATCACTTATTTAATTCTGTGTCTCTACCTACCAGCTAGCTTATGTCATTTGTCTTGATACCTGCCTGGCTGAAAGTTATGAGCCTGGTAACCTTCTGAGCACCAGGGAGATCTTAGTGGCCAGATGACTACCACTAAGCCTCTTTGAGCATAGTTCGTCACGATATAACGCGTGCTTTACGCGTAAGCGCGTCTCTTTACGCAACCTTAAAATAAAAGTTAATATGGCAACCAAGGACTCTACAAACCCTCTTTTGCTGACCTAAAAAGACTGGCCTATATGGTTTTAATTTGTCCGCTGAGAAGCAAGTTTTGCGAAGATCTGGGACTATGTTGACCTAGATAAGACGGAGAACGAAATTAAGTAAAACACTGAGCCAGCCATACCTACGATAGCAGCAGCCCCTGTAGCAACGGCTACAGCTCCTATAGCACCTGCAGCAGCACCTGCAGATCCTGTAGCACTAGCAGCGGCTCCTGCAGATCTAGTAGCAACTCCAGCGTCTACGGGAACAGCTACACCTGGGTTATTGAGTCAGCAAGGACAACAACCTTAGCAATCTCTAGAGACATAGAGAATGCTCTTTAAGCTCTATAAGCTCTAACGACAGGACTACCTAAAGCGGGAAGAGAAGCTCTACACGTTTGTAGCACTTTTGTATGCCACTGTGGGCACTAACTTCTCGGGTTATCTTAAGAACCTTACCACACCCTATTTGGTTCTAAGACAGCTAAAGAAGGTAGCAAAGCTATCTTAAGCTACGTTGCAGCAGATGGTATTGGATGATCTTAAAAAAAGGAAATAAGGGCCTAAACGCCAGACACTGGAGTTATGGCTTTAGCTTTATATCATAATCGTATAAAATGGCGAAGAGCTAGAGGAAGGGTTGATAGAGGCAATGGAAAGCAGCGTCGTATGAGCCTTTGTCTAGGACTGTGAGGAGATCTGTCCAGCTCTATACCATGCCTTTATCCAGAAGGTAGTGAAGAGGTTAGAGAAGCTCGAAATGGCGACAATGATTGAGGAATTTAACCTCCTCTATAAGTATCTGAATACGGGATGTAACGCCTATAATACACTCTTAGGGCAGCCAGCTGCAGATTCTACAACGTCTACTACCCCAGCACCTTCTTAATCGACTGAGTTAAAGTGCTTTGCCTATAGTTTACCCTATAAGCTAAAGAATTGCAAGCAACTGTTTTAGTCTCTTTAAGGTCCTAACTTTGTACCGAATGACGAGTGTTTATAAAGGTGTTAGGAATGGCTTAAGGGCCCGATAAATAAGCAGTATTATAACAAAAGGGTTAAGTAGATTAAGAAGGAAGGCCCTAGGTTAAGGACGTCTTTAGCTTCTGCTAAAAGAATCGAGGATCTAGATAGGCCCCGAGCTATAGCGGCTGCTGTAATAATATCCTTTTTATCATTAATATTATTGTAGGATCATCTGGATCTGTCTTTGATTAACGCCTGGGGGTACGACACTATGGTAGATACCCACTTCTGCAACGATATTAGGTATTTCCGTGACCTTAAGCCATGCATGTCCATAGCAACAGCTGGAGATTCTGGGGCAGAAATCTATGGATACGGTGATATTAACTTGGCAATTAAGGTAGGCAAATAACGCCTGACTTGGTATCTGATATTAAGGAACATAGCGTACGCTCCGTATTTTTATACCAATCTAATATCCGTAGCGAAGCTCTATAGGGTTGGAGTAATTATAGACCAATTTATGAACTATTTACGCTATAAGGATGATGGAAGCCTATTCGCCAACCTTACGGAATATGGAGGTCTCTACCTTATTAATGCCATTGCCTGCTTACTACCTACTCCTATAGCCTACGCTACGTCTACTAGATTATTTAAGACCTTAGTATATAACAAAGTATGGTATTAGCGCTTACTACACTGCGATATGGAGTTAGTGGATTATCTGCTGACTGCGGTAGATGGGGTTAAAGTGGTTAAGACGGACAGAGGAAGAACTCCGTATAGTGTACCACTTTGTAAACCATATGTTCTTAGAAAGATAACATAGCAGATATCTTGTAGAATATCCGTAAAGGGAACCTACCCTTTTAAACGTATATACTTTGATATTATTATAAAAGAAGACGGGTTTAATGGAGACACGTATATAGCTTACTTTTGGTGTAACTATATAAAGTACTATCGTGCTTTTCCTATTAAGAACCACAAGTAAGAGACGCTGCTCCTACTCTTTAAATCAATGATGGCATTTGCGAAGAAATTTGATGCTTAAGGTATCCGCATTTGGCATATAGATAAGGGGTAAGGTGTAGGCGCTAGGGTAAAGAACCTTATCTAGCTCGACGGAGGTATTATTAAGCAATCGACGCTATATACCCTAGCTTAAAATGGACCTGTAGAGAGGTTAGGGAGAGCTATTTCCGAATAAGTAAGGACTGCTGTTATTGAAGTAAAGTTACCCGTGGATCTATGGCCCGAGTTTGTGCTCCTTGCAGTGTTCCTACTTAATTAAACTCCTATTAAGTCCATCGACTAGAA
Source organism: Cenococcum geophilum 1.58 (assembly GCF_001692895.1). NCBI lineage: Eukaryota > Fungi > Ascomycota > Dothideomycetes > Gloniales > Gloniaceae > Cenococcum > Cenococcum geophilum. Next base: position 2,520,082 of record NW_027137570.1, on the reverse strand, counting down.
GACCCTATTTAAGATGCTTTATAAACGGAAGCTATAGCTAGCAGGACTTTGTGTAGCCAGATCTTTAACCTACGTGTTTATTAAATACGGTATTCCTAAAAAGGTAAAGTTTGAGCCACAAGCCTAAATAGGTTATCTTGTTGGTATGGAAGCGTTAAATATCTATAGGATATGGATACTAACTACCAACCGTATTATCCGATTTTATAATGTACGAATTAATAAGTTAAAGAGATATTAATCTCCCGAAACACTAGAACACCTTATTATCTCATAGGCTTAAAAGGATTGTTTTTAGTAAGTTTAGGACCTACTGGATAATCTTTAAGATGGCAGCAAGGACTGAATGGAGAACTTTAATAAAGAACTGGATGTAAGACTGCCGCATTTAGTAAATATTGATGTTACTCCTACGTTAAAAAGCATTCAGATCTTAGTAGAAGAACTCTATTAGCTACCTACCCTAGAGCTAACTCCAGAACTGCCTAAACTATTAGCGTCTTTAACGCCTCAGTAATTACTATCTACGGTGGCATCTACGCCACGGATATTATTTACTACTTGGTTATCTTCTAAAGTCACCAAACCACTATTTGTAGATCCTACACCTTGTTCCGAACCTTAGACGATAGCAGGCTTATTATTAGGGGGTGAGAGACGTTCTGGCCGTAAAAAGCGGCCTACGGTAAAGAAGAAAGATATGCTAAATCAGGATCTATGATGACGAGCCTTTGCGGTTTAAATTAATGATGGTAATGATATCATCAATCTAGATACGACACCATTGGCTTATGCTTTTTATACTGCTGCTACAAAGACGTACGGACATTGAGACGATTTTTTACCACCACCAAAANCATGGAAAGAGATGCTTAGTTATAGGTACGCTGCAGAGTTTAAGGCAGCTACTTACACCGAGATGAGGGCCTTAACCGGAAAGCAGACCTGGGATGAGGTACGGCTAGTTAAGAAGGTCTATTGACTTCCTACTATATAGGTCTTTACGTACAAGGAAGATTCGGATGGCTTTATTACAAAATTTAAGGCTCGTCTAGTTATCTGCGGAGACCTTTAAGCAGTTTTATAAGAGGAGGTTAAAGCTATTACGGCAGCCTATCGGACCTTCCGTCTACTCTGCGCTCTTATTGCTAGCTTCGACCTAGACGTTATATAGATTGACGCCGTTAACGCCTTTGTTAATGCCTTGGTTGACGATAAGGTCTACCTTATTTCCCCTAAGGGTATAGACCTACTGCCTGGATTCTCTCTCTGTCTAAGAAAGGTAATATACGGACTACGGAAATCCCCTAAATTATGGTTTTTAGAAATGTCTGCTGCTTTGCGGAGTATGGGTTTAAAAGCTATACCGGATGAGCTATGTCTCTACATACACCCTACTAAACCTATCTTTATATTCTTCTATATTAATAATATCCTAATTATAGGATACCCAAGCTGTTATTAATAGATATAGGACATTCTATAGTAGCTATAAGATCGATTTAAGATACGCCAAATACCTTAATTCACGTTATTCCTAAATACTCGTGTCGTGCGAGATTGACAAAAGGGAAAGCTCTGGCTCTGTCTAGATTAGTATCTTAAGAAGCTAGTCTTGATATACCATCTAGAATATCTAAAGCCATCAGCTATACTACTATTAGGCCAGGAACTAACACCGTATAAGGGAGAAGCTACGCCAAATCAGACGAAAGGATATTAACGCCGTGTAGGTTCTATAATATATCTAGCATCTACTACATGACTAGACGTCGCCTTTTCTATTAGCAGGCTAGCTGAGTTCTTACAAAATCCGTCACCAGCTTATCTTGCGGAGATTAATAGATTACTTACCTATCTCTATAATACTAGATACCTCGCTCTTAAGTTCTCTACTATTACGCTATATAAGATAAACCAGGTTCTGAAAGCTACTTCTAATGCCAGCTTTGCTAACAATGCTCTAACACGTTAGAGCTTACAGGGCTTCTTAATAAGCTTATTTAATGGGCCTATAGTATAGCAGGCAACTAGACAAAAGGTAGTTATAAAGTTTACTATAGAGGCAGAACTCCTAGCTCTCTTATATGTCGGTGGGGAGGTTAAGTATATAGTACGGATATTTAAAGCCATTAGATTCGATCTAGAACAGGATATTATTATTAATTGCGATAATTAGTAGTTAGTATGGATCGTGACGAAAGAGACCCCTATGGTATCTACAAAACTCCGATATATAGATATCTATTAATTCTGGCTTTGCCAAGAAGTCTAAAATGGAAGCTTTGTCGTACAATGGGTACCGACAAATGAGATGGCTGCAGATGGACTAACTAAGGCTCTATCGAAGCAAAATTATCAAAAATTCGTCGATGTGGTAGGGCTCCGCGATATCAGACATCTGGTTAATTGACGCTCGGCGGAGCTTACTACTAGGTCGTCTATCTCGACTACCTAATCTAGTAATCCAGCTCTGCCGCTCTACGTTAGATCTGAGGGGGTGTGTTGGCCGCGGAGGTAGCTTTACTGTAGAGTAATATTGACCTGTGATAACGGCTGTCTGATATTAATATCAGCCTAATTTCGTCTTATTACACCACCCTCTAGGGACCCCTGTAGGGGGTCAATTCCTTATATATATTAGGGCTCTTAGAGCTACCTTGAATAAAACAGATCACTTATTTAATTCTGTGTCTCTACCTACCAGCTAGCTTATGTCATTTGTCTTAATACCTGCCTAGCTGAAACGCGGCTGAACTACGCGCTAAGTAACAACCTACTGGAACGTCATGCCGGTGCTAGCAGGGAGGTGCCGACCCGCTCTGGCCATACCCTTGTCTGGCGTTTCCTAGACATTAGCGCGGTTAAAGCTACGATCTACTTTATATGTGGAGGTGGCAAGCTTATTAAGTTTGCTTTAAGCAAGTCTCTAACTTTAATCTAATATATAAAAAGTTTTTCATTTCTACGTAAGTAATAAAGAGATATTCTTAATATAGAACTAACTAGATAGTAATAAAACATTATCTAGCTATAACGTCTTAGCCACCCGGTCGAGCCAGCCACCCAGTTAAGCTACCCCAAAACACACCAAAATCTACCAACTTTGGCCTATTATAACTCTACCCCTATAAAAGATATTTAAATAAAAATTTTAATATAGCTACTTGTATATAAAAGGATTTTATTTAGAACGTTTTAAAACATTATTATATATTTTTAAGCTAATAAAATAATTTTTAACAATAATTTTTTAATTTTTAATATTTATTAATAAAATTATTATATTAGTTTAAATATATATATTTAAAAATATTATAAATAAAATCCTTCCATATATAAGTAGCTATATTTAAATTTTTATTTAAATATCTTTTATAGGGGTAGAGTTATAATAAGCCAAAGTTGGTAGATTTTGGTGTGTTTTGGGGTGGCTCGACTAGGTGGCTGGCTCGACCGGGTGGCTAAGACGTTAATGCTTAAAAGAACGAGCTAAGGAAATCCTAATTAACGCCTTAATTCCCGATAAATGCCAAAAGAATATAATTGCGAAAATCTTTCCTTTTAAGAAATTTCTTATGCCTTGTGCTTCTTGGGAGCTCTATTTATAGTGTAATTCTTCTTTCTCTTATATAACCTTTCCCCTAATAGCTCTTCTAATGGGTCCTCTAATGCCTCTCCTAGTTAATCTCCTTACTTATATAGTTTGCCCCTCTTAGCTATCTCTATTATAACATCTTTAAGCGGTTTATATATCTTAGTATAACGGCGGAGGTAATAAGGATTCTTAATATAGTATAATAAAAGTTTCTTTTACGGTATAGCTACCGCTGAAACCTAAGTAGGATACTAGTATATTACTACAATAGGACCGTATAAAGATATAATTCCTCTATAACTAGGGTTTCGGAGACGTGTTATATCCTTTATTATATAATAAGTAGGTAACTAAGATATAAGATACTTTACTTATCCGCTTAAGATCTTAGCATTAGAAATTATTAATACTTTAGATAAATATATAGGGACTAAACCATTTTCTACTTAATTATTAGTATTACTAAATAATATAGGTGTCTTAAAAATATACCTCTAGGTACTAGCGAAATGTGTTTAAAACCTATGACTATATTTATTTACTGGGATAAGCCTTTAACATAGTTCTCTTTTAGTTAAGGCGAGTCTATCTTAGCCTCGCTATAGTCCTCTATTAGCTTAGGTAAATCTATTTTAGTTTTGCTATAGCCTTCTAAACCCCTAAGGTAATTAAGGTATATTTTTTATATACTTGCCTAAACCGTATCCTCTTATGTATCGTCCTTTATATTATTATCCTTTTTATAAAAACTGGCCTTGTTAGGTGTTTAGGTAGGTATATAAGGTATCTGCTCCTACATAGGGTCGGAAAGCTACAATTATTTTTCCTCCCCGCTACTAGATGCCGTGTTTTTATTATTAATGCAATTTTAGGATAATTTAAGGTTTCTAGTAGGTTAATAATTAGGTATATTACCCTTAGGGTAGTAGCATATAGTAATATTTCTATAAGCACTAGTTAAGGACCTATAGGTTATATTAGCAACGTATCTAAGCTTAGTTAAGGTAATATATATAATATCTAGTATTTCTATAAAGATTATAAGGGGTATATAATTAAGAGGTTAGGTTTAAAGGTAAGTTAATTTAATAGTATATAAGAACTAGGAGTATAACGTTTATATTCTATTTCTTTCTTAGGGCGGAGTTAGGATAGAAGGTAAAAGGGAAAGGCGGAGTATACTAGCCGCCCTTTTCCACCCTATATAGTGTCTGTGGTACAATATTTAGTAGCTATAATTACTCTTAGCTTATATATTGTCTATGCCTAAGACTATAGGCGCCTAGAGCAATCTATAAGTAAGGCATTATTAGGAGTAGCTATTAGCTAAACTGTTATTAAATTTAAATAGCTAATAATCCCTAACGGACGCCGTATACCTTAGTAGGGTTTAGAAGCGTTCGTATAAAGTTATAAACTAGAAGCGGAAGTTAATAATAACCCCTAATAATGCCTCTCTTAGTAGAAATAGTATTATATAATTCACTTCTAACGCCTATTCTTCCTAGGGTAAGACAGTACCTAAGTAGTAGACTTATCTTAGCCAGTTAATCTTATATATTAACCCCCCATCTATAGTAAAGGAGCTGTTGGTGCCTATAGGGTGGTTTAATTACCATTTTGGCTAAGCCCTTTATAAGCGCTCCGCCTTATATAGGCGGCAATTAACTCCTATTAATCTGCCTTACGTTAGGGGAGATCTTTTACTTAAGGCACTAAGCAGCCGGTACTTAGAGGTCTATAGACATATTCTATATCCTAATAGCATTAACTACGACTCCTTAAGTAGTATCCCGTAACCCTTAAGTACCTATAAGTGCACTATCCCTAAATTGCTAGCTACTAAGTGGGTATTTATAAATAGAGAAACCAACTTTAGAGATAACGATAGTAATGCAGAGGCGTATACTAGTTATAAAAGTAACTTTAGTAATAAGGATTAAGAATAGGACGCAGAGATATTATATAGCGGAGAAAATGGTTTTAGTACTAAAGATTAAGAAATAGGGGTAGATAGTAATAAAGAGATGTTAAGCGACGAGGCTATATAGGCGACGATTAAATACGGTGGCCTTAACTTTATAGTCTTAAATCTATAAGTATAGGATATAAATATAAAGAAGAGTTCTAATAAAGGCTAGTAAAAGGGTTAAAATTTTAGCCTTTTTTTATTTAGCCTATCGCGAAATAAAACAATATTTTACTATTCCTACTAGAGTCTCTGCCCGCTTAACTTATAGTAAGCTATAAAATATTTGCGATAATTTAGGCCTTTCCTTAGATAAATTTATTTACTACCTTAAAAGTAATAATAGAAGGTAAATCTATGCCAACGACCTAGGATTTTTTAGATTTCTTATAGACCTGGAATCTATACTACCTTAGCAACTATTAGTTGTGTTTAAGACTACAGAACTTATAGATTTATACCTTAAGAATATAAATATGTTATTTTATAGCGTTTTCTCTTTATTTAAGTCATTTCTCTATTTATTATACATAGCGGTTGTTCATCTATTCCGGTATGGTGGGGAGGGGTAGTTAGGTTACGTGAGGGGGCTTAGACTTATGGCTACGTTTATAGGGTTGTTTATATAGGAACTTCTCTAAGTATATATAAGGGGGCTTTAAGTTATTATAAAGTTTATAGGAGTCTTTATATGGGAACTTCTTTAATATTTCTAGATCTAAGACTTATATATTTCTTTTTTTTCTAGTTCTAGTATTTTCCTAATATTTACTTCTTACTAATTGCGTACTAGGCGTAAATAGGTACTAGGCTAAACTATATAGCCTTTAACCTAGCATATATAATTACCTAGCTTATACGGCTAGGGCTATAATATTAATTACACACTAATATAAATAAGTATTCTCCGCTCTAGTTTAAGCCGGGAGGGTTATATAAACTAGGCAATTGTGCAAGTTTAGGGGTCGTATAAGCTCTGGGATCTTACGAGTTAGAGGTTATATAAGCTAGGTAATTGTACAAGCTAGGTAATTTTATAAGCTAGGTAATATAAGCTAAGAGATTTTATAAACTAGGAGATTATATAACTAAGGTAATTATATAACTAAGGTGGTTTTAAAAGTAAGGCGGTTTATTTAAGTTCCGGAAAATAATTAGATAAGTAATTGGACAGTATAAGTAGTCTTACCTTAATAAGCTTAGACGCGATTCTATTAGTGTGGAGTTAATTAGCCTATAAGCGAATAACTAATTATATTTCGTAGTGCACTACCGGAATTATATCTAAGGGAGTATCGTAAGATATAATAAGTTTATTATCAATATCCGCGTTGCGGAGGTTGCGGATATTAAAATAACTTAACTATAACGGCTTAAAATACTACTAAAAGTTAATCGATTAGAGAGATGACCTAATATTTTATAAATATCGGGTCTAAATTAGCTTACAACTACCTAAAGTTAAGATTATTTTCGCCAAAAAAAACCCGTTATTAGGGATATTGGAGTTATAGGCTTAACTATAACGTCGTAACAGGTGTATATATATAAGGCCTAAAAGTTAATCAATTATAGAGCTGGTTTTTATAATTATTTTAAGCCTATATATAGCCCTAGGTCTTACGTAGGTAGCTTTAATAATTTTATTAAAGGTTGTTTAGACAACGCGAGACTTAACATAAGACTTAGTATAAGACTTAGCTATAATGTTGCAACGGGCGCATATATAAGACCTAAAAGTTAAATAATTATAGAGCTAGTTCCTACGATTATTTTAAGCCTATCCCTTAACCCGCTGGTAGACAACGCTTAGGCTAGTTTTCTTTATATCGCGTGTAGATTCCATTACGGAGAGCTAAGGGAGAGCCTCCTATTGGCTAGATCTTTATTAATAACACTAAGCCTATTTTAGCGGGTTAGAGGATATACAGCCTTAGACCTTACATAGGTGGCTTTAATAATTTCGTTAAAAAAGGTAACTGCTCTATATATAAAATAAGTTATATCGCTTAATAAATCTTGCGAAAGTTATAGAATTAACTTTTTAACTAAAAAGGTTAGCGATATCCGCTAATTAATTCTATGGTAGTTAGCTTTAAAGTATAGTTACTAATAAAACCGGCTTCCCCCTTAAGTAACAGGTTTCTCTTTTCGCTTATAAGAATATTATTAGCGCTAATATCCCCGTAGATAACGCCCTTACTATAGCAAGATATTAATATAAGTATCTGTTAAGGCGGTTAGCTATATATGAGGTATTAGATTAAGGATATAGAGAGCTTACCTACTTACTTCTCTAAGCGCCTATTAGAAAAGGTAACCTGTTTATACGTCCTATTATATAAGTCTTTTATTCTATAAGGGTGTGCAGCTTTATAGGACCTTTTATCCTTATATAGATAGTTGCCTTAGACTTAATAGAGAATCTCTACTTTACTAGGTTTGCCGTTGCGTCTAAAGCAATAGTCTTTACTAACCTATAATTGTCTGCTCTGCCGATGTCTATAAAGTAATAACGGGAAAGCTCCTAAATTCCCCCTAATCTCCAGTCGCTTTTAGATAAAATTACTTTAGTTACTTATATCTCTACTACTACTTTACACTTAATTTCGCCACCTAGCTATATATAACTATACTAAAACTAGCTATATTCCCACTAAATATAAGGCACTAGTAAAGTACAAGATTATAAAAAGGCATATTAATTTGTTGGACTGTAAGAAATTTAGGTAAATGGGCTTAATATACGTTAGAAATAATCTAAAGCCGGCTTAAGGTTTAAATAGGGAAATTATTTAACTAGCGACTTACTACAAGGATACATCCTATAAAAGATGCCTCTCTTAAGGTAAAGAATTCTAAAATTTAAGCTAGAAGTTATATGTTTAATAAAGAATACGTAAGTAGGATCTACGGGTTTATATAGATGGACTTTATTTTAGGCTAATAAATACATATCTAGGAGAGCTTAATTACGGTATTTACGCTAATAGAGGGATGCGGCGTAGATAGAAATTAAGGCAAAAGGGTATTAAAATAAATATAGTTACTAAGTGGTAGCTATTTTAAGAGTGCGGTCTTATAAGAGGGCTTAGTAACTAGCTAAAACTTAGCCTATCTCTTAGCACTCTACCTCTATTCTCTATAATACTATATTTTATCCGCCCTTAATAATTCTTATTACTATACCCCGCTAATATAATTTTCTACCGTCTTTTCGGAATATATAATAGCATTAAGTGGCTAAAAGGGTTCCGAATATACAATCTTATTTTATATAATATCTCTAGTTTAATAGTCCTTAATTAATTAACTAATACTATTATTAAATCCCTATATAGTTAGGAGGACTAGGTGTCTATTAACCTTAAAATATTAATATATAAGCAACTATCGGCACACGCCAGCTACTTAGGATTTTTATAATATTATAGCCTTTACTAATCCTCCCTAAGCCTACAAGGCATTTAGCTCTAATTTACTTAAAAATTTACTATAGAGAACTTTATTTTAAGCCGTTTATCTAATGTTACCTAAGAGCTATACCTTTAGTAGTTAAAGCAGATTCCTAACGCGCTTTAATATCTATATATACTTTAGATCATCTATAAAGATTTAATCTATTTAAATATCTTCCTAACGGACAGCCTTAATATTAAGATAGGTAATTTCGCTGGGTCTTCTATAGATAAATCTCCTCTTAACTTTATAATAAAAGCTAGCCATAAATATCCGGGCCCGTTACTATCTATTAAGGCGGATATCTTCACTCTCGGCTTAGACCTCTATTAGATAGCAATAGGGAGTTCTCCCTACTATAATATTAGAATGGGAGATGCGGGTAATAAGAATAAGATATTATAGAAAATAGAGAAAAAGATTACCGCTTAGTACGTTTATAAAGAATTTCCTAAGGCTTAATCCCTTAGTAAGATTAGGAAGATTATCGCGTAATATTAACACGGTATATATAATTGTATAGACAAAATAGTAACGTAGAATAGGTAGTAAGTAAAATTGCTTACTATATTTATACTTCTGACTTAATAGTAACTAGGACGGCATCCTATCTAAAACCCTAGACCTACTAATAGATCAACCCTTAGATAATCGCCTACGGTAGTAGATATATAGGGACTATAATAGTGGGCAAGTCTAGGAATTACTGCACTTATATTAATTAAAATAAGGGGAGCAATAGGACAATTAAGGCGGGGGGAAGTACTATAGTCGCTTAGACGTAATTTTAGTTACTAAGGCTTATATAGAAGGTACGTTAGAGTTAAGAGAAGAATTATATATGCAAATTAAGTAGAGCTAGAGGCTAATTTTAAATAGATCCCTTTTTACCCTATAAGTAGATATATTGCATATAATAGTATAAATAATATAAATAATAGCTATATCTCTAAAGGATAAAATTTAGTTCCTGTTAGACTTTTAGGCGTTACTTTAGGCTTTAGCGCTAATTAGTATAAGTTATAAATAGGGCGGATTTAAAGAGGCTCTGTAAGGTCTTAAAACATCTCTATTAAGTTTTACTACCGCTTCTATACCTAAATATAGCCGCTATATATTGCGGGTTTAACCGCTTACTATAATTTAAGGCAAGTTTATTCTCCTTCTTAAATCTTACTTATATAGGCTACTTATTACGCGAACTCCGATTAACATAATAACCAGTATCCAGTTAAAGGAAAAGCCCTTTGCTAGCCTTAATAGCTTACTAGTAAGCTTTTAAAAGATAGATTAAGAAATAGTTCCGTGTATACTAAGAGTATAGTTTTTATAGACTTTATATTTAATCTATTTACCTTACTTAATATTAGAGAAATACTTCCGCTAGAAGTATTTTATAGTATTAGTTTAGATTAATTTTAGTGCTATATAATATGTTAACTGCCTAGTATTTTAAGGCTAAACCGTTCTAACTAAGCTTGGTCTCTACGCCAAAGGACTTATATAGTAGGACTATCTTAATATAGATGGTAAGGCAGACGTTAGTACATACCTCTTTATTTTTCTCTCCCGTTCCTCTACCTTTACCTTACCTATTAGTAGGCGAGGATTAATTCTTAGAAGAATATTAGAGTCCATAAAAGACGCTAGAGTTTAGGTACTAAATATTATTATATCTATTATTACTTCCGCTAAGTTACCGCCAGCGCTAGCGCCGGTATTACTCTTATCCCTCTTTTACTTTTTCCCGCTAAATATCTTCTAAGTTCCATTGTCTAAGGGTAAGCTAGGTAAATAGCACGGACCGGATAAACTGGATAGAAAATTAAGCGCCTAAACCTTACTATATACTAATATTACGTAACTAAGCTATATAGAGAGTCCGTTAATCTAAGTATCCTCCTTTCCCTAATAGCGGCATTTAGGATATAGGAAGGGCTGCTTAAATATACCTTTTTTCTAAATATAGATTAGTTTAAAATGCCTTATAAGACCTTACCTAGGAAGAAAGGAGCTAGAATAAATAAGATACTTAAATGGGTCCTTAGCTAGGGTTAAATAAAAGGGGAAATAAGGCGTGTAAATCTTGTTATAAACCGTTTTAATATGGTTACTCTATATAGACTCGCCCCCGCTAATTTAAGAATCCTTTATTCCTAGGCGGCGGTATTTAAGGCACTAAAAGGGCTGCTTAAATGTCCTATTCTTAATATAAATCTTTTTATAGTACTTTATAAGTTTACTACGGCGGCAATAAATGCTATAGCTAAGAAGGCACCTAGGCTGTTTTTTATAACCCCTTATTTCCTTTATTTTAGTTAAGGATAAAAGTATACCCTACTTGCCCTCTACGTTACCCGCTTTATCCTTTTTATCCTTTTTATCCTTTTTATCCTCTTTACGTATTACCTAACCTATATTATCTACCTTATACTCTAAAGTTTCTATATCTAAAAACGGGTCCACTTCTAGCTAGCGAGTTAAGTATTTAATAAATAGGTTTATAAACCGATCTAAATACTATTTAAAGGGCCAGTGTTTATTAATGTCTTAGGTGTAACTTTGTAAAAACTAAGCGACCGTAGCTACTATATTGTAAGAGCGCTTTCTTAAAGCGACTTTACCTAGAGCACCTTTACCTAGAGCGCCCTTACTAGGAGCAGATCCGGTAGTTTATATAATAGGCGTACCTATAGTTAGTAAACCTAGGGCTTTTAATCTATTAACGCGACTAAAGTATTCCGCCCTCTTCTTCTGCACCTTTAGAGATAATAAAATCTTAATAATATAGCGGAGTTGCCCGTTAAGCGCCGTTACTACCTTATAATCTTCCGCTTACTTCGCCGCTTTTAGGCTTCTATAGAGATTGTATACATCCTTACGCTATTTAAACTCCTATAAGTCCTCCTCGCTTAGGCTAATAGAAGTATTTATATTTCTCTATAGGGATATATTGCGGAGACGCTAAAAGAGGGTATTATTTTATCCGGCTATAGATTTAAAGGCTAACCCTATAAGATCCTTACGGACGCGTTTAGTCTAATAGCTACCTTAGAATACTTAGGTTATATTAAATAAAATATAGTTATATAGCGTATTAGAGAGAACGCCTAGCGGTTTAAAGAAGTTAGTAGCTATTCCTACTATTTGCGGAGTTAAGAAAAAAAGCGGTAGGGAAACGCGCTGCTTAATATATGCATATATATATATATATATATTTGCCTTAGATTCTCTTACTATTAAGTCTAGCTCCTACGCCAACCTATAGCGTATAGATACGTAAGTCCTTCTAGAAACCGGCTATAAAGCATATTTAGTACTATAAATAGTTAAAACTTAAGTAAGTAAGTAGAAAAATAGGTTGGTCTAGTATCTCTTTCTTTTACTTTAGTAGAAGAAAGTTTACTCCTTTAAGGGCGGGTTAATAGAGTAGCGTATTAACGGACTTAAAGCTAGGCTTAAAGGCGTTATCTATAATTACGCGCGTAGTAATAAGGCTAGTAAGGCATATATTTAGATACGGGACAAGGGTAATAGAAAAGGATATCCTATTAGAATAAAGGAGGTAAGTAAGGGAAAGTAACTAGGGTAGGATAAGGAGTTTCTAAAGATATAGAGTAAGAATAGGGTTGGGCTTACGCGTTAGCTCTAAAGCTATAGCTAGCCTACTTTTTCTTATTCTTTTTAACTATAATTATAGTAATAAGCCTTATCCTTATTTGGTCGTTTAGGTTCTATATAACCGCTAGACTAACTTACTAGTATAAAAGGCGTATTATAGAGGCTAGTCTAAAGCTGCTAATGCCTACTATTAGGAGGACGGCGTAAAACGTAAGCTAGGTATTAGGCTCGTAATTAATATCCCTAGTATACTCCTATAGCGTATTAAGGACGATAATAATATCTTCGGCTATCGCCTTAACCTTCTTAAAGGTCTAATTAACCGTAAGAGGAAGGAGCTCTTGCTGCACCCGGCCTAAAAAGACTAAAACTAACCAAAAGAACCCCGAAAAACACCTAGAGAATCCCCCTAAGATGCATGCATCGCAGGGGAGGCATACGTCAAACGACGGTGGTTCGNACTCGCGCGCGTCCACTAGAACCACGCCNAGCAATNGCCNTCCACAATAANAACGGGCGAATACNACACTATAAAGCGGAAAGACCTCTATTAAGAAGGCATCTAATAAAATATAAAGCCTATTAGACGCGTCTAGTATCCGTAGTTGCGGGGGAGTAACCGTTAGCTATAACGAACTAATATAGCTAGCAGAATGGCTCCGCTAGTCTAGCAAACCTTAGGCGCCCCTCTAGTAAACCCTTAATTAAATCCTCTAACAGCTAAGCAAAATTAAAAATAAATAAAACCCCTCCTTACCGGCGAACCGCACCTAGGCCGCCGTAGCTGTGTATCTACAGTATAGGGAACCTACCCCCCTAAAGATAATATCCGGGCATATAATTATAATATAACTAAACACAGAAAAAGCAGAGGGGTTTAGGGGATAATTAGAAATAGAAGTTCTTATGGAGATTTATAAAGAGGTCTATAACGCTATTATAGTCCAATACCTTAGGAGCGGAGATATTAGAGTTACCTTAAGGGACTAACAGGCAAAGGAACGAGCCATTAGGGTAGGGGATAGGCTAGGAGAACGTATTGGCATAAAAGTGCTCTACAAAGATTACCTAGTTGAAGTCCCAGCGGTTCCCCTAAGCCTTAGGGTAGAAAAGGGACGCTAGGCGGATAATACAGCAACTATATATAAGATAGTAAAATAAACGGAACGCCTTATATTAGGACTTGAGATTACCTAAATCTAATAGCTTTAATAGGAAAATGTAAACTAAGCATATAATAAAAATAATAAAAGAATATAAGGGTCGCCAGAGACTCGCTAGGGAAACGCCGGTTAAATACATAGCTCCCTTATTATTAGCACATATACACTAGGAATGCAAAAACTCCTTATTTAAAAAGGTATTATTATAAATGGCCTTATATACGACGTAAGGCTCTATAACCACAGACTCCACCTAAAACAATATTATTGCTGCGTATAATGGGGGCATACCTAATCCACATGCGCAGTATAGGTATGCTGCGGCCACTGTATAGGCCCCTACGACACAAGACACTGCTTAAATTAAGACTAAATAAAATGCGTAAACTGCCACCAAAGCACATATAAGGCGTAGGAGAGAAAAGACTGCATTAAATATAGGAGACGGAAGGTAAGGGCTTAACAGCTGCGGGAATAACTACACGCTAGGTTATACGAATGGAAATAACAGGCAATAAGCTAGGGGGGCGTAGGTGCCTTTCTAGCGTTTCCTACCTTTAACACTAGGGGGCTAGGCTAGCTATCCCAAGCCTTAATAGGCTAGAAGCGACGCCGCGCGATATTATTAGACCGTATAGGGATATAAGGGTCATAGGGGACATAAGGGAGAGGACGCCCTATAGGAAGACCCTTATAGATAGTTATAGCAAGCTTAAGACCGGGATAATTAAGAATTAGACTTAACGCGGTAAATATAATATTTGCAGCCGACTCTTAAAGGGTATATAGCTAACTAGTAAGAATAGGGGAAGAACTGGAGACAATAGTATATTTAGATATAGAAGCGTTAGTAGGAATATAAGATACGGAAATGGAAAGCTCTATATAAAATAAGTAGTAACCTAGGTGTAGATATAAGAGATAGAAGTTTTAAATATCCTAGAGAAAGTAGAAACAGAAGAAGTAAGGAATAATAGAAAAGCGAAGGACCCTCGTTAGGGGTCCGCCACCTATCTATTATACAGTATAACTATGGCAATACAAACCACCATCTTATAAGGCCCTTACTAGACAGTTTAGACCTAGAGAAATACTATATCCTTACTATATAAGAGCCGTACTATAATACCTATATATAATTAATATACTGCCCCTAAGGATTCCAGCTCCTATATAAACCAAAAGTAGCTATATACGTATGCTTTATAATTAGCAAGACTATTAGCCTATCCTTATAGTTATAGTAGGCAGTTAATCTAGATATTATAGTTATAACAATCCAGATATATAGAGGGCTGGTATAAATCATTAATGTATATAACCCTAGGGTTAAAGGGGTCCCATAAATAGAGAATATTATATTGGTAATAAGCCTACTTAAAACCGAAGGCATAGAGTCTATCCTATTAGGAGATATAAACCTCTACCACCCGCGGTAGGGGGGTATCTACGTCGCTGCTAAATAATAGGCAAAGTGCCTACTAAAAGCTATAGATACCTAGGGCCTTAAGCTAGCTACCCCCCCTAAAGTAAATATATGGCAACGAGGACCCGCCAGAAGTATAATTGACCTTATATTTATGGACGAAGGCCTATACCAGAGACTTAAAAGGTGCAACCCTAAAGAAGAATGGGCACTTACCTTAGACTATATCCCCATCTAGATACAGCTAGATTTAGATATTAAGGCGCAACTAAATAGCAAAAGATACGTAATAAGGATGCTTAAGGCAGACAGTTTTCTTAATACAGTGAAATAACAACTCTAAGACCTAGAAGAAATCCACCTAATACCAAATAAGCGAGGCTTATTAGCTACCCCTAAGGAAATTAACTAAAGACTAGAAAGGATCTAGGCAGTAATTAAAAATGGGCTAGAAGAGCACTGCCCGGTCTTAAGACCGGGCCCCTATACGCGATACGTATAGTCCGCATAATGCGTAGTTCTTATAGCTAGCCAACAATAAGCAAGAAGGAAATACTTAAGTAGCTATAACCTTAAAGATAAGAGACGATATAAAGACATAAGAAACTAGTTAAAGAATACCCTAAAAAAAGAAGTAAGGAACAACTAGAGATAATTTATAAATAAGCATACTTTTAACCTAAGTCTCCCCTATAATAAGGGCCTGTAGGCTATAGCGAAATAGGCAAAGAAAAAGGCAGGGCGATTAGCAGAAGACTTATACCTACTACCCCTATAAAGAGCAGGGGAATTATAGGCCACTAATAATAACGATAAAAAGGCAAAGATCCTTATAGAGAGGTTCTTCCCCTAACCGGCTTTAGTAGACCTTAGTAATATTACGGGTAAAGCACCGGTAACTCGCCTACGGGTTAACAGCGATATAATAATAGAGGAAATGGCCAGAACTATTAGCCGCCTTTTAAATAATATAGTACTAGGTCCAGATGGGATTTTAAATAAGGCCTTAAAGACCTGTGGACTACTTATAGCACCCTAGCTTACAGATATAGCTAGAGCATGCTTTATTATAGGCTACTACTTATGACTTAGAAGATCTATAACGACGGTTGTCTTATAAAAAGAAGGTAAAGCAGATTACTTAATCCCAGGAAGCTACCGCCCTATTGCCTTAAAAAATACCCTTAGCAAGATTTTAGAAAAGGTAATAGCGGACCGTATAGTAAATACGGCTAAGGAATATGCCCTACTACTACAGAGCTAAATAGGGGCAAGAAAGAACCGCTTAACACTATTAGCACTTACGCTACTCGCTGCTACCATTAAATCTGCATGGGTGATGCGAAGGGACTTTATAGTATTAATGCTNAGCCTANATATTAGTGGCGCCTANAACAACGTACCCTATAAGCGTCTCCTATATATCCTTAGGGCAAAAGGCTTTCCAGAATAGATTATATAATTTATTTAAGGGTTTATAGGTTAAAAAGAAATATTACTAGTCTTTAGCGGATACCAAAGCCCCCCTATTACAGTTATAATAGGAATACCATAAGAATTACCCCTCTCGCCTATACTCTTCCTTTTCTTTATAAGCAACCTGCTTAACTCCTTCAAAAAAGGGGCGACTTAGGGAATAGGCTTCGTCGACGACACAAACCTAATTATATACGGGCTATTAGCCGCAGAGAATTGCAAAATGCTAGA
The DNA here is from genome assembly GCF_001692895.1 of Cenococcum geophilum 1.58. Taxonomy (NCBI): domain Eukaryota; kingdom Fungi; phylum Ascomycota; class Dothideomycetes; order Gloniales; family Gloniaceae; genus Cenococcum; species Cenococcum geophilum. Next base: position 2,503,139 of record NW_027137570.1, on the reverse strand, counting down.
GAAAGCTTATAATACCTATATATAATAGGCAAGACGATATAAAGTTTAATTCTCACCAAAGAAATACTAGCTAATCTATTTTATAAGAAAACGCAACCAATCTACAGATCTCTAGCATATAATCTATATTTAAGGCTTTAGAGGTTAACTAATTTAGGGCCTAAGGGTATTAGGAGTATAGGTAAATAGTAAGCTCCGGTGGAGCGTATATACAGCATAAGCGGCCTATAAGGGCCAAGTACAGTATATCGCATTATTTAGGATTGTTAATTCTATATAGGGCCCATGCTTTTAGAGGTCACGCCTACTATATACAGCAGTTGTCCGGCCAACCATAACATATAGGTCCAGTATTTAGGCCATTGGAGAATCTAAGAAAGGCCCCCCTAAGTCGCTCCTTAAACTACTTTAAAAGGTCCAAATAGCCTGCCTTTAGAGTATAACAAGCGGATATAAGTAAACGGCCACAGCACTGCTTAAAAAGGAAGCTAATATTCCCCCCCTATAACTATATATTAAAGCCGCTGCAATATAAAGGGCCTAAAATAAACGTAACTTTAATATTATAAAGTATATTAAGACACGCCTAAATAAACTATAGAGGGACCCTAGGGCGCCCTATAGGAGAATAAACCAACAACCCTAAAGTAGGGAAGATATATTAGAGAAATAGGTAAAGAAAGCAGAAGAAGAATAGTGCTGCTTTAAGGCCTAGGCCTATATAGAGGAGGAAGGGAAACGCGTAAGAGGCCAGCAAAGATAATAGTAAGAGAGAGAAAGGAGCCAAAGTAGAGCATAAAAGAACGCTAGGAAACTATCTACCGTAATGCAATACTGGTTAGACTAACGCTAGAGAGGCGTATAGGAGTTAAAGGTATAGAGGCTAACTAAGGCAAGAGGAACCTAAGCCGTAGTATAGTTAATGCTATAGGGGGTAAACACTCTAGGGCTCCGAGAAGGCCTAATAAAGGCAGAAAATATAATAGCGACACTCTTAAGAACAGGAATAATAGGACTAAAAGACTGGCTCTACCGGGTAGGTATTTTAGTAGGTAGCCTAAGATATAAATATAGCTGGCTAAGACAAACACTAAAACACGTAATACTGTTATGCCCCTTATATACCAACTAAAAAGTAATGCTTTTAGTAGCTGGTATAAAGAACTATAATATATTACTCTTAATATAAAAAGGCCTTAAGGCGGTTACCCAGTGGCTTATTAGCTAAAATATACTAAACCAGTTCTAGGTTGCAAGGAAAATAGTAATAGAGGGTGGGGGGGCAAGTAACGGGCGCCCCCTGATGACTCTACAGTAGTAGAGTAAAGTTTGCGATACTAGCGCGTCCGTAGGCTTATTACGGCAGCAGTGGTTCCTAAGGAGGTCAAAAAAGTAAGGTAGTAGGAGCACTATAAGTGACTCGCAGGCGCCTCGCAGGCGCCTTGTAGGCGAGTCCCAAAAGGCGGGGAGATGGATCACGGGGTTTTCTCAAATGGAGTTTTCTCCCTATATGTACATAAGGAGTAGTCCGCGTGGGCCCAATAGGGATCCGAATCGGACGTTAAGCAATGAATTATTATTAATTAACCGTAAGACTAAGCTCGTCTATAAGGCCATTGTAGATCCACTAAAAGGGGGGGGGGGGGGTTAGAATAGATATTTTAACCTTTTTACATACCTATATAGAGGATCTGTAGAGGGGAATAAGAGAAAAGGGAAGGGGAAGAGGGATAGGGAGGAGGGGCGTAGGGTTTATTAGTGTAACCGACCTTAGATATCTTAAAGATCGGCCCTCATCAGCAAAATGTTTGTGCCTCCTGACAGTACTAACAGCTCCTGACAGCTCCTGTTAGGGCTGTCAGGAGCTCCAGGAGACACTCACACTCGGCATCCTGTCAGGAACCTGTCAGGAGGTCGCCCGGACCACCAGGACCACCAGGACCTCCAGGACCTCTAGGACCTCCAGGACCATTAGGACCATTAGGACCATCAGGACTATCAGGACAACAATAAAAATTCTAGATTTAAAAATAAGATATATTAACACTCCAGTATTTACAGCTAGTCAAAAAATATAAAATTAATTTAATTATATATAATCTAAATAATCCAAATCAATCTTTCCTGTCTACCGCCTGTGTCTATCATGGAGCTCTACGATCGCTCGGGCGTCGGGCGATCGACTGAGGAGCCTCTCGCGGAGGCTCCAAATCGTCGATCGGCGGTGTTCCAGATGATCTGCCGGCCGTGTGCTGATTTCCTAACTAGGCCTAGTGCCTGCCTGCCTGCCTGCCTGTCTGCCTGTCCTACCTGTCTGTGCCTGCCTGTCTATGCCTACCTGTCTGTATCTGTAATTCGGGGGAGAGGTCGGCCCGATCGAAGGCTCTGTTTGATTCGATTGCGATTGATTGTATTAATTCGAATCGTTCTCTATGGGCGTTCGTTAGCTGTACGTTTAAACGGTGGTCGTCTGGGGTGCCTCCCTAGGAGGCCTTAATTCGATTTGATTCGGTAATAGGCTAATATTGGGGCTCTGGTTCGATTCGATCGATCGGTCGAATCGATCGTGGTGTTCGCTGGCTGGTCGTTTGAACGATTATCGTCTGGTTCTGACGACGGTCCTCTCCTACTTGCCTGCCTACCTGCCTGCCTACCTACCTACCTACCTACCTACCTACCTACCTACCTACCTACCTACCTACCTACCTGCCTGCCTGTGTCAGTATCTGATTTAATTCGGGGGAGAGGTCGGCCCGATCGAAGGCTCTAATTAATCCAGGTCGTTCTCTATGGCCGTTCGCTAGCTGTACATTCGAACGGTAGTCGTCTAGGGTGCCTCCCTAGGAGGCCTTGCTTTGATTCGGTAATGGGCCAATATCAAATTCAATTAATCGATCAATTGAATCGTTCGTGGTCTTCGCTAGCTAGTTATTCAAAAGGTCGTCGTCTAGTTCTAGTAAGGTCGTCTAGTTCTAGCGACGGTTGTCTGGTTTTGGTGACGGTCCTCTGCTGGCTGCCGTTCTAGTGCCTCCTAAGGGAGGATNTAAGGAAGGGTAAAGAATGGGGTGACTGCAAAGGGGGTAACTTGGCAGAGGCACGTGTAGGCTATCGGGAATATAGCGGGGACCCGATAGCACTGTNTGTNGCGCGCACGCGCANATAGGGTCNTGTCGCATTAGGGGGGAGGCATCCCATTAGGGGGGGTATTATAGTAGGAAGAGTATTGCATTGGGGGGGTGTCTTAAGGGGTGTGCATAGGTGTCGCTTTGGGGGGGGGGGGGTTTAGGAGGGGTGTCGCTTAGGGGTATCCTGTCAGGACGATCAGGAAAATTAAGATCCTGCCAGGAGCCTGTCAGGAANGATTAGGAAATACTAGTTTCCTATTAGGACCCTAACAGGACCGTAAAAGGACGATCAGGAAATCAAAGATCCTGCTAGGAGCCTATCAGGACAACCAGGACAATTAGGAAAATTAAAATCCTGCCAGGAGCCTGCCAGGAGCCTACCAGGACGATCAGGACCTCTAGGAAAGTCAAAATCCTGTTAGAAGGCCTCTAGGATCTTAGCACCCCAACAAAATGCTGATGCTTACGCATATTACTTAGTGTAGTTAATAAACTTTAGTCTCTAAAGAGCCTTATTTTTAAGATCTTGCCGCCTTTTCTCTAGCAGGACTATAGAGTTAGCTTAAGTAATAAGCCCCCTCTAAAACTGCGTAATAGAAGAAGCCGTATTTACTATCTACCTATATTTATACTCTTGCGGTCTAAGAATTAGATATCTTTACTTTAAGTTCTTAATATACGCCTAGAGGAATACTTAGTAATAATCCTTAGCCCTTTTAGACGCGAGGTATAGGTTAAGCTAAATACTATCTAGGTTTACTTATAGAATATCCCTAATAAATCTATATAGAGAGGCGCGTGGGTTAATAAGGAAAAGGTAACGTGGCTCCTAGGGTTTTGCACAAGCCCTAAGTTTTGCACGATTTAAACATCAAAATTCACTAAAATGCCAACTTAGTAGTAAATAACTAGTTAAAGCTATTATAAGTTATTACATTATTAGTAAGGAGTCTTAAAATAATTAAAAGATAGATAAGTCTATTTAAAGTCGATTTCTAGGTATTTTAATACCTTAACTGCATTTTAAAGTTGCTTAATAGTAACTTGCTATTAGTTGTAAAAATTAGAAGCTTATCTAAAGCTAAACGTCGCGCATTGCCTACCCCATTAAAACAATATACCTACTATAACTCTACTAATACGGCTTTATATTTTATAAATTAGGGCTAGTTTTATAGCTTTAGTAAAGGGCTATAAAATAAGGCCCTATTTATAAAATATAAAGCTATATTAGTAAAGTTATAGTAGGTATATTGTTTTAATAGGGGGTAATATATAATATTTAGCTTTGGGCGAGCTTCTAATTTTTTATAACTAATAGTAAAAAAAAGGACTTTATAGGCCTTTACGTAGGCTTTTAGGCTATAATAAAAGCCGCCAGTTTACTAGGCTATTTAAGCAGCTTATAAGTAGTCTTTTATATTTAATATATAAGGTTTAAACGGCATAGCTGTTATTTAATAATAAATTTAAAAGTTAATATTTAATATTCAAAGTTTAGATGCGGTAATATTCTACTTTAGAAAACTTATTAGCTTAAAAAGGGAAGCGGTCTACTAGTTTGTGTAAAACTTAGGGCTTATGCAAAATTCTAGGAGCCACGTTAGCTAGAAATAAAAGAAGAGGCGAAGAAGGGAAGGGCGGTAGGAGACGTTAAACGGATAGATAAGGGTATACTTACTTACAATCTCTAGACCACCATAGTATAATTATAATAGTGGCCTATTATGTCTATAATTACTAGGTAGTTATCTAGCGGCTAAAAGGTATATAATTTTAAGGCTAATAAGGCCCTCTACCTCTACAACTCTAAGTTATTAGGAAAGCAGTGCTTAGCTTTAAAGGGCCCTATATCTACCTCCTTTAGCGAACGCGGATTAATAAGGGATATAGAGATGGATATAGGGATAGATATAGGGATAGATATAGAGACCGTTATAGAATGGCTATTGCCGTATTATATAGTACCTATTACTGCTAAAGGGAAGCTATTTTTAGGGTATAGAAGAATGGAAGTAGTAAGGAATAGATATAGACGGAGGGATTAGAAGAATAGTAGGTGGGCTAACTAGTTAGAAATCGCGATAGCGAATAAGTAAAAGGAGCGGTTAGAATTTAAGGTTAGGGATAGAGAAGGAGATAAAACTACTAGAAACTATAGGTAAAATAGCGGGTAAAGGATATATATATCTCTATTTATTTTAAGGGGGGCCTAAAATAGGACCCCTAGTAGTTAAACTGGGCGTTAAGGGCAGTACAGTATAGAAAAGATAGGCCTATATTTTTATAGTGGGCTAAAAATATAGAGGAGGCAGAAGGAAGAAGGCGGTATAGTATAGGTGTATAATTAGGAGCGCTTACGCGGAGGTTAAGAGGGGAGAAAAGAAAAGAAAGGGAGGAGTAAGTAAGAAAGAGAGAGGCGGTAAGGTTAAAAAACTAAATAACGTAGCTCCTGGGGTTTTGCACAAGCCCTAAGTTTTATATAAACTAGTAGACCGCTTCCCTTTTTAAGCTAATGGGTTTCTTAAAGTAGAATATTACCGTATCTGAACTTTAAACATTAAACATTAACTTTTAAATTTATTATTAAATAATAGCTATGCCGTTTAAACCTTATATATTAAATATAAAAGACTACTTATAAGCTGCTTAAATAGCCTAGTAAACTAGTGGCTTTTATTATAGCCTAGAAGCCTGTATAAAGGCCTATAAAGTCCTTTTTTTTACTATTAGTTGCAAAAAATTAGAAGCTCGCCTAAAGCTAAATGTTGTATATTACCCCCTATTAAAACAATATACCTACTATAACTTTACTAATATAGCTTTATATTTTATAAATAGGGCCTTATTTTATAGCCCTTTACTAAAGCTATAAAACTAGCCCTAATTTATAAAATATAAAGCCGTATTAGTAGAGTTATAGTAGGTATATTGTTTTAATAGGGTAGGTAATACGTAATGTTTAGCTTTAGACGAGCTTTTAATTTTTGCAACTAATAGTAAGTTACTATTAAGTAACTTTAAAATGCAGCTAAGGTATTAAAATACCTAGAAATCGACTTTAAATAGACTTATCTATCTTTTAATTATTTTAAGACTCCTTACTAACAATGTAATAACTTGTGATAGCTTTAACTAGTTATTTACTACCAAGTTGGCATTTTGGTGAATTTTGATATTTAAATCGTGCAAAACTCAGGGCTCGTGCAAAACCCCGGGAGCCACGTTATGCACCTTTTTTGCAACATACGCAACTGCGAAAATTTGGCATGCTGTAATTACCGTAGAATATCGCTTAACGCACGGTCTCACCTGACGCACGATTTTCGGTGTTTCAACTCACAACTTTTGAAGCTGTACAGCGCTATATATATCGTAAATCAATCTAATTTTTTGGAGTAACAATCAATCGATCGCGGAGAGTCTCATGGGCAAGTCAAATTAATTGCGATACCTCTTAGGGAGGTTAATATTTCTCGTGCGACGACTCCGAGCAGGTGTTGGAGCAGCCATCTCCATTATTAATTCCTCGTCAGAATCCTCATCCTCAGCATCCTCCTCATCTGTATAGCTTTCTGGTGTAATTGCCTTTGATTTGCCTTTATATTTGGAGTCCTTTTTATGTAGAATCAAAGGCTTATTAGCCGGCTTGCGCACCTACTTTTTTAGCTGCTGTTTGGACCTTAATTTCCTTTATAATTACCTAAGTATGCTTCCTTTCTTTTAGTATATGAGCTTTCTCAGCCTTCTCAGCCTCCTTGTGTATCTGTTCCGCCTGTTTTTATTATTATAGAGCCTTCTCGTCGGCATCCTTTTGTGCTTATTAATTACGGGCCTCCTGTACCTTATTTGGCAACCAAAAGATTGCACCGCCATTATATTAAGCAGGTACTTTAAGTAGGAGAGCCTTACCACGCTATTACTTCTTTTTCTCGTTAACTAGGGCCTCTCAGAGTTAATTATTCTTATTTTTAGCAGTATATTGCGCACTAATATAGAATAGATAGTTTAACTAAGTTGCTAAGAGCGTTTATTGTATATATTAGTAACAACCTTACAAAGAAGTCTCTCTATCTTTCTCCAGTCTCCAGCGCTAAGTACTAAGGTAGAAGACTTACTTAAAGAATAGCAATCCTCCTGCTTTTAATTAAATTAAGCTAGAACTCTCTATAGATTAAATAGATTAAGTCTACACTTTTAAAGGCTAATAGGATAGTTTTTAACTTAAAGAAGGCTTGCTAGGCCTAATTAAACAGGCGGAAGAAGTCTCTTTTAGATATACTTAAAAGACCTTAGCATTTATCTATAAAATTAGCTAGGGTAGCTAAATACGCTAATAAGAGAGGTTTAAACATGCAGACGTTAAGAGGCTATAGCGTATAGGTTAAATAAGGTAGGTATATTACCAGGAGGATCCTATTATTATTATAATACTTTATAAAATCCATTATAACGTATAATCTATAGCCATCTAGGATTAGGAGTTAATAGGATTAATACACCTTTACTTTTATTTCGCGATTAAACACCTATTTAAGCCATCTTAGGCCTAAATTATTATTTGTTTATCCGCTTAGTAATAAGGTAAAAAAGGCCTTGTATATTATAGGATTAAAATCCTATAACTAGGTGTCTTATATATTTCCAGAAACAGCCTAATAGATTAACGTAGGCGTAAGAGAAGTCCCGTTAGCGTAAATATAGGCAATTATAGTTATTTACTCGCGATTGCCGTTCTAGATTATTTACCGTATGCCCCCTTCTTTATATCTCCTCCGGGAGAATACCCGCTTTATCTTTAACAATATCCCAATTAGAAAGCCCTTCTTATCCATATTATATATATACCGTAAATCTACTTTATATTACTTAATTTTGCGTTATAGGAGCTTAAAATATAGTAAGTATTTAAAGGCAGAATTGGCTCGTTTCCTCTGCGTATCTATCCTAGATACCCATCGCGATACTAAATTAATATTATGCCTCTTAATAAACCGCTTAGCCCATAACTTGCCTGCCTATTTACCAGCTATATTAGAGACAAAATTGCGGACTATTTGTTATATAGGAGGCAGCCCTTAAGCGGTAAGGCCATCGATATATAATAGGAGCTCCTTTTCCTATATTTTATTAAGCAGTCGCGAATTTTCAACTTTCTAAGCTACCGTGCCCTACACCCCCCGCCAGCACTTCGACAACGTAGATCGATTGCAGCTATATTTATTCACAACCTGAGTAAATTAAGGCTATTCTCCAGGTTTCAGCAATTTCAACAACTCCAGTGCGTCGTCAATTGGAGCCATATTGGTGGAGAAATAATTGTTACAATATTAACGATTTTCGTGTTAAGCGTACGTCAGGTAAGACCGTACGTTAAGTGATATTCTACGGTAAACATGCGGAACGTTGGTCCCCCAACGCAAATTTTAACCCAAGTTTATAACCTAAAGCTTTAACTTAGAGCTTTATTATATAGACTTTAATTAATATATATAGAGATAAGGTTTTCTAAGGGGAGACCCCCTAGGACCCCCCTATATAGAGCTTTTACTTAATTTAGAAGTAGTAGTAAGATTAAGGCGCCTTAGTTACCGCTAGGTAAAGATCTACTACAGTAACTAAGGCACCCTACTTAAACTAGGCTTAAAGATTATATTAGTTATAAATATAGCATATATTTAGACTACAGAGCTTTAATGCAGAGCCCTCTACGTAGGATATAATATAGTAAATTATAATTCCAATTTAAAGCTTTATATACTAAATATTTTTAATACCTAATAACTATTAACCACGTTATTACCTACCTAGTTTAGACGTATAACAATGCAATAGCTTAGCAATAATATAATAGCTCAGCGCCGAGTAATAGGAGGGAGGGGAGAAAGGGGAGGAGATTAGGGGTGGCTTAGCCACTGCAAGAAGGTTATAATATTAGTATAGTGTTAAACTTTAAAAATTGTGTCCTAGGAGCTTAATTAATAACCCCTATATAAAACGTTAATAACGTTTAATTATAGAGCTTTAAACTGGTAGATATTTTAGAAATACCTATTATAAGTAGCTCTAAGTATAAAATCTAGAATATTTAGTAGTAGTATAAGTATAGGACAGGGGTATATATTTGCGTTCCTAAATATCATTATATAACGCAATTTTTGGGTAATAAAAACTAGCCGTTAATATTGCTTAACTAATACCTACTAAAGGCTTATCCGTCCTTTCTATCTTCTCTCTCGCCCGTCTCCTTGTCCGATACTATCTATATTACTACATTAACTAATAGATCCCTTAGTGGGGACTAAGGAGGAGTATTAGAGCACCTCTAGCTTTTATAAGAAAGAAAAAAAGAAAAAGGGAAGGTATAGAGGGAGTATTTATAGATAGGAGGAGGCCTATAAATATAGGAGATTAGACAGCTATAATATAGCTATTAATATTACTTAACTAATATATACCGGAGGCTTCTTCGTCCTTCCTATCTTCTCTCTTACCTATCTCCTTATCCGATACTATTTATATCACTACATTAACTAATAGATCCCTTAGTGAGGACTAAGGAGAAGTATTAGAGAACCACTAGCTCTTATAAGGAAGAAGAAAAGAAGAAAGAAAGTGTCTGTACAAGTAGAGGTTACGTGGTCATGTCTCTGATTAGTCATCCTTACGGTGACTCATCAGCCCCCTATTTAGGCACCGCGATCCTTACGATCCTCTGCGAAAGACATAAATGAATCAAAGAACCTGTTACCTTATATTGCAATTGCAGTACCCCCCCAGGTGATACCGACACTGATTAGTTGATATCACAGATCAGCCAGGTGTTATTACGAAGAGAGGCACCACGCGATCGCTCCTACCAAGGCCCGTTGACCACGTTGTGTTTACTAAGGAGAACCCTTCCTGTATAGGCCCTGGGAATTTAAAGAACCGACTCCTCTAAGGCTTTGTTCGGTTCGCGTCCATTACGCAAATTAACCCCGTACAATCTCTTTACTAAGTGCCAGTACCCCCAATACCCAAGAGAGACACCACGCGATCGCTCCTACTAAGGCCCGTTAATCTTGTTGCGTTTGCTAAGGAGAACCCTTCCTACTAAGGCCCTAGGAACTTAAGAACCGACTCCTACCAAGGCTTCGTTCGGTTTGCGTCCACTACGTAAAATTAATACCTAGTATGACCTCTTTACTGAGCGCCAGTACCCCCTAATACCCATTAACCGCTTAACACGTAAGACCACGACCTATACCACGATCTATGCTAGTTAATTATGTCTAATATAGGAACCTAACGTCCAAACTGGAGCAATGGAATTACTTTAACCAATAAGACTACCGCAGAAGACATCACCAACTATATTAACTTTAAAATTAATAAGTATACTAAATACAACTTTAAAGATAAAAGCCTATAGGAATTATACTAAGAGGACTTTAATAATTTTAAGGTATAGACATTTAAAGACGCTAATAGGCCTGCACTTACGGGACTTAAATAACTACTCCGACGCAATAGAGTATGGGTCTTTAATAAGAAGAGCAAGTTAGTACTACAAGCACTGTATAATGTCGCCCACGAAGACAACCCTATGGAATAGTTAGATGCAGAAATTAAGCTATATATCGACAATAAAGGACGCTTTAATTTGTATGTTATTAACCGCCGTCTTAAATCACGTTTATTAACTCCCTCAACAGCACCTACCCCGACCCCAGCTGTCTCGAATGACCTCCCTACGGCCGAGCCTCCCTCACCTACAAACGTCACGGCTCCCCCCACGAACGTCATAGCTCCTTCTACAGAAGCTAAAGCCACCACCTATGGCAGAGACTTAGTAACCTTAGCAAAGATATATATAGAGGAAAGCAAGTATAGCGGAGAGGATAATAACTTTAACCGCAAGCTTATAATTTTTAATGACCTTTGTGATAGGGTTAATATACCATAAGAGGCAAAGATTAAAGGCTTTCCGACGATGCTATAGGGTATTACTTTTAACTTCTACTATAAGAACAAGGCAACCTATACTACCTTTAATAGCATCTATAATGCCGTATATAACTACTTTAAAGGACTAGAATATAAGTGTGGAATCTTAGTAAAATGGAACGCTATAACCTTAAAGACCGTAATAATGAAAAATGAAGGCAAGTCTATAGGGGACTGCCTACAGCTACTGCTTAACGACCTCCGTTATTTACAGCATGGTCTTAACGCTAACCTCCGCAATAACGACTTCCTATATAATAAGCTCATTATTGCTTGTTAAGACGTTACTGCTTGCCAAGCAGCTTGCTCCAACCCGCCTACTATACTCACTGGCCTTATAAACAGCCTATAATCGTTAATTGTTATTTATAAGAAGATTAATGGTACTATAGGATAACCCGCTAATGTGTTCTTACAGCCTACGGAACAGCTTACGGACGTATTCTTTACTAACCGTTGCTACTACCGACTAACGTCTCAACTAAGTTCATTAAATAATCGTTACAGCAATAATGCTAGGACGTGCTTTATGTGTAAGAAAGGAGACTATTAGTTAACTAGGTATACTAAAGAAGAACGTAACAAAGCAAGAGAAGGATTTAAAAGACGTGTCCACCAGTACCTCGCGGACAATAATATTAACAACAACTTTGACAAGGATATAACGGCTATAGCATTTAATATATTAACCCCAACTGCAGTTCCTACTAGCGGTAACTTCTTTTATAACGACTATGGTATTAAGCACTTTATAACCTTAAATGGACCAATACTAATTAAAACGGCTAAGAATATAGTCACGTCTATAAATAACGATGCCTTTGCCTATAGCCTTACGGGTAGTATAGAGCCTAGTGGTATAGACCCTAGTAGTACGGAACCTAGTACAGTAAGGCGCGGTAATGTTAATAATAAGAGTAGCAACGACAAGGACAAGAGCGCCACCTACCTCTATAACAATAACCCTCCCAACCTTACCGTTGATATTAACTTCCTTAACTGTTATTTTAACAACAATGGATAGGACTTAGCCCTTCTACCTACTTCCCCTATAGTCTGTGATGACTTTTATACCTTCTAAAGCCGCCATACCTTTGGTTCTAACTTTAACTACACTCTGTCATGGGACACCTCAGTAACACCTTGTACGCGCCTACCTGTCTCCACCGCAATATCCGAATGTTCACGATATCCGCAATATTCGCAATATCCGTAGCGATATCCGCAATACCCGTAACAATATCCGCAACGTCTGCAATATCCGTAATATTCGCAATACCCAAGACATTCGCGATTACTGCCCTAAGCACCTGTTGACCTATATACTTCTTCTTTATACTTTCTTACCTTCTTTCCTTTTTATAAATGTCGCCAGTGTCTGTATAAGTAGAGGTTACGTAGTCATGTCTCTGATTAGTCATCCTTACGGTGACTTATCAGCCCCCTATTTAGGCACCGCGATCCTTACGATCCTCTGTGAAAGACACGAATGAATTAAAGAACCTGTTACCTTATATTGCAATTGCAGTACCCCCCCAGGTGATACCGACAGAAAGGTATAAAGGAGAGAGTATTTATAGACGAAAGGAGGCCTATAAGTATAGGAGATTAGGTAGCTATAATATAGCTATTAATATTGCTTAACTAATACTTACTAGAGGCTCCTCCGTCCTTCCTATCTTCTTTCTTACCTATCTCCTCGTCTAATGCTGTCTATATTACTATATTAACTAATAAATCCCTTAATAGAGACTAAGGAGTATTAAAGCACTTTTAGCTCTTATAAGGAAGAAGAAAAGAAGAGAGGAAGGTATAAAAAAGGGACTATTTATCCCTTGACCCGTCAGCGTCCAACGAGTAAGTGGTCCGTGCGCGAACACCAGTTTTAAAACAACGCGTGCACCCATAGATTCCATCAATTAATTACCTACTATAATGTAGGATACGGTTCTGTAAGAAGGATAAGTGCTATTAACCTTATATCGAGCGACTTAACTCCCAAAATTGGGCGTATATATCAAATTACTATAAAATTATTCCTCAATGCGGGAGTTAAATTCAGTATAATTGATTGGCTAGTTCTAGTACTAATAAATATAAGATTCTCATATAAGATAGGCTTAATTACTTACTAAAATACGAGGTATCTCTGTTACTATAGTGGCTACTATAGTAGTAGAGACGCCTTAAATATTTAATATAATTAACTACTAAGGCTATTAATAAGTGAAAGGTAGGCTACCGATATAGTGCAAACGATATAATTATTAATATTGTTTATAGCCTATTTTTACTTCTAGTGTACGCGTAAATTGTCCTTATATTTAGCGTAGAGCTAGTTATAGGTAGTAAGCTAATTTAGGTCTAGCCTTGCTATTAATATAGCCGTAGGTAGTATATCCCTTAGTATAGGCCGACTTAGTAGTTCTAGCTTTGGAAGATCGTCTTTCTTCTTAAATAGGTAGATATACTACTATACCTTATTAGTTTTAGCTATATCTTAGATAATAAAGAACTATTAAATCTAATTAGATAGCTTATTAAGGATAAGGTTGTTATTTTTAAAATTTAATAGGTTAGGAAGGGTCTAGGTTAGAGTCTAGCTAGCGTCTTAATAGAACCTTATTTAGACATTCTAAAATTTTAATTTAATTTAATAGTTTATTTATTAGTCGGATTTTATTATAGGGAGCGTAATTAATAACCCCTACTAACAGCTCTAACTACGTCTAATTTTTAATTTATAAATCGGCAGATCTATAGGTAATAGTTATTTTAAGCAGCTCTAGGTGCGGTATATATAAAATCTTAACTATAGTATAAAGAAGTTATAGCTGCTAATATACGGTCCTAAGTAGTATATATTCTTAGAGGTTACGTAACTCTTTATATAAGCGACATTTCCGCCCTTTAAAAAAAACTTAAAAAATTCTAAAAATTAATTAACGCTATAGATAGCAGCAATATTAATCCAGTAATACTGCTAATTCTCCCTATATACTATTATATATATATCTAACAGCCCTAAAAGCGGTAAGAAGGTAGGATAGATAGGGGGGTTAAAATTTAGAAAATTAGATTTCGCGGTTAAGCTATTTAAAAGGTAGGAAACCAAGACAAATGCTATATTCTCCGCTTACCTCTAAGCCAGTATATAATTTCCTAATTAGGAAAAGTCGTTTATAAGTAGTTACTGCTGCCTTTATACAAAATCTTCTTATTATACCTCTTTAGTCTTACTGTCGGAATGTTAGTTATGTGACGTGGTTACGGGACCACGAAGCGAGACTAGCTAATCTGACCTTAGAGCAAACCCCTATTTTCTAGATATTAACAACTACCAACTTTAACACCGCATACGTACCACTATAAGTGATATTTGTGCACGTTGATAATGCGAGTATACTAATACTAATTAGTAGACGTATAGATTAGGAAATACGTAATAGTAAAGCTTAAGAAACAGTACTACTTACCTAGTGTTTAATAATTACAGAGTTATCGCCCTATTTTAGTTAAAGAAGAGAGCTATATTACCCTTAAAGCTCGAGACTACGTATTAGCTTAACTGCTAACGCGTTTAATCGCTTAGAAGCTCGTATCTTTACTAAGAATTATTTTTAGTTCTTTAAAAACTGTAGATTTGTTAAGGGGATACGTATATACCCTTACCTCTATAACCTTAACCTTAACCTTAACCTTATACCTACCCTTATACCTATAACTATAGCACTAATGGAAAAAGAATGGGCCGCGAGGGCTAGTAAATATGGATACGGAATTAATATAGACGAGGCTATAAAGGATGAACTAATAGAGTTTGTAGAAACGATAATATATCTATATAAAACATAAGACCTTATAGATAATGACTTATAGGCCGTCTTTTAAGAGCAGTTTGAGGGATTTATAGTGGAGAGCTTTAAGAAGATACGTATAGATATTAGATCTAAGCTGTAAAGATATTTCCTTAAAAGAGGTGTTTATGTAGGCAAATATAATAGTAGAGTTACTATATCTGAGCTACTATTTGAAGTTGTATAATAAGAAGAACTACATTAATGGACAGATGAGGAGATTGTGGTAACTATTGAGGAGTTGGTAGAACTACTGGCTACGAGAGCATTGCGAAATAGGTTGAACCACACTTGTAATAGTTTATTGGCTTAGCCTATAGCTGTAGTTGTAATACCACCTGGGTTTGGTACGCAAACACCTATATCTACGCCTCCACTATCTCTACTACCTCTGACGCCCGTTATTTAGCCTATTATTTAGCCTGCTATTTAGTTTACCTCTAACTATAGGTAAATACATACTCTTATTAACTAATTGCTATAGCCGAGAGAGTAGCAACTATAGTAGCCGCAGCAACCGTAGCAGCTATATATACATATACCACCTAAACTGGCTGTGCCTAGTGTGGAGTAAGGATCTAGGTAAGGACCTAGATATAGTAAGGAGGTAGCTATAATTATAAAGATTTATATAGACGACTAAAAGTACGATAGAGTTAGCGATAGCTTTAACTTTAAGTTAACTATCTTCTATAACATCTATAAGAGATCTAGCTTACCACTAGAAGGCTATTATTACGGGGCGGGGGCAGTAGCTACAAAGCGTATGTATTTAAGGAGTCTACAAGACGTTGCGCGATCAATTGTAAGGGTTGAGGGCGTAAGGAGGTAATATACCTACGCGTAACTGATATAAGCTGTACGCGAGGTGTACGCAAGAGCACGGGGCTCTCCTATAGAGGCCCCTGCGGTAGGGTTCCGTAACACTACCCCCCCTCTTATAGAGGCGGAGCTCCGGCGACGCTGTGGTTACTATATATATATAAAAGGGATACTTAAGGTATAGAAAAGAAGAAGAAGGGGGGTATTGTTAAAGGCTTAAAACAACGTTATATAATAGGGCTTGGTATCTAAAAATCTAACTAATTAGATAACTTTAACTGCCGGTTAAAGTTCCTAGATATTTTAACGATATTCCGGTTACGTAATTATACTTTACTATAATCTAACAGCAATTTGATAGTAATTTGCCCTTATATAGTAATATATAACGGTTTAACTCTATAAGGGCTCCTATAGAGGATTAGGTATAAAGTCTCTGCTTAGGCCCGGTTTTTATAGGTTCGCGTAGTAAAAGTCGCTAATTAGATCCTTTGCATTTTCAAAGTCTTCCTATAGTTGCCATTTTAGCTAATTTATATTAAATCCTGTATATATAGCTCTATAGTAGAGCCATTATCCTCTGCCTTTACTAAAGTATTTAGAGTTAATAATTTATTTAACGGTTTACTCCTCGTGGTTCTTATCTTTATTCTTATCTTGGATTAGTACTAGTAGGGGTTTAGGCTATATCTGCCCTAGTAAGGGGTTAGGCTAATAGAGGTGTAGTAGCTATAGATAAAATATAGGCTATATCCCGCGGGTGGTTAGGGTAGGTAGGAGTTCTAGCTTATATACAGCTCCCCTATTAATAACTTGTTTAATTAGATAGGGGCCGAGGTTCTTATAATTAAGTAACTTTATAGGCCTTTGCGTAGAGATATTGCGTATATTTAGCTATACCTAGTTGCTAATACGCATCTCCGGTGGTGGCGTTTTATAATAGTTAGCGAAGTAGGCCTACTTTACTTAAGCCCAGGCCATTTCTCCCTTATAGTAGTTAAGTAGATTTTTTATATAGTCTGCATGCTGGTTAGTAAGTAGCATCTTAAGGTGTTTTCTATATAGTAGTTTCTTATTAATAGGTTCTGGTGGCTCTATGCTAGATTAGGGGTAATAACCCTTATTTATAAAGAACGGGGTAAGTCCTATAGTGGTTAAGATATAGTTATTTGCTGTAAATTTATCTAGTGGGAGGTAATTTACCTAGTTATCTTAACTATAGGTAACTACCTATCGTAGGTACGCTTTTATGCTGATATTAGCGTTTTTTAATTACCTAGCAGTTTTATAGTAGAAGGATATAGATATCTTAACGGAGATGCCAAGGCGTTAGTAGATTCGTCTCTATATATTAGAGTTAAATTATATACCTTAGTCGGATATAATCGAGTTAGGTAACCTATGTAGTTAGTAGACTTTATAGAGGAAGGCGTTAGTAATATTACTAACGGTTACGCCTTTAGTTGGGACGTAGTGGCGCTCTTTTATAAGTTAGTATATTATTATAAGGATGTTCTTATAGGTACGGCCGTGTCGTTTATAGGGTGGTAGGTTAATAACGAAATCTATAGCAATATCTGCCTATCGTTGTATAGGTACTGGTAGAGGGTATAGTAGTCCTTAGTACTTTATATTAAAGGCCTTGGCGCGCTTATAACTATAATAGGCGCCTATAAAGCGTTTAACTAAGTCTATTATTTTTGGCTAGAAGTAGTATCGGCTAAGAAGCTTATAGGTTCCTCCTCTGCCTAGGTAGCCGCTTAATTAGAGGTTATAGGCCATTTGGATTAGTTGCCGTTATAGATTTTCTAAGTTAGGGATAAATAGGCGGCCTCTATAATAGAGCCTGTTTTTTTTTACTTTTAAGGCTGCCATATTAATCTGGCCTAAGCTTTAGAGGTTAGTAGGCAGCGTATAGGCGTTAGCGGTCTTTACGGCAATAAGTTAATATAGTAATGGGTTAATAGAGGTGTTATATGCCGTAGTAATAAGCTTATTAATTTCGGGAGGTAACTTTAGTTCTGTAGTATAAAGCTAAGGTATAGTTAGCTTTATTATAGGTAGTATGCCTAGGGCTAAATTTTATACTTTTAGGATTATTTATTATTGGAACTAATTATAAGGGTTATCTTTAGACTAAGGAAGGTCTTATAAGTGGTGTATTAGGCTATTAGGTTTAGTACCTTATACTCCTAGTCTATATATAATTTTAAAGTTAAAACTAGAGAGGAACTCGTTCTAGCGTGCTTAGCGTTAATTTAGCTACTTTATAGTTATAAAGTATTTAAGATTGCAATAGTCTATAAGGACTTTAGTTAGCTAATTAGGTTCTACTAAGAAGAGTTCTAGTTAAAATTCCTTAAACGCTTATATAATCGCGAAAAGTTCCTTATTATAGATCTCGTAGTTATACTCTTATAGTATAAGCTTAGACGAGTAAAATGCGACTAGGTAGAGGAGGCCGTTATTGCCTATCTAAAAGAGGATGCCTGCGTTAACGTAGTCTAAGGAGTTAGTTTTAAGGTAGAGTTATCGTTCTAGTATAAAGTAAGCTAGGATAGGTGCTTTAGTAAAAGCGTTTTTAAGGTCTTAGAACGCCTTCTCGTATTTAGGCGTCTAGGTAAAACGTAGGTACGTTTTTCTTCCTTTTATGGAAAGGCCCTTTATTTGTATTATTACTATAAGTAGTGCTACTACGCCTAAGAAGTTGTATATAAATTTCCGATAGAAGTTAGTAAAACTAAGAAAGGCTTATATGTCCTTAATGCAGTTAGGGGCTTACTATTTAGTAATTATATATACCTTCTCGGGGTCTATACGGACACCCTTAGTAGTAATAATTAGTTTAAGGTATTTTACTTCTATAACTAAGAATTTGCATTTCTTTAAATCAATATAAAGTCCTGCGTCCCTAAGGCGCTATAGGACCTTTTAAACGTGTTTGGTATACTTAGAGGGGTTATTACTATAAATAAGTATATCGTCTAGGTACGTAGAGTAGAAGTCATTAAGGTAGTCCTATAAGGCGTTATTAATATAGCTTTAGAAGATGCCTGGGCCGTTATATACGCTAAAAGGTATAACAGTATATTTAAATTGGCTAAAGCGCAATACGAATGCAGTTTTCCGTTCATTACCTTCCCGTATTTAAAAATAGTTAAAGGCGGCAATAATATTAAGCTTAGTATAGATTTTAGCTTAACTAAGCCGCTTAAGGGTCTTACGTATAAGCGGTACTGGGTGTTAGTTTTTAATTATAATAGCGTTAAGTCCTTTATAGTTAACGCAGAATTAAATACCTCCTTTTAGCTTCTTAGCGAGAAGGATAGGGGCGGCTGCTAGTAATATATTGGGACGAATAAATCCTTTATTAAGGTGCTCGTTAATATACTTTTTTATAACTAGAAGTTTATCTTTTAATATTAGGTAGGGTCTCTTATAAGGTAGTATTTTTCCTTATTTAATGTTAATGGTATAGTTATTAGGTTAATATAGGGGGAGTATATCTATACTCTTTTATGAGTATATATCGGTAAAGTTATAGTACCTCTTAGGGAGGAGCTTACGGAGTTCTTTATTAGTAAGTCCTTTTTTAAGCTTTATAAACTTTTTAAAGTTTAAAGGTAAAAGTCCGTAGAGTTCCGTAAGGGCGTCGTCTTCTAAAAGGTTAACTATGTCTATTCTATTACTATAGAGGACGTGGTCCTATTTTTTTTATTAAGCTTATATAGTTATAATTGGGAAGCTATAGCAACGGTTTAGCCTTTCTTATGTGCTATACGGTAGAAGGCTAGGGTACTTATATAGTGGCAGTTAGTTATAGGTGGGATAATAAGGGGTTCCTTAGGTTAATATCCTAGGGAGTAAATAAAGGTGGCTAGGCTATGCCCTAGGCAAGTATTTTTATAGTATTTAGAGTTAAAGGTTACTTCTTTCTTCTTCTAGTTAATAGTGGGGTTGTATTATTTAAGCTAGTTTATTCTAAGGATAATAAGGTAGTTGGTAAGTAGTATAATATAGGCCTAGAGTTCTTCTTAGTGCCCATTTATATCTAGGTAGAGTTATACTATATAGGTAATCTTCTATGTGGTATAATTACCGTTAGCGAGTTATAGGGCGCGGGCTTTAGTAAGGGGTAAGGTAGGTAGGTTATAAGTACGTATAAATTAGGTATCTATAAATTTATTAGTAGCTTCGTAATTAATTATAGAACGGCTTTTATATTATTTTTTAGTAGTAGTTCCTATTATAGGTAAAACTATCTATTTCCGTCCGTTTATTTTTATAGAGTTATCTATTAAGTAAGCCGATATGTAGATCCCTCTATTATTAGGGCGTCCTAACCTACGACTTAGGGCTAGGACTTAGCGTTTTCCGTTTCCGTATCTGACTCTACTATTATTACTACGTCTTCGTCTTATATGGTAGTGGTGTGTAGTAATATATTTAGTGTTTAGGGTATTAGGTTAGGTATTAGGTGGCAGCTACTAAACCTAGCTATTAGGTAGTTTAGGTTATCGTGATAATAGCCTTTTTAATAGTATCTATAGTAGCGTCCTAGTTTCCGGAGTAGCTTTATGCTTTCCATCTAGGAGTTTTTATAGGAAGGTTAGTATAGAGAAATCGATATTAGTTCTAGTAGTACTTAAGGTAGTAGGCGTTAGTGGCTTAGTATATATAGGTTTAGTAGGCCCGGAGGGCTTTTATAGAAAGGTCTTTAGGTAAGGATTAGTAGTAGTAATCTAATTTAGTTATTATTTGATCTTTTATAGAGCTGCTACTATATTATAAACATTATTATAGTTATAGCTGGCGGCTGCGTAACTAAGGCGATAAGTAACTTTTTTAAGGAGGTCCTCTTAGTCTTTAGTATTGTCTTAGGTAAGGGCTCTAGTATATTCCTGGAATTTAATATAAAATTCGTTAAATAATTTAGTAGGGCTTATCTTTAGGGTATATAGTTTAGCTTAGTTGGTGGCTAGTAGGCCGTAGTTATAGTATATTAGGTTAAGATTATTAAGGACTTTTTAGTAGGACTACTACTTTTAGGGGCTACTAGTCTTCTATTAGGCGAAGAGTCTATTAAACGGTGTACCCTTTATTTGCCTAATAATATAGCCGATCTTAGTATCTTCCGTAGGAAAAAGGTAGGCGCTTTAAATTAGTTTCTCGCGGATTTATATCTTCTAGTAGCTGTATTTCTTACGGTTTCCCTTAAAGACTAGGGGATTAGGGTAGTATATATTAGACCCTATAGTGGCAGTTTAGGTCCGATTATTATAGCTTTTATTATTACTACTTTAGTAGGGGTTCCTATTAGGTGAAGCTGCTTAGCGCTGGCCCTCTATTAAGTGTTAAGTAGGTAAAGTTGCCGGGGGTATAGAAACTTAGGTGGCGTTATATATAGTAAAGAGGTGTCTAGCGTTATTACGAATGTGCTTATTAAGCTAAGATTATAGGTATTTAATTATGCCTTCTCTTTTAGTAACTGTAGTAATTAGTATAATCTTAGCCTTCTTTAACTATTGGACGTCGCGTTTAGACACGCGGAGGTTGTCTTTAGTTTCTTAATATATATTGTCGGCGAGCGCCTTATAAGCTTATAGGTCTTAGATAATATTATAATCTTAGGTAGTACGCATTTTAGCTTGTGTAAGCTTTAGGTAGTAGTTCTATAGAAGGCGATAGTATTTATTAGGGTCTTATGCTACTATTTTTATAAATATCTTAGCGTCTCGTATTTCGATTTTAATGGGTAGTAGCCCTTTTATTTACTTGTCCGTAGTTATATAGTTAATAAAAGATAAGACATTATTAGTGTCCGTCTCCTTAGGGGTTAAGGCTAGGGCTAATAAATTAAATTCTTCTGGGATTGATTGGCGTTGTAGGTTAAGTGTAGGTATTAGATTGTTCTTTAGGTTTAATATAGTAGCTAGTAAGGGATATTGTCTTACTATTATGGGTTCCTTAGAAGTATAAAGTGAGGTAATTTATAGATATGCTGCTTTTGGCAGCGCCTATAGTATTATAGAGACGTAGAATTGGTCGTAGGCTAAGCGTTAGTAGTAAAAAAGGCGCAACGTAATGTTATGGGGCGGGGGCAGTGGCTATAAAGCGTATGTATTTGAGGAGTCTATAAGACGTTACGCGATCGATTGTAAGGGTCGAGGGCGTAAGGAGGTGATATACCTACGCGTAGCTGACATAAGCTGTACGCGAGGTGTATATAAGAGCACGGGGCTCTCCTATAGAGGCCCCTGCGGTGGGGTTCCGTAACAGCTATATAGTGGCATTTCCTAGCATGCTAAAAGGGCTTACTTAGGACTACTACTATAATAGTAACCTTAAGTTAAGACCTTTTCCTAAAGCCTATAACTATATAATAGTTCTTTAAAAGGCTAGAATACTACTATAAGAACCTTATAGAGTGGAATAGTATAACCCTTTAAGGAGTTATAGACGAGAACCCTAATAAGTTAATCTATTAGAACTTCTAACTGCTTATAGATAAACTGCTAAAGTAATATTATGGACTATACCTAGACTTTTATATAAACCGCATCCTTATAAATAAGTTAGTTACTGCTTACTAGGGAGTGCTAGTATGCTATATTGCTGTCTCTAACCCTTTAGAAGACCTTTTTTAGTTAATTAGTAAACTATAATCCTCTATTGTTGTATGGGAAAAAGAATACCCCTTATAGGCCCTAATAAGACTATCTTACTAGGCCTTTTTTTACGGATTAACGCTACTATTGAAATGACTAGAGTTGAGACTAAAATACTAATTACTACGGTAGTAATTGCTTTTATAGAACTAATGGTAGACTAAAGGCTAAGTGCTATATCTGTAAGAAGGAGGACTGCCGTTTATAGAAATACTTAAAAGAGAAGCGTAGTTGGTTTAGAGACAACTATAGGAGATGGTTTATTAATATTAAGGGCCATAATAAGGGTAACTTTAATAACTACTTTAAGTAATACGTCGCTGCTTATAAAAGAGATAAAGATAAAGATTTAGACTTTAAAGCCTATATATAAGATACTAACGACTTTGGGAGTAATGCTGGAGAACCTAATAATAGTTCTGCCTATATTACCACCTTTAGAATACTTACTATAGAGGAAGTAACCT
Source organism: Cenococcum geophilum 1.58 (assembly GCF_001692895.1). Lineage (NCBI taxonomy): Eukaryota > Fungi > Ascomycota > Dothideomycetes > Gloniales > Gloniaceae > Cenococcum > Cenococcum geophilum. The sequence goes on along the minus strand of NW_027137570.1, from coordinate 2,480,211 downwards.
CTATAAGCGTAGAGCTAACTAATAAGGCTTATATATACCTGCTTATAGCTTTAGAACTTACTACGGAGTCTGCTATAAAACCTTATATGGAGATTAACCTATTTACCTGTAATACGACTACAACTATAGCGTTATAATATACTTTAACGGTCTTTATGGGAATTATAATCAATATAGGTGCTTTACGTAAGTCTATGGCTGGCTATAGCTAATTCTAAGCCCTATAGGCCGTAGATAAGTCTATAAGTCTTAATATATTAACTAAGGGCTAAGTAACTATCTAATTTGGGATTGGAGCCTCTATGTCCATTGGAACTATAAACGTTAACAGCCCTGTAGGTAAGGTATAATTCTATATCGTTAAAGCAGATACTCTTTTCCTACTTTGCTTAGCAGATATAGATAAACTCTATATTAAATACGATAACCTAAAGGACGTTATTATTACTTATATTAAAAAGGTGCTAGTAGTTAGATAATTTGGCTACCCGTTTCTTATATAGAGCTTCTTTTTATAGTCTTATTTGGTTAAGTCTTTTAACGCGAACCCTTGCTACTTAACTAATGTAAAGCTACGACGTCTATACCATTAATTTGGTTACCTGTTAGTTAATAGACTATAAAAGCTTTTTAATAAGACTGGCTACGGCTATAATACTAATAGATCTGCTATTGAAGAGCTAACTAGACTCTGCTACTACTGCTAGAAGTTTAGTAGATCTTTAAGTAGATTTTGCTTTACCTTATAAGACGACGTTAATTTTAACTATAATATTATTGTTAATATTATATATATTAGCGGCTCCCCCTACTACACGTAGTTGATGAAGTAACTTAATTTTAAGCTAGTAGATAGCTATGAGATATCAGCGCTAAGTATACTTAGGATATTCTACGAATGTGCTGGATTAACAGCTATTTAGGACTACTAGATTTAATCACTATAGACGCTAGGAAGAACTTTGTTAGTAAGGAGTTTAAGTACTACGCTATTACTATAGGAGTAACTATAAAGTTAGTTCTAGTCGAATTATATAATTTTATTAGAATGGTAGAGCGCTACCATAGTCCGCTATAATAAGCCTACTAAATTATTATAACTAAAATCCCTGAAATTAGCAAGGAGATGGCCCTATAAATGGCTTTTAAAGCTATTAATAATACGGCTGGCCTAGAAGGCCTAGTCCCTATACTCTTAGTCTTTAGAGCCTACCCCTGAATAGTTAAATTAGACGTACTATTACCTTTAGTTATATAGTGAGCTACGGCTATTAAGAAAGCAATAGTGGAAATCTAGAAGCTATAAGCTGAACAATAGATTGCTAATGCTTTTAATACGCGAAATAAATAACAAACTAACGCTATTTACGGCCTCCCACCTAGTTTGCCTGTCTTAGTCTGGAGAGAAGGTAATACTAGCTAAAGCGGTTATTGGGACGGGCTATATATGCTGCTTACTGTTAATAGTAAGACCTATACCGTAAAGCTACTAAATAGGCCTACGACCTTCCGCTCTATGGTTGTAAAACTTTACCTACTGGACCTATAAGACTTAGTTAAACCACGAGAGTCTGTTAAATTAGCTAAACCAGTACCTATACTAGCTAAATCTTAATTGTTACCTAAAGCTGAACTATAGCTACTGCTAAAGCGAGGTAGAGGTTGCCCTTATAAATACCTATTGCTTATAGCTGTTGTAGACATGGCTGTTATGGACGCTATAATAGATATAGGTGCTTTTATAGGTAATATTATAGATATAGCCGATATCGCTATCTACTTATAGGATGATGATACTATAGATATGGCTGATACTACTACTTACTTATAGAACGATGGTAACACCTAGTTTAGCGCTTTATGGTAAAAGGAGGTTATAGGCCTACTTAAGAAAGGCGTCTTTAAGATTATTAAGCTATATAATATACCAAAGGGGGTTAAACTCTTTAATTTACGGTTTGTTAATGAGATTAAGAATAAAGGAACCGATAAAGCCTTTAAGAAATTACAACTTATTATATAGGCCTATAACAATTTAGAGAAAGAGCTAGTCCTTACTTAGTTACTAATAATTTAACGAGTTAGCTAGCGGCTAATTCTCTATATTGCTGCTATGCTACTATAGATATAACTCTACCTCTGAGATATCTTATAAGCCTATATTTAGTCTACTATAAACCTAAACCGTAAATTCTATGTATGACTACTACACGAGCTAAATTAACAATTGGGAATTGAAAAGGACTCTATTCTAAAGGTTGTAAAGCCACTTTATAAAGTGCCTAAAGCTAGAAACTACTGGTTTAAGACCTACTATTTATACTACGTTAATTAGCTGCGAATGGACCAGTCTATATATAACCCTTGCTTACTTTACAGTAATAAACCTTTTAGAATTGTTGGCTTATAGACTAATAATACGCTGTTCTTTGCAGATAATACCTTTATAAAGGCTAAATAAAGCGAACTATATAAGGCTAAATTTATAGCTAAGGAGCGAGAGCAACTAACTACTAATATACTAGTTAAGTTTAATAGAGGACTTATTTAATTGGTATAAGATAAGAGTATTACGCTAACGCAAAAGCGCTAGTGTAAGAGCCTTAGTGTGGTTAATACTATGCTAGTAGATAGCACTAGCTCTAGAGGAATTACGCGTGGCCTACTTATGCTAAAGGACTAGTATATCGCTTAACGCGCTAGAGGAGCCTATATTGCCTTAGTCTGTTAACTAAAGGCTTTATTTAACTTATCCTTTACTGCCTAGGTAACTAATTCTAAAGAGGTAAACGCGAAGGAGTTAAATAAGTGCCTAAGTTGGTAGATTTAGAACTTATATAGAGGTCTTAAGTTTATTAAATTAGAGGCTAAGACCCTATAGCTCTTAGTTTTTATAAACGCTTCCTTTACCAATAATAAGGACCTCTCTTTGTAAATTGGCTATGTTATTATACTAGCTAACGCAACTAAGAAGGCTAATATTATCTATTAGAGCTTAATTAAGTGTAAAAGAGTTACTAGAAGCGTTTTGGCTTTTAAACTCTACGGAATAGCTTACAGCTTTAATATCGCCGTCGCTATTAAGTCTATAATAGATAAGGTCCTATAAATTAACCTCCCGCTTATACTTTGCACTAATTTTAAGTCGCTATATAATTATCTTATACAACTTAAAACTACATAAGAGAAGTGATTAATAATTAATGTAATATGCCTATAATAAGCCTATAAATGTCGGCAGATTACGGAGGTTAAATAAATTAATGGTGAAGCTAACCCTATGGACGCGATAACTAAGGGGAAGCCTTATATTGCCCTATAGCGACTTATTAACACAAACTAAGTTAATATATAGGCTGTAGGTTAGGTAGAGCGTAAGGAGTAGTAAAAGGTAGTTTACGGGTTATAATAGTGCTAGGGCACGCCACCTGCTATATTCTATGGACCCTAAATTTAACTAGCCAATTAGGATTTTCCATCCCTAGGATGGAAAATTGCTATTGGCTTGCTTACCACTAGTGCCTTAACGGCCCTCGCAATATGTTAACCTGCTACCCCTAATAATTCTTCTCCTTCTTTTTTTTTTTTAGCTTAGTGTCCCCGTAATACAGCATTCTATAAGCTTTAGTTTAGAGGTATTAGTGCAAGCCGTAATACTAGTTATATAATTACGGACCTATAAGAGGAGCGTGGAAACTATTGCGTATTAATTAGATCTTTAGCTATTATATATATGCTATAAATAGTCTAGAAATAGACTTGGCTTTAAAGTGTAGATTAGCCTTCTTCTTAGAGTTGTTTTAGTGTTGGAATGTTAGTTATATAATATAGTTATAGGACCACAAAGTAAGACTAGCTAATTTGACCTTAGAGCAAACCCCTATTTTTTAAATATTAATAACTACTAACTTTAATACCGCATACGTACCACTATAAGTAATATTCGTGCACGTTAATAATGCGAGTATACCGACACTTACTTATAGATAACTAAAATTATTCTATATTAAACCTACGTTTAAATATAAGCCCTAAAAGCTTCTTAACTTATAAGATTGCTATATAGGTTAGCCTAGCTATTTTATTCTTTTTCTTAATATCTAGAACTACCTAGTTAAGTATTAGGCCCTAGCTTTTATATACAGTAAGAGTAAAAGCTAGAGTAACTAGTAATTAACGCTATAAGTAAAAGCCTTTTATACCCTCCTATTTATAAAGCACGGAAAATATAGAAACGACTTTCTTAATATCCTACTAAGTGAATAGGGTAAGTCCGTTATACTTATCTACCGTAATTAGTAGTAACTGTTAGTAGGGGGGGGTACTTAGACAGTCTCTTTAAGCTCTACGGCGTGTCACGTGTTAGGTTACGTGACAGCGCATAGGCCATCGTGTAGATACCTTCTTAGGGGAGGGTAAGCGATTTTTCAACCTTATCTTTAAATAATACCCCCCTAATACGCAGTACCCAAGTTAAGAGAGGAAGATGGAGACGGCAGAGGCGGAAGGAGGCTTAACGCGTTAATCGCGTCGTAAACGCGCCAAGATAACTAAGGCCCTTAAAAACGATAGTTACAAGAGCAATATAGAAGACACGGTTTATGTAGCAGTAGTAGCCCCTAATGCACCACAATCAAAGCGTATAGGGAAAAAACTACGCCCTAAGGATTAAATAGTGTCAACAAGAAACCGCGTAATGGCTAAAAAGAGAGCAGAGTAGCCGGTAATAATAGCTACTACGGCAAACTAATTAACAACTGAGAAAATAAATATAATAATAAATATGCAGATTAAGGTGCTAACTAACCTAGTTATGTTACTACTAGGGGCGTTAGAGGAGCAGAAAGAGGCATAAGCGAATTAAATTAAAGTTATTACTAAAATATTTATAGAGTAGATTAACGCGATTAGAGTAGAGGTTACGGAAAAAATAGAGGTAATCTAGACCCAATTGTCCAACATTTAAGCACCACTAAGCGCGGCCCTGTCGTACGCGGATGTTGCCTATACGCCGCCAAGCAGTCAACTAAGCAACTTAACGTCCTTCCCCTTAAGAAATACTATACCATTAACTATTACCGATACGCTATACTATATAGTTAATATATCTAGAGTTAAAGAGGAAAATAAGAACAAAGCATAACTGGGGGTAATTAGGCAAGTAATTAAAAATGGTATACGTACTACGGAAGGCCACAAGAGCTGGCGCTGTGCAGCAGTAATTAAAGACCCTAGGAACCCCGCACGTATTAGGATAACTTACAGGAATAAAGCCAAGCTCCAACGTGTAAAAGAAGCGGCCTAGAAAACCTTAGCACCTAGTGTTTAGGTGCTGCGAGACCAGCTCTACCTAGTAAAAATTAACAACACTAATCGAACAGTAGTTCTTAACTAGGAAGGAAAGATTTAAGATAAAGTAGTAGAGGTGCTAGGAAAAGAGAATAATATATACATAGCCTAAATAGGGTAGCTTAGTAAAAAGACACAGGAAAGGTATATAGATTAATAGTGGTATACGTTACTAAAAGTAGTAAGGCAGCACGGTTACTACAGGACTAATACTTTCATATTATAGGGGAATTAGCCTACATCAGAACCTATAAACCTAAAAGCGGCCTAACGCAATGCTACTAGTATTAGATACTAAGACATAAAGCATTTATATGCATAAGACTGTAAGTATATGCTAGATGCGCTTAAGAAGGACATTATTACAATAACTATTAAGGACAGATCCTAAAATATATACCATACGGAGGACCACATAAATCGTTTAGTAAAAATTGTTAAGTGCTTTACCCTTCCCGCTATATATAAGACACTTTAGGCACTTTAACTAAATGTTCGAAAGTAGAGTATAGTATAGTAGAGCCTAATAAACAATGAACAACTAAAAGATTTTAGAGTGTTAGCGATATTAGAGCCATACGCATAGAAAACGGACGATATGGTCGTAACAGTCCCTATAGGACACTTAAATTAGACTAAGGTAATACCCTTGGTCTAGCACGAAGAGAGGTAGGCGGTATAGAGCATGCTTTAGATTTAAAAAGACATTAAGACTAAACAGGTGCCAGTACAATCGGTAGACCTTACCGCGGCGGTGCTGCGCCTTCCTAACCGATTAGTACTAGTGGTGTTAGTATATATTAAGGGAAAGAATATAGAAGCACTATAGGATATAACTAATAAACTATACTAACTAATCTAGGAAATATAGAATAAGATAGGTATATAAACCGATATAATACTCGTAGGAGACTTTAATCGGCACGACTAGCTATAGGAAGGAAATGACGTCTTGCCGGCGAGATAGGGAGAAGCTGACCCGATTATTAATCTTATAGGAGATTACTCCCTACGTAGCCTGCTGCCCAGGGGTATAAAAACATGGCAAAATAGCGGCTGTAAGTTAACAATTAACCTGATTCTAGCGTTAGACGAGCTAGCATCTACAATAGTAAAGTATATAGTATATGGGATAGAATACGGATCTAATCATAGGGCAATTAAGACGATATTTAATATTACGGTCCCTAAACGCGCTATAGAACAGAGAATGCTCTTTAAGAACGTACTATAGAATAAAATTAGGAATAGGATTGCTACCGCCCTCCGTATTATCTTAGTAGGTAGTAGAGTATAGTAGCAAATAGACCGGCTTATAGACGTAGTACTAGAGGTAGTTTATGCATTAACTCTAAAAGCTAGACCTTTACTATATGCAAAAAGGTAGTGGATAATAAACCTTATAAAGCTCCGCCAGGTATACACCTACTAGAGAAACTAGGCAAAGAACCAACGCTAAGTGGGCTAGATATTACTAGAACTAGAGCAATAAGTAAAGGAGGCCTCTAAGGAATACTACGACGCAATATAGAAACAGAAAAGGATACATTGGAACAACTTCCTAGCTAATAACGCAAACATTTAGTAAGTAGCAAAATACCTTAACCTAAGCGGCAACTCAGCGTTTAATAAGATACCACTATTAGTAAGGAAAAATGGATCTACTATAGAAGGTAAAGATAAGTAAGCAGTAGAGCTGTTAACTATGTTCTTTCCCCTGCTGCTAATAGGAATAGAGAATAAGGGCCTGCGGCCTTAACGAACGCCAATACTAATGCCGCGTCTTATAATAGAAGAGGTGGAACGGAAGATATTTGCGGCAAAGCCATAGAAAGCGCCAGGGGATAACGGCCTACTAGCGATGGTGTAGAGGCAGATATGGCCGGAAATAAAAGATAGGGTCCTACTCCTCTTTTAGACCTTACTAAATAAGGGCGACCTTCCCTACTAATAGAGAAATGCTAAGATTATATCACTTAAGAAGCCGAATAAAGGAGACTATATAAAGGCAAGGGCATAGAGGCCTATCTCTCTACTATCTACGCTAGGTAAGGTGCTGGAGTCTATAGTCGCCGAGAGAATATCGCACGCGGTAGAGACCTTTGGACTACTACCTATAAATTACTTTAAGGTAAAAAAGAAGCGCTCTACCGAATAGGCGCTGCTGCTACTATAAGAATATATCTACAACGCGTAAAGGGCTAAGAAGGTGCTTAGCCTTATTAGCTTTAATATAAAGGGTGCATATAACAGAGTATATAAAGAGAGGCTATTATAAAGGCTTATAGCAAGAGGTATACCGCTAGTGCTAGTGCGGTAGATTAATATATTATACTCTAATCGGACGGCGACTATTTTAATTAACGGCTATACCTCTAACTAGTAATAGTTATTATAAGTAGAACTACTATAAGGATTGCCGCTCTTACTAATACTGTTCCTCTTTTTTAACGCTGACCTAGTCTAGCACCGGCTTAATATAAATGGAGGCTTAATAGCGTTTATAGACGACGTTAATATATAGGTTATAGGACTATCGGCAGCAGCAAACTATAAAGGTATTTAGGCTATTATTAATAGAGTAATAAACTGGGAGAAACGAAGCGGCGTAACGTTTAAAGGTAAAAAGACTATATTAGTGTACTTTATAAGAAACGCGGACCGGACTAATACTACCCCGTTTATAATTAAAGGAAAAACAGTTGCATTAGGGTATATAGCTAAAATCCTAGGGATGGTTATAGATGCGGAGCTTTAGTATAAGTAATATATCGCAAAAGTAACTACTAAGGGCCTTATCGCAGTTATAGCACTAAAGAGACTTTAGATGGTATCCCCTTTAACTATAAGATAGCTATTTAGGGTAACGGTAGCGCTGGTGGTAGACTACGCCTTAAATATCTAAATGTATACCTACGGGGGTTCCGCTATAGCTACAATAAATAGTGTACAAAGAATTAGAGCGCAGGCAATTATAGGAACTTTCTATATAGTAGCTATAGTTATTAGGGAGGCCGAAGTAAGTATACGGTTAGTACGCGAGCGGCACTTAGAGAGGGCCACTAAGCTATAGGTTAACCTCCGTACGCTATATAAGATAAACCTACTATTAAGGCTCCGCACGAAGGTGCTCTAAAGGTTTATGTCCCTACTGTAGAAGATAGCCTATATATACTAATATACACCAACAGATAAGATAGAGGTTATTTAACCCTATATAGTACCACTATAGGAAGACTGACTGCCTATAAGTATTAATCTAGATAAAGATAAGGCAACTAAAACAGCTAACTCTACTTAAGGGATATAGATCGCAACGAGCTCGTCTGGGAGGAGAGGCATAGTAGGGATGGGAGGTGTTGTCCGTAATACCCTTAGCAATACGCTAAATAGGGAAGCGGTTATATACTTAATTATACTAGGACCTAGAGCAGAATAGAACCTATACGCGGCTAAACTGGCGGCAATATTAATGGCAATAAGATGCTTACTACTGGATCTACAGGGGAGATAGATTACTATATTTACTAGTAATTAGGCAGCACTACTAGCACTTAGCTAACCTAAGTAATAGTCGGGCTAAATAAGTATTATATAGATCTATAATATAGTTCGTACGCTAAGGTAAAGAAGTAACCGCTTTCTTATTATATGGGTCCTATAAGGGGAGTTTAAACTAGGTAAGAAGGCAAAAGAAGTAGTATAGTGAGCCACTACATAAGGACGCCTACCGTAAGGACAACAATACTAGGCTAAGGCTACAATAATAAATACCGCAAGAACAAAATAGTGGGGTAGGAAAACACTGCCGGAAGGAGTAGGAAGGTACTTAAGAAAAATGGACACAGCGCTACTAGGTAAACATACCCGCAGGCTATATAACTCCCTTAAGCGAGGAGAGGTAAACGTGTTGGCCTAGTTACGGATAGGAATAATATAACTTAATAGGTATTTGCACCGCATTAAAGCGGTAGAATTAGATTAATATAATTNCGGANAGGNAANAGAAANAGTTAAATACTTNCTCTTTAGGTNTATAAAATNGANANTATATTAAGAGCAAATGCTGCAGTAAACAGATATAAGAAGAGGCAGCTTATCCTTCTATCTTAGGGGGAAGGCGCTAACTAACCCTAGATAGTAGACACCAAACGTAGACGCGGTCCGAGCGATAGTAAAATATATAATAGCTATTAGACGACTTAAGGCAGAACCGGATTAATAACCCGTCCACCACAGTTAGAAACCCCCCCCCCTCCCTTTACGCTTTAACCAACCTATACCACGCACTCTTGTGCCACCAGCAGATCCCGCTTTAATTGCCGAAGATAGGACACTAAATACTTGGAGGAACGGCCCCCTAAGACTACCTGCTACTAACCACCTACGAGATCTCGTAAAATAAGACATAAGTAATACTAGGGTGTATTAAATAAGGCATATATATGGGCTTGTACGAGAATATGGCGAAGATTAAAGGAAATGAAATTATGTAATATAGTACTAGTGCCCTTTAGGCTTAGTGCCTCCGGGCGGAATAAACTTCATTATTATCATACCTTCTTAGGGCCTTTAAGCCCCTGAGATTCTCCCTAATATAGAGTATCATATATATTATTCCATTAGCCTACTTAGTGCCCTAATAGTAACTAAGGTTAATCCTTTTTAATATCCGCGTATCCCTTCTATACGATATCTTTAACTATACTAGTAGTACCGTTTACTAAGCCTAGTTTAACCCAGATATTCTATATTAGTATTACTTTTACGCCAATATATAGGGCTAGATTATCTATAGTATTATACTAATTAGGAGTAACTTTCTGCGTACCTATACTAGTATTAACTAACTTAATAGCCACTACTAGCTATAAAAGGTTGTAAAGCTAAGTAGTATTATACTTATCTATAGTAGCGCGTATACTATATAGCTGAATTGCGTTATTAAAGCTCGCAACCTTATTGGTGGATAGGCCCTATTTATACCTAGTTAAAAAAAGCTTCTAGGTTAAATTACTTATAGAATTACTATATAGCTTTATAAGGGCGGTCCTAAATATAAAGCTCTTAGTATTATTACCGCTTTACCGCATAACTTAATTTAGGATAGTAATTCGGTTAATTACCTTATAGGCTCCTTTTCTATAGCTAGCGAGCTCTAACAGCCTAGTAGGTAAATTGCTATATAAGGCCGCCTAATTTATAGGGGGAAGCTAATAGAAATTGCTTACTAGCAAAATGTTTAAGCCTTTAAAGTAGTTGTTATTACGCGTAGGGTAGATTTAATAGAGGCGGCAATTAATCTAGGCTAGATATACTTGCCTAATTATAGATTTCTTATTAAGGACGAAATAGTAAATATCCTTAAAAGCTTGCTATAGAGGCGTAAGACTAGCAGCAGGCAATTCCTTAAATAGGCGATTTACTAGCAATATTACGGACGCTTTAAGTACAATGTTACGACTACTTAGAGAAGAGTCGAAAGAAGCTAGTTAGTTAATAAGAGCATGGTTTAGGATGGAACTAGTAGAGCCATATAACGAGGAATAGTAGACGAGGTCATATAATGTAATCTATATAATCTGTATAATCTAGGTGATCTACAACAGAGTAAATAGAGTAGGCAGAGTAGATAGAACAGTGACTTTCTTAGGAGTACGGATGTGTATTTAAAGGACCACAGTCCCTACCTTAGATAGTTCCTTCTTTATAGTGATTCTTAGAATACAATTAGAGTTAATCTGTTAGGCAACCACTCTACTAGTTATTATTACGTTGTTGACTTCTTATATTACCTATACACCTAGCCCATTAACAAGTCCACCGTAGTTCTTGCTATAAGGCTTTGTTACACAATTACTACCTAGTTACAGTATTAGAAGTCGAATAATATGCCACTAAAAGTAGCCGCAATAACGCCATTAACGGCAGCAACGACCTTAGGGTTAGGTAATAACACTAGTATAGTAGATACTAACTCGTAACTAGTCACAGTCAAACAGTTATAGGCAATAGTTAATTAGTTAACAGATAATAATACGGCACTTAAAAATAGGGTTAATAGAATAGGAGCAGCTAAGGTTAAGTTACCTTTAATTAAACAATTCTTAGGAGAGAGATTAAAGCTTAAAGGATTCCTTACATAAATGCACTTTAAGGTTACACAAGAAGGGGTAAAATTGGCAACACCTATGGATTAAGTAGCGTACGCAGGATTATTCTTAACGGGAAGGGCATTTAAATAGTTTAAACCCTACCTTATTAAGATACAGGACAACAATATAATAACTACTAATTAGGAAGTACGATATATGTTTATAAGCTAGACTAGATTTATAAAACGGTTAATACAGATATTTAGGGACCTAGAAGTAATAACTATAGCAAAAAGGAAGCTTTAGGACCTAATACAGCGAACCTTAATAATTAAGTATATAACGCAGTTTTAGACGTTAGCTATATAAGTTAAATAGAATAATAGGGCGCTTATAGCATAGTATAAACAGGGACTTAAGGTAAAAGTCTAGGACGTAATTATTTTAATAAAAGATACGGACACCCTTAGGGAATTAATTAATTAAGCGATTAAAATTAACGATAGGATCTTCTAAAGGAAATAGGCTAAGAGAGGCTAGGACAGAGTTCTATAGTTATATAAGACGCAAAGTACGCAATAACTAAAGCTAAACCTAAAACTATAGTATGGCGCAGAGCTAATAGACCTAAGTGGTACTAAAGAAAACCATAAGAGATAGAGTAAGAAACTATAAAAACCTAGAGGTTAAAGATCGAGCGATTATAGGACTAAAGAGCATAGGCTAAACTAAGGATCTTAGTAGCAGAAGATATTTAAGCGGACTCCATAATAAAAGCAATAGTTTAAAGATAGAGCTTATATAAATTGCGGAAAACGAGGTTATTTCGCCAGAGACTATAGAGGTAGTTAATATAACTACGTAGTAAAGGGAACTAGACTAGCAGAAGGCACATATATATAAAGGGACGATAGTATACTGCGAGGAATAAAAGAGTGTTTAATTAGAAGTTTCGCGTTTTATTATAATAACGCATACCAAATTTATAAAGACGCTAAGTATAGTGCAAGCTATTGGCTATAAAAGCTAGAGTTAAGAGAACTTAAAGGAACTAGAGAGTTAGATAAAGAATAAAATTAACTCTATAAGCTGGATTAAGATGTTATAATAATATACGGATAAAGATTAGTAATAATAACAATAGAGTTGGAGTACTTATTAATTAATAGCGATAAAAAAGAAAAAAGGACTAACTAGGGGTACCTAAACCTTAATAACGCAATAACAGAAGTAAAGACTAAGACCGCTATAGAGTAAGGTTCAGTAACGGGAATTATAATACCGTTAGATACGGCATCCATTACTTTATAAGACGGTAGGAAGAGTATCCTAAAAGGATTAAGCAAGCAAATGATTGCTAGTACTAATTTACCACTTAATAAAGGTAAAAGGCTATAGACTTAAGATACTTATAAAGAGATGCGAGTAACCTAAGGACCTATAACAGACGAAAACTGATAGAGTAGGGCAGTAGCTTAGTTTAAAGATATATAAATAAGCTTGGGACAGAGTTTCCTACAGGCATAAGATTCTTAAGACGAGATAAGTAAGATTTAAGACTCTTAAAATAAGATAAGAACACCTAAGCCTAGTTAGACTAAGGTAGGAGCAAAGCTTAAGATAGAAGTAAGCTTAGGATTAAGGATTTCATAGGACTAAGATTTTAATACACAAATAAGGACTATTAATGAGGGAATTAAGAAGCAAGAAGACTTTAAAGATCTACTTATAAGACGTGAATAAAAAGAAACCATGGCAGAATTTAGAGTAAGAATTACTGTATGGCAAGAGCAGAAACTAGATAAGAGATCTAGCACACTAGGACGTATAAGGGATAGAGCACCTATACGAAGAATTACTAATAGACCTAAGATAGGCATACTAAGAGCTAAGTAGCTTACTAAACTGGAACAAGAAGAGGATCTAGGGATTTTAACTAGGTTTAAAGAACGACATATAAAGGGCTATTATAACGTAGTAATAAGAAGATACTTCCTTATGGACAAGCTGTATACGCTTAAAGAACTATACTAAAAGTGGTATAAATAGCGACACAATAATAAATAGAAAGATTTTTTATATATAGCTGGATAAATAAGTTGTCTAAGACCACCTAATTACAGAAAAGGCTATAACTTATATTAAAGGAGCCTTAATTATAACGTTAAAGGATCTAAAGGAGCAATTAGAAGACTAGAGAAGTAAAAGGCAAATCTTAGTACTAGCGAATAAAGTTATAACGCTTAAATCGACACAGTATAGGTTTAAACTTAAGGATGAAAATAAGCTAAGAGTTAACCTAAGATACTAAGCGCATTATACATTAGTATAGATCGCATGCGTAAATAATATGTGTAACATATATAGAGTACTAAAAGATAAGAACCGGAAATACCTAGTAAGGATATATTAGGCACTAGAAGAAGCGAAGTATAGAAATGTAAAGTATATACATAGTTGGCACCTAGTAGAAGTTTAAGGATAAGGGGACTTAATACTTTAACTAGGAAGATTCCTTATAGAAGAATGCCTAGATAGACGATAGTGGTGGGAATGTTTAAAGAATACCTATCTATAGTATATTAAAGAAAAGAAGCGAACTAAGTATTAGCTAAAAGTGGACTAAGTATAAATAGGATCTAGTAGCTAATAATTGGGAAAAGAGGAGGCCTACGGAACTAGAGGGAACTAGTAGTAGAGCCTTAGACCCTTAAAGGAATTTAAGGACAACACCTAAATTTATAAATAAATTAGTAAGATTAGTAGTTTAAAGCATTAGTAGATAGTAGAGTAATAAGAAACCATATCTTACTAGCAGCAGTAAAAAGGATAGGGCTACTATATAGATAAAAGGAGCACCCGTATCTATTAGTAACAATTTTAGGAGATCTAATAGCCTATAGAAGAGGCATTATTAACCTTAAAATAGGATCTATTTAGATAACCATTAAGGGGAGACTAGTTAGAATGTCTTTCAATATCTTACTATTAGGATAAGATAAGGCAGTATTAGGAATGCCTTAGTTACAGGAATATAATCTAAAGATTAATTAGGTTATAGGTTAGGTCGATATTAGGGATACTTAATACCGTAAGATATAATAATAGACTAAGTTGGTATGGTACTAAGTTAGAGCAACATATAAAGAAACCAGTTAAGGATTAAGTTATATATTAAAGAGATACTATAAGTATAGTAAGAAGCTATAGTTACTAGAAGGTAGAGAGCTGTTAGGGTATATAGTATAGGGCTATATGATAGGGTTGGAACTAGGAATAAGTCTAAGGTTTTTTCTAACCTATAAGCTTACAGAAAAGGAGTTATAGGTACTTAAGGAGTTTGTCTAGGAGAACTTATAGAAGGGATATATTAGACTATTATAATTATTAGTAGGTTATCCAGTACTGTTTATACTAAAGAAAAATGGTAAACTAAGGCTATGTATTAACTATAGATAGTTAAATAGCATTACTAGGAAGGATAGGTATCCTTTACCCTTAATTAGCAAAATCTAAGATAGGATAGGTAACGCGCAAATCTTTACAAAGATAGATCTAAGATAGGCGTACTATTAGATTAGGATTAAGAAAGGCAATAAATAAAAGGCAGCTTTTAGATTAAAGGAAGGACTATATAAACTATTAGTTATATAATTTAGGCTTATAAATGCACTAGCAATGTTCTAGAAGTGTATTAATAATATATTAGGAAAACACTTGGATGAATTTATTATAGTATACCTTAACAATATCATTATCTACTTAATAACTAAGGAAGAATATAGAGAACACGTTAAATAGGTCTTAAAGAAACTATAGGAAGAATAAATGCTAGTAGCAATTAAGAAATGTAAGTTCTTTACTAGGAAGATAGATTTTGTTAGATTTATTATTAAACTAGGCTAACTTAGCATAGATCTAAAGAAGATTAAGGCTATAGTAAATTAGTAGGAACTGGAGAATATTATATAGTTAAGATTATTTCTAGGGTTTTGCAATTACTGCAGAAGGTTTATAGCGTAATAGTTAGCAAATACTAAGCCATTTACGAGGTTAACGAAGAAAGAGGAATTATAAATATAAAAAGAGGAGTAAAATAAGTTGTTCGCGGAACTTAAGGAGTTATTTACCTAAGAATTAGTCCTTAAAATCTACCAACTAAAGTTAGAAACGGTTATAGAAATAAATATATTAGACTTTATACTAGGAGCGTACTTTCTATAGAAATATAAAGATAGATAGCACCTAGTAGCATACTATAGTTAGAAGATAATACTACTAAAGTTAAACTATAACATTTATAATAAGGAGTTATTAGGTATAGTTACAGTACTAAAGGAATAGAGAGTATTCTTATAAGGCACTAAGAAATTATTTATAGTTAAAACGGATTATAAGAACTTAATAGGATTTCTAATAATAAAGGAACTTAACTAAAGATAAGTTAGATGGGCGGAGATGCTTACAGAATACTATTTTAGGATTTAGTATATTAAGGGTATAGAGAACGTATAAGCAGACGCTCTAAGCAGAAAGGCTAAACTATAAAACAATAAGAAGCTATTAGGGGCTTTATTACAAAAAGATATAGACGGATTAATTAGGTATAATTATCTAAAAATTATAGCAACTTAAGAAGAGAAATTAGAACGAGTTTATAAGATATTAGAAAGCTTTTAGGTATAAAGAATTCTAGAAGTATAGCTAGAAGATCTATAGATGGATATATATAAGAACTAAGAAACTATATAGATCCTAAAAGGCATAGCAGAGTATTTTATAGAAGATTTCTATAAGGGAATAACTTAAGGACACAACGGAGCTATAGGCTTAGTGTTAAGACTTTAAGAGGAGTACATTATTAATAGAATCTAGGGACTAGCTAGGAAGGTTACTAAAAAATATCTAAATTACTAAAGAAATAAACTAATAAGGTATAAGCTATATAGAGAGCTATAACCTATTAAAATACTAGAGAGACTATAGGAGGTTATATTATGGGACTTTATTATTAAGTTACCAAAGTTAAGAGATCCTATTACTAAGCAAGATTACAACGCAATCTTAGTAATAGTAGATAAGCTTATAAAGTGGGGATACTTTATAGCATATATAGAAGAAATCTTAGCGGAAGATATCACTAGAATCTATATTAAGGAAGTATTTATAAGATATAGAGCATTAAGTAAGATTATATTAGATAGGGATCTAAGATTTATAGCAGTATTCTAGGAGGTATTCTTAGCGGAGTAAGGAGTTTAAGCGGCAACTTCTATTGTATATTATCCGCAAATAGACAGTTAAATAAAAGGATTAAATTAGATACTAGAACAGTATCTAAGATATTATATTAATTACATACAGAACAATTGGGTATTATTACTACTAGTTATATAGTTTATATATAATATAACACCACAAGAAGAAATAGGTATGTTACTATTTAAGGCGAATTATAGATATAAGCTAAGAATATTATTATCGCTACGTTAAGTAAAGAAAATAAGTAGTATAGCTAAATAAAGAATAGAGACTTTAATAAATCTTTATGCAAACCTTACGGAAATAGCTAAGGTGGTATAGTAAAGGATAAAAAGGTACTACGATATTAAGAGATCTAAGGGACCAGATCTTAAGGAGGGAGATAAAGTATAGCTACTATATAAAAATTTTAAGAGTTAACAACTAAGTAAGAAGTTAGACTACGTTAGACTAGGGCCTTTCAAAATTATTTAGAGAATTTCACTAGTTATATTTAAGTTAAATCTATTAGCTAAAATAAAGATCTACCCTATACAGTATATCGCTATACTAAAGCCAGTACACGGAAATATTAAGCTACTAGTTTATAAAGTAGACACGTATAGAGGACAAGAAAAGGATAAATAGTAAGTTTTAAGAATTATTAGTTATAAGGACATTAATAATAAAATATAGTATAAAGTAAAGTGGATAGGCTATAATAAGACTACCTAGGAGCTACTATAAAATTTTAAGAATGCTATAGGAAAGGTACAGGAGTATTAAAAGAGATTAGGTTAGGCAATATTAATAAAAAAGGATTACTAAAGAACGAGCTACTTAAGGGGGACTTAAGAGGAGCGACTGCCAAACTACTTAGAGTTATTTCCCTCTCTATTAAAGGAGAATCCGTTTTTTTATCACTAAGTTCCTATAGACCTTATTCTATAAGTTTTTACTTCTTAGAATAAACCTTCTTATAAACTTTCTTAAGACAAATTAATTAAGTAGACGCAGTAAGACGAGAGTTAAGAGCTCGTTGTTAGGCATTAGCAGCCTCCCGTTTAGCGTTATAAGAATAATAAAGTTTAGCCAGCGCCACTAAGAGCTTATATTAAGCTTTATAGCAGTAAATTAAACATAAGACCCTATAATAAATTACTTAGGGAACTTAAAGACTATTAAGAGTTATAGGACGTATATACTTAGCGTTAAAAACAAAACAAATATCGCAAGATAATTAAATATTCGCTTTAGTGCACTCTAAATATAAAGAGGGTTGCTAGGATAAGGGACTTACTAACGCAATATAAACTAACCCCTCTTTCGCACAACGAGAATAAGGAGATGGTATTATTTCACTAAGGGCATGTTCGGTTGCAGCTCTATATTCAATATGGAGGCTCCATATTGTAACGGAAATGGAGCTCAAATATGAATATAAGGGTATTGTTCGGTAAATCTGACGACTTTTAAATATGGAGCCCCTCCATATCGGTAAGCGCGTCAAATTTGCAAGCTATACTATATACAGTAGTTATAATAAGGTTCTTGGCACCGTTTTAATATGGAGCTTCGAGCTCCAGTTCCATATTCCATATTAACCCGAAGCCCTCGCATACGCACCAAAGTAACGACTTCTAATTGCGATACTGCTGTCGCATTTACATGCCTTATATAATATTATTATTCTAACCTTCGTGGTTACGATAAGCTTATTTTTAAGGCGTCGCGGGCATTATTATAGCTCTACTATAGATCCTACGGGAGGCGGGCAAAGATGTAGGAAACGTTGATCGCAGAGAGGGCGTTGGCCGAGGAGGAGGCTCTATTGCTACACTAAAGTAGGGAGTCGCGATAGAGGCCTGGTGGCAGAGAGGGGCTTATTCGAATTTCTCACCGACGTTAATTACGAAGTTAAATATGGAGCCTTATTCTGGAGCTGCAACCGAACAATCGACTTAATTACAGATTCAAATGAGCCACGGTGGTAGCCGCCACTAATTACAAAACGGGCGACACTAAAAGGCGCACGGATTGAACAGATTATGATATGGAGGCGATTTGCAACCGAATGTGCCCTAAGTAATAATATCGTAGCAACGGTATAAGACCAATAAGCTATAGACAAAAAAGGAGATGCTTTAGGTATAATAAGTAATAATATTAACCAAATTAATTAAATGGATATCATACCTCTAATAAACGACTTAGAGATATTTAGGATCTTTAAGGATAAAGATAAAGAGAAGGGAGATGGTGTTATAGACGCTTTAAGTACAATATTACGACTACTTAGAGAAGAGTTAGAAGAAGCTAGTTAGTTAATAAAAGCACGGTCCAAAATAAAACTAGTGGAGCTATATGACGAGGAATAGTAGATAAGGTTATATAATATAATCTATATAATCTATATAATTTAGGTAATCTGCAATAGAGTAAATAGAGCAGGCAAAGTAGATAGAGTAGCGACTTTCTTAGGAGTACGGATGTGTATTTAAAGGACCATAGTCCCTACCTTAGATAGTTCCTTCTTTATAGTAATTCTTAAAATATAATTAAAGTTAATCTGTTAGGCAACCACTCCACTAGTTATTATTACGTTGTTAACTTCTCGCATTACCTACACACCTAGCCCATTAATAAGTCCACCATAGTTCTTGCTATAAGGCTTCGTTATAAGCAACCTTAATAGATTATAGGTAGTTCTACCATTAATATTAAAGGCAGCTACCCTAGTAGGGGCCGCTTAAGCCAATAGTATTAGCTTATTATTAGCCCTTACTATATTATAGAGCGTAGTAGAGAGGATAGTAATAAGATATAATTTACCGGTTTTATAACGGCTCGTATAAATGCCTCTAAACTAAAGCTTATAGATTGCTATCTAGTAAAGATACTAAGCTAAGGAGAAGAAGAAAAGGTATATATAGGAGGCAGAGTAAACAGATATCCTGTAAGGGTCGCTAAGGCGCTAGTAATAAGCGAGCTAATAACAGATTAGCAGAATATAGCAGAATTTGGCAGGTGACGCGCCCTAGCACTGTCACATTACCCCCCCCTCCTAAAAAAGCCTGCCCTTAGGCGTTGTCTAAGCTCCTTATTATTATCTAAATTGTTATAGTCATCTATTCCTTCTTCCTAGCATTTTATCTAGTTTTCTAATTTACGTAGTAGTCCGGGGAGGTCTAAATAGGCTAGGTAGAAGTCCCGTAACTTATAAGGAGAGTACTTAAAATAAAATACAGGATACCATTTAGGGTCTTTATTATAGCCTACCTAGCTTGCTTAGTATTTTAAGATATTACGGTCCCTTTTAACTGCTAGGATTTCTTTAACTTTTTATTCTTCGTCCTCTGCGATCTAGATTAGCGGTAGGGGGTTATTATACTACCTAGGTAGTAGATTATTTATAGCCTTTTATAGCCGATCCAGGGAAAAGATAGGGTAGATCCTTATTAATTCTAGTAGCTTAACTTTAAAAGAGTATCCTATCTTTTAAAGAATCTTATATAGGCCAGCTATTTAGTGGTCTAGCTTGCGGCTTGGCCTTTAGGTTTTTTAGTTCTTTATTAACACCTATACCTTATCTCCTACTTAGAAGTCTACCTTATAATAATAATAGTTTACATCGGACTCCTTCTTCTCTTACGCCTTTTTTATAATTGTTTAAGCGGTCTCCTAGGCTCCGTGCATTCTCTCGGCAAATGCCTGGGCCTCTTTATAGCTAAGGCGTTCGCGGGCCGTAGTGGGTTTAGTAGGCCTATCCTAATTAAAGGACATTTGTGGTGCATACCTATAGAGCAGTTTAAATAGCGACATCCCTATACTATTATAGGGGAGTATAAGTTGCGCGTAGTCTATTATAGGTAGTAATTCTAACCAGTTGTCCTAATAGTAGTCTATAAAGGGACGTAGTCACTAATTAAGGTACTAGTTTATAATCTTGGTTTAGCCGTCGGTTTAAGGGTAGAATATAGTAAAGAGCTTAATCTTAATCCCAAGGATACGGTAGAGTTTGTTCTAGAAATCCGATATAAACTAGGGACTATAATTAAAAACAATTAATTTAGGGGCACCATAGAATTAATAGATATTATTAATATAGAGGCAGGCTATATCCTTTACAGTTATAGTCTTAAAACAAGGGAGTAAGACGGATTGCTTATATAGTCGGTTGATTACTATAAAGGCCACATTATAGCCGTATACATCTTTTAGAAATGACTTAAAGTCTATTATAATATATTACTAGGGGCGTACTGGGACTAGCAGTAGTTATAGCTAACCGGGAGTTTAATCCCTAGGGGTATCTACGCGTCTATAGGCGTGGCAGTTTTTAATAAATCGTTTTATATTAGATAGAAGTCCTCGCCAATAGTAATAGGGCGCTAGTAGTTAGTAGGTCTTATCTTAACCAGGGTACACAGTAGAGACTTAACAGTAGGCTTTACGGATTAACTCTATCCGTAGGTTATCTATATCCGGAACTATAAGCCGTTCTTAATATAGGAGCAGTCCTTCTTCTATTTCAAAATTAGGGTTACCCTTTATAGCTTAGTCTCGGAGGGCCTTTAGGGATTCGGCCGTGCAGTTTACGGTTAAGATATAGTTAATTAGTCCTATTAGTTTGTTTAATAACTCTCCTTCTATAGGTACTAGCTTATTCCATTTAGAGTTTAGTTCCTTAAAAATATATAGGTTAAGCTATTCGGGACAGAGGAGAGCGCGTATCCGGTATTAAGCCTTTAACTCGTCCTAGGGGCCTATATCCTACTCTCTACAAATTAGGGTATTAGCCTTAAAGTTTTATCTACCGGGATAATATATAATCGTAAAGAAGAATTTAGAGAGTATTTTAGCCTAGTAAGCCTATCGGCTAGTAAGCTGCTTTATTATTATAAAATACTCTAAGGCTTTATAATTAGTATAAACCTTAATCCAAGAGCTCGTGCCTTTAAGCTCTACGCGCTATTAGGATAATAATTAAATAATAGCTAGCATTTCTTTATTGTGTACTTTATAGTTATACTTAGCCGGGTCTATTATCTTTAAAAAGAAGGCAATAGGGTACTATTCGCCGTCTGGATATAGCTGTAATAGGATTCCTGCTATAACTCTATTAAAAGCATCCGTCTCTAGCATTAATTTAAGGTCTGGGTTATAGTAATAAAGGATTAGAGAAGAAATAAGCCGATCTTTTATCTTTTTAAAGGTTTCTATATAGTTGTTATTAAAGATAAAAGGCGTATTCTTTTGGGTAAGTTATATAAGGGGCTTTACTATAACTCTATAGTTATAGATAAAACGGTAATAGAAGTTATAGAAGCTAAGGAAGGACTAGATCCCTTTTACGGTATAAAGGGGTTTTTAGTTACGGATTACTTTAACCTTTTTAGGGTTAACCTTAATTCCTTCCGTACTAATGATAAACCTAAGGTACTTTATTTGTTTTACCTTAAACTTATATTTCTTAATATTAACTTATAAGCCTACGTTCCGTAATCTCTTTAGGACCTTCTTAATATAAACTTAGTGCTTAAGTTTATTATCTAAGTATATAAGAATATCGTCTAGGTATACTATATAGAATTCGTTAAGGTAATTAAAAAGAACGTTATTTATATACCTCTAGTACGTAGCTAGTCTATTTATTAGTCTAAAAGGAAGAACCTTATATTATAGGACCTATAACGGGTATAGAACGATATTAAGTCTTTAAATGCAAGGTCTATTCTAATTTGGTGAAAAGCTTAACGGATATTAAGTTTAGTAAAGATTTTTACCCGGCTTAGATATGCGAGGGTCTTATTAATTAAAGAAATAGGATACCAATCCTTTTAAGTAATAGCGTTTAGCTTCTGATAGTTAATACAAAAACAAAGGCCTCTATTAGGCTTTTTAATAAACAGAATAGGGGCAGTAAAAGGGGCTTAACTTAGCTCGATAAACCCTTTATTAAGGTTATCTATTAAATACTACTTTATTACTTTTAGCTTATCTATTAATTGTTAGTAGAGGGGGCTATAGCCTAGCGAGTTATCGGCTTTTAGTTAAATCTTATAATTATATATCTGGTAAGGGGGCAACTTATCTAAAGCCGCTTTTAAGAATGCATCCTTATATCCCGCATAAATAGTAAGGAGGAGGCGTTTAACTAGCTCCTTATTAGTTTCCTTAGCTAGCTTCTCTTCTCTCTTATTAATAATTTAGTTAATTTTATATAAGCTAGTTATAAAGACCTTATTATCCCTCCTGTATATATTAAAGTGGAATACTATAGTGCTAATCGCAGCAATATCTGCTATAGGGGGGTTAGGTAATAATAGGGGTATATAGGACCTTAGGGGCTTCCAGGGTAACGGCATTATTATTACTCCTTTTAGCTCCTATCGCATCTTCCGGAGGTTATCCCTTATATCCTATTAGTACGTTCTTTTCTATACCGGTTAGGTTTACGCGATTTAAATATTATCTACATTACTATCTATCCCGCTTTTATACGTAGAGTCCTCTTTAAATATAACGCTTTAGGAGAGTATCCGTGTTGGTATAAAGTTCTTACCAGCTTTATGGCGGGCGTCTTCTTAGGCAAAGGCTAGGTCACGTACCTAGACATCCTACTAGTAGGTAGGGTCAGCCTTCGCGACTAGTGTTTTACGGTTAGTTCGGATTTCTCTAATAAAGGAGGGTATCTTTAGTCTATCCTCTAGCTAGACAAACTATCTTTACCATACGTTTAGCTAAATATTAAAGTAGGACATCTATTAAGTCTTTTATAGTTTAGTAGGTTGTTTAAGGTTACTATAATCTTCTGTAA
Organism: Cenococcum geophilum 1.58; assembly: GCF_001692895.1. NCBI lineage: Eukaryota > Fungi > Ascomycota > Dothideomycetes > Gloniales > Gloniaceae > Cenococcum > Cenococcum geophilum. The sequence goes on along the minus strand of NW_027137570.1, from coordinate 2,456,706 downwards.
GCTTTACAGTGTGAAGGATTAAATAAACGACTTGATTGTAAATCTATGGAAATCAAGTGGTATATATACATGAAAGTAGACCCCTAACTCCGAAGCCTATAAGTCATTTCAAACATATCCGAGACATACGAGGTTAGTGCTAACGCTAGTGAAACAGGGCAATATGCAAGGTCCGGTAGTCGGTTACATACCCCCCCAGATTTAACGGTGTAGTCGAAGCTGTAAAAGACAAATAAGGGTAGAAACAGTACTAAAAGTAGGAAATTTGGATATAAATTAGGAATAGTTAAGGGTAGGGTAAAATTGGAAAAAAGTTTGGCTGAGATTTCATCAGCATGTGGAGCTGTATTAGTAGCTCTACTGGATAGTTCTGGTGAACTTGGCCGGGTGGGAATTGCTTTAATTATATCCATAATATCGTCTTAAAGTCCCTATGGTGTGGTAGTTTAATCTGCATTTGAGGCAGTCATTTAATTCTAGTTAAGCGACGGTGACGTTATTTAATATGGTGAGGCTTTAGATATAGCCGTTGTATTTAGCCGAGTCTCTTATTACTGCTGGCTGTATATACAGCTCTCTCTCAGGTGCTTATAAAGCTTATTGCCTAATTTGAATTGCCTCTAATATCTTTAACAGGTCCTCGCACGAGCTACCGGCTGCGATGCATTTGGTGACTTTGGTGATAATATAGATATCGTATTTAGTGACGTCGCGATTGTCGCAACTGGTGCTGATATAGGCGGATCTGGTGCCGATATAGGCTGGTATCTCTTAAAGGTTGAGAATACTGATTTGGTTAATTTTAGGGAATTCATAGGCTCTCTGTGCATTAGCGCCTAGTGGCCCCCTAGTCGTTTTATATAGTAGACTATTTCGCTAGTTACTAGACGGTATAGTAAGTTTCGTCCTAAATCGAAATGGATGTCGTTATTAGTAGCTCTTAATAGTGCTACGATATTTGTGAATATGGTGGGTACTAGTGCTACATAGGATAGCTTCATTTTTGACTTCCCAGTAGGTGTATTAACGGTAATCGTTACTGTTCCATAAGCTTATATTTTTTCGAAATTTCCACCAGCAATTAGGTAATTGTCTTCTGCTGCTAGGTAGGAGAAGGTAAAGTCTTCTTTGTTATTGCAGACGTGCGTATCTACGCTAGGGTTAAGTATCTAGGTGTTCTAGAGTTTAAATGGAGTTTAACCAGTACTAAACACGGCAGCATAGCTAGTCGGGGTTTTAGAAGGTAGGGTTTTAAAATTAAAATTAATTGTAGATTCTGTATTCTTCTAATTATTCTTTACTTCCTATTCTTCTTTTTAAATCCATTTAATTATAGGTCTAACCTAAGGTATAGACGAGATCATTTTATCTATTTTCTTTTAAATGTCTAGCCTTGGTTTCCATCCTTAAGGGCGCTTGTGCTCGACAATGTAGTAGCAGTTGCCGTATTGATGCATGAGGCCGCATATGCATTTCTTATGCTATTATGTATCGGAATTGGTATTGGGGTTGGAATCTGAAGAATTAGAATTGCCTTGTAGGGTTGCAAATGCAGAGCTATTGGCAGTAGTGGTAGAAGATGCTTGCTGCATGCGGTAGTGCTCCTTAAATTCTTTAATTAGGTTAATAATAGATAGGGCGTCTTCGTCCTTCCGTTCTTTTCTAATGAGATCTACTTCTAGTGCTCCTGCGAAGCTAGAAGAGATGGGCTTAATTGCCCGAACGAAATCGTAGTGTGCCCTGAACCCTTGTACGTCTAGTAGCTCCAATTGCTTAGCAAGTTTGTAGATATTCCTCCAGCTATTTAACCATTTGTTAATGCTCTGTGTTGTATTGTAGGTTTGTAGAGCCGTGTATTGCATAAGGACGTCGTGCTTTTGACCTGAGGTGGTAGGGGCAAGTGCAGTCTTTAATGCTTGAAGCCGTTTGTGTACCGTGTCAAGGCCGTCGATGAGGGGAAGGTAGGCTACCGATGTCGAGCGAACGATGTAGTTGCTGATACCGTTTATAGCCTGTTTTTGCTTCTCGTATATGCGCAGATCGTCTTTGTATTCGGCGTATAGCTGATTATAGGCGGTGAGCTGGCTTGGGTCTAGCTTCGCTATCGATGTAGCCGTTGGTAGTACGTCCCTTGGTGTGGGCCGACTTGGTGGTTCTAGCGTTGGGAGATCCTTTTTCTTCTTTGATGGGTTAATGTATTGCCATACCTCGTTGGTTTTGGCTGTGTCTTGGATGATAAAGAACCACTGTATCCAATCAGAAGGCTGGTTGAGGATGAGGTTGACTTTTGATTCGTTGGTGGTCGTCATTTTTAGGATTTGTGGGGTCAGGCAGGGTCCAGTAGTCGGTTACATCTTCTCTTATAGCCTAATTATTAGTTTATTGTATAGGTCCAATCGGTAATTTTTAAGGGGGACTTAGCCTTTTCCTGTAAGGTATAGGAATTAAGTCTAGAATTTAGCAAAGGGTTAGTTTAGTTTTATTATTAGGCGATTATAGTTATACTAGGCATCCTATACTTTGTTTAGGTTAACATAGATAGTAGCTAGGTGCTATAGCATCTTATTAACGGATATAAATCGGATAGGGGAATTGTCCTCAAACTTGGCTTAAAGGTGCCGTTGGGCGTCCCCTATAGTTTAACTAAAGAGGTAGAGCATTTTAGCTTCTTTAGAAAGAAAATGGTTATAGTTAACGCGGAGCTTTCCTTATACTTAAATCCTTTAATTTTTAAAGGTAGGGTCTATTCTATTAGATAGTAGTTAGGGGTTAGGGAGCTTAACAGACTTTAATTACTTTATTATTATATCCGTACTCTCTAGTATATTATATTCGGTTAAGTAGATAGGACAACTAGGACTTTTAGAAGGGTAAGCTAAGCTGCTTTATAGGGCCGCGAGGCTGTCTAAGATCTCTTATAGGGTCTCCTATATACTTTAAGCTTAGAGATAGTCGGCTTCCTAATTAGCCGTTAGGGCACAAATCTGTTTATATACGTCTATAATATTATTATTATCTTTAATTTTAGATCCTAATTAAATCTTATATTCTTCTTAGGTTGGGGCAGCTCTTTTAAATAAGCTCGCTTTAGGTGCCATTATTAGCTTCCTAAGGTTTGTCGGTATTATATACTTTGGTTTTAATTCTAGGGGTATAGGTCTAGTCCTATTTAGCTAATAGAGTAGGATATTATAAAGGCCTTCCCAGGCAGTATAGAGTTATTTTAATGTCTAAGTATAGTACGTTAACGCGTCATTGCAGACAAAGTTTCTTTTGGGGTGGGATATTATTAAGGCCTTCCTAGGCAGTATAGGGTAAGCTTAGTATAATATAACGGCTCGTATAAATGCCTCTAAACTAAAGCTTGTAGATTGCTATCTAGTAAAGATACTAAGCTAAGGAGGAGAAGAAAAGGTATATATAGGAGGCAGAGTAAATAGATATCCTATAATGGTTGCCAAGGCGCTAGTAATAAGCGAGCCAATAACAGGTTGGCAGAATTTAGCAGAATTTAGCAGGTAATGCGCCCTAGCACCGTCACAGGTTTCTACCTCTTTATTAACATTAATCTATAGTAGGGAGGGGCTAAGGCCCACTTAGATCTGCCTATAGTAATTAACTATAATATTATAGATATAACGCTAACCTAGTTATAAGGAGGACGGAGTTACTATTTAGGATAGGCGGCTCTATAGTAGAGGCTATAGCCATACTTCCTACTAATAAGTCCTCTTATTAAGCTATAGGTATATACCCTAATATATACTCTAGTTATAGTTATAATTAAGCTCCCTATTACTAAGCCTATTATAATCCCTAATTTTAACTCTATTAGTATTTTAAATATAGGTATATAGGGCCTTAACTAGTATAGCTCTAAGTTATCTATAAAATTGCCCTTAAACTTATTAATATTATTAGTAGTTTTATAACCTTGCATCAGGAAAAAATTTTTTGGGCACGTTGTCGCAAGCGAAAATCGGGGTCTGCAAAACCTGCGTAAGTCGCGATTTTAGCGATTTGCGGCAACTTGCGGCAATTTGCTACAAATACATAGGCTACCCATATAAATCGCCGCAAATTGCAACTTAAGTAGACCCTAATTTTCGGCTGNAATAAAAACGCAACAAAAATACTATAAAGCTCTACACGAAGCTCTACACAAAGCTCTGCACGAAGCTCTGCACAAAGCTCTACACGAAGCTCTGCACGAAGCTCTGCACGCTAAGCTCTGCACGAGGCTCTGCACATAAGCCTTCTACACGTAAGCTCTGCACAGAAGCTCTAAGCACTGAAGGCGGCTGTCTACACTCACACGAAGCTCTGCACGAAGCTCTGCGTGAAGCTCTATACGAAGCTCTGCGTGTAGAGGCTCTGTACGAGGCTCTGTACGAAGCTCTGCACGAGGCTCTGCACGAAGCTCTACCCGAAGCTCTGGCACGAAGCTCTACACGAAGCTCTACACAGTCTAAGCTCTGGCACTGAAAGCTTTGCGCGAGGCTCTACACGAAGCTCTGCACGAAGCTTTGCTCCAAGGCTCTGCATGAGGCTCTGCACGAAGCTCTGCACGAAGCTCTACACAAGGCTTACACGGCAAGCTCTACACGAAGCTCTACGTACAGAGGCTCTGCACGAGCTTTGCGCGAAGCTCTTACATACGGAGGCTCTACACGAAGCTCTGCACGAAGCTCTACACGAAGCTCTACGTACAGAGGCTCTGCACGAGGCTTTGCGCGACATACGGAGGCTCCTACACGAAGCTCTGCATCGGGTCCCGGCTATATTCCGATAGGCTCTACACATACCTCTGCCAAGTGGTTATCAAGTCCGTTAATCTATCTACCTATTGGTAGCCACCTTATTTTTTACCCTTCCTTCCTTACAATCCTCCCTACCTAGGGAGGCACCAAGAACGGCAGCCCAGCTGAGGACCGTCGCCAGAACCAGACGACCGTCGACCGTCGCCAGAGCCAGACGACCCACCGTTTGAATATACAGCCAGCGAACGGCCGTAGAGAACGATTCAAATTAAATACGATTAATCAATCAATCAAATCAGGCGGAGCCTTCGATCGGGCCGACCTTTCCCCCAAATTACAGAACAGGTAGGCATAAGACAGTAGCACAAAATAGGAGGCACAGACGGTAGGACACAGAACGGTAGGTATAGACAGGTAGGCATAGACAGGTAAGCACAGGATAGGTAGGTACAGACAGGTAGGCACAGACAGTAGGCACAGACAGGTAGGCCACAGATAGTAGGCATAGACAGTAGGCATAGGCAGGTAGGTATAGGCAGAGTACAGACAGACAGACAGGTAGGCAGGCAGGCAGGCAGGCACTAGGCCTAGTTTAGGAAATCGGTACACAGCCAGCAGATCGTTAGGAATACCGCCAATTAATGATTTGGAGCCTTTGTAAAGGGTATCCCCCTTATCTTATTTGCTTAATAAATAGCTCTACATTTTATATAGTTATATAGGAATATAATAAAAATATGCAAAATATAAAATGTGCAAAATGTGCAAAATATATAAAATATATAAAATATACAAAACGTGTAAAATATATAGGCTCTGCGCGTTTGCTGCGAGTTGCTATAAAATGCGTAGGCTCTGTGCAGTTTGCTGCAAGTTACTACAAAATACGCAGGCTCTGTGCAGTTTGCCGCAAAATGCGCAAACCGCACAAGACCATATAGGGTACCTCCCCCCTCCGTGCACGGTCCCACTCAATGCACACCAAAATCCAAAATCACCAAAAATTCAACTCTATCGTATACAATCAAAATGTACCCAATTGACGCCGCTCTTGCTGCATTGGAACTACAAGATCCTCCTAATTATACTCGGACAGCCAAAGAATTCAATGTCAATCGTACTACGCTTTCGCGGCGTCATCGGCAGATTACTCGCGCTAGAGAGGATGCGACGGAAATGAAATCTCTTCTATTAATACAGCAGGAAAGGACTCTTCTTGGGTACATTAATCTTCTTACTAAACGTGGCCTACCTCCTACACCTCAAATGGTGCGAAATTTCACCTTTAAGATCTCGAGAATAACGCCTGGAAAGAACTGGGTTTCGCGGTTTATTAAGCGCCATAAGGATAAGATAAAATTGAGCTATTTAGCCCCGGCTGATATAGCCCGTAAAAGGGCTAATAATGTATATTAATACAAGCTCTTTTACGAGTTATTAGGGGAGAAGATTAAAAAGTATGAAATTGAGGTGTATAATATATATAATATGGATAAAAAAGGCTTTCTTATTGGGGTACTTAATAAGGGCAAGAGAATCTATACTAAGTTAGAAGCAGTTTAAGGTAAGCTTCTTGGCGCTGGTTAAGACGGTAATAGAAAGTGGATTATAGTAATTGCAAGCATCTGCGCTAACGGAACAAGCCTCCCTCCAGGCCTAATTTATTAGGCTATTTCTAGTAATCTCCAGGACTCCTAGCTTTAAGATTTTAACCCTAAATAACACTAGGTCTTCTTCTTATCTACCACAATAGGTTGGACGAACAAGGAGATGGGGTTCTTATGGCTTACTAACCTCTTTAATGTAGAAATAAAGAAAAAGGCTAGAAATAGAAGATTCTGGAGGCTCTTAATATTAGATGGGCACGGATCTTATATTAATATAAAGTTCCTTAACTGGAGCTACAAGCACAGGATATTAGTAGCTGTATTTCCGCCTCATTTAACCCACTAACTGCAGCCTCTCGATGTTAGTCTCTTCTCTCCTCTCAGCACGTATTATAGCCAAGAACTTAATAATCTTATCTGTAAGAGTTAGGGCCTCTCCTCCGTCATAAAACGCGATTTCTTCCGTCTATTTTGGGCTGTCTATAATAGGGCCTTTACTGGAAATAATATACTTAGTAGGTAGGCAGATACTGGGCTAAATCCACTTAATCTAGAGGTCGTTCTTGGCGCTATTAAGATCCAATAAAAGCAAGGTAAAATAGCCTCTCAGCCCTTATTAAGGGACTTAAATACCTTAGCCCTCTTAGTAAGCGATTGGAGGAAGGTGCGCAAGCTTCTACGAGACGTAGTTGATAAGGTTATAGAGCCGCAGGCTAAAAAGCTCGAAAATACGGTTCTTAAGCTTACCACTGATATTGCTCTCCTCCGCTTAGAAAATGAGGGCCTCCGAAAGGCGTTTAGCAATAAGAAGAAGAAGAGAGCTCGTGGCAAGCCTCTCTTTGATGAACTACGTGCAGAAACTAACTGCAAGGCTATGTTCTTTAGCCCCTTAAAGATCCAGCGAGCGATAGAGCTTTAAGAGGAGCGTAAACAACTATAACACTAAGAGGAGGTACGCTGACAGGATGAGAAGATTCAGAAGCAACTTATGAAGGAAGAACGATAGCTTGCGATAGTGTAGAGGAAGCAGGCTAGAATACAAGCTAAGGTTTAACGAGAGAAGGAGGCAGCTGAAAAACGCCGCTAGAGAGAGGAGGCTGTAAACGCTTGCGTAGTAAATCTATAGCTTTAAAACGACCTTAAGCTGATAAGAAAAGGTAGACGGAATAAACAAGCTTCTAGGCAATCTCTTATTGTTATTTTAAAGGTCGCAATTAAGGAGATAGATGGAGTGGTCATATCCAGGGCTACTCGCGCTTAACGCTAAATTCAACAACTTCCTACGGTTAGAAAATCTTATACAATAGCTTATTCGAATAAGGAAACTTAGTAGATTACTATATCAAAAATATAGACGATTTTATTAACTTTATGTGATTCTACGGCCTCAAATCGAGGCTTGGCAATAGTTGATTTTGGTGTGCATTGAGTGGGACCGTGCACGGAGGGGGGAGGTACCCTACGACTGCCGCGACCGTACAGTTTGCCGCAAATTGCCGCAAACTGCAACAACGAGCCCGAAAAAAAATTTCCTGAAGTTCCTCTAGTTTTTAATTATAGAAGTAGTTAGGTAGGTACTAATAAGAGTTAACGTAAGCCTAATAGGAAGCCATATAATTAGGGGCCCTAAATCTATTAGTATAAGTAGCTATATCTTTATACTCCCTCTATAGATAATAAAGAATAAGCTTTATATAGCAGAACTTAGGATACTATAAATAAAAAGGATCGCCTTTATATTATAGAAAGTACGATATAACTTAAGGCCTTACTTTTAGTTAACGCTTATAAGTAGAGTAATTAAAATAAAGTAGAAAATTGAGGAAAGTAACGTCCTCTACCCTATCTAGCCGGCGCTTATATTTCTTATAGTTAGACAGTCTATACCCTTTTAGTTGCCTATCCTTAAGCTTATATATAGCGCTTCGATTATCCTCCTAGTAATAGTCTAAAGTTACTATATTTCTTAAGCCTTTAGAAAGGGAAATATTAAGAAGTAAATGGTATACCTCCTATGCTAACCAATCGCGTTTAGCAATAAGCTTATTTATAAACTTAGCTACTACCAAACTAAAGGCATAAAGACTGTCGGCGTGTGGCTGTATTAATTAGAGTAACTCCTAGTAGGAAGTTAACTTCTTCTCTTCCTTACTGCAATATTTGCCTATATAGTTAACTATTACTAATATACTTGTAGCGGGCGATATATTAATATTTACTATCCACGCTAGTATTATAGCTGCATTATAGCCATTAAGAAGCTTATTATTACGCTATAGATAGAACGTCTAGTAATATAGATTCTAATCCTTTAATATAGCGGCCTTATTACGGAGAGAGCGTAGAAAGTAAAAGCGGCACTCCTTTACTCTAACGGAGCCTTTCTTTAATCTTAAGCAGTAAGATTTAGTGTAATTATACTGCTGTTAGAATCGATTAAGATAGGCAGTAAAAAGCTTACTAGTATTAAGCTGTTCTTTATAGCTAAGAGTAGAAGAATATTAAAGATTAGGAGGCTTAGATTAATTAGGATTTATTACAAATATAAAAGCAGCCTAGTACTTAGCAAAAGCCGCCCTTAATTTACCAGTTAACAGATCTAGCTTTAGGGCTATTAAACTCTATAAAAAGCCATATATATAGCCGCTACCTCGTACCTACCACTTATATTAGAACTAAAAGTCAGTGCTATTAAATAGACCTATAAGCACGTGCTTCCTAAATAGATTAAAGCGGTAATATAGCTAGTAACCAGTAATATATAGGTTATTATTAAGATTCTAAGAAGCAATCTGGTAGCGTTAAGCCTTATTAGTAGCCTTATATTTGTTAAATAGAGGTATATAAGAGTGTAGATTATACTAATATAGATTAGCCGCGCTAAGTATAAAGAATAGAGACCCGCTCTTAATATTTTTAGTATAAGCTATAAGCTTATTTCTTTTCTACTTCTAGTAGGGCCTAATACCTTTAAGTTTCCGTATATGCCGTATAATCTTATTTAGAACTTAGTTACCCCTACTACTATTTATAAGATTACTAAGCTTATTTAAAGATAGACTATTTTTATTTAATTGGCCGTAAAGAAAGCGGGTAGCGTTAAGGGCTTACTCTCTTATAATCTGATTAAACATATAGTAGCAAAATAAGGGGTGGCGGCCAAACTAACTATTCTAATACTTAAGCATATACTTAGTATACGCAGCTAGGGTAACTATACGGCTTTATAGTATATTAAAATCGGCTTTACTATAAGGAAATAGGGTAGGAAAGGCGCCGCGTATAATAAAGCTAGCTGATTATTTAGAGAGAGGTGTCTATTATATAGTAGGAACCTCTAGGCCCGCTTATAAGTCTTATTAGTATTAAACCTCGCAACTTAAAAGCTCTAATTTATTAAGGTTAAGTACTAGATTAGAAACCAAAGTATCTAGTACGTTATTATTAAATTCGCCGTCTAGTATATTACTGCTAAGCTTAGCAGGTAGAGAATTAGCAGGAGAACGTTATATAGGAGCAGTAAGGTAAGCCGTTAGGCTACTAGAATCTAACTCTAACTTATTAATATAAGGTAGCTAATTTAATATAGAGCTATTTTCGGGTAAGCTAGTAAGCTAGGTACTATATATTTTAATATTACAATAATTAGGATAGTTAACCTTTAGAAAGTAAAGCTACTATACTATAGTAGAGCGCCTTATAGTATACCGTTTGGTAAACTACTAACTTAGGTATTTACCACCCTCTACTACCGTAGGCCTTACGACTAGTATATTAAGTTTAGTAGGTAGCTATAGTAGCTACCTCTAAGTCTTTAGTATGTTCTAGCCAAAGCAGCAAACGTAGCTAGTATAGCGATATTACTAGCCGCGTATACGCACGACTTATAGATAAACGTATACGCGCGTAATTAGAAGCTCTTCTACCGCAGTAAGTATAGGTAGGAAGCTAGGAACAGGCCCTAGATTAAGCCCGTTGCTTTCACCAAATAGGAAAAAAAGGGTTAGATCTTTAAGGCTATTAGCGTCCTTAACGTAGGCTTTATATATACCTATATTATTACCCTTTATAGTTAGGCCTATTTAAAACCACTACTCCTTATAATAACTGCATGTCTTTATACATTTAGCCTATAGTATACTCCTAAACTTCTTAATTCGCTCCTAATTAATAGCTAAAATAGGTAGTAATATAGCCGTAGTTAGAGCTTGCTATGAGAAAGGTAGTATTAGCGCTAGGGTAGGTATTAGCGGTAGAGTAGGTATAGGAGCTAGTTCTAGTAAGGACGTATTTAGGCTATCTAAAGTGCCTCTTTTACTATATAGAGCTTTATCTATAGTATATAGCGGAGGAGTAGGGGAGTAAGCTTTACCCCGCCAATTAAGAATACGGTACTCCCGTTATATTACCTTAATTATCTTCCACCGTTAAGCTATTTTAGGGGTATCTTAGCTATTCTAGCCGCAAGGTAGGAAGGCGTTCTCGGTATCATTTTTAGGTAGAGTAGTTCGCTAGCGCCTTACAGGATAAGCCTTAGTAGTAGGACCTAGCTCTACAAAAGCTCTCTACTTATTTAAATTATATTTAGAGATCTAGAAAAGTAAGTAGAGGTAGAAGTAATATATAGGGAAGACGTGCCTTTAACCGATATAACTAGTAAAGCTTTAAAAGCTTCTTTAAAGGGCCATCTTTAATAAAGTTAAGGCGGGGCTTATAGATATAGCACTTGCTACACTTAATTACAGTAGAATCTGCTATATTTATAATATATATAGTAATATTAATAGAGGTGTCAACAAAAAGGAAGGCGCAATACTAGGATATTTTGATATTTATAATATTTTAATATTCGTCACGTGGATTCTGCCATAACTTACCGCGCGCGGTTTTGCTTCTAACCAATCAGAAGCTGGCTTAGCAAAGTTTGAAAATTGGGACACCTGAAAGTAATAGACCACTCGTACCTCGGGTCAATGAAGTAAAAATACGTATGGCGAACATTTTAGGAGCATTTGAGATAGCAATAGATGGTGAAGTGTAGAAAGGAAGTGGTAAATTAGACATATCACAACAGTCTCGAGACGGTAGGAGCTTCAGCTCTTACATTTTTTAAATTTTTAACCTACCCTAGTATGACTTCGCATTGGCCCTGCAAGGGACGAGATGCATGAAGCCAGAATACGGGCTGTATTAGGAGTATGGTGGTACAACATGGAATCTCGAGGATGGGTAGGTCGGTGCAGTGGCTTAGATGTATATCCCTTTGTGTGGCAAGTTTTCTAGGACTTTTCGTATATGCACGCCTCATAAGCCAATCTAGAGGCTCTATACCGTATAGAGCTTGGTGTTGAAGTCTCGAGTCAGTCAGCAAGGGTGCTGGCGCCTCATTTTGACGCTTGGATATTGCGGTGAACAGCAGCGACGTGGCCAGGAAGCCTATAATATTTGGTGTAGTCAATCAAAAAGCTTCAATATTGTCGCCGTCTATTTGATCATTAAATTGTCAGTAAAATATCGTCTTTATGCCGCCTAAAAAACGTCGTACGTCTTTAGCTCCGAAGCCTCTAAGGCCTCCAAAGCCTCCAAAAGCACCTCAAGCCTAAAAGTCCTATTTACAATCCTTTCAAGCGACGCAGTATACACATGATAGCTTATCGGCGGTAGCTATACAGCCTCCGGAGGCTTTAGCGGCTTTAGAAGTGTAGGCAGTAGTGCTGATCAAGGATATTAAGGAGGACAAATTAGGAGCGGTTTTTAAGGCCTATAGCGAAACTGCTAAGGATAAGGTAGATGAGGTAGATAAGACTAAACTACCGGAGCTATTAGCTAAAGAAGTTATAAGAATAGGCCTTCCTGCCGTCCCTACTTTATAGGAGCCTATAGCCGCTATTCCTAAACTAGATCTTAAAGTTATTAACCTTCTAGATAAGTTAATATTTGCCACTTAGCGTGCTAGTAAGCCTATTAGCAGCTTTAACGCAGGCGCTAAATCTAATAATTAAGATAATGTATAATTACAGCACCTGTTGTACCAACCGCGTGCTTACGCGTTCGGTACAACAACTACGCGTTTACGCGTTCGGTGCACCAACCACCCGCTTACGCGTCTAGTGCACTCCTGAAGCACTGACTAATCAGGGGGGGGGCGCGTCAGTATATAGACCACGTAGTCTACCTCAATAGAATCGACAGTCACCATCCAAACAAGCATACGATACTACATGTATTTCGTGCCCGTGGATACGACTCACTTGTGCTATTAAATTAGTACGAACAGATAATTAAGAGGGTAGTAAGCGCTCTGCTTACTATATACTAGTAGATTAGATAGGTATAGCGTCTGGTAGGTATAGATCTAGATAGGACTTACCAATTTAAGTATTTCTACTATTCTTTAGTGTTAGTGTATTTAAGAAGCTTGCGGTTAATATAAACTTATATATAGCGTCTTAAAAAGCTAGCGGATATTACTAATTAGGATAATATACTAGTAAATAATTACGGATATAAAAGGAGACCTCTGCTAGCGAATTAATAATTTAGGTAGGACTTATAGGCCTATAGCTTGGGGGGGTTACGGAAAAGCTCGGTAGGGTTACAAAGTTAAACAGGGTCACAACTTTTCTAACCCTGCTCAGCTTCTAACCCCACTAAACTTCTATATATACAGCGCATATATAAAATAAATTTTTTTTTTTAATAAAAATTCGCAGTAACTATTTAATAAATTGTGAATTTAATAAATCGTAAATATCGCATAACGCGTAGATTGTACATACCCCGCATATATATATTACTAGCTATAGCACGCAATAAGCAAGCTAAGTCATTGAAAACATAGCCCGTACATACGCGTCACATATCCATAACAACGGCGATTATACTAGGACTTCTCTATAAACATAATAGCATACGCCATAAGTATATACTATATAATCCATATATAAGCGCTGCATATACTAATATCTAGCTAGGGCAATATTAATATCTTAATTTTAAACTTGTATACGCTCTGCTTACGCTCACTATAAGTAATCTTATAATCGCCGACTTTAATAATCCGCAGGTAGCTAATGCTACCAATCCTAGCGGCTTCGGGTACCACTATAGTAAGCATATACTTCGTATATGCCCAGAAAAAGTATATACTAATTAAAGTATATAGGCCTGATCCCTAACCCTAACCCTAGCTGGGTAACACTAGGTTAGTTATAGAGAACGCATATATAAGGCATATACTCATAGTAGACAAAGTACGCGCCGCAGCAGTAGTAATAGGTGGAAGGCGTACGTAAATCTAGAGCCGTATACCTATAGCATATGCTAACCTTATATAGCCCCAGCTGTGACGGTCTAGGATAACGTGAGTAGGTGCTAGAAAGGCTTTACGTAAAAGGTGTGTATATACTAGGCGTAAACTAGATCTACTTAACCCTACCTCTACACTATCTGCCATTAACTCTATAGTATATGTTGCATATCTATACCTTATATACGGTATATACTGATAATAAATATAGCTATAATATTGTAGTAAACGGCTCGCAGATATACGGCCGGGTTTTTATAGCCTAGCTAAGCGTATATTCTATATATATATAGCATCTACGTCTTACTAATATAGTTATAGTACCACCACCATATCTGTAATAAATACAGTAGTGCCTGTATATATTATTATGTAGTTTACTAAAGGCATATACTTACTATATATAGTAACTAACCCTTTTACTACCAACATATTGGCTACGGAGTTAATTATAGGGGAGAAGTATATGCCTAGTATATGCTATATATATATAACGCTAATATAATATAGCGCTCTAAAGCGATTTGTTCTCTCTAGTGGCTAGTGGGATACTAGGTACCTATATAAGCCTAGGTAGGTTATACATATACAATATATATGCAGTACTAATACTATATATAGCTATGGCCCTTTAGGGTTAAGAATTTCGGAGTATATAGACGCCTGCACTCTAATTATATATGCTTAGTCTATACCTAGTATATATCTAGCCTAAGCTAACTAAATACAGTGCCTAAGACCAGGGGTTTGCCACCTAATTCGGCAGGTAATTCTATCGTGAGGTAAGAGCACTAGTTTCGCTTCTATATATACGCGCCATATCCCAATATATCTATCTATCTATCTATCTATATACTTATTCCCCCTAAGTTTAATTTTAGACCTAAGGGTACTTATAGGCCTAAGGGTAGCATATAGGAGGAATAAGTATAACTACTACTAGGGCTACTGCCCAATTTAGAAATAAACGCTCGTCTCTATATCTAGGAGACTGGCAAAGTCCGACTTTATATAGGCCCTATATATACTTTACTAAAACCACCACTTAGTTATATTGCTAGCTTATACGCGTATATACTTCGTATATGCGAACCCTTAATGTCTTCTACTAACTATAGGTTAATATATGCTTATACTAGGCGTATACTAATAAAAGAGAAACAGCGCGTTAGCCCGTCCACTCCCTTAACCGGCTTAAAACGTAGGGTTAGTATTTTACCTATATATATTTAGTATACGCTAACTATATATATAGCGCGGCCCGACCCTACCGGGCGACCGCGAGAAGTCCCCCTTACCATCCGCCCGCCACTAAAGGGGTAAGCTTGCTTTATATATTCCCTGTATATATATAGCTAATATTTAGTACTAGCGAGTAAAAACATAATGGGTTATTGTAGTAGAGGTAAGAGCTCTAGTAAGTTTAGTTCCTTCTGTTGCGTATATTTTACTTATACTCTATATAAGCCACAGGTGGAACCCGCTACTTAACCCACCTTTCCCGCGCAAGTATTAAACTATAGGCTCTGGTATATACTAGGCCTGCATACTATATACGTAGAGTAGAGTAGAGTATATATAGTTAGAGTTTTAGTAGGGGGGTTTATTTAGTAGATAGGCTAGGTATATGCCTAATATAGGGCACGGGGCGATAGGCCTATATTAATTAATTCTTTATTTATTATGGAACTCTACGTAATATTTTCTGTACATATACCGTGTATATACGCCCTATATGCTAACACTATACTCCTACACCTACTTCTTAAGCTCTACTAGTTCCTTTGCTTTATTATATACATCTTTAGCTTATTTTAATTTATTAATTTATCGCTCTATATTTTCTATATATAGTATATATACCTCCTTTTCTAGCTCCTCCGTAGATAGGTAAGACCTATACCTCTTACCCGTAGACTAGGGTGTTTAACTTTATAACGGTAGTAGTAGTATCTCCGCTATATACGCTGTGGATACGCGTAACGTATCCAATACTAATACAATATCATTATCTACTATACTTATCTACGAGATAATCTGGCTACTAGATATAGTAGGCCTAAGGGCATTAAATAGGTTCTAAGTATTTTAAGGAAGATTTAGCCTAGGATTCCTAGCTCGCCACTTAGCTAATTTTCACTAGTTCTATCCCTTAACCCGCTGGTTAGGGCGCTACGTTATCGATAAGACTTCAGCCAATAAGGAGCCCTAGATTGACGAACTTTTGGTGTTCCATGCACACGGACCATCATATTATCGATAAGGTAGGACGCCAGCGGGTTAAGGAATACTGCTTAAGCTTAGTATATACTCTATATATATAGTACATATATATATATTATTTTTATAGCTGTATTACTATCCGCTTTAAGTTACTATAATTTTTCCATATATTATCTATTCTTATCTCTTTATATAGCTCTTATAGATTGAACATTTCTTATATACGGAGTTTAAGCCTATACTAAAATATTAGAATATATAGTGTATATATAGAGCGTATACTCTTACCGTAGTACTATAGTAAGCACGCATAATTTTTAACTAGTAAAGTTATTATCTTAAAAGTAACTACTTTTACTAATTCTAGTATACTTCCGTGTATATACCCACCACTTATAAGGGACCTTTAACTTTTCCTTTATAAGCCCAGCTAGTATCTATATTTTCTTCTTATTATTTATCCAAGATATAAGCTCCGGATGCAGTATGTATATACTTTATATACGCGCTATTAGTTTTTGCTCTATCTCCGCTTCCTATATCTACTTTATAATATATCTTACTTTATAAGTTAGAAAGCGCTTCGCAAAGTTCTATTTAATGTATACTTAGCAGAATATAAGTATATACTAAAGGTGTTCATCCTATTTACGGGAAGGGTTAATTATATATAGGTAATCTCCAAAGCCTATATTTATTAGCATATACTAGGCATATATAGAGCATATATAAAGTATATATAAAGCATATATAGAACGTATACTTACCGCTAGCTTATTTCTTATATATATTAACTATAGTAGTGTGAAGTCCAGTTCCGTAAATATATGCAAATTATATAAATAATTAAGCAGTATTACCTAAAACTTTAAATACTAGCTGAAATATCTTTATATACGCAGCACGTGTTTCTAAGTTAAGAAAAGCGTATACCTATACCTTAATTCCTATTATAAGTGTTTAGCTTATATATAGCATATGCGTGGCATAGGGTATATATACGTTTAGAATTCTCGTCCTATCCTATAATTAAGAATAGATTCGTTTTACCTTAAACTATCTTAAATAATAGGTCTATTTCGATATATGTTACGCGTTAGAATGCCTTAGCTTACGTATATATATAGCATACAATAAGGAAATACTTATCGTCGAAGTTATAAATTGCCTAAATTTATTACTCGGTACTCTCTTTATATTAATTAATAGAGAACTCACGCAGTATACCTACTACGCTTAGCCTCTATATATACTTGGCGTATATTTAGCCTATACTTACCTATATATACCATCCCCTCTAGGAATTACAGTATCCTTTTCTTTTAAATTAAAGCAGTAATTCGATCCTTAATATTAAGACTACTATACACTATACGTAGTGTCTGCGTCCTATACTTTCTATATAAAATATAGTACTGTGGCGATAGGATAAATCGACCTATAGCATGGTAAGTAGTTTTATTCGTATATACTATATATATACGGAGCATACGTATAGTAAGGCTTAGGACATCTACCTACTTTATTACTTTAACTATATTATTAGTAAGGTTGATTAGTAGCTTTATTAGATATAGTAGATAATATATATAAGAATTCCGTATAATAAGGTAAATATAAGGATACTGTGCTATATTAATAGGAATATAGCAATCTAACTATATACCGCATATTCGGCCCACTACCCTACCTTAACCTTACGGGTGGTTAAATCCTATATAGGCTTAGTATATATATAGCGTATATATAGTATATATATTATATACCACAATATTTTCGCTTTAACGTTATATATCTAATATAGGTATATTCTTATTTAACTTCCTAAACTCTATATTTAATGAGTAAATAAAGATATTAAATATCTACCTAGGCAGTTATTAATAATAAAGGCCAGGTAGTATGCTATAGTTTAGTATTACTACTACTAGAGCAACTAATAAACTCTACCTGTATATAATAAGCATATATCGCGCATATGCGGGCTATATGCGTACTTTATGCTAAAAAAACATTATTAGTCTGCTTTTACTATATACACGTTCTTATATACTAGGGTAAATATACTACCGCCATAATTATAGAATACCGTGGTAGTAGCTGTATATTATAAGCATATGCCTAACGTATATAGATAATGCTTACTTCTCTATACTTTACTTAAGCTTTTTATTAATCTCTACTGCCTAGTATAGACGACTACTACGCTTTTAGAGGTTGTTAATTAATTTAAGCTTAACCCTATTATATATAGAGCATATATAGAGCATATCCTTATATGCATACTCGCAGTATCTAATGCCGCTATATTTAAACGCTTAATAAAATACTTTTCTATTCTCCCGATTATTGTTTTCTCTAAGAAGTTATAGTTATATAATTTTAGGGTTACTAGTTTAATAGAATAAGAATTAAATCTGCTAGATATATAAATACAGTATATACTTTATATGTGTATTACTTACCTTTAATATATACCGATTAATAACCTTATATATAGTTTTTTTATCTGCATCTATAGACAGTAGAGGTATTGCTTTATAGATAAAGTATATAATTCCTTCTTTTCTGCTTACTGGATATTCTGGCATTATAATATAGTCTATTACCTCTTAGATAATAACTTAATGCTTACTATTAGAGCTAATAAGTGCTCTATAGTCTTAGAGTATACCCTAGCTATTCTAAGTATATATATAGTATATGCATAAAGTCGTATATAGTTTTACCTTAGAGAGACCCATATAAAATGGAAGCCGCTATTACATACTATCTTCGTCCTCGCCCTCCTTATCCTCCTCATCTTTAATACTCTTCCTGCCGATTATATTATCTTAAGAACTATCGTCTTCGTGTTCAATGTTAGGTACACTCTGGAATACCTACGTATACTTAGCATATGCGTAGCATATAGTTGTGCATACTAACTAGTAGGCCGTTTAACCATCCTACTATGCTCTCGTTTGCCTCAGTATAGTTTTTACTTGTCATTAGTATGGCGAGATACGTATAAATGCGCGTATATGTATGTGCATATGTATATGTATATATGTGTATATATATGTGTATGTCTATATGCGTATGCGTAGCATATGCCCTAGATATTTTGATTTATGCGGTCGCTTAATTTAAATGTGGCTACTAATGCGCGTTCTATATGGGTAAAAGTGTGACCCCGCCGACCTTTTGCCGGCGCACCATCGGTGACCGCGTTCAACTTTTCCGTGACCCCTACGAGCTGCACCCCGCCTTTTGCCGGCGCTCCATCGGCGACCACGCTCAACTTTCGCCGACCCCCATCGGCGACCACGTTCAACTTTCTCCGGACCACGCTCAGCTGTACCCCGGCCACGTTAGAGGCGAAAAAATCGCTTATTTTTTCTAAGTTATTTTGCGGTAAAACTAATCATGTACGCAGGCGTGATTGAAACTACACGCAAAATGACTTAGAAAAATTAAGCGATTTTTTCGCCTCTATGCACCTTTTTTGCATCATACTCTTACATTAAGTAAGATCCAAACCACCGCCGTCTTAGCACCTAAGTATTGACTGTAATCAAGCCTCAAACGTGTATTACAATTCCTCTAGCACACTATCCCCGCTAGCAACTACCGCAACTTCTGCTATACCATGTTGCTTCTTTGTGGCGCAGGATGTCGGCCTTAATATGTGGTGGAACAGCACCGTGGCTGTCACGGTCGCAACTGTCATAACCCAGTACCTTCAATATAACAATACAGTAATACCCAAAACGACTACATTATATAACGCCACCGCAATGGATAATATAGAACTTCCGTCGGACATAATACCAGCGGATCTAGTATACACCAGAACCTATCTTAAATTGGCTACAACACTCGTTAGAACTACGACAATGTAGGTTATCCCGCTTGCTGTTTAAATTCATTTCATTCTATACCCCCATTGTTGCAACTCCTCCAAATATCTGATTTTTTTTTGTAGTGAGCGTTAGATAAAACCAAGGCTACGAAACTAATTCCTTTAATATAAGAACTTCTCCAATGCCGTACATTGTTATTAATAGTGCTTTGTACGACCCCGGAACCATTTCCATCAACGGAGAAACAGGTGAATCTACCTATGTTCAGGACTACCGTTCGTTTAATTATGAAGCAGATTTACTTAAGCTGAGCACCGAATACGATTTCTTCCCCATAACATTAACGTTCTGGTCGGAAGGGACGGTCATTAATATCCCCACTGTAGTCCTCAGCCTTGTGTTAGAAACTCCCGGCATCACGTTAACTTTCTCTCTACTCCCCTCTTGCACTGTAGTAAGTGGCTCAGGCGAGCCCTTAGTTTATGTTCCCGTTAGCTAACTTACAGCGCAATCTACTACCACGATTCTTATGCAAGGCATATACCCAGCAAGTCCTGTTGCTGGGCCTTCGGAATCACCCAATACTCCTCCGTCTGCGTCAGCCACCACCCCAGCTTCCCAAGTAGAGTCCACCCAGCCCGGAAACTCAGCTATAACAAACACGCCTCCACCTCAATAAACACAGGCTTGGCAGGCACCATCCAACCAAGGCTTTGCCAGCCAAGCTCCAGCGACTCAAGGAACCCCTTCCAACAGTAAACCTGCACCAAATCCCGCGCCCACTTCCGGCGCAGGTGCTCCTAACGTCTCTCCGCTAAATATCCCACAAAACCCCTCTACAGCCCAAGCCGCGCCTCCAGTGGTAGTGACCCCCGCCTCGTCCTCCGCCGGCATCATCATCCCCAACGGCGCCACTCTAGCCCCCGGCTCCGCAACCGTCATCTCCTCTCTCTCCCTTACCATCTTACTTCCCGCCTCCGGCACCGCCGTCCTCATCAACAGCGCAACCTACGCCCTCCCCGCAGCCCAATCCACCACCCTCCTCCTCGGCAGCACCTCCCTCCCTCTCTCCTACGCCAGCAACGGCATCGTCCTCCCCAACGGCGCCACCATCACCCCGGGAGCCACAACAACCTACTCCGGCCTCACGATCTCCATCCCCGCAATCCCCACCGCCATCGTCATTGGCGCCTCTACCTACACCCTTCCCTTCCCCGCCGCCACCGTACCCGCGCCCGCTGTCCCCGAAACCACGCTCCTGGTCAGCAGCACGCCCCTCGCCCTCTCCTACGCCACCGGCGGGGTGGTTCTGCCGAACGGCGCGACGTTGCCTCCAGGCTCCGCGACGGTGTATAATGGCGTGACGATCTCGGTCGCGCCGGGGGAGACGGTGGTGGTTGTGGGAACAGAGACGGTGGCGGTGGAGCAGCCGTTTGAGACGGGGACGGCGACGGGAGGAGGGGTGGGTGGGTTTATTATTAGTGGGTTGGGAGGCAGTGGAGGCGGCGGTGGGACGGCGGCGGGATATACGGGGCCGGTTGCTACGGGGGAGGCGGGGAGATTGGGGATGGGAAGGGGGAGGGGGAAGGGGCGGTTGGTGCTTAGTTGGATAGGGGTGGGTGTATTGGGATTGTGGTAGATGGATCTGCGGCATCGAGGGCGCCTATCCTAGCAATTGTATAAGTTATAATTACTAAAGAAATAAGCTAGTAAGGTATAGGCTATATAGAAAGCTATAGCTAATAGAAGTAGTTAAAAGGCTATAGAAGGTTATTTTATAGAACTTTATGATAAAGTTACTAAAGTTAAAAGATCCTATTACTAAATAGGAGTATGATATGATCCTAGTAATAGTAAATTAATTAACTAAGCAGGGCTATTCTATAGCATATATAAAAGAGACTTTAGTAGAGGATATAGCTAGAATCTATATTAAGGAAGTATTTATAAGATATAGAGTACCAATAAAAATTATATTGGATAAGGATTTAAGATTTATAGTAGTATTTTAGAAAGTCTTTTTAGCGGAATAAGGCGTTCGCGTAGTAATATCAACGATATATCGCGAATCTATCGGACGGCGACCAAGGCGTGATCATTAATAACAGGCTTGGTTGCTGTCTAAGTCACTTACTGAGATAAGTGATAGGTTATTGGATTAAAATATGACTGTCTCACTACATACCCTATGCATACTTTTAGAAAGGGGATGCTATCATTACCCTGAGGTGCTGATCACAAGACTTCGTGCTTTAGCGCGTTTTTAGGGCGTTGCAGGCATTAAATATGGGTATTTGGGGGTGGTGGATAAGGAGGTCTTAAAGGGGGCTTTGTTTTGATTTTGGCGCGTCAACGATTAACGAATCGGGCCTTGGCCCAACAGACAAAGAGTTCTTATTTCCCGTCTCACCCCTTAGACTTCCACGGCTAAGCCATCGAGTTCTCACCATTGTTTCTGTGCACTCAGTTTCAATTTCGCCCGAGGGGTGGGTATTCAGCAATGCCACGCCCCAGTCGTAAACGCGTTGTAGAGGAAATCGACCTCACGGGCGACGACGACGTCCAGATCCTCTCCTCGCGTCCTTCCTCCCAAACTGCCCAGTCCTCCAAATCGCGGCCTCCCAAGCATGCTCGCACCTCTGACTCTCGCCGTCCCACCAACCCCAGCCCTCGTAGTAGCTACCAGGGCTCCTCGCAAGCCTATCCGTACACGCTTGATGATGACGAGGATGAAGAGGACGGCGCGGTTGAGGCGCCAGAGCTGAGCCAGAACTATAACGATGTGGCGTTCCGGTATGAGCGGTATGGTGTTCTAGCGACTAAGATCGTAGGGGTTAGGTACTATAGTGGTGTAGCGACAGTTGGGGAGATGGTGGTGTTGCAGAGAGAGCCACATAATCCGTATGATGCGAATGCTATACAGGTGATTCACCTATCATCTTACTCTGTCCTTAGGTATTTTTGGGGTTTGGGAGATAAGAGGTCTAATATCTGGGGTTACAGGTCCAGAACGTGCAGCGCGCTCAGATCGGACATATCCCGCGCACCATGGCGGCGAAGTTGGCAAGGTATATGGATAGTCGCAGTTTGCTGATTGAGGGGTATATCACCGGCAGGAAGGAGGCATATGATTGTCCAATTGAGCTCAGGCTGTATGGGACGAGTGAGCCGGTGGAGAGGAGGAATCTAATCGTGCAGATGAAGTCAGATCGGTTGCCGGTCGGCGATGCGAATACTAGGGAGAGAGAGCAGGCGATGGCCGAGAAGGAGAGGCAGAAGATGCTTGCGCAGGCAGCTAAGGCGGCTAAGAAGAACAGTGGGGCCGTTGTGGGGAGTGCGCAGGGGATGCAGTGGGAGAATGGGATGGGAGAGTATGCTGCTGGTACGTTCTTGTGGATGGAAGGTGTCTTGAATATATGGTGGTTTTGTTATAATGTACACGTGGCTGACTTTCCAAAGGTTCCTCTCAAGGTTTGGGTCTAGGTCCTAGCATGGACGATATAATTGGAGGCAGTGAGCGCTTCAATCCTAGAAATATTGAGCAGATGGCGGAAAGGTTTGGGATTAAGGAGGAAGACTTGGTGAGATCGCTTCGTGCAGTCGAGTATGGTTTATCACTGACGTACTTTCAGGCGAAAATGCCAATGGCAGAGCAACCCAAGGGCTTGCTTGCTCAGCTTCATCCATTCCAACGCCAGGTAATACCAAAATTCCCAATAGGACATGCTCATGCTCATAATCATATTAGGGTCTCAAATGGATGCTCGATAAGGAGAGCCCCCAACTTCCTTCAGCCGGCTCAAAGGATGTGGTACAGCTCTGGACACGGCATCTCAGCGAAGCCAACACATTTACTAACCTCGCAACGAATTACTCTATCAAGAATCAGACACCCGAACTTGCTAGCGGTGGTATCTTGGCTGATGACATGGGGCTAGGGAAGACTCTTCAAGTGATATCCCTCATTCTCGCCGACAAGGCTCTTAAAGGTAAAGCCGCTGGTGTGTCTGGTGCAACATTGATACTTGCTCCCGTCAGTGTCATGAGCAATTGGAGCTCTCAGGTTTGTCCTCGTCATTTTCAGATTTGATTGCATATAATTCTAACGCAACCCTAGATGAAGAAGCATATCCACGAGGAGCATGCGCTGCGAGTTATGTTCTATCATGGCACTCGGAAGCAACCCATTAATCCAAAGGAAATCGGAAACTATGATATTGTTATTTCCACCTATGATACTGTTTCTTCAGAGTGGTGGTCCCAGAAAAATCCAACAGCACCCCGGAAAGATGGGTAAGTCCGCCAAACGGCATCGGTGTAATGGTGAGCTAATTCCGCAGTGTCTTTTCTGTCCAGTGGCGCCGTGTCGTCCTAGATGAAGGACACAGCATCAGGAACCCAAGCGCCAAGCGAACATGTGCAGCAATGAATCTTTTAGCCCAGTCGAGATGGGTTCTGACAGGTATGCTTGAGTACCTTCGGTCCCCACATTTTTCGTTAACTGACAATTGTAGGTACTCCGATCATCAACACGCTGAAAGATTTATTCTCTCTCGTGAAGTTTTTACGTCTTTCGGGTGGTCTCGACCGCTTCGAACTATTCCATGGAGCTATTATTCGACCTGTGAACCAAGGAGATAACCGCGGGAATTTTCTGCTTCAATTACTTATGAGTGGGATCTGTTTGAGACGCAAGAAGGAGATGTCGTTCATCGATCTTCGTCTCCCGGAACTCTCTGAATACGTTCACCGCATTACCTTCTTACCACACGAAAAGGAGAAATATGATGCCCTTGAAGCACAAGCCAAGGGCACTCTCGACACTTATCGTTCGCGCTCGGCTAGGGGTGGTGTCGCGGCCGCCGCAGCTTACCGCCATCTCCTTGAAATTCTCCTCCGCCTGCGCCAGACTTGCAACCACTGGAAACTTGTAGGCGAAGCACGCTTCGAGTCCATCATGGAGCAGCTAGAGGAGCAAGGATCCGTCGACCTCACTCCCGAAAACAAAGCGGCACTGCAAGCGATGCTGCAACTCAGTATCGATTCGCAGGACGACTGCCCGGTCTGTCTCGAAGTGCTTACCGAGCCCGTCATCACGCGGTGCGCGCACGTCTTCTGCCTCGCTTGCATCGAGCGCGTCGTCGACACGCAGCACAAATGCCCTATGTGCCGCGCCGAAATGGAGTCGATCGCCACGACCGTCGTGAAGCCGGCCAAAGAGGCGCCGGCGCCGCCCCCGCCCACGCAGGCTGAGCTCGCGGCGCAGGACGTCGAGGATAGCGGCAGCAGCAGCAAGGTCGAGGCTCTCATGTCGATCCTCAAGGCCTCGCAGAAGGACCCGAGCAAGGGCAACAAGACGATCGTCTTCAGCCAGTGGACGTCGTTCCTGGATATCCTCGAGCCGCATCTCCGTGCTGCCGGGATCAACTTCACGCGCATCGACGGTTCCATGCCGGCATCCGCGCGCGATCGCGCCCTCGAGGCCCTTGATTTCGATCCCGTCTGCACTGTCATGCTGGCTTCGCTGGCTGTATGCAGCGTTGGGCTGAACCTGGTCGCGGCTAACCAGGTCATCATGGCGGACTCGTGGTGGGCGCCGGCTATCGAGGACCAGGCTGTTGACCGCGTGCACAGGCTGGGTCAGAAGCGTGAGACGACAGTGTTTCGACTGGTGATGGAGGGGAGCGTCGAGGAGAACGTGCTCAGGATTCAGGAGGAGAAGCGGAGGTTGATGGGGCTGGCGTTTGCGGAGAAGGAGGGGGGACGGAAGAAGAGGGCGGGCAGGGGACTGGCGGATGTGGAGAGGTTGCTTGGTTGAATGAGATGCATGAGCTGAAGGAGTAATGTCGTTTGTTGACTATTGTGAGTAATGAGGTGCTAGGGTTTACCTGGATAGGGCATCTCATGGGACTTAAAAGGCGTAAACGGAGGCGGCGACAAAGGTGCGGTTTACTAGTTGGCTAGGCGGTCTACATTAGTGTTTATAATCAAAATTTCGACTTCTTTGGTTCTTCAATCATGTCAGCACTTTCTCTCTCAATTTTGTTCTCTATAATCGCTCTATTGGTTCGTGCTAGTCTAACGAGTACGGACATGCGATTGCGGATGTATAAATTGCTTTTTGATATTTCCAATCGTGATGTGGTCAACCTAATCTGCACTCTCTGAGGCAGAAATTAAATTTCTAGCAGGCTTTAGCTGAAAACGCCCCTGAATGCCGCATTTACCAACCCGGGATCCGTCCGCCTTGTTCTAAGGAAAAATCAAAGCGAGATGGTGACAGGAGGAGCCCACCGCCAGCAAACGTCGCGTTCTCAATCGCAACGCAAGTTCCATGGCGGCCAGTCTCGTTTCCTCATAAATAAAAGTCTAAAGTGCGTCATGCCATCCGTGAGTTTTCAATCTTCAAAACGAGGATGTCACAGGCGCCGACATCGGTCAGCCTGTCCATGGCGACGGCGATGTCCTTGCGCTTGACCATTGCGGATACGGCCACCCAGCCTTCTTCATCGAGCGAGTTGATAGTTGGGGCGCGCTTGCCCGGGGTGATTCCGCAGGCGGCTTCGAGCTTGGGCCGCTCGATGTTGTAAGTGCAGAGGACGTATTTTTGGGCCGCTGGAGACGGGTTAAATAGGAGAAAGTCGTATATATAGGGTTGAACTCTGAGAAAAATTACAGGATAGGGAAATATAAGGCTGAAAGAAGGCCAGCTAGGGAGTAGATAGACATAACTTACTTATCACACCGCGAATTCGTGAGGCAATGAGCTCAACGAGTTTGGGATCGGAAGGGTTCTTGGACTTGATGAGAATGGCAGTAGATTCAACAACGGTGGAGATTGCTTTCAGCCCGGCTGCTCGCATCGTCTCGCCGGATTCTACACATGTCTGGTCAGCGCTATGTTGGATGTTCGATTGGCTTGGGCATGCACCAACCGACTAAGTCGACGATTCCGTCCGCAACGCCTAATGCGCATGCTGCTTCCACACTGCCACCAACATATTTTATCTTGGTCAAGAGCTTCGGGATTCCATCTCCATTGGTGACTCCTTCTCCATTCCCTAGCTTACTCTCTAATTTCGCGAAATATTGCTCTGTCAGTTTTGTGAAGCTCGTAACGATATTCTTGCCAATCAGGTCCTCGGGAGTTTGTAGTGCGCCTTTCTGTGGCACTTGGACCTGCAAATTGCAATTTCCAAAATCAAGATCAAGTATCTCTTCTACGCCTGTTGTCTCTGTTGGCGGCGTTACAACCTCATGCTCCGCAACCTGGTCCCGTCCTGTAATACCAAGGTCGACTCGACCCTCGCCAACGAAGGTGGGAATGTCCGCTGCGGGAAGGAAGACAAGTGCAATGGGTAGGTTCTTAACGAGTGCGATATCTAGCCGTGAGTGGCGGTGGAATTGAATATCGGAGCCGTGGAGGAGGTCAAGGCAGGCTTGGTGAAGACGGCCCTCTATGTAAAGCTAGAGGTAAGCATTGTAGAATCGCACATATAGCTCAGTGCAGGCGCAAGATAGAAAGTACTAACTCTTCGGTACGGCGAACAGAAGCCGGTCGTTCAAGCTGCCGAGAAGGTCAGTCATGAACGGCAGAGCGCGGGAAGACCGTCTGGGGAGAGCGCCGTTGCACACAGTCATGGTGGAGAGCGTAGGGATTAACCTACGAGTTTACCAGATCCATCCTTTTTGAAGCTTCTGCGATGCGTCACGCAATTGCGTCTTTGGTCGGATTAGGAGTTCTTTGCCCGCCGCGTGAACAAAAGCGTCCACGTAACCGGGGCTAATTGGGCCGAGATATGCGTAATCCAGGCTGGGCGTTTCTTCCTGCAGCAATAGTCTTGTATCATATATTTCGATCTGGCGAAAGTGCTACCCCTCGGCGGATATGGATGGCAGAAAATGGAATGAGTCAGTCGAGCTAGGATATGCACGTGGGGAAATGTCTGGGCGAAGATGCTGTAGAAGATTTTAATATCTCAATTTTAGACCGGAAGCAACGGATATGGCAAAAGGGGAAAAAATCATGGAGGAGGGTGGTGGTGGTTGTCCGATATGCGGACGATTTGGGATATGTGCCAATCAGTAGCGTGCGAGGGAAGCCGTGCATAATTCCCTAGAGGTCGAAGTCAGCGAACTTTTTGGGCCGAGGCGAGGCGGCGACGAGCGGCACAAAACTTCGCTTGATTTTGAGGCTGAACGACTCTCGCACAGCCATTTTGACGACCAGCAAGACAAGACTTCCACCATCGACCTCTGCTCCTCCACACCCGCATCTGCGAATTGCGAACTCCGAACCAAACAACCAGGAAATAAATCGCATCTTAAATCACTAAACTGTCTGCTTATACGATTTCGCTTCTGGTTATTAGACTAACGACCCGCAGTTCGCAAACATGGATGCTACTAAAGTCCCCGTCAAGCTCGTCAAGGTGACTCGCGGTATGTCATATAATGAAACTCACTTATTCGGATGCAAACACTGACGAAATTCAATAGTTCTCGGACGTACTGGTACGTGGCGCAATCCCTCGAATTCAAAATCTTGAGACGACACAATTCAAGCGAAG
Source organism: Cenococcum geophilum 1.58 (assembly GCF_001692895.1). NCBI lineage: Eukaryota > Fungi > Ascomycota > Dothideomycetes > Gloniales > Gloniaceae > Cenococcum > Cenococcum geophilum. Next base: position 2,428,392 of record NW_027137570.1, on the reverse strand, counting down.
GGAATATAAATAGCTGTTCTGACAGACAACAGGCTCCCGTGGTGGTGTCACGCAGGTGCGCGTTGAGTTCATGGATGACACAACGAGAAGCATCATTCGAAACGTCAAGGGTCCAGGTACGAATATTCTAATGGATGGATGTCATATAAAAGGAATACGTGAGACTAACTCTTGGCTAGTCCGCGAAAACGACATCCTTTGCTTACTCGAGTCCGAACGTGAGGCTAGGAGGCTGAGGTAAATGTGGTGGATATATAAGGCTGCTGTTGCGGGGGAATTGTGCATTACGAAAGAACACCTCTCACGGGAATGGCGCGGCTTTGCCTTTTCTATCTCATGAGATAGCAGATTCGGAGTCAATTGAATTCTTCCTCTAAATTCGCTACAATATCAAGTTCAGGTGGAGCTACTGGTTTGTTAAGGTTGGAGGCAGTATAGGTTATGAATGCCGCCGGTTCCCGCAACATTTCAAGATTATGATCACTACCACTCATACGGACAACTACCTATTTACTCTGCCCAACCCAATGGACAACAACCCTCAGAACTCTAGCCAAATCAGAGACACGCCCCGCCTTAATTTCACCAGACCGCCATAACACCTTGCCAAAACAAAGAACAAAAATATAGGCGAACAACTCCTAAGCTCCATATCGTCTCGCATCTCATTACGCTGATTCATAAATCACGCGCCTACCATTTGCAACCTGACACAGCTATCCATTCTCTCCCCAAAGTAGACTGCTCGAGTTCAGGGAAACGGCTTCTGTTTTTGAAAACTAACATACGCAATTTGGTCTCAAGCAACCAGCGGGTACCGTCGGCCTCACAGGTTGTCTTAAATGCCCCGGACAAAGTTCTCTTCATTCCGTCGGTCATTCTGTTGTAATTACTATTATCGATGATGACATTGTCCGGCTCCTTTAGAGTGTTAGAGTATTACATGGAATTAACGAAAAAAGATGGGGATAGGATCCGAGCTACTCATATAAAAACCAGTGTGCCATCGGTGGCATCCAAAGGACCTTATGAGCTGCTCCTGAGGGGTAGGTTTGCTTGGGCAATTTGTATCAATCATATGGGTGCTGATAAACTTGAACTTACCATTTTAATTTCTCTAGTTTGAATGGCCAATATGATATGGTCCATAATAGAGATTTCGTTATCAGGGCAGCACTCAGGGCAATTAGGATGAAGTAAATCTAAGACGGGTGTAACATCCTTTAGAGAATTAGCTTCCGATCCCCTAACACCACAATCTGATCGAAATTAAACCAACCTGCATCATCTTCGGGAAGAGGAAAGGGCATGATCCAAGTTCCTTGAAGCAGCGAGGATTCATACATATTAGTGGCTGTAGGATCTTTTCCATGCTCGAACGGGCCCTCTCTGAGTTTGGTAAGGTATTCAATTGGTTACGAAGCGTATGTAATATCTGTTTAAGAGTAAAGGGGCAAAGCTTTCCGCGTTTGTTCCGACGATTTAGACTAGGTAACTGGCCCCACGTTAGAGGTATACTCAATATAGCCAATAGGATATTCACCTTGTTTTCAAAGCGTATGTCAATTTCATCCATGATCTTTCGCACCGCTGCCTCCGTATCCATTAATGGAAGAGGGTCGGTGCCGTATAAGAGATCTACACAGGGAGTCGGCGACTCCGTAAGACTCCGCAAGAGCGTCTTCTTCATTTGTATATTTGCTTTTTTAGCATCGTTGCTTTCAGGCCCAGATTCTTCATTGAAAATTGTCGTTAGACTTGAAGCCTTAGAGACTCTAACAGTGCGTTCTAAGACATGTATCATTGCTTCTCCGTTCACGCTCCCGTATATACTGTCGGAATCAGAACAGTGGCTTCCATCTCCGGAGACTCTAGGGAAATGAGACCCTGCCGACGCTGTCTGCGGAGAAATTTTAGTATTTTGTTCTGAAGATTGTTTGAGTATCTTTTGCTTTGTACTCACTCGTCTAGCGTTAACTTTAGATTTATAGCCCCTATTCCAGGATTGATCATTCTTATAGAGATGTCTTTGGTCTTCATTTGTGCCATTGACCTCATTTGAGGGGATAGTTTTCCCCTCGCTCTCAAGCTCGGTGTTCGCTAGGCGTCTGGAGCATTGCTCAGTAGCAAGCATTCGGATACTTGCACCGGATGCAAGGTTGTCGGTTTGCAACCCTGACAATTGATTCCGGAGGTTCTCAAATCCCTTCGCAATGTCATCAAAAACCTCATGGTCGAACTTGTTTGCATGAAGGCGACTTGTTGCTGCAATAACGGTAGCGAGTCCCCGCTCTACCTTTTCGACGGTATTCATCTCATTTGCTAAAAGCCACGATATTTTAAAAATCATTTCACGTCGGATAAGCTCGCAAACTCTGTCAATCTTGTCCTGAGGTGCCCCGAGCCCTCGCATTTGGGCGATAATAGTATCTTGACAGAGCTGATTCAAGATATTGGGCGGAACCGTGATGTTGACAAGACCCTGCACAGCTTCTTTATACAAATCATCGGCTTCGGTTGGATCTGCTTGGCATAAATACTTGAGGCGGAAATCCATCTCTCCTGAAAAGGTCGTGATAGCAGCATCCGCATTTGGAGGGAAATATGGATCCGCATCTCCTCTAAATAAGGGGTTGCTTGGGGTACTAGGTGGAAACCCAACACTCTGTGCTTTGTCGTACCTATGCCCATCCCACCCGGAGACGGGATTTTCGCTGTGTCTTGCACGCCTGTTGCGAGATAGTCCGGATGAAGCTGGTGACACTGACCGCGCCTAAGAAAAGTAAGCATCAAGCAGCATGGGAAGGATGCTACAGTGTCATTTAGAAGCCGTGCGAGAGAGGGTATGGGACACACTAAGACATTCATACCTTACGCTTCTTGTTTGCCATTGTGAACTTATGGAGATCGTGATCCACCGCCTTATTCGCAGCTACCGGTCTATTCATGGAGTCGAGTATAACTCTAATCTGCGCTTTGCTTTCAATAAAAATTTCTAGAAGTTGCTACTCTGTTGGACCCCCAAGCATAGTATGTTAACCTTGGAGGTAGCCTGAATGCGGCGCAGCTACAGACGGGGCTATCTAGGGGACTTTACGCAAAACAGCTACGCCACATGATTGGGGCTCACATCAGTGGCATCCGCCGTCTCAATTCCCGTAGCTTTTTGCAGAGACTGGTGCTAACAGACACAGTTGCGGGGTAAATATATTTTTGCCCTCATCCAGTGCACAGTCGCCTAGGCGTTACACCGCACCTATCCCATGTCCTGCTGCATGTAGTCCGTGCGGAACACCAGAATCAGAAAGCTTCGCGGGTAGTATAGATTGGTTAACCACCATGCCTTGTAATCGTGCCTTTCTTGATCCTAATATCGTCCAACCTACCAAATACGTCGTTCCTCCAACTCGTAGCAAAAGAACTATCTCCGGAGCCTTGGCGGCTGCCTTCAAGCCCTTTGTCAGAGTTTCATATTCCTCATCACGGCTCTAAGATCCTAATGATCTAATGGCTGGGGCTTATCGATAAGAATAGGACTCAAATCGGTGCCGGTTACGTTGCTTGTGGACTAAATTCCTAGCGCGCACACGTGAGCTGCTCGCCCCATAGTAATTTAGTACGTAAGCACCATCGCGCGCATGACGCGTCGGAAATCAAAACACCTTACTGTCACCTTCAATTTTGAAGCTTTTCGACTCTACAAATTGCCATCGCCATCGAATCTACGGTGTTTTATTCGTCCTTATTGTTGCCAAACTAACATGCAGAGCTGACTACTACATTTGGGCTAATAAAACCCGCATTGATGCTTCGCCAGTCGCTCGATTCGAATCTCCTCCACCTTAAGGCCAGATTCGCGCTCGAATTCCTACCAGCCTTCCATACCTCGCCGCTGACGGTAGTAAGCTATTGTATACCACCTTATATACCATGCCGCATGGGTTGGCTACTCGAGTCGAGCGCGAACGAATACCTTCCCCTATACTTTGCAGCTGCTGCTCGCGCCAGAAGCGACATTTAAAGATATAGTGGACGGAATGCTTGTTATACGTTTTGCCCTAATTGGACCACTAGTTTGTTGTATATGGCCAGAGCTGGTTAAACTGCTCGACGCTTAAATGAAGGTCCTGCTAGAGAGTAAAGAACGCACGCCGCCAACCGGCTATATTGTTAGGTGTATGGAGGATCGGGTGGGCGCTGGCGGCAGTAGCAGTATGGGGAGGACCGGCGGGCGCGCATCTGCGAGGCATTGCGAATTACACCGTAGATTCAATGGCGATAGCAATTTGTATAGAGTCGAAAAGCTTCAAATTTGAAAGCGACAGCAAAGGTGTTTGTTTTGATTTCCGACGCGTCATGCGCGCGATGGTGCTTACGTACTAAATTACTATGGGGCGAGCAGCTCACGTGTGCGCGCTAGGAATTTAGTCCACAAGCAACGTAACCGGCACCCTCAAATCAACGTTGCAAGGGATAACACACAAAACGAATACCGAAAACTTTCCTATCAGAAGTTAGTGCTGATAAGCAAATGTAGCACAACTTCTTGTAAGTTAGATTATAGGCTCTATCAGTCTCCAGATAATTTCAATGTCTCTCAAGTCATATTCATCGTCGAGCGTTAGGTAGCTACCTCCACTCTGATAATGTCTCCCACTCCTTCACCAAAACATAGTTTTTGAGGCTGGCGGTCCGTTAGTCCGATTTTATGTACATAAAGCAAAAGCGAAGAACCCATATGCTGGAGATCGCTCCTAGAGTCAGGCCGTACGGCATCTGGAAGTATCGAAGCAGCCTTGACACAGATCTGGTAGACTAATCTTTGCTTCCTGTTTTACTGGATAGATGTTTGGCTACCCTCGCCTTCCTAGTTGTTTTCAATGCTTTCATAAGATACCTTATCCTCAAAGCTTTCAGGGGTCTCTGCAGCTTTGTCTGAATCTTAGTGGTCGCTGAAGGACTCATGATATCCCATACTACTTGTATCGCGATTAGTTACATCCAGAAATTCGCCTATGTCTGGAGAATGGGTCGTCCCTGAATCAGAAGGTGGCGACGTAGGTATATGATCTACTGGCTGACTAGGAGCCAACATCCCTAGGTCTCCATTGAGAAGATTGCGATAGCTTGTCTTCCAGACGTTTTGTTCATCTGCTGGCAAGCTAGTCCACCTCGCAAATATCTCCTGCTTAATCTCGTTGTAGGGAGTGCTTTCCTTCATATCTCCTCGAACTACCAGAAGAGCGCGGTATGCAGATAGGTGACTTGGCTTGGCGATTTTCGCCTTCAAATCCGCAGGAGTATGCCGTTGAATAACTTTCTTATCGATGTGTAACAGAGGCAGTATTCGGGTTTTCGAAGTTCAAGCATTTACGTTGGCTTTGACGTCTCGCTCCAATATTGGAAGGGGTTTTAGGTGATATAGAGCGCTCCTAAGCATATTAGTATATGTAGACCAATTTTCGATCTAGATAAATTCGGGTCATACCTTGCGTTTGCGTTTGGCAGGCTTGGCCGTAGCCGTTGGCTTAGGAGTTTCCTAAAGACCTAAGTGAAAATTAGCTTTTCCTAGATCAGTTGCTATATCCAACGTTGGATTTGGCCTTTTCCAAGTTGCTAGGGTGTGTCCCACCCCTAGGCGTACTTCGATGATCTTGTGCGGATGCACAGCCAGGGATGTCGTTGGAACTATTGGCTGCTCGCTTGACGCGGAATCACGACTCCACGTGGTCGTGTTTTACTATGCTCTTTTGTTGTGCTGAAATCCTCCACTACCTGATTGAAAATGTCTAATAACATATTTCATGTTAATACTTATATTGAGATGTCCACACAATAGGAAAATATTTAAAGTCATCGAGCAGAGCAGTGTCTTGACTATGCAGCTTCAAAGGCGCATGAAACCAAAATCGTGAGGCTACTTCGGAAAATCTCCGCCTTCACTTCGAAGATTCACCAAGAGCTCTCCACTAGAGCTCTACCCACCACAACGCCCTCCCTTCATTATGAAACCTCGATTTCCTCGCTATTCCCGTCGTTTTGCTCAGCAATCCATATGTCATAACGACACCATTGAATCTCGGCCTCGCGGTTAATAACTATGCGATTAATTGTGCAGGTCCTGCCTCTCTCCAAAGGCCCCGCAAATTCACTCGCCGCATATAGTAGCATCCCTATCACCCCAAGGAAGCCCAATAAGTTCACTCTACCGGTGAGACCTGAGCAAACCTTCGAACAGATATGGACACTCGTGGAGGAAAGGTACAAAAGGAACTACCTCACTCCCGCACAAGCAGCGTGAGTCCACACCCAGCGCTGCGGCTTGACGCCTGAGCTTCTTCTCCGCTCCTTTAGATATGTTCTTACGAATGCTATTTAGGGACTTTATGATCAAGAAAATACAGGATGGATATGACTGCGATTTGGATTTGAGCGACACGGTGGGTGCCATTTTCGGGGGCGAAAAGGACCAAGAGAAGATTATAATTCAAGTGATCCAAGCCTCAATCGGTCGCGATATTTCAGTACCAGTCACTTCCAATCTACGGCCGGCGAACGCGCATAAGAGACTTCTTGAGATTCAACAATCCGGTGGGAACAAGAGACGGCGTATTGAGGAGCAACGTTACGGTACTCCCATAGAGGACCTTCATCCAGACCGACCGGTTCACTCTCGTGAACGAGATGTTGTGGCGAGGAATTTTGAAGTCAGCAATAAAGGGAGTCTTGAAAACCACGATCGTCACCGAGGGTCTGGGTCTGGGTCTGGTTCTTCAGTTATCGTCGTAGAAGATTCTCAACCAGGTGCAGAAGGTAGTGGAAATCCGAGCTTCGAGGAGCCTCCTAAGAGCGAATCACCAGAACCGGAAGGGCAATCTGTGCAACAAATCCCTGAATCCAGTAGGCATTATCAAAGTAGTCCACTTCTCGGCGCCAGCGACACAGTTCTAACAAGCGCTCCAATTACATTCATTAAGCCTTCTCTTCCGGCGTCAAAATTGCGGGCTCACCAATCAACTGCAGTTCACAAGAGTACGCCACATAGTGCCCAAGCTGCACCTGTCACTGACCATGCTGAGCGTGAGGACCTTCATGGTGTAGGTGGTGATGAAGACGTGGATGGCGCAGTGGATATCGATCAATCAAGTCAAGACGTGGCAAACCGACTCCGACCGAAGTTTGGAGAGCCTCGATTGCCTTCAAATCCTTATTCGTCCAATGCTTCCACCCCAGAATATCTGGAAACAACCACATCGCCCACATTCGGGATTCTAAACGCGCAACGAGTGGACGTGTATGAGGACATTGAGTCGCCGGACGAGGAAACTAGTATCATGAATAGAAGGACTAAACGTTTGAGGACCTATGGTCGCCATCCCCGGACGCCAAGAACGCGCCAGACCAAGGCCCATCCGACTTACACCCTACAGTCTCCTCCAACTAGCGCCCAAATGTCCAATACCATTGCTCCCTCGCTTACCAATGGCGAAAGAGCTGAAGAGGGGCTAATCAGACCGTCTCCTCAAGATCAAGCGCGTCCTGTAGTTACGCCTACCTTGAAGACAATTGAAAATGCACGTAGTGGATCTCCAATGCATGCAACGAAGCTGCTGCATATCATGAGGGAGAGACGTCGGAGTAGAGGAGAAAACCCAGATCTAGGTCAGAGCCCCAAGACAACATCTAGCGAGGCAGTCGAAAACAATGCTACCTCGAACGGCAATTCCCCAAGTAGTAAAAGCGTCGAGGGTTCATCAACCTTGAAGAGGCCTTTAAAGAGGTCATACAAAATGCCAAGCCCGAAACACCCCTCGAACCCCCGAAATGCCGAGAAGCAAACACCTATTGAAGATAACTCGAACACACAGCACTCCGAAAGTGCTAAGCTGACAACAAGCCGTAAAACGAAATCGCCAAGTGCTGGGAAACAGAGGGAGTATGATGAGAAAAGGAATGCAAAAGAAAAGGAAAAAGAATTGGCGGATAAAAGGCGAGAAGCTTGCATAACTCGCCAAATTAAAGCTAACAAATCCAGGAAAACGGAGGCGATCCTAGCAGAGCATTTTTCGCAGAAGGAAGCGAATGAGGCTGAGCGGAAGTCTTCTGAGAGAGACTTACGATTAAGGGAATCTGAAGAGCGGAGGAGACTGAGAGAGGAGACATCGTTTGGATCACAAGACAGCGCCAAGGTTTCAGTAGTGAAGCAGATGCCAGAATCAAAGAGAACAAGATTACGTTCATCGGTCGGGCCAGATACAAATTCAACGAAAAAGGGTCGAGCAACGCGTTCTAGGAAATTGACAGATACAGCAGCAACGAAGACGCGGGAAACACCATCAAGGAAAGCTAGAGAGGAATCTAATGAGAAGCAGCGTCAAACACAAGCTTCCACAAGTGTAAAGGCGCCACCATCAGCTAATTCTAGGCCAGAATCGAATGCAGCGACGACATCGCCGCTAATGGACTCAGATGAAAAACAGGCAAGACTGGCTAAAATCGAGGAGCTCAGGAAAAAAGTCGATCAAAGAAGAGCTCAAGAGGCTGAAGGCAAAGCTCAGGAAACCATTCAAACATTCCGGGCACCAATAACTCCACCTACCATGAATGAAAAGGTTGCCCGGTTAAATCGGCGCAAAAATGCAAAAGAGAGTTCCGTCATCGTATTGGTGCCTAGCAAACAGCTCAATAACGAGAGGAATATAGTGACTCCAGTCGAAGAGGCCTCCTTTGCTTTATCTGATCAGGCATCTTCGGTCCAGGGCTCTGTCAGGCGGTCGGTCTCTTTCAGCACTGAATTAGAGTCTTTGGAAAAGAAAGGCCAAACAGGATTATCCAATATCCAAAAAGCTACAAGTCCTACTGGAATATTGAAGCAGCCAGCTAGAAAGACTGGAGGGCAAGCTTCCAGCACGAAAGCCAACAAAACACATAATGACGCACTGGGAATAGCATCTACAGAAAGATTTCACCCAGTGATCCAAGGAGCAGAAGTACCTTTGCCAGACTTCGAAAAATCTTCACCAGAGGCTGCTGGGAACGCCTCACGGGCTAAATCATCACCTCAAGAAAAAAGCGATCCACAATCTCAGCTACCCGACGCGTATTCTGAGCACCCACTACGTCGTAGTAAGAGGAAACTCTCTCTACCCACTCACGACGCGAAGAATACTGTGCCTCCCAACCGTAAACAATCCGAAACACCTTCGCAACTTGGAAGTTCGCAACTAAGAAAGACGATCACTCCAAATATCACCCCAGCGATGCGGCAGACACTATTAGGATTTCCACGGGACAAAGGAAAAGAAAAGTTGATCCGGCTATCCCCTCCTAAACCTGCGCCCAGTGAAGAGGCGATTGCTATATCCTCCGACAGTGATGAATTCATGTATTCTTCAGACGAATCCGAATCCCAACCTAACGAGGTAAAGCCAGGACCTTCAATGACGGCGAAAGAGGAAAAGGCACAAGAAGCCAAGCGGAAACTGTTAGCTGAAACTTTAGGAGCACAAAATACTAAGGAACGCCTACTAGCAATTGAAAAACCTACATCACCTGTGAACGTGGATCAACTTCATCCTGTTATAAGTGCACAAAAAGAAGATGGACGTGAGGAGGTATTATTATTCAATCAAACTAGTGTCCCCAATCGAAATGACATTTTAGAACTCGAAGAGTTATCCGAAGAAAGACAGACCTCTGAGGAAGTTCAAGCGGCTCAGATGAGATATGAAACTGAACAAAGACAGCTATCTAAAGAAAGGTCCGAGTCGTCACGACCAGATGAGTCCGGTTCGGATGATCTAGATGAGATCGACACTCCAAAACCGGTTGAGCTTGCAGAAGCTATGCAGGAGACCAAGGAACCTGAGAAGGCATCGCCAGAGGCAGACCAATCTAATTCAGAGTCGGAGTCGGATTCCAGCAGGATGAAGGACTCTCCAGAGCCCTCACCCTCTTCTACACCAACCACTCGAGCCCCTGCTCGCTACGTCTCTCACACACCATCCGAAGGCTCAACATCTAGTAATGACGAATCTCCAGAAATGAGCCAATCTCCAGAGCAAGGACAAGATGCTCGGCAAACTACAACTAGGGTGCAAGAACCGCCAAACGAAGACGTAGAGATGGAGGATGACGACCCAGCTCCTCCCTCTTCTCCTCCGGAGCTGCATGTTGAAGAAAAAGACCCGAGCCCTACCCCAAGCACCTCCAGCGACTCCAGCGATTCCAGCAACTCCAGTCAGGAATCATCGCAGAGCCTTCCCCGAGCCTCTGGCCTTATGAAGCTGTCCTCGCCACCTGCCGTACAATCCCAAGCCCCACTTTCATCGGCAGCAGGCCGCGCTACCTCTTCAGCCGTCCCTACCAAAAGCCGCGCCGTGCTCTCCAAATTCCCCACTCTCAAACAGCAGCTCGAGCAAGTGCGCGCCGCGCCAGCGAAACAAGGACCACCGAAGCCCATAAACCCGGGCACCATGCGGCTGAATGGCGTGAACGGCGCTCTGGACAGCGACAGTGACGACAGCAGCGACGACAGCAGTAGCAGCAGTGAGGATGAGGACGAGGGGAAAGCAAAGCCAGGGAGTCTTTTCAGCAGTATGTCTCGACTTCTCTTCCGACGCGCCTAACTGGTGCATCATCGGGTTTCATTGTAGAGATTTGTATTCTGATGTCGTCCCTCGGTGTGCAGAGAAACTACCACGCTTTATGTCGTAACGACGCCAACCTCCTTCAGATTTTATGTTCTATACAAATATGGGACGGGACGATCGTGGGAACGCTCTCAATTGGTTTAATATTGGTTCAGACGCGGGTTTGGAGGTTAGAAGTTCGAAGTTTCTGTTGTCTTTGTGTTCGAAAATTTGGCTGCGGGGTCCGGTATCTTATTTACTCGCATAGCGTGCGGCATATCGTGCGGCATATTTGTTAAGCATATTTGGGAAAGGTCGGTGCGCTGGGTTTTCGGACGCGTGCTGTGGGAAACACGATCATGACGGCTTTTAGGTGTCATATGATGTGTAATTACGATCCATAGACCAATGAACACGGTGTGCATCGGAGAAGTTTAAGCAGGGTAAAATACTCCTGAAAGAGCTTTTTCCACATTCTGTGCATACTACGAAGGAAATTACGTAGGGTATCGAGCTCCAAGCATACACAAATATACCATACGCGACCAATACAAAAGAAAACTAGTGTCCACCCAGTCCGTATCTCCACCAGCACTGCCACCACATTCCTCCACATCGATTCTCCAATTCCCCCATAAAATTCGTCTCACTCGCTAACGCAGTCTCACTGATCCACTCTAATGCGGCTGGGCAACCATCTGCTCGTTGGCGTACTGGCTGGACACGACGCCCTTCTCCTTCTCGCGGAGCTCGCTCTCCTTCTCAGCCTGGATCAGCGCACAGCAGCCACAGCAGCACGACTTGGCGATATCAACAATGCAGGAGCCCTCTAGGTTGTACTTCTCGCGGATATCCTGCATTTGCATCGACTGCAGGACCCAGTGAAGGCCGAAACAGGATGAGGCCCAGAAGGCGAGGCACTAGCGCATGGGAGGCAGAGTCAGCGAGTGTGATTCAGGGGCAGGGCGAGACAAGGCCAGGCCGCACAAGGCGAGATGATAGGGCTGAGTGAGCTGGGCTGAGGAATTGCCAAGAAAACGTCGGTGATGACCCGACCTTGGCCAGGAGAAAATAAAAAAACAAAATTGCTTACCGAAGTGTTGATTGGCTCGTAACCCTCCATGTTGCCGTTCTTGCGCGTGCGGTGGTGGGTCTTGCCGAAGGTCACGCAGGGAACGCAGCAGGTGATCAGGCCTGCATCGGATTGTTAGCGGCACATCACAATTCCAGCTTCACTGGAGAGCTGTGGAAATCACGTACAGAGATCGACGGGCGCGAAGCAGGAGAAAAAGTCAGTGCCCCATGGGCGAGCACCAGCAGGGGATGGCGCAGTGAACTTGTCAGTGTTGGCCATGGTCTTGTTGAAGCGGTTCTTCCAGTCATCGATATCACGGTTATCGATGGGACCTCCGGCGGCCTTTTGGTCAGACATTGCGACTAGGTGGTGAAAGTGATGTTTGGTATTAAAAAAGTATATATGTTTGAAGGGTTTATGGTAAGGAGTGACAGGAGATAAAATATCCTCTAAAGAAGTCGAAGTGTTGACAGAAGAGCTGCTGCAGGGAAAGAAAGAGAAAGATCAAGAAGAGAGACCAAGCCCTTTGTTTAAATATCCAGCCCCTTCACGCCCACCAACCTCCTAAGACTACCCACAAACGGCCCCAGGGGGTCATATCAAGCCCAGGCATCCCATATCAAATAGTAGTGGATGCCCGCATCTTCGTGTTGCAGAGCCACAAGAATTTCCTGTGAGAACAAAGCGGCTTTCCAGAGGCCCGTGAGCAAATGATCGTCGAGGTAATTGGCCGCTAGCATGGTGCACGGCCTACTTGCCCTGGCTTGGTTGTGGATCTAAGCAAAATCCGTCGCTTAATTGGACCCATAACCAGTCTTGGAACCACGCCACACAAAACGGTGGAGATGAAGACCAGCGCCCTTCGCGGGTCAGAAAAACACCGCTTGATAGCTTGAGCCACAGCCCTGACTCAACAGAAAACCATCCATGAGATGGGTCTAGGTGAGCAACGCCAGAGATGGGATGATTTCTGATTCGTAAAAAAAGAGGCTTCCTTGTAAAATAGCGAGGCGCATATGTAGAGCAACAGGACCTGGGGGTTGTGTTGAGCTGCAGCAGATCCGTAAATAGAATTTCCTGTTGGCAGGGTTATTGGCGCTGATACGAACAGGCAACAAGCTGAAAGAGAGGTGGCCGTGGTAGGGAGTCAGGAGAATCGGGAGTCTCGTCTGGTCACCGCAAAATGCAGGAGTTGCACATTTCCGTCCAATTAGCGTTGCGGAAATAAATTCCCCCAGATTCCCGGCGACTAAGCTGGTGTAAGCGAGCCAAGCAAGTCCCACGCGTTGCATCGGGGAGCCCTTGCTTGGACTAATTCCAGGATACGATTTGCGAGACCGTTATGCGTCGCTGTGGCACTTGCTGAGTGACAATCACCACCTCGTAACATCTTTTGAGCATTCGATGAAGAGTATTTATGATTATATCCCACCCGAAGACATGCCTACATACATATGACGTCCTATCAATTCGATTCAATTCAATTCAATCATCATCTCAAAAAAAAAAATTTGCCCAGTCCCTTTCGTGTTGCTCCATGTCCAGGAGCAAAGATAAACGTGAATCAAACCACAGCCAGCAACCAACAACCAACAACATGGGAGTGAGTGCTCCAAAACGACAACCAAGAACCGAAAGAAATGATCTCAGGTGAGAACCCGAGCCGCGAACAAGTCAAAGCGAGAGTAGTGGATGCAGAAATGCGGACTAGGAAATCAAAACCCTCCCCCCGTCATGACTAGCGAGAATGCTCGGGCCTAGAACGCCGGATAGAAATAGAACAAAGAGAAAAAAAAAGGTGCCAGACGAGACATTACTTTGTACAAGGGTAAGTGAAGATGTATGTGTGTATGTGTGTATGTGTGACCCGCGGAACCGGTCCCGAGCTCGTACAACTTATTAAAGCAGTAGAGGAAGATATGAAGAGCCCAGAGAAGGGATGTGGTGCGGAAGGTCGTGGAAGGAGTGGGTGGTAGTAATATATTTCTCATTCGCGAGAAAAACCCCGAGGTATGTCGAACCATCGAAAATCGTTCTTAATCCAAGCAACACCATCGCGTATTCTATTTTACTCCTTGCATTCACCACTCCTCTTCTTTTCCAGCAGTTGAGCGGTTTCTAGAGGTGACAGGCATATTTCCAATTTCAGTCTTATTCGAAGGCGCTTTCCTCTTGCACCATGCCTGCTTCGTCTCTAAGCCGCGGCATCGAACCCTTCCGTTGCCCGCCCAAACCCATGTTAGCAAGAAGTATGCCACTTTCTCGACGTTTCTGCTTCGCCTCTCGGGAGTTTGCGGGATGAAGCACACCATTAAGGCTGCCAAAACCCTCCCCTTGCATCTGCTGTTGATTATAGACAGGGGCGTCATAGCTAGGTTGCAGGGGGATGAAGCCAGTATCATAACCTGAATTTTGTTGAAGCCCGGGACTGAAGGCAATGGCCTGCTGGAACGATGTCTGGTTATAGGCAGGCGTTGGGATATCAGAGAACATTTGCCTGCGCGGAGAGCGGATGGCCTCAGAACTTAGAGCAGGAGCCGTGACGGTAATTTCGTGGATGGGAGAGTTTGCTTCTTCAATAGCTGTCCCAAAGATTTCAGTATAGTCGGTCAAGAACATGGAGATCAGAGGGGCAGGAATGTTCAGAGTTGGAGCAAAGATTATGCCGACATTCCTGACCGTCATTTTATTGACATCTGCATTGTTGATGATGTCGATAAGGAAGGAAGAGATGGCCTGTATCAATTCACAGTTCACTCTAGGCAGTTTATGAACAAGAACATTGAAAGCTGCAATCTTCTTCTCTCTTCCATCAAGGTCTATGCCAATCAGCTCACACGCCCGAAATTTATGGGAGTTAAAACTTACCGAGAACTTTGAGGAAATCAAGATGTAGCTCTCTCGTGAGAATTGACGCTGGCAGTTCGCGCAGATAAAGCTTAAGCAGAGATGCCACGGCATGAACATCGTAATACTGCCCATCAAGAAGTTTGATATCGCCTTCAGTGTTGAACCGGTCTTTGAGAGCCTTGATAGTAATGTTAGAGCCGCTCAACCTAAACATGCCTTCTTCTCTTGCAGCATTCCGGGCTTTGAGGTATTCCAAGCACCGATAGACGACAGCCGGAAGCATGACATCCACACCAACAGGTTGCGAGCATTCAACAGCTTCTATAAGTGGAATGCCAAAGACCACTCGGTTTTGAGTACCCCCAAGCTGTTGATTTATTGGCTGACCCTGGGCGAGATCAGAGGAGGATCTTCCTCTGAAACCAAAAATGCTCCGCTTTTTGTCTCTTACGCCAGCCATCGATAGTGGCTTGTTACCCCAAAATTCAGCATTTTGGATTACAACGGCATTAGTAGGAGCGGATATCGATGGATGATTGCTAGTGTGGCCCTCGCCCAAGAATGCTGAATTTTGGGGAGAATAGGAAGCACCTTCTCGATATGGAGGGCCGCGAACCGGCGCCTCAGCAGCAATAGTATCATCATAATTGACCCCTTGAAGGTATTCCGGTTTCTCTGACTCAGGGCTCTCTTTTCTCTTTGACCGGCCAATGTCTTGAATTCCCTTCGGAAACGCCAGACCCCGACCGGAACCTAGTTCTTTCTCTACAGGAGTAGTCTGATTCTCCTCGTGGTAATCAACATGCTGCAGCAATGCTTCAACCCATTCGTCTCTTTCTTCATCGCTCTCTGCACACAGCACATGACGCACCAAGCTCGAGGAGTCCTTCCGTTTCGGCTCGAGAATGAGGAAGGCGTGTCGGTACTGATTCTCAGCATCATCATCGCGTCGCGATGGAGACTGGCTCGACTGCTGCTGTGATTGTTTGCCAATCTGTGCATTTTGAAGTTTGATGGTACCAAGATGGGCCCCGCCAACACCCTCGTAGTACCTGAACTCCGGGCCTTCGAGAATAAAGTATCGAGCTTTCCAACCACCAAAATTCTTCCCACGCTTGGTCAGATAGCCCTCTTTTCTTCCCTTCCCTTTGATAATAGACGATGCGGCTGGTGCCACGGCAGAGTCTGGACTTGAGTGCGGATCGTCGACCGGAGCTCCGATAACATCGGTAGAGAAGAAGTCGCACACCACCAAAGCTGCTCTCTCGTCCATAAAGGTATCGAGCATAATATCAAAGTAGCTGTTCAATGCTGCCCTTCGGGCATCGATCTTAGCTGGCGCATGTCCACTGAACAGGCTTCGGTCAGGAAGCTTGCCTTGGAACTCGCAAAGAGACCTCAACTGCTGATCCAAATTTGGAAGAGCCACAATTGTCTTTTCTACACGCCAGAGTTGCTTCCCATCAGAACGAGCGTAGATTGCCAAAATAAAGACTGGATCCTCTTCTTGCTGTTTGGGCATCAGGATGCTGTTGCGGGATGGCCTAAGCCGAGAAGAGTATACCTTCACATCAATTGAAGGCAACGCGTTAGGTGGTAAAAGGAGTCCTGGATATTGGTCCGACACTAAGCCACGATATATTTGTTCTGGGCCTGGAAGCTCTCCATGACCAGTAGCCGGGGAATCCGTATCTGGGCTGTGTTGAGTGGACGGCGGTTTCAGACGATCTCCCATAGAGCTTTGTTGGTTCACTTGCTGCGCATGCACTTCCGCTCGAGCCAGATGAGGTGATGTGAACGAGAGGGGCGTGTTGGGCGGGAGTGGGATTGGGTGTCGAGGGGCTCGTGGAGAAAGTGGCATTCCAGTTCGTGGAGACATTGGAGGAGAAGCCAAAGACTGCTTTGGCGTTCTTGGCAATGGTGACCCGAGCGGTCTATCTCCAGGCCTTGGGCTCATCGGCAGGCCAGGGCTCATAAGAGGGGGGGAAATAAGGCTTCTCTGGGTCACCATAAAGCCTTCTGAGTTTACTGGGCTTAGCAAGGCGTTAATTGAACCGGCAGCTGGGGGAAGGCGAGGAGAACTAGGCAAGCCAACTCTCTGGGTAGGACTGAAACCAGGAGTCGGTGGAGGTTCATTTATTGCCTTCTTCTCTTCGATCGGAGAAGAGCCTTCCGCCGGTGGTTTGCTCTTGCTCTTGCTCTTCTTCTTCTTCGACCTGCTCCGTGCTTCCTGGTCTTTTTGGACAAGAGCCTCCCGTATACGATCATCTTCTTCTCGAGTCTTCCTTCTACCCCTATCAAATATTGGTATTTCATCTACCTCTATTATATCATCGTAATCAGAATCCGAGTGCTCTCCCGGCGCCGACTGATGCAAATGTGTACTTGTCTTGTTCGGCGCGGAGAGATCTAACGGTGCCGGAGGTGCTTTCCTCAGCGGTTGTGATTGCTTTTCATTTTGATTCTGGAATCCTCCGCCTCCGATGACAGGTGTTGCTTGCGTGAGAGATAACGATGGGGTTTTCGTGTGTGACCTTAGTGGAGACATGGAGGGAGCCGGGATATTCGGAGACATGTATTCCTCGACGGAAATGTTTTGCTGCGATGCAGATGGAGAGGTAGGAGATTGTGAAGGCAAAAGGTTTAATGCTAATGCCTTATCACTAGGGTCGATTGGCTTCACTGAGAAGTCGGTTGGAGAAGTACCCTTCGAAGAGCCTTGATTTGAAACGGACTCAGCAGGCTTGATCGGAGAAGTGGCAAGTTCGGAATCAGCGTAAGAGCGTGTCGTACTAGACTCCTGAGTTGGTGCAGATGATTTGTGTTCTTTCTCCTCCTGCGCACTGTTACTGCGATTCGAGGTCTCATCTTGTCTCTCGCTAAGAGCTGGCGATTGGCTCTGCTCACGTTCCACGGCATTTTCTGACTTCTGGGCAGCATAAGGCAATGGTGGTACCTGCGAAAGATGATCTTTTAGTTTCTTTCGATAGCGCTCTTTTTCTTTCAGTGCCCTCTCTAAATCCTTATTCAGTCCCAATATCATTGCCCGCTGCTTTTCCACCAGCCGCCACAATTGAGCGTTGTGATTCGAAGCGCTTTGCTTCTCCTTCCACAAAGCAAGCAGGGCAGCTTCTGGGGAGCCTGCAGCAATTATGAGACTTGTCATGTCGGGCGGGTTGGTAGATGTGGTGTTATCCTGCGAAGATTTGTATGAGTGCGATGTATTCGACCTGTATGACTGAGAGGCGTTGGAGGATATCGAGGAGACGGCTGAGTCTATGGATGGGTTCCGAGGTACTGCAGGTCGAGGATCCGGTCGATTTGGTCGCGATGGAGGGANCATGGCTGTTGGAGAGGATGGAGGAGAGAAGCCAGTGGAGGATGAGATGGGCGCGGAAAAGTTTCGGACCTGGGCATACGAGGATACTTTTGCAGGAATGTTTCCGCCTCTATCAGTGGTATAGGAAGGTAGCGGTAAGGTTCCGATGACTTCTTCCGAGCTGCGACCCAGGTCCTCCGTAGCCAAGAGAGCGTCCAACCTCTCCCGAGGAGAGCGTGGTTGATCTTGATAGGGCGAGGGGGTGTAGTAAGGCGAGCGCGGCGAATGGGGTTTACCGTCGTCTACAGCTGAAAAGGCCGTCTGACTTGACTGCTGCAAAGGACTGGGGATTGGCTTGCGCCGGCTTCCTCGTGGATCAGGTCGGGATGGGAGGATGTTTGGTCTGGAGTTGGTAGAGTCGCGCAGGGCCCTAATGCTGTCGGCGAGAGTTGAGGAAGAAGAGCTCTGTTTGCTAGAGGTCGAGGTTGAAGTTGAGGTTGTTGCGCTGTCTTCTCCATGCGCGGAGGATCCATAGCGACCCTGCAGCATGACCTTGCCGATGTAATGCTGGCTCAAACCAGCTTAGACCGGCTGAGTGGTTGTCCAGATTGGACCCCTCTGCAACTTCAGACAGAGGTGGAGATAGGAGTTGTGTTTCGTATGGGGTTGCGTGGGAGAATAGACGCCGGCTAGGTATAGTCACGTCTGGCTGGTCCCGTCAGCTCCCAGCACCGGGAACAGCTCAGCACTTCAAACACAGTTGCTGGAGGGTGCGACTTTGACGAGGAGCTGCCGCCATTGAAGGAGCAGATCGGCTCGCAAGATGCTGGCTGGCGAGGTGCTGGGCGATCTGGATGCGCTTTTCCGTCAAGTAGATGGTCCTCGGCGGTCCTGGCGAGTCCGGCGGCTTTATTGCAGGGTTATAGATGAAGATGTGCTCGTGCATGGGAGCAAGGTATATGAAAGCGCAACGCCTTTACCCCAAGGGTCAACTCAAGCGATACTCGGCCAGTGCCTAAATGCAGGAACCCACGCCCTCAGAGCCCGGTGGCCAGGCCCTCGTCCCCGATATCAATGCTCCCGCCGCGATGACAGGTCTTTGTTACCAAGTCGTGTTTAGCTCAAGGTCCGCCAAAGCTCATTTGGCGGCGCCCGCAACATGGCGTCTAGTGTTCTTGTGGGCTTTGTGGGACTTTGTGAATGCAGCGCACAAAGCTGAAACACGACGCTTCTGCTGCACCAACAGCCGTGCAGGTTGCTCTCTTCTGCCCCCGAGTCGCCCGTGCTCGGCGCGAGGCCAGGGCGTGGAGGGGCACCAGTGCAGCCGGTCTAGGGCTTGCTATTGGGCGCACGCCGGCTTATGGCTTGCGAGTCTTCTGACTTGAGCTTGACGGCTTCTGACTTGCACGTCGGCCAGGCACGGGCGGGCATTCACCCAGCCGCGATTGGCCGGCGCATCGATTAGGTGTGATGCTCCCGCTGGGCTTGCAGCGCTTCAAGCGGTGAGGGAAAGGAGACCACCCTTTGGCCTGCTGCGAGCGAGCTCATCTGGCCGTTTTCGCGATGCTGGCTGATTGGGTCCCGGCCATCGTCATCTCCATGGCTCGAGGCTGGAGGGGAACATGCAACCGTGCAGGACGAGGGTGCATGCAGCGTACTGACCAGCTCAGGCCGGTTCGGTGCACGCAGGCGAGAAATGGCATCGGCAGACATGGGCAGACATGGACAGACATGGACGGATATGGGCAGACATGGGCAGCTTATTCCAAAAAGATTCACAGGCAGAAATGTCTTTGATTTTTTTGGGATATTTTACAAGAGTGGCGCGCCTCCCAGCCACTGTGCTACGACGTCTTGTGTTTTAAATGGAGCGCGTGCTACCACACGATGGAGAGACGACGTTACAGGTTGTCAAATTGGCACGGGATGCCGCCATGACGGCGAAGTGGTACGACTTTGATGTATTCTGAAGCCAGCTGGCCTGGCTATTATTAACAAAGCCGTCGATCCAAAGCAATGGGCTTGTGGATAGCCGCCCTCGGCTTCCCGCTAGAAGCCGCGGTTCGTAGCTAGACGTCCCTCTACGTGCACACTACGCACACTGACATACCTGCTGGAATTCTCCATCCGCCTGTCCTTTTAGAGCCGATGCATTACGGGTATATTATGACATAGCAGGAAACATCAGTATTCGTGCCACGCCTCATTTCAGCAATGAGATGAGCTGCGATAATGGTGGACCCTGCTAACAAACACCCGACCCCCTCCAGTATGGAGTGTTTCTTTTTCCTGTGGCGGTTATTGGACCGATGAGGCTTTCCAAGGTCCCATGTCACATTCCCCAGACGAAGCCGAACTCCGTTAATTGCGCACTCCAGACTACTGCAGGTCCAGAGTGCCCTCCCTGTCGTGGAACCTCCCTGTCGTGGAATGACATTTCTGGGGAATGCCCGAAACTCACGCCTCTGCCTTAGCCGAATTCACTCACCACCATTCTCTTATCCATTCCCATAACTGTATTATACTTGCAATTGCCCTAGCACTTGCCTGATCCAATCCATCTCCTCCAGCAGAGCCGGAAAATTCATTCCCGTGCTTTGTAAATGATCCGGATTTAGATTGCTGAAACATTACCACCCCCAGGGTGTCCTCAGCCCTACAGGGTCCATGTTCCTTCATCTCGCAGAGCTCAGACTGTTTCTAATCGGAAGTATACTATCTTGCCGGAAACCTTCCGGTCATCATCAGTCAATACAAACACTCTCCGAACAAGATCGTACTAACGAGTCGGCAAGAAGCAATATTGCGCCTCCTCCACATCAATACTCTTAACGTCACACAAAATCTATGGTCTTTCTCCTCAAACACTCGATCCTAGCTCCTTCATCGCAATTGTGGGTAATTGAGTCAGAACAAAGACCCCGGTCTCTAGCAGTCCCTTTACTTCGTTACAGTAAGAGAACAGGTGGGTGCCTGATCATATAGATAAGTATGCTGGCATTGAAATAACTTACTATACTGTCATATAACCCTGGGACATTGCCTGTAACCCACAATTACATCTCAGAAAGACACATCATCACGGTCAACTGGGTCTCCAGTTCGTATACTTCGCCGCAGATCTCGGTCCACACCACTTCCGGAGACATTCACCAAACGCTACCAGACTTGGCATGGATCTAGCCATTCTCTTCATTCTCCGCTAGAGCACTAGCTGCTGTCGTGCCGGGATAAAAGGCGAACCGAGAGTCGATCCCGCGCCATACGAGCCCAAAGAAGTCCAATCTCTGCCTTCGATCTCGCCAAAATCGAGATAGATTGCGTGACTTTGCCGCTTTGGCCAGAGCCAAAACTCCTTATCCCTTATCCTGGTGATGTCCTACAAAAGTTAGACCGTGCGCAGAACACTAAAACACCAGAATCACAAGTACGCGTATTACCTACGTAGATTTAATTAATATACACGAATCAACCATGCCTTCCAATTATACTTCTAATAATATAGATTTTATCCTACTAACTTAATAGTTATATTAAGTAACTTAACTCTAAAGACTAAATATATATAGCAATATTATATTAAAATCAGCAGCTTTTATAACCACGTAGATTCGATCACGGAGGCTTGATCCTATTGATTCTATTGGCTGGATTTTATCGATAACCGAGGACAAATTTCACCAGGACAAGGGATAACGATAGTCTCTATATTACGATCTACACCCCTTGATCGGACCCTTTTTTGGTGTAATCTTACGACAATCTGACTTTTGACGATATCGTTAAGGCGCCACCACCAATATTGGCATAACCAGAAAAGATTTTGTATGGGGTAGCTGTCCTCTGCCCTTTTGGGGTGGTGGCTGATTATTAACCCACCACGTGACTATTTTAGTATAACAATACCATTGGTATTACGACGCGCTCGGCCGACCAAACCGTATCGTACTAAAGAGTTTTTTACTGTAACAAAAATAGATCCCGTGCTGCATTTCGCGTATCCACCCGCCTCTTAATACGGGGAAGCTGTGACCACTCAATCGATCGCATGGCTCGTCTATCTTATACGAGAAAAATGGATCCCACGACAAGAGACGTCTAACCGCAAGAAGCAAGCAATGATAACACGCACATGAGCTGAGCCAAGGAGTTTGACGAAGTTACTCGACATAAGGCAGACTCACAGATAATGAAGAAAGCAACCAAAATAGCAATTACTAGTTTTTCTCAATATGCTCAGCATAGTCTAGCGCCCATCGCACCCGGACCTGAAATTCAACACGTGCACATTCGTGCCAGCGGAGTATGTCTTCAACATGCCCAAGTTATGATAACATCCACCCAGTTACCATTCTACTGTTTACCATATCCTGAACCGGCCTAGTTGACAATTATATGCATCTTTGCTGTAGGTCGCAATCCCTCAGCCCTGAGCATGTTTTAAGCAGCAAATTTGCAGCACTACGTTCTAAACCTCCTAGCATAATACCAAAATGTGGTTTAAAGATGATATTCTGTAGTTGAATCATAGCGCACCGTGAACTTTAAATGGCAACAATAATAGGCGCACCCGCTATTTCGGTATGCCTTGGTCTCAGTCTACAAATGTGCAAAGGAGAGTTGAGCCCTTATGGGACCTGTCCAGCATTAAGCCTGGGACGCTGGCCGTTGACAACATGCCAAAATTATCCTTAACACGTTTTTTAGTAGTTAGTCTAGGGGCTTCTCTACCTCAGATCTAACTTACCAACTCGTATCCTTATTTAAGCTATATATCAAAATACTTCAATCACGTTCAACACACTTCTCAATCTCACACCAAGTTATTGAATGATAATGACATCATGAATGTGGGTTATTGCCATGCATCGAAGCTGCTTTGACCACCAATGCAATCATCCCTCAAGAAGCAATCGTCTTTGGGGCACTATGAGGAAAAACAATGTCCTGTTCCGAATGAACTGCAAATCAGAATGCAAGAGGGTGTTCTTGGTTTCAATCATCGCTCAGAATTCACATGTGATACCGATCAAAATACACCATTTAGTCAACCGCCACGAGCTTCGCGCGGCATGAGTGATAACATGGGCGCGAGACCTCGCCCTCCGCAACGCTGTCAAATGAGCTATTCTCATCTGTAGTAACCTATAGTTCTAATTTGCAGCACAATAATGCACTCGACTCAGCGCTCTCTAAAACGTCTAGAATCGAACGATCCTACCTAAGTTTTAATACATGCTTACAAAAAGGGTACAATTTTGCCCCCGCTTGGCATGAACCAAAGAGCACTTTGGTACGGACAGCAACAGCAGTAGTGCGTGACTCTGGCATTTATGGGCATCGGTGAACGGCTACGTAGCAGCGGCTCAGGAGGCATAGATTATAGATTAGAACGACATGCCAACATAGATGGCCTCCTACACTCTTGTACACCTTCCTGGTGTATTAGACCCTTGCCGCTAAGAGGAAAGAAATAATATGGGGAACATGGATGGATGGAGATGCGGCCTTTAATTGCACGCTTCATGGTGCAATTTCATCTAGTTGTCCTGGAAGCCAGAGGGACTATGATTTGGGATTGGAGGAGTGGAAAGAGATGAGAGAGGGATCTGCGACTGAGAAACATGGACACGCGAAGGGGAGGCGCGTGAGGCCAGAGTTTAATGGAAGGTCAGGAAAAAGTGCGACAGGGAAATACGATTCCGTATCCAAACCTATGCATAAAGTTCCACTTGACATCAAGAACTCGCTCACTTAAACCCAGCAATGCATTACTAGTGAGGGGTGCTGATTAGTATCATGGTAAACTTATCAAGTGCATCATTATAGGACTCTGATGAGGAAAATCATCGAACTTTGTTGTCAATATTTTGCATCTCTTGAAGTCTGGAAAGCGGCATAAGGATGAAGCAGCGCCAGGAATAACACCAAAATGGTATTGTTATTGACACTGTTGTTGCCGTAGTCGAATTCGGCAGAAACGGTGTGTGAAACGGAGCATTCAAATGAACCTCCGTCGAGGAAGTAGACTCCTAACATATGGCGAGTACACTTGAGAGGATTTGCTTGAATGGCTGGTAGTCTACACGGCAGTGCCAATCTCGTTTCAAACGAATTTATGATATGAGGCTGATTCCATTCCGAAAAAAAAAAAACAGAGAACGGTGCGAAGATAAGAGACATGCATCTTAACAACTCATGATATCTATGAGTATAGGATATGTATAGGCGCTTGTGAAAGATGTTGTTAATGGTCCATGATCCGATCTATAAATCTACGCAAAATAAAGAAAGCCTGGGTAAATCGAATTGGTGTCCAAATTTACAAGCCCGCTCTCCTTTCGTACCACTTGAAGACGCTGTGAAAAGTCGATAAAGGAGCAAAATATTCGAGAGGAGATCTGACCTACAACATCGTCGCGTATAATCCTGGTGCACCTTAATGGCGTCTAGATAGATTTGTACAGAAATTCCCAGACTCCATGGTACTACGCTATGTTGATTAAACCTTGTAGGCTTAGTATTACTTCAGGTTATCATACGGAATCTATTTGTTCTTGTAGTGAAGACCAAATCCTTTCTACGCCAAACCTCATGCTCCTTTTACAGATTATGATACACTATCATACTAATATAATTCATCCTTTCCGCTCTACACGATTCATCTTCCGCGCCGTTTGTATCTGTGAATATGTCAGTGACGCTATTTCTGGGTGGTGATGCAACGTCCAGCAGCCCACCTGTGTCCTTGTCCTCTGTCCCCTCACCGGCAAACTCATAGCATGCCTCCTTCCTCGATACGTTCCCATATCCCTTAATCGCTTGATGTTGTCCTGCAGCTGCCGCCTTAGGTCGGTCTCAATCTTCATGTTGGATAATTCAGCGTTGATATTGAAGATTTGGTTGTTGACGAGACTGCTGACTTTCGCGGTGGGATGGATGTGGAACCGGGCCATTATCCGCTGCGATACTTTGGGACCAATTCCATAGAAGGTTTCGAGCGACCGCTATATAGGAAAGAGCGGATTAAAAAGTTATTTTGGAGCTGGTGGTTGAATTAGGCACATACCTTGACTAGGTTTGCCTCAGGGAAATTGACGCCAAAGATGAAGACCTGCAGCTTGTTAGTACTCTAAAGGAGAAGCACAAATATCGAGACTTACCATTTTGACACAGGGATGAGCGCGAATTGGTGCCGCTGGCTCAACCTAATACTCAAGGCTGTCGGGAGAGATTCTCGATCACGTGTGAGGGAAAAAGTAGGCCCGAATTAGCGCCAAGGGACACTTGGTTCGTTTCATGATGACGGGAGGTATCGCAAATAAGAACCCCACCCGCACCCATTGCTCATTAACACAATGGCTACCCTCCAAAGACTCGTCATTTCTGTGCTCTTGATTCTTACGGTCACTTTTGTCTTCTTCGCGCAGGCGTCTGAAGCAGCCAAGGGACCTAAGATTACCCATAAGGTAGTTCTCAGATGCTGATGACTGCATTCAAGGCTAACAATTGGTGCGACAACAGGTCTACTTTGACATTGAGCATGACGACAAGCCACTTGGGAGGATCGTGATGGGCCTGTATGGCAAGACTGTTCCAGAGGTATGGTTTGTTTACAATACACAGCATTGAGACATAATCTAATCTATTATACGTGACAGACTGTGGAGAACTTCCGGTAACTAGTGAATCTTTGTGGTTTGTAATTGGATGCTGGCTGACCTCAGAACAGCGCATTGGCTACAGGAGAGAAGGGCTTCGGTTATGAGGGGTCTACCTTCCATCGAGTGATCAAGTCATTTATGATTCAGGGTGGTGACTTCACCAACGGCGATGGTACGATATGACCAGGTATTTACAATCTTTCATATGCTAAGTGATGCGTAAGGCACCGGCGGGAAGTCTATCTACGGAAACAAGTTCCCAGATGAGAACTTCAAATTGAAGCACAGCAAGAAAGGCCTTTTGAGTAAGCGGATCCATGGTTATTTGAGACAATCCATACGTCTTGATCTAACGAGATAATTAGGCATGGCCAACTCTGGCAAAGATACTAACGGCAGCCAATTTTTCATCACCACAGTCGTCACATCTTGGTTGGACGGCCGCCACGTCGTTTTCGGAGAGGTTCTCGAGGGTTATGACATAGTTGAGAAGATAGAGAACTGCGAAAAGGGCACGGGAGACAAGCCAGTGAAGACAGTCAAGATCGCTAAGAGCGGCGAGCTCGAGGTGCCAGAAGAAGGTATCCACGCGGAACTCTAAACCAGCTACGCCAATGTCTTTCTGCTCTGAAAACGCTGATACTTCGCCTTTTCCTTGAAGATTCACACGGCACAGCAGATGCTGCTATCGAAGGAGATGATCTAGATGTCACCATGTCGAAGGTGTCGTCGCCGGAGACAGTAGCAGAAGCGGGCGCAAAGGAAGCTGTCTCGGCTGGGCCTCCGCAGGGCTTGTCTCTTTCGCGCAAGCTGTTTTTCCTAGGCGCGATTATCGGGGTTTTTGTGCTGTTCCTGCGCACGCGCAAGCCGCAGTCTGACATTGTAAAAGAGAAAAGCTTGGTTTGAGTGGGAGTTAGACGTATATGAAAGGATTTAAGATTTCACCCGAAGCTGTGGTTCTGCAGATTTCACAGCCTCATAGATACCCATGNGCACTCAAGGAAGGCGATGGACGTGCAACCCCAAACCAGCGGCACGCCACGGCCTGCCCAAACCCCCCAGCCCAGACATAATGTGATGCTGTCCAGTGTGAAGCGCATGTCCGTCAGAGATGAAGCTTCTCGACGACTCTGCGTTCCTCTGCGGAACGATGATTCAAAATGCGCGGCCGGAAATCACCGGGGCCATGACTAATTGGGCAACGGGCGACCGAAAAAGACTGGGAGGCAAATCTGCACAAAATCCATCGTTATCCTCTCTACAACTCTTCCTCTTCACACCAACAACCATCCTCTCTGTGTGCAACACCACTCTTCATACAGCGCTTTTGTGAAGTCTTTTATTCTTTTTGGCTTCACTCTCTTTTCATCAGTCGTTTAGGGAAGAAGAGGCTACTCCTCACTTTTTCCTGTCACGAACCGTTTCAGGCGCGTTTCCGCCTGCCATTTACGACTCTCCCATCTTCGATTTAGACCAGCACACTCAGTTCTACGGCTCATTTGCGAGTTAGTGGAATCATATCACTCGGCTTATTTGTCGCCTTAGAATCAGTTTCGCTCTCAGGCACCTCTGAATTAGACCCTCAACAAAAATCTCACCAGATACAATTTGCAGACTATCCTTCAATATGGCTGAACAGCTTGATATGGGTCGTCTCTCGCTCAATGACTCGCAGCACGCTCCTTCGAATGGATTTCCTGATCGTGCCGCGTACATTCCTCCCCATCTCCGCGGCAGGTCTCAGACACCATCTGGTCTTCCTATGGACGGTCCTCCGCCCATGATGAACGGTGGCGGTATGAATGGTAATTTGAATGGTAGTGCTTGGGCAGGCCCTGGGTAAGTTCTCACTGATGGGAGTCAACAGGCACGCTCCTGACTAATAATCAGCAGAGGATATGGCGGACCACCACCACGCATGAACAACGGCGGCGGCGGCGGCGGCAACTGGGCTAACGCCCCCAACTTCACACCAAGAGGTAGTGACGCACCCACGCCCGCACCCCAACCTAACGGAAGCTGGAATTACAAAGCTCCGACAACCTTCGACCCTAATGCTTATGGAAAACCAGGTGCAGGCGGTTCAGGCGGCGCTGCACGGGGATCTGGCGACGGACAATGGAGAGATGGCAAGCATATCCCAGGTCCCGCCAATCCTCGTCTTGAGCGTGAGCTTTTCGGCGTCCCCAACGATCCCTCCAAACAACACACGGGTATCAACTTCGAGAAGTACGACGATATCCCCGTCGAAGCCTCAGGCCAAGGCGTTCCTGAGCCCGTTACCAAATTCACGAATCCCCCGCTCGACGACCACCTATTGACCAACATTGATCTTGCAGGCTACAAAGTCCCAACGCCTGTACAGAAATATTCCATTCCAATTGTTATGGGTGGGCGAGACTTGATGGCCTGCGCGCAAACTGGCTCCGGAAAGACTGGTGGCTTTCTGTTCCCCATTCTTTCTCAAGCTTATCAGACAGGCCCAAGCGCTCCTCCTGCTCAAGCATCTGGAGGCTACGGATACGGCCGCCAACGAAAAGCCTATCCCACATCCCTGATTCTGGCTCCGACTCGCGAATTGGTCTCTCAAATCTACGACGAGGCCCGAAAATTTTCATATCGCTCCTGGGTACGGCCATGTGTAGTATACGGTGGTGCCGATATTGGAGCTCAGTTGCGTCAAATTGAGCGAGGCTGCGATCTTCTGGTTGCCACTCCTGGCCGTCTAGTCGATCTGATCGAGCGAGGACGTATATCTCTCCAGAACATAAAATACCTTGTTCTTGATGAGGCTGATCGCATGTTGGACATGGGTTTCGAGCCCCAAATTCGTCGTATTGTTGAGGGTGAGGACATGCCATCAACGGCTGGCCGTCAGACTCTCATGTTTTCCGCTACGTTTCCCCGCGATATCCAAATGCTTGCTCGTGACTTCTTGAAGGAGTACATTTTCCTTTCTGTTGGCCGTGTTGGTTCTACCTCGGAGAACATTACTCAAAAGGTTGAGTATGTTGAGGATATCGACAAACGGTCTGTTTTGCTCGACATTTTGCATACTCACGGCGCAGGTCTCACTTTGATTTTCGTCGAGACAAAGCGCATGGCGGATTCTCTTTCCGATTTCCTTATTAATCAGGGCTTCCCTGCGACATCCATCCACGGCGACCGCACTCAGCGCGAACGTGAAAAGGCATTGGAGATGTTCCGAACCGGACGTTGCCCAATCCTTGTTGCCACCGCAGTTGCTGCTCGTGGTCTCGACATTCCGAATGTCACCCACGTCGTCAACTACGACCTTCCTACTGATATCGACGACTATGTCCATCGCATTGGTCGTACCGGTCGTGCCGGAAACACCGGTATATCTACTGCCTTCTTCAATCGCGGAAACCGTGGCGTCGTTAGAGATCTCATCGATCTTCTAAAGGAGGCCAACCAGGAAGTGCCAAGCTTCTTGGAAAGTATTGCTCGCGAGGGCAGCGGTTTTGGCGGAGGCCGTGGTGGACGAGGTGGCGGCCGTGGTCGTGGAGCTACTGCTACTCGTGACGTTCGTCGTTATAACGGCGGTGGCGGTGGCGGTGGTACCAGCGGTGCGGGCTTCGGTGGAAACTGGGGCAACCAACCCGCCGGAGGTTACGGTGGAGGTTTCGGTGGACCACCTGCGGGTGGCTATAGCGGTGGTAGTGGTTATGGAGGTGGTGGCTATGGCGGAGGAAGCTATGGCAACCCATCCGGCCCAGGAGGCCAGTCGTCTTGGTGGTAATCGCCTATCGCCTCACCTCCAAGCTACAGCACCCAGGAGCTAATATGATTTCCGACTCCTGGAGCTTTCCGTTGTAGCTATAGCCACTTTCGATTTGTTTCCAAATTTCTACTTTCACGACTTCTTACTGCGTTTCCTTTTCTGGATTGCAGATCGACACGGAAGTCCGGAACTTGCTCTCATACCCCGATCAGCATATAGATAGCGTTGAGTTTCTTTGCGGACCTGCCTCCTTTATTGAGCTCCATTGCATACTAGGAATGCGGCGCAGACACGTCGACTCGTGGCGAGCTCGATTCGATAGAAGGCAGCGGGCATGAGGCCTTTACCTCGAAGGGAATGCGCCACGAACATCTTATGCCTTTCGCTTTTACTACTTGCTGCTTGGGGGGCTATCAATCAGATAGATCTCGTTTCTCCGGCTTTCGAGTGCCGATGATTTCATTTCATTTCATTTTTCTTTATATTTTCACAAAAAGCGATTCCGTCCCCTCTTGTCATTACATCTCGGGCATATAGACTTTTTCGTCGTCGGGTTCTGAATGGAGAATTACTGGCGGAGTGAACCTTTTTGTAGACGACGGGAGAGTAGCTGTTTCATCGCACATACATGGCGTTCATCGGGGTGCCCCTCTGGCACCCTTTCTTGAGGATCGGCGATGGAATTCCGCGGTTTCGGCTTTCTATCAGGGCATTGGGAATGGAGGCCTGGCTCGAGGTGAAAGCTTTGGTTCACATTTACGCTCTGAGAAGCCTTAATGACTTTGGGCGATGGGTCATCAAATCAAAAAAGTCTCATTCTGTTTTAATCGGGTGGCTGGTTAAATAGACTATTTCTTTATGGACCCTAGTCAGAACAATTATATATCGGAGAAATAAGCCACTAGAAATTGTGCCCAAGGGAGTTTTTGAACAAATGTTCTGCTATATTAGCGTGTGTTACAATGCATATAGATTTGTCTGAAACTTCACATTCAAAGCCTAAACTTGTCCCAACTCCGTCCTAAGGCCTCCAGTGCTGACTAGTTTGGTCGCAGTGACAACACCATAAAAAAGGAACTCGTGATGCTGATTTGGTGTATTTCATACGGAATAACTATTTCTCCGATGCTTTCTGTGCCGTCGAGCTGATAAGTAAATGGACAATCTGCTTATTCATTCTAGACTCGACTTTAAACGCATCAATGATTCCTTACTCCTGACATTCAATTTCTGACAACACCCTTACTCGTTCGATACCTCTCCACCTTCCCCGTTCGTGAATGCGACAGAGCTCGACATGGATCCGGACACTACTCCTACGTCTCTGTCTCTGCGCTCCGAGGGGCCTGATTCAAGGACTAGCTTGCAGCACATCTTAGCAACTGAACCCGCTACAGCTATGGAGCAAACCACACCTGTTAAGCCAACGCCAACGCCTGCACTACCCGCCGAAGATAGTGAACCGGCGCAAGACGAGCGGGCCCCCAGGTCTGCGACATCATCGAAAGCGCCGGTGGAGCTACCTATGTACACCGCGACCACCACCACCACACGACGAAATGCCAACGGGAGTGTATCGTCGGTTTACTCTGGCAATAAGATACGCCACTTGAAAAAAGATGACGGGATACCTCTGTGGAGGAAGGATATCCAGTACGACTTCCTCCGCTACGTCTTCGAGGATGACAAGCTTGTATTCCACAAAGTGTCGGACAGGAGCCCGGGGCATACTTTCGCGGACATATACCTAGATGCAATGGCGAAGAGCAGTAAATGCAGTAAAATTCTGAAGGATAAGCTCCTGACGGAGAGGGCTGCGGCTATTAACATGGCCATGGTTTGTCTGTTGGTAAATGTGGGAAGGATGAACACTACGCTGAATTGTACGACTTAATTCAGTGTGGAGTAATAACTGCAGCTAAAATTTTATCTTAGTTTTCCCTGAAATGCGAGCCCAACTTCGAACCTACCACTCAATCCCATCTCTTCAAGCGCACCAAGATCCAAACGCCTATAAGCAACTGCAAGATGCTCCGAGACTCAAATCTATACTCAAGGGTGCAACTGAGGATGTGGAACAGCCCAGCACAATAGAAGACATCAAAGCCCAACCGGTACCTCGGACTAATCCTGTCAACCTCATCTTTGTCCTAGCACAATATGCTCCTAAGATCTCGGAAATACATTTCTTTCCCCCTAGGGATTTCTTCGACCTGGTGATGAGAAGTACTCTGAGTAGCAGGAGCAGAGCCACTGCATTTCTTTGGCTTATGTGGTGGTATTTAGAAAGTGACTTCTCTAAGGAGGCTGCTCTAAGCAACCCGTTTGGACCGGGACAGTACGGGACGGAAGGAGATCCTACGGACGGGATGCCGATTAAGTGCCCAGCATTCAAGCATCTTAGTGAAGAAGAAGTAGCTCTTGAAAATGTGGACACAGAAGAGGAGAGGGTTTTTGGTGAATTGAAGCGGAAGGAGAGGATTGGTGTGTGCTCACGCCATTAAACATGAAGTAGGGCACTTTGCTAACAGGAAACCAGCTATTCTTGCAAGCGACATGGCTCCAGTTGTCACTGGTCCTAAGCGGACCAACAAGAAAGGTGAGTATATCTATAAGCTGTCTCTTTCTCTAAAAGAAGATCCTATAGCCGCAGTGCTTACGGGTCCACATTGGAGTGATCGGCTTTACGTTCCATCCTTCGAAAGGACCGCAAGACATCAACCGGCCTGACCGGCAAAGTTTCGGGGTTGTTCTTGTCGTCCTCTCTTCACCTCCCACTTCTATGTACTAATGAGCGTGAAATGTCAGCATTCAATCAAAATCCTGTGTTCTCTGTCCTAGCAGACGATGGAGCATCTACTCCAGGCCGGGATCGTCAATCTCCTTCTCAAAGTATATATACTGCAAAGCTTCGCCAGCATTTCCCCCTTACCTCTAAAGCTCGCACTAATTGCACATTAGGCTCAGCACGAGGCGGCCCCAGAGGGAAACCGACATCTCACGCCAAATCGATCATTGCAGACTACCCTTCTGACACCGACCGAACGCGATCCGCATCTCCACCTGGAAACCATGGCACACCCTTCGGTACAAAGTCGACTCCCAACATGCGAATCAACACGCTTCTAAATGACGAGACCCCTACCGCTTCCGCTCCACCAGTCAAGCCTGGACGCGGCAACTGGTCTCGCAACCGCGCTAACGCTGCAGCAGGCGGCCGCCACAGCTTCAAGCCCAAGTTCGAGGCCCACACAAGCCAAGACGGAACGTCACCTTCCACCAATGCCCCCGCAGCCTCCCTCACCAACGGTCCTCACGGCTTCTACCTTCCTCTCAATGGTTCAGACCCTACGCACAAGCGCTCGCGGCCCCTCACCCAGCATCAGCTGGCAGTGGAACAGTACCGCAAGCGCCGCGTCGACGTCATCCTCGACCGCGGCCTGCGCGCGCAATACAAGGTAGCTAAACGGCGCCGTGTTGATAATGGTGCCATATGGCGCGCATGGCTGCGTTGCAAGACTCTTTCTGATGGCTACGATACGGATGAGGATAGCAACATCCAAGCGCAGCGCCAGATGGATATGGAGATCGACGAGCGGAGCAAATCGCCGCCGCCGCTTTTCGGAGGGCTCTTGCCGAACTCGGTCGAAATGGATGACGGAGGTGAAGAAGCGTATATCCGGGCGAAGGTTATGGGGAGGGTAGCAAGGCGGCTAGAGAGGTGGGAAGGAGGTGTGGAGGCTGTTAAGAGAAAGAAGAAGAATGGGGCAGAGTTGGTGTGGGTTGATACGATTGGGAGAGGGGAGGACGAGAGGATGGATAGAGGAGATAGTCAGATGGGCGATTATGAGGGTGGAGATGGGGATGAGGAGTTGGATGAGGCGGAGAGGGAAATGCTTGGAGAGGCGGATGCGGATGAAAGTGATGAAGATGAAGACCAGGAGATGGAGGGGGCGAGGGATGCATGGGCTAGGCAGAGGGGAGAGGCTATAGCGTAAGGATGGAATACATGGGCAATAGGCATTGGGATATTTTACTCAAGCGGGCGAATTTTCATGGCTAGGTATGTATAACACGGAAGGTATGGTAGGTTGAATGGCTAGGTTAGGGCTCAAATAATCACCAGTCGTGGAGAAAGGGCTTTACAGATGAGCTTTGTATGATTGGATGGAAGCTTGGAAAAGCAGTGTTGTGCCTATTAGGTAGCGAATTGATTGACAAAACCATTAAGCATGGATGTCTCCCTAGCTTGTGAATGTATTGTTGCGTTCTTGAGCACATCTCGACCTAGGCCTATGCCGGCCAAACCGCAGAGTTACGGTAGATCCTCAGTGTCTGAATAGAATTAGGACGTAGCAGCTTCGTATTTCTGCTTCCCTACTCCTATAGGTGGCTTTAAGTAAACAGCGTGTGAATCACACAGTCAGGCCTCTGGCACTGTGCGCAATCCCGTTATCAAGGAGTTACGTACCACTTATTACAATGATCCTCGAATGGTTATATTCACAAGGGTGTTGATAAGCTTCTCGACGTCTTTATATGGAACAGACAAGTTGGTTGAACGAACAAAACTGTGCTAATCACGCACGATTCTTGTTAAATTGGAGTTGAGAGCGGTATTGGGGGATAGACTTGTAGATAACTACTTCGAGAACCCAAATCCAAATCTAGGGAAGGCCTCAAAAAGCCCCAGCCTCTAGATTTGTGAACTACATGGGCGTCAAAAAAATTGCAAAAAAAAACTTCGGCTGAATTGCCGCGAGGCGGAATCGCTATTCGAGTTATTAATATAAATAACTCGGACATAGATGTTTTTGGGGTTGAACTCACAACCGCCGTTGTCACGGAGTTGTTTCCACAACGTGACGTGCTACCACTACACCATCGCGGCCGTCTTGATCCGTGACACGTTAGACTGTTAAATTAAATTAATTATTATACTTCATGTATTACGTCCGCGGTCCCAAATCAGCAGCTCAAGGACCTCTTAAAGTTCTACCCAAAAGGGATACAACTCCTATGCGGGACACGTGCTCCGCACGTGACCTGGGAACCCTTTTCCCTAAGGATTCGTCTCGTTGTTCTATCAAGTAGACTCCCTGTCTACCTCGTGCCTCACAGCCGGGAAATCTTATATCCATAAATAGTTATATTTCTTACTTACTACCCTCTACCTAATATTAACTATTAAAGCTCTTAACTTTACTCCTTTATTTTATCTCTCTCCTCCTATCCTCGTACTCTATCTATTCAAATCCTTGTACAGCTGAAACTTCGTTATTTAATTATTATTTTTAATTACCATCTCGCTCGGGATGCGCGCCTACCCATTTATTTTCTATCTCCTTATATTATTGCATGTGGTATAGGGCCCTATTGAGCGATTGAGGTCACAGACAATGCCCAGTTTCTTACAGGAATTACGCTTCCCAATACATCCAATATAGGGATACCGGTGCGCCCGGAGAATGTCGCCATCTGACTTGGCGCCGTTTGCCACACTCCAGCGTCGCGCCGACTTTCGCGGTTTTGGCGGTCTTCTGGACGACCGAGAGGGACTCGCGGACGGGTAGGGGTGGCTCGACATTCTGCAAAAACTCGATTGGGAGGGAGTCGTCTTCGTGTGTGTCGGGGACGTAGGCATAAAAACCGGCTTTGGCATAGTTGTCGGTGAGAAGGTGGACGTTTGGGAAGATCCAGCCGAAGACTAAGGGCGTCATTCTGTATATTCTGGACGTCAGGAAGAAGGATAGGGGCATGAGCATACTGTCTACAAGGAAGATGATGCTTTTTGCTGGGGAGCCATTCTCGGGCTCAGCGATGTAGGTTTCTAGTCCAGCTGGAGTGAGTGAGCCGGCTTTGGCTTCAATTAATTTTCATAAAGCCCCACTAGCCGATTGTTCGCATAGCACCAGTTGGCTTGCCCTCCTTGACTTTGCCGGAAAGGCAGCATGACCCCATCCCCACGCTAGTAGACATTATGAACCAATTGGGAAAATATGGTGTCAACGACTGGGGTCTTGGGGTTTATAGATAGTGTTTGAAAAGAAACATGTAGGGGAGACGCCCCTCAATTCATGGGAGTCTTAGTAGTGGGAAGATGGAGCCAAGCTTGACGTAGTCGCCGAATTGAAGAAATGCCGAATGTATGCATCGATCAACACTAGGGGCATTTCCCCAAGCCCCCAAGCCACTCAGGTCTGTCATGCGGCTTGCCGTAATATATGCACGTACATCAGTACGAAGTCGGCGCCGGGCTTTGTTGAAACAGCGGTTCGACAGTCTTTCTCTCTGAGTTGCACAGTCCCGTTGTCATAGAAGGCTATGTGGTGAGATATGACGTCATGAAAGAACTGTCATTGTCTACTAACTGAGTACTGACCTTAATCAAGGCGTAGGCAGCGGGCTACTGTAGAACAGGCAGAGCTTGTTACCCGGGAATATTGCTCCACTACTTGAAAACGTGGTATACGGATTTCTATCCTCAAACGCCGTCGCCATGCATCCTTAGTATGATTTAAACAAAGCATCGTAAACACTTAAGCTTTCCACTTGACCTCTTCCCATTTGGCATATTCATCACGAAGGCTCATCTGGACCCATTTGGTAGTTATGATAGCCCAGATACCTGCCCATGCAAAAGGAAGAGTCCAACCGAGCTGTATTGATGTTAATGTAACTGTTACTAGTATTGAGGAATTCCATTACTTACCACGTAAGCGACGTTTCTGTTAACTGTGAAAATAATAGCTGTAGTTACTGAAGCGATAATCAACGCTCCAAATGCCCAGAATAATGTCAATCTGTGTAGCATCTGTCGGAATAACTGGCTGGCTTGGTATCGAAGGTTCAGCCGTTGCCTGAACTCAGTACCTCCAGATCCGTCTACTGATACAACATCTTCTATAATTGCGTATATGCCCGGTCGTAATGGAGCCCCTACCGGTAGGGATGATATCCTGACTGGAGCCCTCATTCCCGCGAGACGTGCTACGTCCATTATGAGAAGCTCAATGCCGAATGCGAACGCCATAGTTGGCACCGGCATAGCAAGTAGTCGAATTGGAGGATTTTTTGGGACAGTCCCACTGCTGATGCGTTAGTTAAAACACCTCTTTGCGCCAATTCATAACGTACACAATCAACTCAACCATGACGGCTATCCACGCCACAGAGAGATTCCAATGAAACCAGTCCAACTAGATCGTTGTAAGAATAGTAAGTTATGGTACGGGAAAGGGTTCGTACATAAAATCGACGCGCTCCAATTACTCGACAAGTAGAGCCCTCCTTCCACAAGCGATAGAAACGCAGGAAGTATTCAATAATCGAGACACTTCCAAGGGCACCAGTGCTTATACTAAAAACTGTGATACTGTTAACGGTTGTCTACACTTAAGACCTAGTTTGACCTACCAGCATTGGGAGACAGATTTGTGCCATACCACAAACCAAAGTATAAAGCTATCGGCATGGCTACACAGTCCAATACTATCAAAGTCCAGAATATGGCAATGCTTTTTTTCCGCGTACGAAGAGTATAGTTTAAACCGGGAGGTTGCCGGAAGTCTGCATCTTCATATCGCACCATAGTGTTGGCATTCATGGCCGAGGGAGGTCGGATGGAAGCTGGCCGGCTTCCTGCTTGGCTTGTAGTTTCATGTGGACCACCAGGATGCTCTGCAGGATGGCCATCAACGACTGGATGTATAAACTCAGGTCCGGGCACTTGAAGGGTCTGGGACGGCGCTCTTGGTTCTGGGGCGGTCATGGCGAAAGCATAAAGCTGAAGGCTGAACAGAAAGTGAGTTAACGAGTCTAAATTTAAGTCCGGATGATAGCGGATAAGGTACTTTAGGGAATGGGAGGGGGTTGTTGATAAGTATTTGGAGGTCGAATGAGAAGAGAAAGAGTAAGCATGGCTGATCGCAAAAAGTGATGTGCCGATTGTTGACGAAGCATAGAAGTGCAGGAGGCGATTCTGAGTGATCAGTCGATGACGTCTGCTCTAGAACTTTCAGGGTTGGCACCTCGCTTGGCACCTGCTTGGCCGAATGCGTCCAGCGCCGAGAACAGCACCATCACCACTTCCGCGCACAATCGATCCTTGACTTACACCCTTTACCTCCGGAATATGTAATCCATGCGCACTGCAGCTATGGCTTTCAGCCCCATCACGTATTTTCTCCTTTCCTTTGTCGCTTTAACTGTTGGATTACCTGCACAAACGACCCTGCTTAATCATGCCAACAACAACGATACCTCAGTCTCCACTGGGCTCTTTGCTGAGCTAGAAGAGCTAGCGCGCATAGTGGATATATCATACTGTGTTGGGCTGACGGGGCTGGGCATCCAGAAACCGTTCCAGTGTGTGAGCAGATGCGCCGAGTTCGAGGATTTTGAGCTGGTTACAGTAGGTATTCTTATTATATTCTAGTGTTTCACAGACACTGATGGTGATAGACATGGAATACGGGACCTCTCCTCTCTGATTCTTGCGGTTATATTGCCGTGTCTCATCCACCATCCCGCGCACGGATTATTCTCGCCTTTCGTGGAACGTATTCAATCACGAACACCATTGTAGATCTATCCACCGTTCCCCAAGAATACGTACCGTATCCAGGTGACGACAAC
The DNA here is from genome assembly GCF_001692895.1 of Cenococcum geophilum 1.58. Classification (NCBI taxonomy): domain Eukaryota; kingdom Fungi; phylum Ascomycota; class Dothideomycetes; order Gloniales; family Gloniaceae; genus Cenococcum; species Cenococcum geophilum. The sequence goes on along the minus strand of NW_027137570.1, from coordinate 2,390,471 downwards.
GATGATACTCATCACTCCGACTTGAATAACCCTAATATCGTCCCACTTGAGCCTTCGGAGGACACACCACCACCTTCTAAGCCTCCAAAATGTACAAACTGCACTGTTCATACCGGTTTCTATACCTCTTGGTTACACACTCGAAAGGAAATATTACCGCACCTTACTGAGGCTATTTCGACGTATCCTAATTACACCCTAACCTTAGTCGGTCATTCTCTAGGGGGTGCTGTAGCAACACTCGCTGGGCTGGATTTCCGAGCGCGTGGCTGGGACCCGCGTGTTACTACCTTTGGAGAGCCTCGTGTGGGGAATAAGGCGTTGATGAATTATATCAACGATCGCTTCGACATCTTCTCGACTGACGCGCTAGAAACGAAGATTGAGAGTAAATTCCACCGTGTGACGCATATCGGAGATCCAGTTCCCCTCTTACCTCTTGATGAATGGGGCTACAAGATGCACAGTGAGGAAATTTTCATCAAAAAATCTGCATTGCCTCCTGATGTCAGCGATATTCAGCATTGTACTGGTGATGCAGATCCCGCGTGTATTGTAGGCAGCGATGCGACCAACCCCGGATGGGGTATTCCCAGCCGCTTCAAGCTTTGGCAGTTGTTCTTCGCACATCGGGACTACTTCTGGAGGTTGGGTTTGTGTGTACCGGGAGGCGATCCTAAGGATTGGTACCGGAAGTACCCACATCATGGCGATGACGATGATGGCGTTTATGGGGAGATGAACGAGCTATGAGTAACCACTGCAGTTAACTACAGGGATGCAAACAGCCGGTTTGTTTGTTGGAGCACAAAATATTGAGATTGGCTAGGAAACGGAATGGGTGTTCAGGTAATAAAATCGTTCGGGCTAGCCTTTTTTTTGGGCTAGATTTCGCGCGTAAGACATGTAGTGCTGCGAGGTTGGGATTCGGAAGAGCTGTTAATAATGTATATATCTACTTACACATAATAACACCTAACCTTTAAGTGCCACACTTCTTAGTTCAGCTGTTCCTCCGCTGACCCGGGGGTTTAATATCGCTCCTATGACACCTGTGGATACGTTCCTCTAGTTTGAATAGCGGATACAATTTCTTGATCTATATTTGTATGGGATGAAGCGTTCATACTGCTATGGCTGTCGGGGGTTTTTTATTATGGAAGTAAAGGCTAGATAATTAAGGACTCATCAACCATGCTATGCGCCATTACTAAAATGCGTATGGGAGTAGTTATTCGTTCAGTGCTTCTTATGTCAAACTAGTTCGCGATCATTATTTGAAGGGTAGTACTTCAGGGCTAAACAGGCAGAAACTTATGTGGCTGTCTTGAGGACCTGAAGTCATTCGCGAAGGCACGGCTGTGACAGTACATGGAATAGCATCCTGCAAGGAAACTTATCAATAGCCAGAAAGGGATTGGCGTCAATGCGCTAGCCATATGTTCAGGTTTCCCTTATAAATCATTCATGTGACAACTTAGCTTTCGATATCGGCGCTTGTTCTATGTCTTTACGCTGGTGAAAGTCGTTACATGGGGAGGTGCTTTCAAACCTTTAAGGACTAAGAAAGGAATAGTCCTTCTATAATGTCTGGGAACGGTGAAGGAGCAAGCGGTAAGACGAATAAGAGCGGTGAAGTTCTTAATTACAAGGTGATAGTATCGGATACCTAGACAATATTGTTGTTTTGCTAAGCAGGTCATCCGAAAAGCTAGGTGGCGTAGCTAGCAGTGTAGCGTGACTTGAGAGCTGAGAAAGGTGATAGCTCCCGTGGAAAAGGCGGGTTTGCTGATGCCCAGAATATCGTCAACAAGAACCCATAGACTTATCCGGAAAATGGTCGAGGTCTTTTTGTAGATACAACCGAGACAATGATCCCTAAAATAGCTCTTTCTGGCTGGCATCCAAGGTAAAGCTTCAATTGGCGGTTCATGTGCCGCATCACCTATGGCAATCCACTCCATTTAGGTATCGTGGAAGCCTCAAACGTGCGGTAGACAGTATTCTGGCAAGGCAAGACGATAGAATCGCCAGGACAACTAGCTCCTTTGTGCGAAGATCCAAAGGGCTGGAAGGAATTCCTTGCGGTGGTTTTGTTGATGAGAAGTTGGACAGTGCCGAGGAGACCTGCACTTTTTCTTTGCGAGGCGAAGCGAGAAGCGTGATCTTCGAGCTGCCGCGTTGGGCTTGCTGCTCGACATCCTCACCGAGCAATAGATCATTCTTCACCGCATTAATTGCTTTCCGTAAATGCGTCTCATGAGACCTGTTGCTGGGCGCGCCATCGCAAGCACTATTGGCGGTGCGAGGGCCACGCAGGCGCTGAGGGTGAATCGCTCTTTGCTGCAACTGCGGGAGAGCCATTCCTCCCACACCGTCCTTTCCCCGAAAACGTACATATACCCCACTCCCACTACCATCCCACTTCAACCCAACTCCATACGGCGCTTCCAGACACCAAAGCAAAAATCACCTTCTGTCAGATACTGCTCCTATCAGAGAACCATGCGCAAACATCACTTTGGGACCGACGTCACGAGCTCTTCGATTGATGTGTCGAAAGGCAGAGAAGTGTTACCAAAGAATGTCAAACCTATACACTACGATCTTACCCTCGAACCGAATTTGGAGACATTCGAATACGAGGGAAAGGTGGTTATTGAGTATGTATAAACTATCTGTCGTCAAGCTCGAAGAGGACTTTCACTGAAGCGTTTGCGCAGCCTTGATGTTGTAGAGGATACAAGGTCGATTTCCCTCAACACTCTTCAGCTCAAGATCCATTCGTCGAAGATCTCAATTGGCGACAAGCTCATTACCTCCTCGCCCGAAATTCACTACAATGAGGACACTCAGACCACAAAGATCTTGTTCAACGAGACCATTCCGGGTGGAAGTAAGGCTACCCTTACGCAGACGTTTGCCGGAACCTTGAATGATAACATGGCTGGGTTTTACCGCTCATCGTATAAGGGAAAGGACGGCTCAACTAAGTACCTGGCGACTACACAGATGGAACCAACGGATGCAAGGCGGGCATTTCCGTGCTTTGATGAACCAGCCTTGAAGTCCCAGTTCACCATCACGCTTATTGCTAATAAAGAGTTGACATGCTTGAGCAACATGGATGTGGTTTCCGAGAAAGAGGTGGACTCTAAAATGAGCGGCGGTAAGAAGAAGGCAGTCACCTTCAATAAGACCCCGTTGATGTCCACATATCTCTTGGCGTTCATTGTTGGAGAGCTCAATTGCATTGAGACGAACAATTTCCGGGTTCCAGTCCGAGTCTTTGCTCCTCCCGACAGGGATATCGAGCATGGTAGATTCTCCTTGGAATTGGCCACTCGAACTTTGGATTTCTATGAAAAGAAGTTCAATAGCGAGTTCCCTTTACCAAAAATGGACATGGTTGCCATCCCAGATTTTAGTGCTGGTGCGATGGAGAACTGGGGTCTTGTCACATATCGGGTTGTCGACCTACTCTTTGATGAGAAGACGAGTGGTGCATCGACAAAGCAGAGAGTTGCCGAGGTCGTACAGCATGAGCTTGCGCATCAGTGGTTTGGTAATCTAGTTACTATGGACTTCTGGGATGGTCTTTGGCTTAACGAAGGATTTGCGACATGGATGTCTTGGTACTCATGCAACGCATTCTATCCAGAGTGGAAAGTCTGGGAAGGATATGTCACCGACAACCTCCAAAGCGCACTCTCTTTGGATTCCCTACGAAGCAGTCATCCGATTGAAGTTCCCGTCAAGCGCGCGGACGAAATCAACCAGATATTTGATGCAATTTCATACTCTAAAGGCTCTTGTGTGCTCCGCATGATCTCTAAATACCTGGGCGAGGAAACATTCATGGAGGGCATCAGGCGATATCTTAAGAAGCATGCCTACGGAAACACCCAAACCGACGATTTATGGGCCGCACTGAGCGATGCAAGTGGCAAAGAGTTGGAGAAGGTCATGGACATCTGGACTAAGAATGTCGGGTTCCCTGTTGTCACAGTTACCGAGGATGAGAAGGCCGGCTCGATCCACGTCAAGCAAAACCGTTTCCTGCGAACGGCTGATGTGAAGCCGGAGGAGGACAAGACTTTGTTCCCTGTGTTCCTGGAACTTCGTACAAAAGAAGGCGTAAATAGAGACCTCACTCTCACCTCCCGCGAGTCGGACTTCAAGGTCAAGGACCTTGACTTCTTTAAGCTGAACGCCGATCACTCTGGCATATATCGGACTTCTTACTCTCCAGAGCGGCTGCAGAAGTTAGGTGTTGCTGCCAAACAGGGCCTGCTGACCGTGGAAGACCGGGCTGGAATGATCGCTGACGCTGGTGCTCTTGCTGCTTCTGGATATCAAAAAACTTCTGGTATCCTATCGCTACTCGAAAGCTTCAAGACCGAGCCTGAGTTTGTTGTTTGGAGCGAAATAACTGCCCGCATAGGCACTCTTCGCTCTGCATGGACCTTCGAGGATGAAGCAGTGCAGGCAGCGCTCAAGAAATTCCAACTTGACCTTGTCAAGGACAAAGCGCACGAGCTTGGATGGGAATTCAAAGAAAGCGATGGACACATTGAGCAGCAATTTAAGTCACTACTGTTCAACAGTGCCGGCATTACCAATGATGAGACGATCAAGAAGGCTGCCTTTGACATGTTCGAGAAGTTCAAGAAAGGAGACAAATCCGCTATTCACCCTAATATCCGGAGCAGTGTTTACGCCATCGTGCTTACGTACGGCGGTGAGGAAGAAGTAATATCTCGTTTTCTTTTCCTACAGATTTGCATATCATCTAACAGCGCGTCCTTAGTACAATGTCATCTTAAATGAATATCGCACCGCCAATACTAGCGACGAGCGTAATACTGCACTCCGTGCCATTGGCCGTGCGAAGTCTCCCGAATTGATCAAGCGAACCCTATCTCTTCCTCTAAGCGACGAGGTAAAGGGTCAAGATATCTATCTTCCGCTGGCGAGCTTGCGCACTCATGCTGCCGGTATCGACGCACTTTGGGACTGGATGAAGGTCAACTGGGACGAGCTCGAAAAGAAACTGCCTCCCGGCCTGACTATGCTTGGGTCTGTAGTCTCAATCTGTACTTCTAGCTTCACTAGCGAGGCGCAGATGAAGAGCATTGAGGACTTCTTCGCGAAAAAGAGCACCAAGGGGTTTGACCAAGCTCTTGCACAGAGCTTAGACGCCATTAGGGCGAAAGCGAGCTGGATAGAGAGGGACCGAGAAGATGTCAAGATATGGTTAAAGGAGCAGGACTATCTGCAATAGAGGTAGCATAAGATAGGCGTTGTGGACAGGGGCTGAAGATCTAGTGCTTTTACAGCAACAGTATTATAGAAAAGCACGATGCATTTCTATGTGATACCCATAGGTCTCTATCTGTATAAAGGCTGCATATATATATAAATCTTGTAAAAGGGGTTCATATCATAGGTCTTGCTAGATATACGTCAAAAACGCATCGAGTGTATGAGTAGACAACCAAGTTTGTGGAGCTGTATGTGTTTTGTGTTCTGTCAACATTGATAATGATCTGTCCGTCAAGCAGGACATTGTAATCTATTTGGAGAATAAGCCTGCCGTAACACAACGTGAGCTGTGGGAGGATTTCATTGGTGTCTAACGAGGAAAATCCCTCGAGTCTGTGATCTAAAAAGAGGAATACATGTGACCTCTGTAGCTGCTGTTCATAAATGCGTCTCATGTACCAACCCAAACTCTCATTTGTAGATTAATAGTACAGTCAAATCTCTTTAATACGATACCGTTTGTTCGGCCGAACGTGTCGTAATACCGATGGTATTGTTATATCAAGAGTCACGTGTGGCAAGAAAAACGGGAATTTAATACCTAAAAAGGCTTAAGATATCTACTTCAAGGGCCAAATAGGGCTCTTTCCTATACAAATTCTCTACTGGCTATACTAATATTAATGGTAGGTGCTTAGCGATACTGTCAAAAGTCAGATTATCGTAATATTACGCCAAAAATGGCTTGATTAAGGGTGTAGATCGTAATGTAGAGGATATCGTTATATACCCCATATCGTATTAAGGAGGTTTGACTGTAGCTCGTTCTACAGAGAATTCATTGTTACAGATATTGCCTTTGTCGGCGGTCTGGCAATGGCCAATACAGGAGTGTACGCAACTGTTGGATCACTTTGAGGAGCTGAAGTGGTGAATTTGACGATCTCCTGCATGNAACGCATCCTTTCAGCGTCAGCCCCAACACTTTGCAAAGTTTCTCGAAAACATGTGAACAGTCCACATCCTTCACTCGTATTAAACGCGTGGAAGACTACTTCCTGACTACACAATGCCGGCCTAACATTTTCGAAACATATTCCCTAACTCTCAGCTTTCCACCCCCATCGGAATTGACATCTTGTTCAATCTCCGCGGCAATCTATGGAGCGTATTGATCGGTTCTCAACAGCATGTCCAACGATCTGAAACCGCCCGAACCATCAGATGAGCAAGGCGACGCTTCCGATGTTGATGCGCTGGGATTCCTCCGACGATCTCCGCATCCCTACCATCGCCGGCAGGCAGAGCTTCGATCTCTAAACCAGTCAAGCGAGTCCTCAAGCAATGACTTCATCCAGCTATCTGCCCTGACGTCCTCTAAATCCGGCTTCGATAGAGACCGAACAGTATCTAATGATGATGATGATGCGAGGACCCGCAGGAAATCCTCTCGCACACCGAGTGATAGTGGCACAGAGGCAGACGATGAAGGCTATAGCTTCGTGCGCGCTCTTCCTGCCCCTCCTATCAGACCTCGAAAGGGACTCCGTGATTTTGATGGAGGTGTCAGCCCTCTACTCACACCTTCACAGGTTGACGAAGAAAGGAGGAAGCTCTTGGCGGAATATTTCAAGTCGAGCAAGGAAGGACTCGACGGTCCTTCGCCAACTGACGAGGAGGCGAGGACAGCACGGCAGAAATACCTGAAGAGGAGACGAGCTGAATTGATCAGGAGAACCACAGAAACGGGTTTGTTAGTGGTGACTGGCCTTATGGTAATCAACGGATGCTCCAGCTGGAAGAAGATATTACAATGGCACAGAGGTAGAGGGATATCACAACTGAACGCTACTTGATCTCCAGCTTATTGGCTCGCAGTAGAACTTCTCAGTCACATCATAGTTATATGTGCTCTTGTATTGCTGTATCCTCTACGACTTCTCAACTACTCTCGAAAGAATTCTACCGCGCCAAACCGAAAACTCAGACAACGAATACGAGTACCTGCGGCATTCGATCCTGCTCCTATCCTATACCCAATATCTATTCCAGTCCTTGTATCATTATCTCTTCTGCCAACATTCGAGAGGATACTACTACCTAACGTCATCCTCAGTCTTGCTGCTTTGCCATCACAACTAATACCGTATGCTGGTTGTGGAAATGGTTTCTGTACAGGGCATTGGATCATTAGCATAATACCGCTTATTGCCTCTCAAAACACCGAATGGCCATCTAAGCTATTTCCTCCAAAACCTTACATGCTCAAAACCCCACCTCCGGAGGGATTGGATCCTGAAATCCTGGCCTCTTTGTTCGCGCTTCACCAGACTCTTCTACCACCTCTACGCTACCTCACGACTACTAGTTTACTTCCCGCAGAACTCCACCTCCTCTCTATCTCCCTCATTAATATTCTCCTCTTCGCAGAGTCTCCTCAAATGGTCATATTAGCAACTCTCGTTTGGTTCGGTGGTCTTGGCCTTTTTATATCATGCGGTCACGTTCTAAAATGGGGAGTCGCTTTAGCAAGAATCCCAATGTGGAGGTTTCGACGTGCTGGGCAAATTGTCAAAGCCAGGCAATCATTCCTTCAGATTCTAAATGATGGGCTTAAGAAAAGGAAGCTTCTTGGCATTGGCCGGAGGAGAGACATTTCGGAGAGTGACGCGGACGACGATCCAGTGTTGATTAATAATCACATAAAGAGGAAGGGAAGCTTGAGGTTGGATATTCTAGGTTCCGCTGGGCGAACTTTTCTCGCAGCTAACGAGGCAGAAACAAGGTCTGCCGTAGAGCAATCGCGGATGGACCCTTTCCCTAAATATGAAGAGGGCAATGATATAAAATCATCCACCCGAAAAAGGAGAAATACTGTTCCCAATCTAGGAGAGACCCATGCTCTGTCCCGACATACCTCTGCTCGTCACAAACGCTCAAAATCATCAATAGCACAATCCTTCCTTTCTCTGACACCAACCCAAGCTGCTATAAGGAAGTGGCTGTATGCAGGGTACGTCTACCTTGTTATGTCAACCCTTATCCTTGGCCCTATTCGATATTATATCGGCAAATATGCCCTTCATGGTAGCGAGCCTTTTGGTTGGGCTGTGGGTTACCTTTTTGGCAATATCCAGCCTGTGCGGTTCTGGGTCGTTAATTGGAATCTCGAGCAATGGATTGCTCTCCCGCCAATGCGCGATCCGGCTGACAGTGCGAGTGCTGATTATGTTGGCCGAGCGGAATACCTACGCCATTACATAATTGGAGAGGCTAACACTCGGCTTCTTCTCTGTGGGTATTGTGTCGCCATCCTTGGCATTGGAATGGCTGTTGTGCTTCGATTGAGTGAGCTCGTCGAAGTTGACACACGTAGAAAGGTTTTCCACGGAATGATGGTAGCGATGCTGCTTCCGACCATTTACGTCGACCCGGCTTTTGTTGCCCTTGCGTTGGTGTTGGTACTCTCAATTTTCCTCTTACTAGATCTCCTTCGAGCGTCGCAGCTACCCCCCTTGTCAAAACCATTAGCGTATTTCTTAACTCCATACATCGACGGACGGGATCTCAAAGGACCCGTAGTAATTTCTCATATCTTTCTTCTCATTGGATGCGCAACCCCTCTGTGGCTCGCTCTTGCTGGCATCGAGAGGATTGGAGCTAGGCCTTGGGAAGGCTGGGAAGTGGCATCTCGTGATGTAAGCATGGTAGCCGGGGTGGTCTGCGTGGGCATGGGTGATGCGGCAGCGTCTTTGATCGGGCGTCGGTACGGAAGACGCAAGTGGCCTTGGGCAGGAGGCAAGAGCCTGGAAGGTAGCGTTGCGTTTGCTATCGCGGTAACGTTGGGACTGGCGTTCGGCAGGGCCTGGTTAAGTTTCGGACAGTGGGATGATAACGGCAGCTGGGCGCTGACACTGGCCAAGGCAGCGGTTTCGGCCTGTGGCGCTAGTCTCAATGAGGCGGTGCTGACAGGAGGCAACGATAACGTGATCGTGCCTGTCGTGCTATGGCTACTCGTGAGAGGTGTCAGGCTTTAGAGCTTTGTCTTGCACTCTGTCGCGGCGCTTCTGTTTGGGTTTGTTTTGCATACGCGGAGATTGGGTAAATAGGGTTCAGGGCGGCGCTCGCCTGGGGCGTATGTCGACTCATTCATTGCAGTGCCAATGAAACACGTGATGAAGCATTCTCGTTGGGAGATGCACGAGAGCCATGCTAACGTGGCAAGGGCGACCCGAGAGGTCTATCAACAATCGGCTTTGTCGGCTTCCCGGCGGCAAAAAAACGCTTCCCCACGATTGGGGGGCGCGAGGCGGCGAGGTTGATTTGCTAGAGGCGCCAAGCGCAAGCTGATCCCCAGATGCTGCCTGCAGCTGACAGGAATGGGCAGCTCTAGCGAGTCCGAATCTAGTATGCCGCGGTGGAGGGAGGAGGAGAGAGCAGGAGAGGCAGGAGGCAGGACAGGCGTGGGAGTTCGAAAGTTTGATAGCTGGATAGCTGGAGAGCTGGAAAAGCTAGATGCAGTAGCTGAGCTGTCAATCATTTTTCCAACGATGGTTCCGACCGGGTCAAACCCCTCGCATGCATTAGCAGGATAGATGGCACGAGCGGCGTGATTGACTCTTCTCGCGCAATTATGGCGGACGCTGATCGAATGCTGTGCAAAAGCCGATGATTCACCCTATGGAAAAAAATAAGTGACCTTCAACACTGCCCTTTCGCGTCATCCGAGAACCGTCTCCAAAGGGCGCTAGCCCGGATACTACCGTCCAGATGATCGCGCCTTAATGACCACCAATGCCTCCTGGCCACTGCAGTCGCTGTCGCGCGAAAGGCCTCATGTGCGCCGGCGTCGTGGGCCACGAGAAGGGAGAGACGTCGACAAAGTACTTCTGCTGCGAGGGCTGCGCTGCCTGCTGCGAAAACCTCCCCGTCCCTCACTCAGCACTGCTGCATGCAAATCGTCACTCCCGCCGCAGACGTTGATGGTGCAGCTCGCCCCTACCACGCCGAGGCTCCCGATAAGCCATAGCTTCCCCGATAGAGCCTTCGCTAGAGGAACAGCTCTGCCCTGTCTGTGACTCTCTACCTTGCCCTCACCACCTTTTGACCCGTCACTCTCACACTCCACCACGCCCTACCACCCCCTTTTTCGATCTTTTCACCGCCCTACCTTGATACCCTTCTCGCTGCGCTGCGCTTATTTCTCTTCTTTGTTCGCTGTCAACCCTCGTCCAGACAGCTTTGACACGATAGGTTGCCTGCACCACTTACCTTCGTACCATTCGTTGAATCACTTGCCTCCACGGCCCACCCTAGCATTTCTAGCCTACCACTGCACTCAGCGACCCCTTTGCATCTCTCCGGACTCCACGACTCTCCTGCGTGCATTAATTCTGCACGCTCCAACGTGTTCCCATCTAGCTTGCGCTGCCAGATCTTCAGCTTCATTTCAGCGCGCATCCCTTGCTCCATCACCACCTCACTCGTTCGTCTCCTCGACGTCCTTTCAGCATAACAGCCCATGTGCAACAGCCTCACTGCCACCTTATATCCACAATTTCGTTGGTAGCTGAGCAACTTCGAGCGTTTAGGCAGATACTAGAACGGATTGGAGCCGCCTGGTTACCACCAAATCGCCAACATGGCGACCCCAACGTTACCCTTCAAGTCGAGAAGGCCATCATCGTCTACACAGTCGTCCTCACAAGCAATCTCGGAGCCGCTCGTTGGTCCGTTTAAGAAGCTATCGCATATCGGGAAGGGCAGCTTCGCAGAGGTCTATCGAGGGATACACATAGTACGTCACTCAGCTATACGTTGATCCCGTTCTGCCATGGGAATAATACATTTGTCATCATTTATGAGAACCGCAACTGACCACATAATTCACCGTATAGGAAAAGAAAGCATGCGTTGCCATCAAGTCGGTCAATATGAGCAAGTTGAACAAAAAACTCAAGGAAAACCTCCTATCCGAAATAACAATACTGAGGAGCCTACACCACCCACACATTGTTGCCCTTATCGACTGCCAAGAAACACCGTCGAAAATGCATATCATAATGGAGTTTTGCGAACTCGGAGATCTCTCCGCATTTATCAAAAAACGGGCTGACTTGGCCAATCACCCTGAGACTCAGCGAATGATCCAGAAATACCCTAATCCTGCTGTTGGTGGGCTGAACGAGGTCGTCGTGAGACATTTCGCTAAACAGATTGCGAGCGCTTTGGAGTTTCTGCGATCCAAGAACTACATACATCGAGACCTCAAGCCACAGAATCTCTTACTAAACCCATCATCATTGTACTACGCCAAGCACGGAATTCCTGAAAGCATGCCTTTAGCCGCTGATGAGAACTCCCTTGTTCCTGCGGCTGGCATAGAGTCGCTCCCTATGCTTAAGATTGCGGATTTTGGCTTTGCAAGGATATTACCAACAACATCGTTGGCCGAAACGCTTTGTGGATCTCCTCTATATATGGCGCCAGAAATATTAAGATACGAAAAGTACGATGCCAAGGCGGATCTCTGGTCTATAGGAACAGTCCTTTATGAAATGATGGTCGCGAGACCTCCATTCAGAGCCAACAATCATGTTGAATTGCTACGCAGAATTGAGGAGCGGAATGATCATATCAAGTTCACTGAAGGCTTAATTATTAGTAGGGAAATGAAAACACTCATAAGAGCACTTTTAAAGAGGAAACCAACAGAACGAATGTCGTATGAAAGCTTCTTTACGAGTCCCATTATTCGGGACGAAATTCCTGGACTTGTCGGGGAAGACCGATTGCAAGAACCGGAACCTGAACCAGCAACCCTGACAAAAAGGACACAGAAGATGTCTGCAGATGTGGACCGACGGGGCTCAGATATTGTCTACTCCCAATCTCCTCGCGAAAAGGTGGGTCTTGGTACCACACCACCGTCCCGACCCAGTTCGAGGCCGACCTCAGGACAATATTATGGTACGCCGCCAAGACCTACATCAGCCCGAAGGTTCAGCAATACTCCGACGGTTGAACAGCAGGCTCCATTACAAAGGGAAAGGCGTCCAACGATCACAAGCCATGCTACTACATCTGCCCGCCCAAATGTGCTGCAAGATCATCCAGCAGCAGTCGCTATGGATCGTCGCAATAGCAGAAACTCCCCGTCACCGACTTCATCTGTGCTGAAGGATCATCTTGACCGCGAGCGGATACCGCAGCGTGCAGATGAACGTGCTCTAAGAGAAGCAAGAGAGCGTGCTGCCCAAGATATCGCATTCGAGCGAGATTATGTGCTCGTAGAGAAAAGAAATGTTGAAATCAACGCCCTGGCGGATGAGCTTGCTGCAATCCCTCACACAACCCGCGACAGGCCTTCATCACCAAGCTCTGGTGGTGCTATAGTCCGTCGCGCTACGGTTCAGGAGTCACCGATATCAGCAACAGGTGCCGTCAATCCCTCTAGAGCCATCCAAATCGTCTCCAGCAGACAGCCTCAGAACCCCGCTCATCAGCGAACTGGCTCCTATGAGAGGCGATACAGACCAAGTTTTGAAAGTGCTACATCCGCTCTATCGAAAGCAATGAACATGGTCAACATTCGAGGCTTGGGGTTATCTCCGCCCATGATAAGGGGTTTATCTCCTCCTCAAGGATACTCAGCATTTCCTGCTTATCCAACAGCCCAAAGCAGCCTACTACTTGTTGGAGAAGGAGGCAAAACAACATCATCCACAGACGAGGACACGAAGACCATTGTAACCGTGGAGGAGCTTGCACAACGTAGTCATGTCGTTTACGGATTCGCTGAGGTGAAATACAAGCAGCTTATTCCAGCCACTCCCAGCGATCAAGGCCTTGGGATCGGGACCACAGCGATGGTCAGAGAGCCTAGTGGAGATGCTGAAACTGCAGACGATGACGACGACTTGACAATTGATGCTATCTTGCAAATCTCAGAAGAAGCTCTTGTCCTTTACGTCAAAGCTTTAGCAATTCTCAATAGGTCGATGGATCTTGCTGGAATCTGGTGGAGTCGGCGAAATCGAAGCGACCAGGGCCCAGAAATCTCCCCCCCCCGGTCGCATCCCACAAGCAACAGTCCAACAGCTCTAACAGGACGTATGAACCATGTTGTCCAATGGGTCCGAAACCGTTTCAACGAATGTTGCGATAAGGCCGAATTTGTAGCTCGTAAACTTCAAGATGCGCAGAAACAGTTGCCTCTAGATCATCCAAATCACCCTAGCAATCGTTCATCAGCTTCTGGGTCTGCGACTACTATTGGCTCTGCAGAGAATATTCACTTGACTACCGGCGTTACTGCAGAGAAATTAATGTACGATCGAGCTCTAGAAATGAGCAGGGCCGCCGCGGTGAATGAGCTTGTTGGTGAAGATCTTCCTGGTTGCGAGCTCAACTATTGGACTGCGATTCGTATGTTGGAAGCGATCATTGAATCGGATGATGATACGTCTTCTCGAGGTAAAAGAGACGGCGATGAGTTGATAAACGGTCTAGAAGCAGAAGACCGACAATCTGTAATCAAACGTATGTAATTTTATTTCTATGTTCATCATTCATCTTACTAACGCATGGCCAGTTCTCGAAAGCATGAGAGCGCGACTAAAGGCTCTCAAGAAAAAGATCGAGCTCCAGAAAGCCGCAAAAAGAGTATCTATTACAGGCACACCGGCTCCTCATCCTCCGAGTAGGAGTTCTCCTTCCTCTGCAGGCGTAGCAAGATAGCAATGGCTACATACGTTTGAAGCATTTAAGTCCGATCTTTTGCATAGCAGAATTAACCACCTATTGTTTGTGCATAACAGGTTAGGCGGGCAAAGTCAATTATCGTTGGACTCAGTACAAGAGTTTTGGAAATCACCATATATCTCATTCATGCATCTACAATCGTATACGGGCTTGTCAAAGCATTATATTCTAGTTTTTATATTTCATTCACACTGCATTTGGGGGAGTTTCAGGTGTCTATACTGCTTTCAAGGGCTGTCTCCTCTACTGGCTTGTTCATTCATCCTCTACGCTGTTTGTTCTTTCGATTCTGGATTTGCCATACAACATGTGTTCAAGGTGCGTTCTGATCCTCTGGTAGGCGCCTCTTGGTTTTGGGGGCGTAGGTTCACTGTCCGGTTCGCGGAAACCAGATTACACGATACCAGATCTCCACAGGTCACTACGAGCACTGGAGCATGAGGGTCAAGGTTGATGACTTGGGAATGGATTTCTCTATGGCGAAGGGTTATTAGCGGCGCATAGGATCTCCGCGGGTCCGTGGTTTTCTGTCTGTTAAGTGTTTTCTCTATGACCGCTAGCGCGGTAGTGCGAGGTTTTTGTTTATACTGGCCTGGTCCGGATTGGAGTTTTCTACCACCTCTCATGATTCTTGGGGAATGGGAGGCGGTTTGGGTGTTTGAGGGGTTTTTAGGGACTGTGTCGCCGCCGAAGTTTTAGGGAGGACTAGACTGGATTCAATACGATGGATTGAGGGATGGATAGGTACTTGGAATACTGTACAACGAAATTGAATACACCGCATTATTCCATATAGATGATACCTAATGATTTGTTTGCGTCTGCTATGATTTATGCGCGTACTGTCAAATTATCTGGTGTTCTTCAATAGCGAAATTTTATCTGAAATATTTCGGATTTGCTTCGAGTACAGGCTGCTACCTACTCACAGATTGAGTTCTTGCAGGCGTATAAGCATCTAAGCACAATCAGATGGATACAACCACTTCCCCCCAAGGCCATACTTCATGTCTTCACTATTCGCTGTTAATGAGTAGCTGTCCTACCTGGTCTTGGTGATTCTACTTGAGATACCGGATTGACTGAGTCATGAACATTCAGTGTTATATGTGACCGCTTTAGCTAGTTTCTACCCGCCTGTCGAGGATATTTACGAAGCATGCGTTGGATTGGACAATATTGCCGGTGACTCGAGAAACAAGGTTATTACATTTCAGACGTACTTTGATGCTCTCCTCTTTGTTCGACCGTCGTCCTTCGTACGCTTCTGCCCATGGCTGAAGCTATAGTGGCGGCAGGCCTCATTGCATCGGTTATACAGCTTACGGGCTTTGGTTCAAGGGTTACTTGCCTTTTAAAATATCATATTCGAATACAATAGACGTCCCCGATATATTTAGAGACCTTAATGTTGAATTACCTTTGCTTCTGGAGACTCCAAGGCGAACGAATATGACAACAAGCGCTACTAGAAAAGCACGCAGAAGTAATATAAGAAGTCGTAGAACGCTGTTATACTCTCGTAAAGGAAGCAAAGGTTTGGTACTGTTCAAGACTCTGCGGAGTTTGAGAGAGTACGGAATCTCATGGAGGCGCAGTAATTATGTTTGCGTAGCGATTCAAAAGCAACTTCCTAAGACAAATGACCGTGGAAATTGTTAATGATAGCCCGTGAGATTGTATCACTGCGGGTTTTGATATCAATACCTATTTGGTGTTAAGCCCTATAACCCTTATCCAGAAATCCTATAGACTTCTAGGGCCTTAATGACGACCCAATATCATAGCCTATGCGGTATTTTATGGTTTACGCTCATCCATTGGTACTTTGGTACTGTAGCCGCTTCGCGCAATCTTAAACGCTCCGCCATTCGGCTGTCTACCAGCATCTCTTAAAGTCCACAAATGCCGCATGTACAGACGCAAGGGTCTTGATGGACTCTGACATACATACGAATGCGCATGCTCATTATGTGACAAGAAGTTCCTTTACGCCTCCAGAGTGAGTCCTACCGCAATCATGGGCCTCGGTATTCTTGACGACACCAAGCTCCAGCACGTTCCTGGTAAGAAGTGGGAACAAACGAACGTAGGGCATAACAAAACTGAAGTTGATCGCAGGCACCGCAACTGTCCTTGATGATGAGGTCAGGTTGCAGGAGGAACATGCTGTTCATGATCCCAATCTGAAGTACGACCCCACAGGGCAGATCATCCTCGTGCCTCAACCCTCCAACGATCCGAACGATCCCCTTGTACGTATATTAAGAGGTTATCCGAAGATCAAAATAGATTTAGACTAACAAGACCAGAATTGGCCATTATGGAGACGCGACATGATCCTACTTACCTTATCCCTTCTCTCGATCATTGCCTCAACACTTAGCCCCCTCCTAGCTGCCGACACCCTCTCCCTTTCGCTATACTTCACGCGTACCTTCACCGATGTAGCATTACTGACTGGCTACCATCTCCTTGGAGTTGGCATAGCTGGACTCTTGTTCGTTCCCTCGGCGAGAGTATGGGGAAAGCGACACTTATACCTCCTGGGAACCGTAATTCTCGTGTTCAGCAGCGCATGGGGTGGCGCGAGCAACAAAAACTACAAAAGTCTTCTAGGCGCCCGAATCTTCCAGGGAATCGGTCTCGCTCCCTTCGAGGCTTTAGTCAATGCCAGCGTGGGCGATCTGTATCATGTGCACCAGCGAGGTAAACGCATGGCGCTGTCCAATCTTGCGCTCTTCGGAGGCGCCTTCTTCACACCGGTGCTTGTGGGCAAGATTGCGGATTCTATAGGATGGCAGTGGACGTTCTACTTTGTGGCGATTTTCTCCGGCGTCCTGCTTCCGGTGGTGATATTCTTTGTGCCGGAGACTGCATTTAGGCGCGATGCACATTTCAATACGGACACTGCAACGACGAGAGTTGAACATCACAGCATGGAATCTGCGGTTGAATTGTATCAAAATGGGCGACATAGTCAAGGCACTGGGCCGGAGAGTCCTAGGGATTCCCAGCAGCCCACCAACGGACGAGACGAAAAGCCTGAAGGAGAAGCAATTGTTCAGGGAGTCCACGATGCAGAACAAGGGCCTACGCCGGTGAAATCAAGCTGGAAAAACAGTCTAATGCCGTTTAATGGGAGGAAGACAGATGAGAGGTATCTTCATCTACTGCTGAGGCCTTTCCCGCTATTCCTTCACCCTGGTATTCTATGGGTAAGTGGGTTTCCCTTGAAATTTCTACACTCAAAATATCTGGATCTCAGCAGCCACTAATCCGTTGTAGGCATGCCTCATCCAAGGCACTCTTATCGGCTGGACTGTTATGATTGGTATCGTTCTCGCAGCCATAATGTTTGGACCTCCCCTCTTTTTTGACGAAGTTAAAACCGGGTACATGTATACCGGTGCCTTTATTGGAGCTCTGCTCGGCTTTGTACTCGCAGGTTTGATAGCCGACTGGTCCGCAAGCCGTCTAACACGGCTAAATCGTGGCATCTACGAACCGGAATTCCGTATGGTTCTAGTAATTCCACAGCTGATCTTTGGATGTGCTGGCCTCTATGGTTTTGGTATTACGAGCAACAATACAACGAAGTACGGGTGGTTCTGGCCTGACTTTTTCTTTGCGTTAGAGGTTATGGGCATGGTATTGGGTGCCGTGGCCAGCGCGTTGTACATTGTTGATGCGCATCGTAAGTATTCCTCTTCGCTCACTGTAATCGCAGGAAGTGGGAGACTTGCAAATCTCGTGGGTACAAATTGACTAACTAGTCATGTAAACCTAGGCGAAATTTCCGTCGAAGCCTTCACCTGTCTCCTCGTCTTCAAAAACATTTTCAGCTTTGGCCTTACCTGGAACGGCTACGACTGGCTTGCGCAGCACGGTGTCAAGCCCGTGTTCATGGCTATCGCGAGCGTTCAGGTGGCTATATGCTTGCTTACTGTGCCTATGTGTACGTAATATCTCCCTGCTGCCCGGCGACTACTTTTCAGGGTATCACGCAATGAGGTTAATGTGCCTATAGATATCTTCGGCAAGAAAAGCCGCTCTTTCTTTGCCCGCCACAACGTCTTCTTCAAGATCTCAGACAAAATCTCTGATTTCCTGGAATTCTGGCGCTGATCTCGAAATGCGTTATGCTCGGTTGTGAACACGTTGCTGGTGCCCCGTAGGACTTGTAGATGGTTTTTGAATAGGTTCAGCGCAATTTTTCCTGTTGGCAGTGGGGAAACGTGGGAGTATTAAGGTCGATACTACTTATCTGGATGGACTTATTAAGTGAGGATTGGATGGCTCGGTGGTTTATATGAGTGCAATACTGATTGTGAATAATTTTTGGAGATTTGGTTACTATAGTCGCTGCAGTGGCTCTGCCTCTTCATCTAGCACATTAACACAAGTTATCCTTATTTAAGATACTCTTAAGAAGTCTCAAATGATAAATTAGAAACTCGCCCCAAACCTTGAGAAGACTAGGAGCTGTGAGTTTTTTCTCATGCGAAGCAATCTAACAATGTCAGCAGCAGATTTAGCTCCTTATCCCCCTTACTCTTTCAGAATCACCCCCGAACTGTCATATGGCATCATTATCCCTTAACCCGTCAAAATTGGTCCTTACAGTGGGGTGTCATAAGTGTCCGTGCCCAGACCACACCAAATGTGATATTTTTTGCTAAATTACTATATAGCAACCACAAAATTAATTCTAGAGCTTTAAAATAGTTATAAGGCCTATTACTATATAAAATTTAGCTATTATAGCTTTTTTTAAAGTCTTATATTTTACAGTCCTTTATTAAAAGTCTCGATGTTTTACCGATTTTTTACTAAACTTACTATATTTAGCATATATTTTCTACTACTAGGGATTAAAAATATTCCTTAAAATTCTAATATATTATAGAGATTTGCTTTTACTAAGACTCTCTATATTTAAATTTTTGTTTAAAATATATATAAAATTATTGTAAGGTTATAAAGTTAATGTTGGTCATATAGGGTGACTCACCAATAACGACTACTCGAGTAGGGTTACAGTGATGTTGGTTAATAAAGCTTATTGATTGGAATGAGGAAGGGCGAGGAACGTAAGGCTCCTCGCCACGCTAGTGCCGCGGCAACACGTGACGGCAACTTACCTTATTCCCAACACTAGCAACTCTTCTTTTATAGTTGCCATCTATAGATAAATACTATTTAACTATTATAATAAATATAAATTCTCCTTACTTACTATTGCTATTATAATATAAGTCTCGCTATCCTAAAATTTGCCTCTTAGTATATAGCTCTCTTACTTAGGAGTTATAGGTAGGCATCTTATTTAGAGGGCCGCTAAGACGCTAGTAGTAAGCGAGCCAATAGCAATTTTCTATCCTAGGGATGGAAAATCCTAATTAGCTAGGTTAAGTTAGGGTCTATAGAATCCCCCCTTCTAAAAAGTCTTAGTAAGAGAATCTAACTAATTAGATAACTTTAACCGCTAGTTAAAGTTCCTAAATATCTTAAGACCTTATATAACTAAGAAATTTCTAGGGACTCCCTTTTAACCTAACCTTTAACTTATATATATAGAGTATTTATATTAATAAACGTCTCTAGTGCCTTATTTAGGTTCGCCTTTATTATCGCATCTACTAGGTTATCTTGGCTATTAATCTATTAAATCTTAAAGAGTTCTTAACGCTTATAGGATTGCTAAAGTACTATAATATTAATTATAAGGCGCTTCTTTTTTATAGTACTAAGCTTAACTAAATATTTATAGAGGAAATATAAGTCGGTACACACGATTATAGGGATAATAGGAAGTTTAAGTCGATCTATAATTATCTTTAGGGTAGTTCCAATTATAATTGCTATATTAACTCCGCTAACTATTCTATATATCTCTAACGCTAAAACACTTTAGGTAACGCGCTTACTCTTAGTTAAGCTCTAATAGATAAGATTACTATAGATTATAAAGTTATTNTCTCNNGTANATTNNTTNNNNATAATAATNTTATATCCTAACTAGGAGCTAAAATCTTTATTATTTATAAATAATCTATTAATAAATATAAAGAGCTTAGCGGTAGGAAGATTAATAGGCATATAAAATAGTCCCTAATTAAGATAGTTTATTTACTAAAAAAGACATTTATTTAGGGCAAAAACGTTATCCTTAGTTAGTTTCTAGTGTTAGGCGGCAACGGAGAGATTAAATAAAGCCTTAGGTTAATAGATAGAAGCAATATAAACTTTACAAGCGTGTTACTCCACGTATCCTTACTTTAGGGAATTAATATTAATAATATCAATTTTCTTATCTTAACCCTTCTAGCGCAAAGTAATAGAATCCTTATTTAGGAAGAGGATATATCTATTAAAAAGTAATAGTATGTCACGGGACGGGGGCAGTGGCTACAAGACGTATGTATTCAAGGAGTCTACAAGACGTTGCGCGATCGATCGTAAGGGTCGAGGGCGTAAGGAGGTGATATACCTACGCGTAGCTAACATAAGCTGTACGCGAGGTGTACGCGAGAGCACGGGGCTCTCCTATGGAGGCCCCTGCGGTGGGGTTCCGTGACATAGTGTTATTAAATTAAGCTTTTCCTTTAGCTTTATTATAAGATTTGCCTTTACTAGCTTATCCTCTTTAAGAGCTAAGAATTGGTCGTCTCCTAAGATAATTATATTATTAGTTTATATACTAATAATGGGCCACTTATAGCACCTTGGCTTGCAGATGTAGCCAGAGCATGCTTTGCTATAGGCTACTACCCGCGACTCGGAAGATCTATGACGACGGTTGTCCTACGAAAAGAAGGCAAAGNAGATTACTCAATCCCAGGAAGCTACCGCCCTATTGCCTTAGAAAACACCCTTAGCAAGATCTTAGAAAGGGTAATAGCGGAACGCATGGCAGACACGGCAGAGGAACACGCCCTACTACCACAAAGCTAAATAGGGGCAAGAAAGAACCGCTCAACACTATCAGCACTTACGCTACTCGCTGCCACCATTAAATCTGCATAGGCAATGCGAAAGGACTTCGTAGTATCAATGCTTAGCCTAGACATCAGTGGTACCTACAACAATATACCCCACAAGCGTCTCCTGCATATCCTTAGGGCAAAGGGCTTCCTAAAATAGATTATATAATTTGTCTAAGGGTTTATAGGCTAGAAAGAAACATCACTAGTCTTTAGCGGATACTAGAGCCCCTTTATTATAGTAGCAACAGGAATACCACAAGGATTACCCCTCTCGCCTATACTCTTCCTTTTCTTTATAAGCAACCTACTTAACTCCTTTAAGAAAGGGGCGACCTAGGGGATAGGCTTTGTTAATAACATAAACCTAATTATATATAGGCCAACAGCCGTAAAGAATTATAGAACACTAGAGAAAGCCTATAACACTTATATAGAATAGGCAAAACGTTATAGAGTCCAATTCTTACCAGAGAAATACTAGCTAATCTATTTTATAAGAAAACGTAACCAATCTGCAGATCTCTAGCATATAATTCGCATTTAAGGCTTTAGGGGTTAATTAGTTTAGGGCCTAAGGGTATTAGGAGTATAGGTAGACAGTAAGCTCCGGTGGAGCATATATACGGCGCAAGCGGCCCGTAAAGGCTAAGCATAGTTTATTGCTTTATCTAGGATTATTAACTCTATATAGGGTCCATACTTCTAGAGGTCACGCCTACTATATATAGTAGTCGTCCGGCCAACCATAACATATAGATCCAGTATTTAGGCCATTGGAGAAACTAAGAAGGGCCCCCCTAAATCACTCCTTAAACCACTTTAAAAGGTCTAGATAGCCTACCTCTAGAGTATTACAGGCGGGTATAAGTAAACGGCCACAGCACTGCTTAAAAAGGAATCCAATATTCCCCCCCTATAGTTATATATTAAAGCCGCTGCAATATAAAGGACGTAAAATAAACGCAACTCTAATATTATAAAGTATATTAAGACACGCCTAAGTAAACTATAGAGGGACCCTAGGGTGCCCCGTAGGAGAATAAACTAACAACCCTAAAGTAGGGAAGAGATATTAAAGAAACAGGTAAAAAAAGCAGAAGAAGAATAGTGCTGCTTTAGGGCCCAGGC
This sequence comes from Cenococcum geophilum 1.58, assembly GCF_001692895.1. Lineage (NCBI taxonomy): Eukaryota > Fungi > Ascomycota > Dothideomycetes > Gloniales > Gloniaceae > Cenococcum > Cenococcum geophilum. The sequence continues at coordinate 2,368,326 of NW_027137570.1, read as the reverse complement.
CTATATAGAGGAGGAAGGGAGACGTATAAGAGGTTAGTAAAAACAACAGTAAAATAGAGAAAGGAGCTAAAGTAGAACATATAAGAACGCCGGGAAACCATCTACCGTAATACAATACTGGTTGGACCAACGCTAGAGAGGTAAATAGGAGTTAAAGGTATAGAGGCTAACTCAAACAAAATAAACCCAAGCTATAGCATAGTTAACGCTATAGGGGGTAAATACCTAAGGGCTCCGAGAAGGCCTAATAAAGGCAGAAAATATAATAGCAACACTCTTAAGAACAGGAATAATAGGACTAAAAGATTAGCTTTACTGGGTGGGTGTCCTAATAGGTAGCCTAAGATGCGAATATGGCTGGCTAAGACAGACACCAAAATATATAATACTATTATACCCCCTATACACCAATTAAGAAATAATACTCTTAGCAGCTGGCACAGAGAACTATAATATACTACTCTTAACACAAAAAGGCCTCAAGGCGGTCACCTAGTGGCTTATTAGTTAAAATATACTAAATTAGTTCCGGGTTATAAGGGAAATGGTAAGAGAAGGTAAGGGGGCGAGCAGTAGGTGCCCCCTAGTAACTCTACAGTAGTAGAGTAATAGTTTGTAATACTAGCGCGTCCATAGGCTTGTTACGGCAGCAGTAGTTCCCAAGGAGGTTAAACAGTAAGGTAGTAGAGCACCATAGGCGACTTATAGGCGCTAAGTAGGCGAGTCCCAAAAGGCGGGGAGATGGATTATAGGGTTTTCTTATTTATAGAGTTTTCTCCCTATATATAAATAAGGAGTAGTCCGCGTGGGCCCAATAGGGATCTAAATCAAACGTTAAGTAATGAATTATTATTATATACTAATAATTCTAAATAGGGTTTCTATAGTTATAATAAGAAAGCAGGGATTAAATATAGAAGTAGTTATTAAAAGCTTCTCTTTATAGTGCTTACTATAAATAGCCTACTAGTAAGTTTCTGCCTTTACAATTCTATATAATGGCTTAAGCATAACTATAATTGTATCTTTAAGATACTAGTAGCAAATTTGCTTTAGAAGGTATGCTAATATTAAGCGCTAAAGGTATATCTCTAATTAGGTATAGGCTTAAGTAATATTTTATAAATAAACCGCCATTTTATTCTTTATTAAGGAGGGAGCTAATATAATAATAACTCGCTGACTAGCTCGTTAAATTATAGGAGATTATATAAGAATTATTTTTTTGCTATTATTATTATAACCTTAAATAATAAGCCTTAATTTCTTAAATAGGGCGTTAGTAGCTTTGCCCTTAATCTTATTAACCATTCTTAACTTAAAGATACAAACTTTATTAAACTTAGTAGGGTTATACTTCTTAAATTTAAAGACTCCTCTTATAATAAGACTATTAATCTCCTGCTTATTAGATACTTAGAAAGGAGCTCCTAAAGTTATAATATAACCTTCTTTTTAGAGCTATTTTATAAGTTTAAAGTTAGCCTTCTCCTTAGCTGTTATAAAGGCTATTAATAGCTTAACTTTATTCTTAATGGCGGCAATAAATTACTCTTTAAAATTAATAAGATATTAGCAATTTTGTGATCCCTTTAGGCGACCTCTACCGCGTTATAGTTGCGGCGTATCTACTATAATTATATTAGAATTGTAGTCGCCTTCTAGAGTATATTAATTGTGGTTCTCCTTTAAGGCCTCTTCTAGGGTATCCTATAAAGGCTTAGAACTATTATTTTTATAATAAGGCTTAATAATAGTTAAACGGAATTAAGTAGGTCTGTAAGGCATCTAAATAGTATAAGTTTAACTATTAATTATAATAAGTTAATGTGGGCCTAACCACCCTCCCTTTTTATGCTATACGCGTACCTTAGACTAGAGTGGCAGATTAAGCGTAGTTAAGGTATTTGGGCCATTTCTTATTNCTAGTANATTNTTAANCTAGCGTATAGNNTAGAGANNTNNNANNTNCTTTATTACCTTATAAATAGCCTTAGCTTATTATATAATAGAGGGAGATAGTAAAGAATTATTAGTTATTTAAGGGTAGGCGCTAAAGACTAGTAATATGGGTACAAGTCCATCTAGGCTAGCGAAATCGTTAATAGCTTTAACAGCTATTTATAAGGTAAGTTCTTTACTAGCATTCTCTAGTTCTAAAGAGATAATCTTATATACGCGGTATAATAGCGCGTAATATTACTCTACTTTTTTAATGCTATTATATACCTTAATAGGGACTTCTTTAACCTTAATTGCTATTGCCTTTATCTATTATTAAAACTCTATAGATAAGAAGTTCTTTCCTATATTATAGACGATTTAATTAGGGAGTCCTAGGTAGATATTAATCTAGCATAAAGGAGCTCTTACTGCACCCGGCCCAAAAAGACTAAAACCAACTAAAAGAACCCTAAAAAATACCTAGAAAATCCCCCTAAGATGCATGCATTGTAGGGAAGGCACACGTTAAACGACGGTGGCTCGCACTCGCGCGCGACCGCTAGAACTACGCCTAGCAATAGCCCTCCATAATAAAGACGGGCGAATACCACACTATAAAGCGGAAATACCTCTATTAAGAAGGCATCTAATAAAATATAAAGCCTATTAGATACGTCTAGTATCTAGAATTGCGGGGGAGTAACCATTAGCTATAACGAACTAATGCAGCTAATAGAATGGCTCCGCTAGTCTAGCGAACCTTAGGCGCCCCTCTAGTAAACCCTTAATTAAATCCTCTAACGGCTAAGTAAAATTAAAAATAAGTATAACCCCCCTTTACTGGCGAACCATACCTAGGCCGCTATAGCTGTGCTTTTATAGCATAGGGAACCTACCCCCCTTAAGTTAATAACTGGGTATATAATTATAATATAACTAAATATAGAATAAGCAGAGGGGCTTAGGGGATAATTAGAAATAGAAGTCCTTATAAAGATATATAAAGAGGTCTACAACGCTATTATAGTCNAATACCTTAAGAGNGGANATATTAGAGTTACNNTAAAGGANTAATAGGNAAAGGAACAAGCNNTAAGGGTAGGGGATAGGCTAGGAGAACGTATTAGTATAAAAGTACTCTGTAAGAATTACCTAGTTAAAGTCCTAGCGGTTTCTATAAGCCTTAGGGTAAAAAAGGGACGCTAGGTGGACAATATAGTAATTATATAGGAGATAGTAAGACAAATGAAACGCCTTATACTAGGACTCAAAATCACCTAAATCCAATAGCTTTAATAGGAAAATGCAAACTAAGTATATAATAAGAATAATAAGAGAATATAAGGGTCGCTAGAGACTTACTAGGGAGACATTAAATAAACGTATAGCTCCCTTATTGTTAGCATATATATACTAGGAATATAAAAACTCTTTATCTAAAAAGGAATAATTATAAATGGCCTTATATATAATATAAGGCTCTATAACTACAGACTACGCCTAAAATAATGCTATTACTATATATAATAGGGACACACCTAATCTATATACGCAGTATAGGTGTGCTGCGGCTACTATACAGGCCCCTATAATATGAGATATTGCTTAAATTAAGACTAAATAAAATGCGTAAACTGCCACTAAAGCATATATAAGGCGTAGGAGAGAAAAGATTGCATTAAATATAGGAGACGGAAGGTAAGGGCTTAATAGCTACGGGAATAACTATACGCTAGGTTATATAAATAGAAATAATAGGCGATAAGCCAGGGGGACGCAGGCGCCTTTTTAGCGTTTCCTACCTTTAATACTAGAGGGCTAGGCTAGCTATCCTAAGCCTTAACGGGCCAGAAGCGACGCCGCGCGATATTATTAAACTAATTAGGGATATAAGGGTCACAGGGGATATAAGGGAGAGGACGCCCCGTAGGAAGACCCCTATAAATAGCGATAGTAGGCTTAAGACCAGGATAATTAAGAATTAGACTTAATGCGGCAAATATAATATTTGCAGCTAACCTATAAAGGGTATATAGCTGACCAGTAAGAATAGGGGAAGAACCGGTAATAATAATAGATTTAAATATAAAAGCGCTAATAGGAACATAAGACACGGGAATAAAAAGCTCTATATAAAATAAGTAGTAACTAGGGTGTAGATATAAGAGACAAAAGCTCCAAATATTCTAGAGAAAGTAAAAACAGAAGAAGTAAGGAATAAAGAAGAGTTAAAGGACCCTCACCGGGGGTCTACCATCTATCCATTATACAGTATAACTGCAGCAACACAAACTACCGCCTTATAAGGCCCCTACTAGACAGTCTAGACCCAGAGAAATACTATATCCTTGCTATATAAGAACCGTATTATAATACCTTTACATAATTAATATACTGCCCCTAAGGATTCCAGCTCCTATATAAACTAAAAGCAGCTATATACGTATGCTTTATAATTAGTAAGGCTATTAGCCTATCCTTATAGTTATAGCAGGCAGTTAACCTAGATATTATAGTTATAATAATCCAAACATATAGGGGACTGGTATAAATTATTAATATATATAACCCTAGGGTTAAAGGGGTCCCATAAACAGAGAATATTATATTAGTAATAAGCTTACTAAAAACTAAAGGTATAGAGTCTATCCTACTAGGAGATATAAACCTCCACTACCCGCGGTAGGGGGGTATCTATATTACTATAGATTAACAGTTAAAGTACCTACTAAGAGCTATAGATATCTGGGGCCTTAAGCTAGCTACCCCCCTAAGAGCAATTATATGGCAATAAGGCACCGCCAGAAGTATAATTAACCTCACATTTATAGACGAAGGCCTATACTAGAGACTTAAAAGGTGCAACCCTAAAGAAGAATAGGTACTCACTTTAGACTATATCCTTATCCAGATATAGCTAGACCTAGATACTAAAGCGTAACTAAATAGAAAAAGATATGCAATAAGGAAGCTTAAGATAAATAGTTTCCTTAATGTAGTTAAATAATAACTTTAAGACCTAGAAGAAATCCACCTAATACCAAACAAGCGAGGCTTATTGGCTACCCCTAAGGAAATCAACTGAAGACTAAAAAGAATCTAGGCAGCGATTAAAAATAGGCTAAAAGAGCACTACCTAATCTTAAAACCGGGCCCCTACGCGCGACACGTATAGTCCACATAATACGCAGTTCTGGTTGCTAGCTAACGATAAGCAAGAAGGAAATATATAAGTAGCCATAACCCTAAAGATAAGAGATAATATAAAGATATAAGAAACTAGCTAAAGAATACCCTAAAAAAAGAAGTAAGGAATAACTAGAGACGGTTTATAAACGAGCATACTTTTAACCTAAGCCTCCCCCATAATAAGGGCCTTTAGGCTATAGCAAAATAGGTAAAGAAAAAGGTAGGGCGCTTAGCAAAAGACTTATACCTACTACCCCTATAAAGAGCAGAAGAATTATAGGCTATAAATAACAATAATAAGAAGGTAAAAATCCTTATAGAAAGGTTCTTCCCTTAACTAGCTCTAGCAGACCTTAGTAATATCATGGGCAAAACACTAGTAACTTACCTATGGGTCAACAGCAATATAATAATAGAGGAAATAGCTAGAACCATTAGCCGCCTTTTAAATAATATAGCATTAGGACCAAATAGGATTCTAAATAAGGCCCTAAAAACCTATAGGCCACTTATAGCACCTTAGCTTACAGATATAGCCAGAGTATACTTTACTATAGGCTACTACCCGCGACTTAGAAGATCTATAACAATAGTTATCCTACAAAAAGAAGGTAAAGTAGATTACTTAATCCCAGGAAGCTACCGCCCTATTACCTTAGAAAACACCCTTAGCAAGATCTTAAAAAGGGTAATAGCGGAATATATAGCAGATACGGTAGAGAAACACGCCCTACTATTACAAAGCTAAATAGGGGTAAAAAAGAACCGCTTAACACTATCAGCACTTACGCTACTCGCTGCTACTATTAAATCTGTATAGGCGATGCGAAAGGACTTTATAGTATTAATGCTTAGCCTAGACATTAGTGGTGCCTATAATAATATACCCCATAAGCGTCTCCTGCATATCCTTAGGGTAAAGGGCTTCCTAGAATAGATTATATAATTTATCTAAGGGTTTATAGGCTAGAAAGAAATATTACTAGTCTTTAGTAGATACTAGAGCCCCCCTATTACAGTTATAATAGGAATACTATAAGGATTACCCCTCTCGCCTATACTCTTCCTTTTCTTTATAAGCAACCTACTTAATTCCTTTAAGAAAGGGGCAACCTAGGGGATAGGCTTTATTAATAACACAAACCTAATTATATACGGGCTAATAGCCGTAAAGAATTGCAGAATACTAGAGAAAGCCTATAATACTTATATAGAATAGGCAAAACGTTATAGAGTTTAATTCTTACTAGAGAAATACCAGCTAATCTATTTTATAAGAAAACGCAACTAATCTGTAGATCTCTAGCATATAATTCGTATCTAAGGCTTTAGGGGTTAACCAGTTTAGGGCCTAAGGGTATTAGGAGTATGGGTAGACAGCAAGCTCTAGTAGAGCGCATATACGGCGTAAGCGGCCTATAAAGGCCAAGCACAGTTCATTACTTTATTTAGAATTATTAATTCTATATAGGGTCTATACTTCTAGAGGTTACGCCTACTATATATAGCAGTTGTCCAGCTAACCATAATATATAGATCCAGTATTTAGGCCATTAGAGAAACTAAAAAGGGCCCCCCTAAATTACTTAAACCACTTTAAAAGGTCCAAATAGCCTACCTTTAGAGTATTATAGGCGGGTATAAGCGAACGGCCACAGTACTGCTTAAGAAGGAATCCAATATCCCCCCCTATAGTTATATATTAAAGCCGCTATAATATAAAGGACGCAAAATAAACGTAACTCTAATATTATAAAGTATATTAAGACACGCCTAAGTAAACTATAGAGGGACCCTAGGGTGCCCTATAGGAGAATAAACTAATAACCCTAAAGTAGGAAAAAGATATTAGAGAAACAGGTAAAAAAAAGCAGAAGAAGAATAGTGCTGCTTTAGGGCCTAGGCCCATATAGAGGAGGAAGGGAGACGTATAAGAGGTTAGTAAAGACAATAGTAAGATAAAGAAAGGAGTTAAAGTAGAATATATAAGAACGCTAAGAAACCATCTACCGCAATATAATACTAGTTAGACTAACGCTAGAGAGGCGAATAGGAGTTAAAGGTATAGAGGCTAACTTAGGTAAGATAAACCTAAGCTATAGCATAGTTAACGCTATAGGGGGTAAATACCTAAGGGCTCCGAAAAGGCCTAATAAAGGCAGAAAATATAATAGTAACACTCTTAAGAACAGGAATAATAGGACTAAAAGATTGGCTTTACTAGGTAGGTATCCTAGTAGGTAGCCCGAGATATAAATATAGCTAGCTAAAACAGACACCAAAATACGTAATACTACTATGCCCCCTACACACCAATTAAGAAATAATACTCTTAGTAGCTGGCACAGAGAACTATAATATACTACTCTTAATATAAAAAGGCCTCAAGGCGGTTACCTAGTGGCTTATTAGTTAAAATATGCTAAATCAGTTCCGGGTTATAAGGGAAATGGTAATAAAAGGCAAGGGGGCGAGCAGTAGGTGCCCCCTAGTAACTCTATAGTAGTAGAGTAATAGTTTGTAATACTAGCGCGTCTATAGGCTTATTACGGCAGCAGTGGTTCCTAAGGAGGTTAAACAGTAAGGTAGTAGAGCACTATAGGCGACTTATAGGCGCTAAGTAGGCAAGTCCTAAAAGGCGGGGAGATGGATTACGGGGTTTTCTCATTTTTCTTAAATAGAGTTTTCTCCCCATATGTAAATAAGGAGTAGTCCGCGTGGGCCCAATAGGGATCCAAATCGGACGTTAAGCAATGAATTATTATTATTATTATTATTATTATTATTAATCTAGCATAATTAAAGGGTATCCTATACGTTCTTAGCTAATATATCCTTTAAGAATTATGCGGCTTAAAAGGAGGTTAAAAAGTTAATAACTTAGAGTACTGGCTTACCGCTAAGATATATAACGTTAATAATAATATAGAAGTCAAAGTTATAGTTATCTTTAAGGGTAAACTTAAATTGGCTAGGGGACTTCTGGTTTATTTAGTAGTAATAGTAGTACTTTATAAGATACTTAATTACCTTAACCTTAACTTTATAGCCTACTTATTAAAGAACCCTAAGTAATTAATAAACGGATAGGTATCTAAAACGACGGTATAGTTAATGTAACTCTAACTTAGTTAGGTAGCTCTAAGCAACACTCTTTTCTAGTTAATAAAGGAGTAACTAAGAGTAACCCTATTTGCGTATAACGGGCACTTAATTATCTCCCTAAATAAGTACATCCTTAAGGTTATTAAGCTTAACGCCTAATTTATTTATATCTTTAATACAAAATAGAAATAGGGTGTTTATAGGAATAATATAAAAGGTAATATACCCTAAGGGGTTTAGACCCTAATTATGCTAAGAGAGATTATAGTACCCTTACTAAAACAAATTGTGTATTAGCCTATTATTAAATAGTTAATCTAAATAGAGCTATTAAGCTGCTAAAGGGCTTAAACTTAAGGTTCTCCTGCTATAGATACTCCTGCGGCTCTAGTATCTAGTATAATACTATAAAAGACGTTCGCCGAGTATCTATTATTAAAGGAGAATACGGAACTCTCCCTTAGCTTATTAAAGATATCTAACTTTATAGTAAAATGGAGCGTAGGTTAGTTATTAAGAATAGTAACAGTTTATATACTATCTACCTTACTATACTTAATAAAGTATTAGTTAGGTAAGTACTCCTTAATTTCTATATCTATAAGGAGCTATTTAGCCTTATTAATCTTACCCTTAAGATTTTTTACGCCTTTATATTAAACTAGAAAGCTTTAGAAGTAGGCTATAGTAACCTTATAATTTTTAACATTTCTTATTGTCGGAACGTTAATTATGTAACGTGGTCACGAGACCACGTAGCGAGGTTAGCTAACCTGACCTTAGAGCAACCCCTTACTTCTAGACAACAACAAACTACCAACTTTAACACCGCATACGTACCACTATAAGTGATATTCGTGCATGTTGATAAAGAGAGTTATACTGATACTAATTAGTAGACGTACAGATTAGGAAATACGTAATAGCTAGCGCTTAAGAAGTAGTACTGGAAACAGTTCACGATCGCCTAGTTCTTGTCTGTTTTATTAAAGGAGAAAGCTATATTACCCTTAAAGCTTAAGACTACGTATTAACTTAACTGCTAACGCGTTAAATCGCCTAGAGAATTATATCTTTACTTAGAGAAGATTACAACCTCCCTTAAGCTTAAGAGAATTTATACTGGCTTTACAGCTAATATAACAGATTGCTAAGAGAATAGCAATCTTGCTAAAAACACTTTACAGGCCCAACGGCTGTAGAGAATGTATACACTACCCTTAACCTCGACCTTAACCTTAACCTTAACCTTAACCCTTAACCTTAATCTTAACCTTAAACCTTAAATCTCAAACCTTAAACCTTTATAACCTCCACCTAAACGTACACTGCTTTATACTACGATAGAGTGGTAAGAAAAGATATTAAAGCATGGTAATAGAATTACTGCTGCTATAGCTTTTAAAGATGAGCTAGGAGACTATATAGCAATAAAGGTCTACGTATATATATAGGAGAACTTCACAGACTATATACTATGGACAGTATTTAAGGAGGAATTTAAAGGCTTTACTACTGAGGATTTTAAATGCATGCGAACCAATATAAGAGTAAAGTTACGCATCTATTTACTTAAGAGAGGAGTGTATGTCGGAAAGCACAATAACAGATATTTAATCTTAGAAGCACTATTTAACCTCTTTTAAGAAGAAGAGTTTTACAAATAGACGGACGAAGAGATTGGTTTAGCCCTTAATGATATTAAGCTAATGATTACTATGGCTCTGTAAGATTAACTTAATTTGACCTTAGACAAGCTTACTATAGCTCTACCGGCGTTAACACCTTTCTATAGTCCCTTACTAGCTATATAAGCATTACCAGCTCTTCCACTAGCTATTCTAACTGCTATACCGCCAACTACTCCGATTGCTGCACCACCAGCTACTCCAATTACTGTACCGCCAGCTACTCTAATTACTACCCCTGCTACCCCTACTACCCCTCCCGGTCCTTAATCCTCTAATTATAACCAAATCCATACTCTTATTAACTAATTGCTATAGTCGCAGCAACCACAGTAGCTGTAACAGCTACCTATATATATACTACCTAAACTAGTTGTGCCTAGTATAGAGCAAGGACCTAGGCAAGGGCCTAGATATAGTAAGGAGGTAGCTATAATTGTAAAGATCTACACAGACAACCAAAAGTACGATGGAGTTAGTGACAGCTTTGACTTTAAGTTAACTATCTTCTATAATATTTATAAGAGATCTAGCTTGCCACTAGAAGGCTATATAGTAGCATTCCCTAGCATGCTAAAAGGGCTTGCTTAGGACCACTACTATAACAGTAACCTTAAGTTAAGACCTTTTACGGAAGCCTGTAACCACATATAACAGTTCTTTAAAGGGCTAGAATACTACTATAAGAACCTTATAGAGTGGAATAGTATAACCCTTTAAGGAGTTATGGACGAGAACCCTAATAAGTTAATCTATTAGAACTTCTAACTGCTTATAGATAAGCTACTAAAATAACGTTATAGACTATACCTAGACTTCTATATAAACCGTATTCTTATAAATAAGCTAGTTACTGCTTGCTAGGGAGTACCAGTATGCTGTATTGCTGTCTCTAACCCTTTAGAAGACCTCTCTCAGTTAATTAGTAAACTATAATCCTCTATTATTTGCGTGGGAAAAAGAATACCCCCTATAGGCCTTAATAAGATCGTCTTACTAAGCTTTTTTTATAGATTGATGCTACTACCAAAATAACTAGAATTAAGACCAAAACACTAACCGCTACGGCAGTAATCGCCCCTATAGAACTAACGGCAGACTAAAGGCTAAGTGCTACGTCTGTAAGAAGGAGGACTGCTGTTTATGGAAATATATAGAGGAGGAGCGTAATCGGTCCAGAGACGATTATAAGAGACGCTTTATTAATATTAAGGGCCGTAATAAGGGTAATTTTAACAACCACTTTAAGCAATACGTCGCTGCTTGCGAAAAAGATAAAGACGATAATTTAGACTTTAAAGCCTATATATAAGACGATAAAGACGCTAATAACTCTAGGAACAATGCCGGAGAACCTAACAATAGTTCTACCTATATTACTACCTTTAGAACGCTTACTACAGAGGAAGCAACCTCTATAAGCGTAGAGCTAGCTAATAAGGCTTATACGCACCTGCTTATAGCTTTAACACTTACTACGGAGTCTACTACGGAGCCTTATACGGAGACCGACCCATTTGCCTATAGTACGGCTACAGCTATAGCGTTACGGTACACCTTAACGGTCTTTATAGGAATTATAATTAATACGGGTGCTTCGCGCAAGTCTATAGCTGGCTATAGTTAATTCCAAGCTCTATAGGCCGTAGATAAGTCCGTAAGTCTTAACACGTTAACTAAGGGCTAAGTAACTGTCTAATTCGGGATTAGAGCCTCTATGTCTATCGGAACTATAGACGTTAACAGCCCCGTAGGCAAGGTACAATTCTATATCGTTAAAGTAAATACTCCCTTTCTACTTTGCTTAGCAGATATAGATAAACTCTATATTAAATACGATAACCTAAAGGACGTTATTATTACTCGCACTAAAAAGGTGCCAGTAGTTAGACGATTTGGCCACCTATTTCTCTTATAGAGTTTCTCCTTATAGTCCTATCTTATCGAGGCTTTTAATACGAACCCTTGCTATTTAACCAACGTAGAACTATAACGCCTACACCGTTAATTTGGTTACCTATTAGTTAATAAACTATAAAAGCTTCTTAATAAGACTAGCTACGGCTATAACACTAATAGATCTGCTATTAAAGAGCTAACTAGACTCTGCCACTATTACTAGAAGTTTAGTAGATCTCTAGGTAGATTTCGCTTTACCTTATAAGACAACATCAATTTTAATTATAATATTATCGTTGACATTATGTATATTAACGGCTCCCCCCTACTACACGTAGTTAATAAAGTAACTTGATTTTAAGCTAGCAAATAGCTATAAGATATTAGCGCTAAGCATACTTAGGACGTTCTATAAATGTGCTAGATTAATAGCTATTTAGGACTACTAGACTTAATTACTATAGACGCTAGGAAGAACTTTATTAGTAAAGAGTTTAAATATTACGCTGCTACTATAGGAGCAACTATAAAGTTAGTTCCGGTCAAATTATATAATTCTATTAGAATGGTAGAATGCTATTATAGTCCGCTATAATAAGCCTACCAAATCATTACGACTGAAATCCCTAAAATTAGTAAGGAGATGGCCCTATAAATGGCCTTTAAAGCTATTAATAACACGGCTGGCCCAGAAGGCCTAGTCCCTATACTCCTAGTCTTTAGAGCTTACCCCTAAATAGTTAAATCGGACGTGCTATTACCTTTAGTTATACAACGAGCTGCGGCTATTAAGAAAGCAATAGTGGAAATCTAGAAGTTATAAGCTGAACGACAGATCGCTAACGCTCTTAATATACGAAATAGACCACAAACTGACGCTATTTACGGCCTCCCACCTAGTTTGCCTATCTTAGTCTGGAGAGAAGGCAATACTAGCCAAAGTGGTTATTGGGACGGACCATATATACTACTCGCCGTCAACAGCAAGACCTGTATTGTAAAGCTACTAAATAGGCCTACGACCTTCCGCTCTATGGTTATAAAACCTTACCTACCGGACCTACAAGACCCAGTTAAACTATGAGAGTCTACCGAATTAGATAAACTAGTACCTTTACTAGCCAAACCTTAACCGTTACCTGAGGCTAAACTATAGCCACTGCTAAAGCGAGGTAGAGGTCGCCCCCGTAAATACCTATTACTTACGGCCGTCGCAGACACAGCTGTTACGGATGCTACGATAGATATAGGCGCTTTCATAGGTGATATTGCGGATATCGCTGATATTGCTATTTACCTACAGGACAATAATACCATAGATACGGCTAACACCACTATTTACTTACAGAACGATAGTAATACCTAATTTAGTGCTTTACGATAAAAGGAGGTTATAGGCCTACTTAAGAAAGGCGTCTTTAAGATTATTAAGCTGCACGATATACTAAAGGGGGTTAAACTCTTTAATTTACGGTTTATTGATGAGATTAAGAATAAGGGAACCGATAAAACCTTTAAGAAATCACAACTTATTATATAGGCCTATAATGACTTAAAGAAAGAGCTAGTTTTTACTTAGTTACTAATAATTTAACGAGTTAGCTAGCGGCTAATTCTCTATATCGCTGCTATGCTACTATAAATATAACTTTACTTCTAAGATATCTTATAAGCTTATGTCTAGTCTACTATAAACCTAAACCGCGAGTTTTATATACGACCACTATATAAGCTGAATAAATAATTAGGAATTAATACGGACTCCATTCTAAAGGTTATAAAGCCACTTTATAGAGTACCTAAAGCTAGAAACCACTGGTTTAAGATATACTATTTACACTACGTTAATTAGCTATAAATGAACCAGTCTACGTATAACCCTTACTTACTTTACATCAATAAGCCTTTTAGAATTATTAGCCTATAGACTAATAATACACTATTCCTTATAGATAATACCTTTATAGAGGCTGAATAAAGCGAACTATATAAGGCCGAATTTATAGCTAAGGAGCGAGAGTAACTAACCGCTAATATACTAATTAAGTTTGTCGGGAATGAGGCAAGTTGCCGCCACGTACGGCAAACTGCCGTCACGTAATAGCAAGTTGCCATTACGTGTCGCCGCGGTACTAGCGTGGTAAGGAGCCTTAAGTTCCTCGCCCTCCCTCATTCCAATCAATAAGCTTTATTAACCAACATTACTGTAACCCTACTTGAGTAGTCGTTATTAGTAAGTTACCCTATATAATTAATACTAATTAGTAGTTAAATATATAGTTAACCATAGAGCAGCTAGGTTTTTAAATAGAAGAGACAGTCTCGTATAGGGGTGCTATATACGCTTATATGGAATAGATCCCAGCGATACTATACTACCTTAAACTTGCGGAAAACTAGTAATAGAAGTGTTACTAAGTACTAGGAGATACCAAGTTGCGTTTATTATATAAAACAACCGCGTTTACAAAGATTTAGTTAAGTACTTTAGGTTAGAAGTGTTACTAAACCTAAGGTCCTAAGTTAACGTCTAAAACGCGTTAAACAACATCTTAAATTGCCTACCTCTTGACAGTAAACCTACAAGATCCTATAAAACCGAAAATCCTACCTACCTTTAACGTACGACACCCCGTTAATCTTTTTATCTACTATAGCGTTAACCTACCTAAAGAAGTATAAGGAAGATATTAACCCAAAGATATAAAACAAAGCTATAATTAACCTTATAAACGCTAATAAATAAGACTTAAATAGATTTTTATTATACCGTATAGTATATTATAAGGACAGTGAATATAATAATACCGCGCTATAGGAATGTATAAAGGAGGACTTTATTAGATGGATAAAGGAAACATAGGCCCTTATAAATAAGGATATTATATAGGACTTCTATAACTTCCTTTAGGAAAATAGAGTATTTGTCCCTAAGGATGGGGGTATTATTAGAGATAACATTTAGGAGTAGGTTATTAACGTAAAAAAAAAGCATAAATGGACTCTATAAGAGATTAAGCACCAACTACGCACTATAAGGAAGCTTAACTTATAATGGAACCTAAGTAATATACCTCTAAAGACGAACCTACCTCTACCTTTAACTTCTCTATATCTAATTTAACCTATAACCTTAACGTCGGATACTATACCCTAACGAGAGCAGGCACAGGATCCCATTACTTTGCAATTTAACGACCTTTAAACTCTACCGACCAGACCTACGTCCCCACTATAGCCTACAATGCAACTCCTACCTTCATCGGGAAAATATTCGCAGGATGAGATTCAAGTAGACTTTGGTTTTCGCGTTTCGCGTAATTGACATGCAATTTGACCAACTCGACACGCAATTAACCAACTTGACACGCAATTGACCAACTTAACACATCTAAAAGTTAAATAACGCGCAGTTAACCAACTTGACAACTTTAAAAGTTAAATAACACGTAGTTGACCTACTTAATAGCTAACTGCATATTCCTTAACACGCAATTAACCTACTTGACATATTTAAAAGTTAAATAACACGCAGTTAACCTACTTAACAACTTTAAAAGCTAACTGTATATTCCTTGACATGCAATTAAGGTAAAGTTATATGCTAATTACGCAAATNAATTTTTACACAGTTTTATTACTTAGAGACTCTGCATAAGGCTCTAC